>NC_090023.1:82546365-83746365 GCF_037176765.1 Anolis sagrei | reverse complement strand
AACCTGGACACAGCATTTTATTTGAGAACATAAAAATGCTGGACCACTCTCACAACCACCATGTCAGACTACACAGAGAAGCCATTGAAATCCACAAACATGTGGACAATTTCAACAGAAAGGAAGAAACCATGAAAATGAACAAAATCTGGCTACCAGTATTAAAAAATTCTAAAATTAAAACAGCAGAGAGAAAAACAGGCAGGGACATCTAATTACTTTTCAAGAAGAGTTTGCTCCAGGCACAGTCAGCCCATTGTATGCTAATCAAGGTGGTCAGTTGAAAAGATTCACACCTAGCCCAACTTACAAAAGCCTTTTGTCTCACCCTGGTCATTCCACAGATATATAAACCCCTTTTTTCCCAGCTCCAGCAGACCTCACCTCTGAGGAAGCTTGCCATAGATGCAGGCGAAACGTCAGGAGAAATGCCTCTAGAACATGGCCATATAGCCCGAAAAAACCCACAAGAACTGAGTGATTCCGGCCATGAAAGCCTTCGACAATACAGGCACCAAAGTTATTTTTGGGAGGTTCAACTGCCTCGCTTCTGTTTGAAGGGAAAGAGAAGCCTCTAAATTTTCCCCAGTGTCAGTATTGTTTTATGGTATTGCGCATGCACGTCCACCATTAATGAATCGATTTGGAAGTTTTGGAAGTTTCCGAAAGTTTTGATTTTTTTTGGGGGGGGGGGATTCAGAAGTGACTTTAGAATTGAATCACGAGTGCCCCCTACTTTTGAACACAGAACTTTTTTTTTTTTTTTTTGCATTACCCATGCCAGATAGATAGATAGATAGATAGATAGATAGATAGAGGCAGGCAGGAAGACATTTTAGTCTTTATCTACACTGAAGTCAAGGATTAGCTGGTTTATTTTTCCTCTTGGATTCTCAAGCTGTCCAGTTGTCAACTTTATTGGATTTCCTACTTAATGAGTGGGAACACACACACACATATGGCAGGGATTTCAAATGGCACAAAATGAATGTAGAGCAAGAAATCTGTGTTGATTGTTTTAGTCAATTGTCTCATGCTTGGATGTCTTTGGAGTTCAACAATTCAGTTTTCAAGTTGCACAATTCACTGGAGCCCTGCTGGATCAAATCAAAGGCAGGGATGGGGAAGAAATGGTTTGGAGTCACACTGAAAATACAAATTTCACACCTCCAAAGATTGACATTGCAATAAACTTATTTTCAAGTTGACAAAATGCAGCAACAATATTGATGTTCTTATGTAACTTCAAATCATATCTGACTTGGAGGCAAATCTATCATGAAGTTTTCTTGGCAAGATTGGCAAGATTAATGTGGGACGGGAGCTTTGCTTTTTCTCATTTATTTATTTAGTTACCATATTTATATCCCACCTTTCTCACCCCAGAGAGGACTCAAGGTGGCCTTACAACAGGCAGCAATTTGATGCCACACACTCATATACTGTATTAAATAAACAATTATAATTAAAACCAAACAATTAAAACATGAATTATTAATACACCAATTAAAATCATGCTATCCAAAACATAACCCAGGGCTGTTTCAATTGTTAATCACACTGTTTCTTGGCCACTTATTGCACTGTCAAAGGTTTGGTCCTAAAGCCACATTTTAAGGGGTTTTTTCCCCAAAGGCCAGGAGAGGGCAGATCTGATCTCACTGGGGAGGGAGTTCCATTGCTTTTGTTTCTGTAATGGAGTGGCCTACCTTAAAGGGTTGGTGTAAAAGGGCAGAAACCAGGCCTGTCTTGCAAAAACTAAGGAGAAAGGTGGGTGGAGCAAAGAGGCAGCCTCATAACACAGAAGTGCAGTTTGATTGGCTAATGAAATTAGAGTTAAAAGCTCAGTAACTGGAGATGGGTGAAGCCAGAGACAAAGAGGAGGAGCAAGACAGCCATTTTAAGTTCATTTAAGAGTTTCATGGGGAAGACAGTCAGAAGCTTTGAAGGGGGAATGAAGAGTTTGGTAACTGTTTGTGGTTTAAAGATGCCTCTTTGAAGATAATAGTTAATAGGCCTCTATAGTGATTAGAGTGTTGTGGGAGAAAGGGAGAGTCAAAAGATCCTGTTTGGATTTCTGTGTGTGTAACTTTGTTTTAAGAAACTCAAGTTAAAAATACAATCCTCTATAGGAAGTAAAGCCTGACAGGCTCTTTATTAGCTATTCCAACTGAAGTCTTCATATGGCTTTTTAAACATTCCAGTGAAGGAGGAGGCCTACCTATTAAAATAATAAATTGGTGGCAGCAAAAGGAACCCTCAATAAATAATAGCAGGCAGCAAAAGAAAATATAAAATACAGTGGTAGCTTCCCACTGACTGGCCTTGTGTGTGTGAGGGTGTGTGTGCTCTGATCCCCTCATAGCCTTGCCTTAGGCCAGACCTTGTTGTTTGTCCTTCATCTTGTGTGTGGTGTGCCTGAGACAGATTCTGCCTTCTCTCCCTCCATATTTGTTGCAATTGGTGGCAGTTTGTGATAGCTTTCTCTGAGGCTGAGAGAGTGCAACTTGCCCAAGCTCCTAATGGGTTCCTATGGTCTAATGGGGATTCAATTTCTAATCCATTATTCAAACCCCTACATCTCGCTGCTAGTTCTGGCAACAATATCTGAGCAATCATTATCAGATAACAATAAATTTTGTTGACATAAATAATCAATGAGAGCACATGGAAGAGAAAAAGGATTTATTCATAAAATACCAATACTAATTTGTGTATGATATAGGGATTTGATCATTAGTATTATTATTGGTATAGGAAAATGAAAGGATGTCAAACTTTTAAAAAACAAATTCAAGGTCTCCTTGCTTATTTTTCAAGTGACAATAATCACAGTTTCCAGGAGTACAATGTGCCACAGGTGATACGGCACTTTGAATTATAGAACTACAATTATAGATTGTTGACTGGGTTTTTCAGGATAACCTTTGTTAGCAATCTCCATACATTTGGTGGCTTGCTTATGGCTCTAGAAAGATGCTCAGAACATGTTAGCCATAATACACATTATCTAATTGCCATTTGCTGGATGAAAATCTACTATAAATGGAATATGTTGTTTATTGTTAACTTGATAATGGGATTTTGGCCTGCATCAATACGAGTCTAGTGTCTAGATCCAAGGAAGTCATGCTACCTCTCTATTCTGCCTTGGTTAGACCACACCTGGAATACTGGGTACAATTCTGGGTACCACATTTGAAGGGAGATGTTGACAAGCTGGAATGTGTCCAGAGGAGGGCAACTATAATGATCAAGGGTCTGGAGAACAAGCCCTATGAGAAGCAGTTTAAAGAGCTGGGTATGTTTAACCTGCAGAAGAGAAGGCTGAGAGGAGATATGATAGCCATGTATAATTAAGTGAAAGGAAGTCACAGGGAAGAGGGAGCAAGCTTGTTTTCTACTGCCCTGGAGACTAGGACACGGAACAATGGCTTTAAACTACAAGAAATGAGATTGTATCTGAACATTAGGAAGAACTTCCTGACTGTGAGAGCTGTTCAACAGTGGAACTCTGTGCCCCAGAGTGTGATGGAGGCTCCTTCTTTGGAGGCTTTTAAACAGAGGCTGGATGGCCATCTGTCGGGGGTGCTTTGAATGCAGTTTTCCTGCTTCTTGGCAGGGGGTTGGACTGGATGGCCAATGAGGTCTCTTCCAACTCTATCATTCTATGATTCTATGACCCACATTTTTCGTGAAGATTGTCTCTCAAAATAATGATTGGCTTCCTCATATTTTCAACAATTACATGAAGAGGATGTCATCTTTAAAACTAATGTTTTTAGAGTTCACTCATCTTTTTATAGTAGTTTGCTCCAATATTACAGATGTATTTAAGAGCTCAGCTCTAGATAATATGTCTCTCAATGTTCTCAGAGTGGCAAGATGTCCAGTCCCAGCAAACATGAGCATCTACAGGGCTTTTTGTGGATATCTATCACAATTTTGTAATCCTTAGGGAAAGGAATATGTGAATGGCATGTTCAGTTGTGTTGATAAATGTAAGTTTGATTGTAGGATGGATCATGTTGTTGTATGGTATAAACATCTCTGAGCATTCCTTTCCCTTTGTCCAGACCACAAAGATGTCATGTATCATAACCATATGATAGATTTGTCACCTGCTTCATTAAGGATGTTATTTTCTAGTTTGTCCATTAACATATTTGCATGAAAAGAGCCACATGAGTACACATAGTTGTTCTTTGTAGTTGTAAGTAGTGATCCCCATGGAATGTTAAATTATTACAAAAACATCTGTTGAAGGATCCTTAGAAAACTAGTATGAATAACTGAATCCCTTCAATATGTGGTATGACCTTGGAGCAGAAATCCCCCTTCTTTACCCAAAGCCCTCTTTCTTCATACAGAAAAATATATGTTTAAAATAAGGTACAGGTTGGAAAGAGAAAGGATAAGCTTCTTCTGCAATGGTCTCCAGAGGTATGGCTACTTCTAAGAAAAGGGGCATTTATAGTTCTTTTGAGTGCAAGAAAGGAAGCCATCTCATCTTGTCCAACTTAAACATCTTTTTCTTAAATAACCAGGTTGCTGTCTTAAATGAAAAAGACATCATACTAACACTTAACAAGGTATACTGACTCCCCTGTTATTAATTACAAAAAAACGACCTTTGTGAAAATTAACAGGAAGTTGATATAAAAAGATGTAGCAACCAGTGTAATCAGTATTATATCATTAGCTAATTAATCCAGTTGATCTAAATATTCAATTCTGAGTAAGAAATTATTGGTGTATTTGATATGTGATGGGAGAGTTTTTACCACCACATTCTGTACATTTAAAATAATAGAGAGAGGGAGATCTCTTCTGAAGCTGCATGACTGGAGTGTCCTCAAGTTAACCATGGAACTTGTCTGTTGTTTTATGGAGAGAGTCGGCAAATAAGGGCCCATTCACACAGTACCTTTATCCTGGGAGCTCCTAGTTCAAAATGGAGGGTGGCCAGACAATGTTTTGCTAAAATACAGGAGGAATTGGGTTAAAGGCTGCAAAACCTGTGTTTAAAAGTTGCCTTTTAAACCCGGTTCTTCCTGGGCCCATCCAGACAGTACCTTTTTTGTGGACAGTCCCAAATTAATTCGGAAAACCCTCATTTGTAGCAAATTAATTAGATAGTGAGTTTATTCCACACCTTCTTAAAAGGACTGCAGAATGCTGTAGTCCAGAGAGTATTCCAACAGTTTTCCGGGCTAAATTACTCTGGCAAACTGTAGGAATCCCAGTCCTTTCCCCCAAACCCTTCCTAAACTGAATAATAATAATAAGAAGAAGAACTCGCCCAGCCTCATTTATATGTGCCAGGAGAACCATCCCAGGGAGGCCAGGTGAGTTCTTTTATTTTTTTTACTCAGATTAGGGGGGCTTCTGGGAAGGAGGGGTAGTCCCCCGGTGTTGTACTGGGAAGTCCCAGTACAACACATGTACATCCACTCCAGAAAATGCACATGGATGCTCCTGGGGAAAAGGCTGTCTGGATCCGCCCCCTGAGAAACATGCATTTTTTCCATGCATGTGTATCCCTGCCAGCTTGGAAATATTTTCCTTCCCTCCCCTGTCTGGACTCCCTCCCTGGCTCCCATTTCCCTCTCTCACTCTTTTTTAATGGTTTTATTGGTTTTTCCCACTCCTCCCCTCATTGTACATGCAATTTATACATCAAACTACAGAATTACATTTGAAATATCAGTACTCCCATTTCCATCTCAATCTACTGGAGCCTTCATCAGAAGCAGGCCAGCAGCTTTGGCCTCTCTTCCTCCACCCTTGAAGATCCAGCAGGTGACCTTGGAGCAGAAATCCCCCTTCTTTACCAAAACCCTCTTTCTTCATACAGAAAAATATATGTTTAAGATAAGGTACAAGTTGGAAAGAGAAAGGATAAGCTTCTTCTGCAATGGTCTCCAGAGGTATGGCTACTTCTAAGGAAAGGGGCATTTATAGTTCTTTTGAGTGCAAGAAAGGAAACCATTCCAACTTGTCCAACTTAAACATCTTTTTCTTAAATAACCTGGTTGCTGTCTTAAATGAAAAAGACATCATACTAACACTTAACAAGGTATACTGACTCCCCTGTTGTTAATTACAAAAAAATGACCTTTGTTTGTGAAAATTAATAGGAAGTTTTGCTGAAAAGTGAAAAATCCATCCATTCGTTATAAAGAAGAAACCTTTTGGGGCAATTAATACATTAACTGACACATCTCTTCATAATTTGTTAAATTTGATATGGAATAGGTCTGTAATTCAGCATATTTATCACCGTACCAGTAATAAAAAAAGCCCTCTAAAATCAGGACAGTAAATAAAGAGGAACACTCAAACAACAGGGGAATTCCTGACATGAAACAATCAGGGCCAGCTAACACCCCCCAACAAAGGTTTTCTCCAGGCAGGAATCAGCCAGTCTTTGAAGCTGCAAAGTCATTTCGTGCTAATCAAGGTGGCCACTTGTCCTAGTCGCCACTTGCCTCAAACAGACAAGATGTTTTTCTCACACCTTCGACATTCCACAAATATATAAACTTCACTTGCCTAAGTTTCCAACAGACCTCACAACCTCTGAGGATGCCTGCCATAGATGTGGGTTAAATGTCAAGAGAGAATGCTTCTGGAACATGGCCATTGAGCCCTGAAAACTCATGGCAACCCAATGCATTGTGGTATTTGCAGTCTTTTTATTTTGTGACAAATTGTTTCAATTGTTTCAATTAAAATTATTTCAGTGCATGTTGAGTATGAAATACCACATCAAATTTGGATATTAAAATGGAGCAACTAAAATGTATACATTAGAATGTGTACAAACATGTCTTTAATGCAAAAAAAGTATACAAATAGATATCGGCTTTCATTTCATAAATGCCATTGAATCAATATATACTTCCCAAGAGGCTAAAATAATGGTAAATGGATGTATTGATAAGAAAATAAAGATTGAGAAGGGAACAAGGCAAGGTTGCCCACTTTCCCCTCTTCTATTCATTATGGTCATGGAGACATTGATGAATAACATCAGAGCAGAAAAAAATCTGACAGGAACTAATATAAGAAAAGATAATAACAAAAATCAAAGCCTATGCAGACGACCTGGTCTGTATAGTAGGCAACCCAAAGGAAAACATAGAGAAATGGATTGAAACAATTGAGGTTTTTGGGAAAGTCTCGGGACTAAAAATAAATAAGGCCAAGACAAAAATGTTAACAAAAAACGTAGCAAAGAAAGATCAAGAGGAGCTACAAGAAAGAACAGGTTTTTCAGTTACAAAAAAGGTGAAATACCTCGGAATTATCCTATCACCCAGGAACATGCATCTATTAAAGGATAACTATATAGCCAAATGGAACAAAATAAAAAAAAAACCTGGAGAAGTGGAAATATTTAATTCTATCATTAATGGGACGAATAGCGGCCATAAAGATGAATACCCTACCAAAGCTAATGTACTTATTTCAAAATCTACCGATCATTAGGAATTTTCAAATTTTTAAAACATGGAACAAAGACCTAACAAAATTCATCTGGCAGGGCAAGAAACCAAGAATCAAATTCCAACACATAACAGACAATAAAAGCAGAGGGAGCTTCGGACTGCCAGATCTGAGACTGTACTGTGAAGCCTTAGGCCTATGCTGGATTAAAGACTGGGCTACCCTAAAAAATCAGAAAATTATCAATTTAGAAAGCTTCGACCTGAGGGCAGGTGGCATTCTTATTTATGGTACCAGAGAAGGAAAACCGAAAAGAACTTTGGTAACCATTTTATTAGATCAGCCCTAATAAAGATCTGGGAAAAATATAAAGAAAGATTCTATAACAAGACACCACTTTGGCTATCACCACAAGAAGCTATTCATAGAAGAGAAAACCCACAAAAAATCTGGCTAACATATAAGGACATTTTGATAAAACAAGGCCCCGAACTGGTACTAAAAACTCAAGAAGAATTAAAACATTAGACAATAGTATCTCGTGGTTTCAACATGCACAAATCAGAGAACTTTACCTAAAGGACAAGAAGGTTTTGCGGAAAAAGATTCCCCATGGGACAAAATCCTGACCTCAGAACACAAATTAATAACAAAAATTTATTAAAAAAACTACTAGAATGGTCCACGGAGACCGAACTAATTAAGGAGTGCATGACCAAATGGGCTGAGAACATCGGCCATCCAATTAATCTTGACAACTGGGAAAAAATGTGGAATATAAAGACAAAATACACGTATGCAATGGACCTCAGAGAAAACTGGACGAAGATTATGTACAAGTGGTACATCACACCTCAAAAGTTGGCTAGATGCTACCCAAAGGTAAGAGACTTGTGTTGGAAATGTGAAGAACAACAAGACTCCTTTTTCCACATGTGGTGGTCATGCAGAGTTGCGAAAGCTTTCTGGGAAGAAATACATGGAATAATTGAAAAGATACTGGAAATAAAGATAGAGTTCAAACCGGAACTTTTTCTACTAGGAATCACAGAGGAAGACCTGGAAATTAACAAAGACAAACTTCTCAATTATTTAATAACTGCTGTCCGAATCTGTTATGCGAGATATTGGAGAACCAAGGAAATCCCAACACAAGAGCTCTGGTTACTTAAGATAGCAGACATCATGGATATGGACAGATTGACACAACTGATGAAGGTGAACCAAAAGATGAAAATAATAAGAACAGATTGGTCCCCGGTAAGAGACTATTTCATTCAAAAAAACTACAACTGGATAATAAAAACATAAATAACAACACAAAAAGACTAATATACTACAATGGGACATGACCCAAGCGGGTCGGCCATCTACCTTTGAACAACAAACAAGAAATTTGAAGCCAAGATGGAGACAACTGGAAGCCAGCATCTTTCTTTCCACCCCCCAACCCCCCTTCTACCACTATCATCCCTCTCCCTACCACTTCCCCCCTTCCCCATAAACCCACCCCACTTACCTCGATCCAAACCTCTCCCTCTATATCCTTCCTTCCCCATCTCACATCTTCCCATCTCTTTTTTTAACTCTCACTGTAAATACCTTCAATAAAAATCATTAAAAAACATGCTTTAATACAAAAACGTGTACAAGAATGTTCAGTTTGGGAAAATCAGTTACACACTGTTGCTGCTCTTTACTTTTTTTCACAAATAATAATCCCTTCATTTGCAGGTTTTATTCTGCTGTATGCCTTCAAACTTGCAGCAATTATTATAACAGAAAATATTCCTAAATTCCCTCAATTCTGACTTCCCCAGTTCATTGCTAACTGGTTTTCACCTAAGGTTAGGTTAACATTATCCTCACATACATTGTAAATATAGACAGGAATGAATATCTGACACCCACGACCTCTGCAATTGCCACTGGCTTTTGATCACATTGATGTGTGTGGTAAATTTTGAGGCTAGCATTATATCAAAGGGAAGTCAAAAGATTTGCACTAAGACCAGAGTTATTTCTCAGAGGGCTAGCAGGCGTTCCTTTTCCTTATACAATATAGTCACTAGGCTTAAATGCATTATTTTTTCCTCGTGTGGCCATATTAGTTTCCCAGTACAATTTTCTATCATGAATAGCTCTACTTTTAAATTAACTTTGAATGCGGGGTCATCTTCTATTTGATATTAGATTTCTCTTTTATCTCCAAGAACCATGTTTAAAATCATAATGGTAACCCTTAACCAGGTATATTAGCATTAAACCACAGTGTATTTGGGTACTCTCATTTTCGTCAAAGGTTGAGAGAACAAGGTGTATAATGTTGATGGGACTGTTGAGGCAATAGAATAATAGAATCAGAAAGTTGAATGAGACCACAATGTCAACCATGCAGGAACACCCAATCAAAGCAATCTCAACAGGTGGCCATCAGCCTCTGCTTAAAAGCCTCCAGAAAAGAGACTCCACCACTCTCTTTGCAGCATATTTCATTGTCAAACAGCTCTGATTGTCAGGAAAAATCCTAATGTTTAGTTGGAATGTCTTCTGTAGTTTGAATCCAATTATTTGGAGTAGCATAAAAAAAACAACTTGCCTCCTTGCCAATATGACACCCCTTCAAATATTGAAATACTTTTTTCAAAAGAAGATTAAATAGTCCCATATTTAGTATTTTGTGTATAGGATTCCAAACACTGATATTTTAACCAGTATAATTTTGAATGTTCAATAGAAGGTTTCTCATACTTCCTGCTACATCAGCTGTACACCAAATTTATGTATTTATGTGGTAATCCTTGAGTACTTCAATTGCTGGAGCTGTTTAGAATTTCACATGAAGTCACTACTTCAAATGAGTTTGGAATCACTATGATTGTTACAGGTCTCTGGCAGCATTATAGTGACATAAAAGCCAAATATTTAACAATTCACATCTTTTCAATTAATCACTATGCTGCTAAGAGGAAAAAGGCCTTACAGAGATAAATGACTGAACATCAGAGAGGTGTTGATGCTATACACAATGGGAAACATAAGCTATTTCAGGGCCCTGTGCATCCAGATATCAGAGAATGTCCTCAAATTGAGTCCTTTAAAAATACTTTTAGGTGCAAAAAAACCTTCAATAAAATATTAATAGCAATGTCTTCGGTGAAGTCTAGTCCATGCATTTTCAAGATATTGCATCATATATTTTATCTATATGTTAAACTGAGAATTTTCCTTCATTTTATACTGTAGAAGTCCACAGCCTATAGCCTGTAACTATGCCCTATAATCTTTCCTCAAACATGGATTCAACCAATTCACCAAGACCTCTCTCAGAATCCAATATTCAGTGGGGATTTGTACAATTCCTCTACATAACACAATTTCACAATACAGATCTCTTGAAAGTTCACTGCAGTCTTCAAGCCTGATATCAACTGAAAATCATGTAAGCTTTGATATATGGCCTGTAGGGTGCCCATTTTCTTCTTGTCAGTTTTGCTGTTGCAAAAATACAATGAGTCACTCTGCAAGAGACCTTGTGGTTTTACCAGCTCAGAATAATTCTTGTTGTCTGTATGTGTGTTTTTGTTTGAGTGGATTTATGTCTGTTGAGAGCTGATACAACCAAAATTAATGTAGTAAAAGTGTTTTGTGGTTATTTTTTTTTACCACACCACAAGGCTGTTTGAATATTACTTAAACCAGCACTTATACTTTTTCCACACACAACCCCTTTCTGTCTGATTTTTTTTACATGAACCCAGGTGTATAGGTACATAAGTACATAATATAAGTATAAAAATAAAACTTAATGCTTGTAAACCAGCATTTGCAAAACTTGCTAAACATTTTGATTTTCCTTTTTCTGGAGTACAATTGAAGCATCTTTTGCAGAGTACATTGTAAACACTATACACAGTTGCTTGCTAACAGATTTGTATAAATGGGTGGCGTTCAGAAAGTTTTTACTGTTGCCAATTTTTTCATATACCCAACATTGAGCTAAGGGGACCCCATTTGGGGGTCAAGGCCCACAATGTAAGAAGCAATGTCTTAACAAGGATTTATTTATTTATTTATTTCAAACATTTCTACCCTGTCCTTCTCAACTCCCACAGGGCCTATAAAGGACAGGAAACCGATCTCCCCTCCCAACTATTTCAACTAAGATGGGGGTCTTGCAGTCGTCACTCAGCAGACATTTTCAGATCCCTTTACATATAATAAATAGGTCTCAGCAGAGTCCAGTCTTCTTTTCTAGTTTTGCATCTAACTTCACTCTGCTATGCCCCAGTTGCAACTCCACGACTTGCTCAAGTGATGCCTTACAATTCACAACCAAACAGTATAAATCCCAGGGAGCTGGCTGAATATATTGCTTTTGATTAGTGCTGCAGAATCATGCTTTTTTAGCTCAAAAAGTTCCTTTAAGGTGTCTCTCCTGGGAAGCTCTTTTCAAAAATCTCTGCATTTTTGCAGCCAAAGGGAATGAAACCAAGGCTGCCTCTTTGTTCATAATAAGCCATGATTTCTAGTGAAGTGCAAGGGAAGGAAGAAGTGGCACAGTAATTTTTATCATAGGTTGTGTTTGTCAAATGAAGGTTTAAAGAGGGTATTTTAAAGAAAATTTATCTTTAATCTCTCTATTGAGAATTTGCACTTATTTTATTAAACAAGTAGTGTGGGCTAGCCAACTACTGCAAATATCCCCAAAGTTTATGAGTACTCCACCTATAGCCAAGGATAAGGTGCGTGGGCGGGGATTTGACTCTCTCTCTCTCTCTCTCTCTCTCTCTCACACACACACACACACACACACACAGAGTGGGTTGGTTGGGGCCATCTGACTTCACCAGCCCAGCCACATGGAGAGATGAAGAACTGTAAACTATTTAAGACCAAGCTACCCCTCATTGTCTTCCTTCATTCTTTGTGTGACCCACCCGTTCATGGAACCAGTCCCTCCTCATGGAGATAGCCAGTCCCTTCCCTGCTAGCAATGGATGAGATGGTAGAGGTGTTGAACAGCACAGTGGTCATGAGACATTGGCATGGACATGGAGACACAGCTCAGATATGCTAGACATTGTAGTGAGCATCTGTAACAAATCATCATGAATGTATTTGCCAGTTAAGCAAAAGGTGAGGGTAAGAACTAGTAAACAGAAGTTATTTTAAATGTAAATATAGAATCATAGAATGATAGAATTGGAAGAGACCTCATGGGCCATCAAGTCCAACCCCCTGCCAATGAGCAGGAAAATTGCATGCAAAGCATCCCCGATAGTTGGCCATCCAGCCTCGGTTTAAAAGCTTCCTAGGAAGGAGCTTCCACCACATTCTGGGGTAACCATCACAATTATAAACTATAACAAATTCAGTGTGTTATGTGCCATGTTCTTTGTTCATGTAATGTTACTTTCCCAAAAGCATCTTCTTTTTGGTGATTCTTTTGAGTGTGTACACTATGTGAAAATAACTGAAAAATTAATTTTAACCCCAAAAGCTGAATACAATATTAATGATTCCATCCCTTGTAATGAAAAAGCAGGTAGGAAAACTTGATCACCAATCATTTTTCTTTTTGGGGATGACTGGAAGTTACTTTTGTTTTGCTTGAAACCTTGAAAGGTCAAGTTGTGTTTATTTGTAAAAAACAAAATGTGGATTGAGATACGTTGATGAACCTTAAGAATGAGTGGATTGAGATACGTTGATGAACCTTAAGAATGCTTAGCATCAGAAGTCTGAAGGTGTGGTTATTTGTTTTGGGGTTTGTTAAGAGTTATATCCCTCTTTCTCCCAGAAAACAGAACTCTCCTACAATGTTTCCAGGCAAATTTACCTTATTTGGCATGCAAGGAGTATGTTTGTTTTGATTGGGAAATCATTTATTAAATAAGATAAGGCAAACACTTATTTTGACACACAGCAACAAGAAAAAAGAATCTTTTCTCCTAGGAAAAAAAATTGTCTTGCCATTGTTATTAGGGGGGGGGGGTGTAATGCCCCAAAACCATACTGTTTTTAGCTGCTACCATTCCATTTTCCAGGAAATTCCTGAAATCAGGGAGGGGGGGAATTCTCATTCTGTTGAGATTCGGTCCATTGTCACCCATGGGGAAACTTTAGAGGCTTGTTTCTCTGTCATTTTTGGCCTATCAGAAAGAAACTTGCTTCAGTTGTAGGCCACATTTACAATGGCAAGCCTGCCAAGTTTCCTGACATTTTACTAATCTAATGATTTTTGGGAATTTTTAAAAATGTTTACCATAATATCTGGGAATTGAAGAGGGGAAGAGAATGGACACAGTCAGACAGGCCTCTGATTGGCTGATATAGAAACATGAGAAACACACAGAGAGAAAAACCTCCACTTCCACCATGCCCAGGAGGGAGTGTAGAGGCTCCTTCAATGCCCACGCTGCAAAGTATTGCTGGGAAGGTGAGTTCTCAGTGGGAAACCTTTTCTGCCCTTTTTTCTCTTTCTCTTTCTTTCTAGCCTTATTTACCTCAAGCAGGTATTCCGCTGGGTTGGGGCAAGGGGGTGGGAAGGGATGGAAGAGGCTGCTTGGAAAAAAGAGGAGGAACTGCTGTCCTCATGCCATGGCCTCTGCCTCTGGTAGAGTACTGCTCAGCTCCACCACTTCCATTGGCTGAAAGATCCATCTGCTTCTGATCTGGTCCTGTTTAGGCTTCAGCTGTGTCCTGCCCAGTTTGTTTTCAGTGAACTGGCTAGTGGATCACCAAATTTTCCCAAATCCTGAATCACCAAACAGAATTATGCACACCCCTAATTGTTATAGAAATAGAACTGTGCTAAACAAAGGAGTAACAATATGTTCACCATCTGCTAATTTGGGAAAGTGTTCCATACTTTTCATAAGTTATTAATACATTCAGTTGAGGGATAATAAAGATAACCATTATGAAACTTACACAACTCTTTCACAATGCAGAGAATGACACATATGAGGTCACTGAATTTTTTATATATACAGGCAAATACTTACCTTGAAGCATAAATGTTCAAAATAGGCCAGTGCTCTAGGTTAAAAGAAAGGATCAGTGATGCAGTGAGATTCTGGTGGGAAATTAAAAAGGAGAAAGGAAGAGGGGGAGAGAGAAAACAAAATGTGACAGCACCTGCAGGACTAGCTATTTTTAATGAGTTTTCACATATACAAACCCACTTTTTTGTATGAAGTATTAAGCACTGTAAGGTTTTAAGTATAAAGCATACACACACACACACACACAAACACACTGTTGTGAGAGTGGGCTAGAATGTAATAGGACCCAGAAAGAGCTGTGTAAGTTTGTACAGGAATTTGAGATCTTTACCGTGGTCAGTTAGTGTTGATATCTGAAAGAAATAAAGCAGTTGGGTTGTTGTAGGTTTTTTGGGCTGTATGGCCATGTTCTAGAAGCATTATCTCCTGATGTTTCGCCAGTAGGAAAATTAGGTTTATATATTTGGTTTACATACAGATATATAAACCCAATTTTCCTAGTTTCCAACAGGCCTCATAACCTCTGAGGATTCCTGCTATAGATGCACGTGAAATGTCAGGAGAAAATGCTTCTAGAACATAGCCATACAGCCTGAAAACCCTACAACAACTCAGTGATTCCAGCCATGAAAGTTTTGGACAATACTATAAGTCAGTTTCTAGAGAGTTAGAGCTCTCTCTAAGAAGATTTCTTTTCTTATATGTGCAGTAGCAAGGAATCATGTGTAGTGTGCATAAAGTCACTGCCTTTGTTCATACCTCTGCTAACAGATTGGTATTTGTGAAAATAATTCACTTCAGAAGTTTCTATTTCTGGTCTTGCTCTTTACTTTCTTTTTTTCAAGTATTGCAACTTGCAAATCCCTTGCTGCGTATCCAGGAAAGTTGAAATGTTCTGCATTTTCATAATTGCCATTTCTAATGTCAGATTTGTATCCATTAATCCTGTTGCATAGACACTGCCCTGTTTGCCCAATGTAGAGTGTAAAGTGGCATTTATGGCATCAGATGGCCTAGATCACATTAGTGGAAGAGCAAGTAAATGAACCTTTGACATTGTGAGCGGTGTTGGAAAATGAATTAGGAAGAAAAAATAATCTCTCCTGCCAGCTTGAAAATAGTTTTGTAGCACTGTAATTCATTGCTCTCTTTTTAGGTTGTGAACAAGATGCTGAAATGGAACTACGATGCTTTTTCTGTAGATTCATTGAATTCTGTCTTCAATCACTGGGGTTTTCTGCATAGCTGATTGCCATTAACATTACATATTTAAGGATAGCAATATAAAGGCATTATTATTCTGGTACTTCCAAAAAGCATCTATTTATATGTAATATGGCCAGAACACAGTTCTTTCATCTTTCAAGCATCAAAAGCATCTTTCTTTATACAAGCATCCAGGATTGTCAGGTGTTTGCTTTAGGCTTTTCATTCACATCTAATGTATTGCCAGGACACTTTTGAATGCAAAAGAAACAACAGCATTCCATCAAAGAATAGAAAGTTATTTCATTTTGGATCTTTACATCCAGAGCCTAGTATTCCATCATGACAATCTATGCTTATTTTTAAATGAAAACCTTAAGCAAGCTCTAGACAAATGAAAAATGTTCTGAGCACTTCTGAGGCATTTGATTCATAATGCATTGGACTAAATTATCTTAGAAGCAAAAGACACCAGTTTTGAAGTTGGCTGTCTGTCTCAAGAAATTGTACTGAATTTTCTTAACCCCAATTTAGAATTACAACATTAAGCAACTGGAAGAGACGACTTAAAATAATAAAATCATAATCAATGTTCAAAGTGGTTGAGTGATGTAATGATTTGAATATTGGACCAGGACTGGGGTGGACCAGGGTTTGAATATCCATTCAAAAATAGAAATTCACTGAGTGCCCTTGGGTAACTCATACTCTCTCGGCCTCAGAAGAAGGCTAGGGCAAACCCTAGGTTACATTTTTTCTTACAATGTTTTCTTCAACATCTCATCTGAGACTCTTATGTGTAGGTTTTGGGGGGCAGCATCCCAGGGTCTTGGGAAAAGGGACTAGAGTAGGGCAAAGTGTGGCTTAAATCTGACTTGAATAAGGAATTTGTGGCAGTGTTTAATCTGTGTTTTAAAGTTGTTCTCCAAGGTGTGCGTGATGAAACGTATGCAGTTTATGACCTTGAATAGCTCCTTTAAACCACAACTATGTTGCATTTTATTGTGAGATATATATTATCACAATTTCTCACTATGTATTTAATAAATCAATTATAAAATCAATAGATTAATAAAATGAATGTTAAAATAAACATTAATAATTCTTAATTACTTATATTAATTATAATCATTTTATATAATTACATTAGTTTGAGAACCATAAAGTGAAAAAGAAAAAAGGAGAAACCATGAATAATAATAATAATAATAATAATAATAATAATAATAAATCTTTATTTATATTCCATCCTATCTCTCTATGGGGATTCAGGGTGGATTCCAACAAATAAAAAAGGTAAACATTTAGTGCCTCAATACAACAACAAATAAAACATAATAGCACAAATATCCCAACATATAAAAGTAAATTATACAAAACAGCTAAAGTTAACTGAAATATAACCTATCAAATAAATTATATCTAACATAAAACATAAACATCAATCATATGTATTGATTTACAAGAGCCAGTAATGTTTCACTAAAATATGCAAGTTGATTATGTGGCCAGTGATGTTAACTGGGCTAATAGGGTCTACAGAGCCTGAGTTTTAATCAGAGGTATCGTAACAGTATATCATTGTCTAATCCTCCTCCTCTCCATATGCTAATGACCAAATGTGAGTTTTCAGTTTCTTTTTGGAGGAGAGAAGGGAGGTGGTTGTCTTTATTTGTTAGGCAGGGAGTTCCAGAGGTGGGGGGCGATCATGGAGAAGGCCCTCTCTCTTGTTCTCACCAACTTTTCTTGAGATAGGGGTGGGACCAAGAACAAGTACCAAGAGATAAGGAATTAGAGGGTTTAGGGGAAACAGAAAGCCATATATTATAATACAGTACCTGTGGCTTAATTGGTTAAACCCTTGTGCCAGCAGGACTGCTCACCAAAAGGACATGAGAGAACTCCCATAGGTTGGTAACACATCTGGGTATCCTCTGGGTAACGTCCTTCCAGACTGCCAATTCTCTCATACCAGAAGCTACTTGCAGTTTCTTAAGCTGCTCCTGATACAAAAAAAAAAAAACCATTCAATAAAATATAAGAATAAAATGCATCAGTGATATTATCATTACATTTTTTTCTCAAGTGCTCAACATTTTCTGAAAATTGCTCTCCTGGGAAAGTAGTTCTTTCCTCCTGTGTCCCATAATTTAGTCTTCCATATGCCATAAATCTACCAATCACACCTTAAACAAAGGTAGTTATTTGCTTTTCCACACTTTACCAATAAAGCTTTGGGTTTACAATCAAAAGAATGGTAGCTACTTCTAATTCTTTTACTTGAACTTCAAAGAAGTAGGAGAACTATTTAGGGATCTATGTTCAATTATAACTACCCTGTGTTTCCATGAATTATACAACTACAACATCTTGAAGGTAAAACCTTCCTGAAAGTTGTTAAACTTGACCTCTGTGGAAACGTACTCAAGAGTTTTTCAGCTTTTTTAAATCTCCCAAGCTAAGGACTGATTTTTTTTTTTTGAGTGGAATAGTTAATAGTACAACTGTAAAACCAGTAATTATGGAGTGATTATTTAATTTCTTCAGGGTCAGCATCGATAACGGAAGTTGTGTCATTCGCCACTTGGCAAACTAACTTGCCTCATTCTAGAGAGCAAATATTTTGCACATATGCATTCCCTTATGCTTTTTTGAGTCAGCAAATGGATGTAAGTTCAAAAGCCATGCATTTTTAGAAACATGTTTTATTGGTAAAATATAAATAATTAAAACATTTAAGTAGGCTAATTATCTCTAGGTTATGTTTATGTGCTAATGTGATTGCTTCCTTTATAATTTTGCATGCTGCTTTGCACTTGCTAACCTCCTTGTTGCTTCTGTGTTATGATTTGGAGGGATGTCTGTGCTGTCGCACGCTGGGCCTGAAATAATGTCTGTTTACAGCACGTGCTCTCTGTATGCCCAATGGGATGCCGGGGTGCCTCAACTGAAGGGCCCTTTAGATTTCCCAACACAAAGTTCTATTGAGGCTCAAGATAAGTTCAACAAAGTTCTTTATTTGGGCTTAAATCTTCAAACAAATAAATTAAACACTTTATAACCTTGGAAAACCAGTAGCTTCCTCAATCTGCTATCAAGGGGCAGGCAACTGGTGATAAACTGTTTCTTTCTTCCTTAGGGAAATCCTTTGACCCCTCCCTGGGCAATCTCTCTTTACCTTGCTGGCGTGAGGCCCCTACTCCCGGCTCCAATCTGCTTTATGGATAGCCTGAGTGGTCCCTTATGAGGCAAGGTTCCTGTAGATATGCCAAGCTGAAAGGTGTTCTTTAGTTTCTCCACAAAAGTTATAGAAACTATTTCTTTACATCCCAGCAGAGCTGTAGAACTATTTCTTTAACCCTCAGCAAAAGCTGTGGAACTATCCTTTTTCTCCCCCAGCAGAGTTGTGAGAAGTGAAGCTTTTGTGCAGGTGGGACAGAGAATCCCACACATCCTGCTGTTAGGCTTCAAACAGTGAGACTGAACAAAAGGTCCTCCTTTCCTTCCAAAACCCTGGGAAAAGGGGCGGGTCTAAAGATTCTAACGATGATTGCTAAGTTGTTGGCCCTATGATTGCAACCTGAGGGAAGGTACCTTATAGGCTTGTTTGATCATGTTCGTTATTTTCGTTACTCGTTATGGATTCGTATTTAAATTAGCTTACGATCCAATATTGAGCCATTTTGGAATAGTGTGAGGAGTAATTAAGAATCGAAACAATTTTTCCAATTTTTGTAATTATTTTGTAATTATTTTCGTGTGTCTGGTGCAAGTTTTACAATCTCGCCGCCGTTTCTCTTCCCTCCCCGGTAGCAAGCTAGCAAGCGGCGCATTTCCCCCACTTCCGGTCTCTCCCCTCCTGCCAGCCACCTTTGCTCTGCTGCTTCCCTCCTCTTTCCTCATGCTGTCTTCCTGGCCAGCAGCTTCAAACTATTATTACTATATATCAGGGATCCTCAAACTTTTTAAACGGGGGGGGGGGGGGGGGAGGGGGCAGATTACTGTCACAGCATGGGTAAGAGTCTTAATATAACAGCAGGAAATCCATGAATATGTTTACTGATCAGCCGATCAGCCGAACTATCAGGAATATGGACTCAGATAACCCAGGACCTTTCCACACAGCCTTATAACTCAGAATATCAAAGCAGAAAATCCCCCAATATGTGCTTTGAACCGGATTATATGGCAGTGTGGTCTCAGATAACCCAGGACCTTTCCACACAGCCATATAAATCAGAATCCTGTAGCCAGCTGGAGGAGAAGAATCGGGAGGATATAATATACTATAATATAATAATAATAATATAATATAATATACAATAATAATATAATATAGAAATATAATATATAATAACATAATATAATATAATATAATATAATATTATTATTGTATATTATATTATTATATTATTATTATATTACATTATATGTTATAATTGTATATCATTATATTATATTAATATAATTGTATATTAAAGCACCCCTGACAGATGTCCATCCATTCTTAATAATAATAATATTATATTATATTATATTATATTATATTATATTATATTATATTAGAATAGTTTTAAGCTGCTGGCCAAGGAAGACGTTTAAATGCGCCCCCCTGAAAACGAAGCGAGTTTAGAACCAAATTTTTCCTTGATCAACCAAGCCTAGTACCTTATTGTAAAATGCATGGGTTAAATAGATTCATGCAAACTAGCAGTGCAAGAAAAGGAATTCAAATCTCCTGGCACTACCATGCCAGCACAATGTCTCTACATCTGTCTCTTATCCTCTATGGGAAAGAGTCATTGAATTTATTAACTGGCATTTGCTAACCATCATCTTCTGCTGAAAGTTCCCTAATTTGCAAAGAAACAGAAATGAAGCTTCTACATGCTTTCCTTCCCTCCCTATTTTTTATCACTAGATCGTGGTATATTCGAAAATCCTTACTGTCAAGATGAAAAAGGAAACAAAATATGAAAATGGAATTTAGACAAAATAAATGTCTCTATGAAAAACTAGTAAAACGCCCCTTCCAGGCAAGTGGAAAGTCAGAGATGAACCCATGAGCCAGTCTTCTCCAACAGAAACACCAAAAAGACCTTCAAGGTTCTGTCTGTCTGCTTGCCTCCTTCGATCTGAATTCACATTAATTTATCATCAGCAATCCTTCTGCACAATGTGGGAGGTGACAGAAATCCTATGGCAGGTAGAGGAATACCTGGTTTGTGATTCCTTGGCCTGACAAGTAGATGCTTCAAAATGTCTACTTTTGGTGCCTAGACAGCTTGATCCTAAAATCTGAGGCATCTGTGTAATACAATATACAGGCAGTCACTGAATTACAAACATCCAACTTACAAATGGCTCCTAATAAAGAACAAGGATGAGACAACAGGAAGTTAGAGAAATAGACCTCTAGGAGGGGAAATCAATTCCTGAAAGAGTTATTATTATGAGGAAAAGGTGTCTCCACTGAAGCTTTATCCCCAATCCTTGTTTCCACAACAAGCCAAATGTTTCAAAATCCAATTATCACAGGGACAGAAAGTGAAGTGAAATCTTCTGAATAGGGGCACAAATGACAAAACAAACACCACATAGGTATTAACCTTTCCCTATGCTATCCAAAGCTTATACCTGTTCTGATTTACATACAAATTCAACTTAAGAACAAACCCACAAGTCCTATTTTGTTCATAACTTGGGGACTGCCTGTATAAAATTTTTCATCCCATGTTTAATCATAATCTATAAAGTCAATAGCATTTTTGTTCAAAGGCTCCTTTCTGCAGAGATTAAGGCTTCACCACAATAGGTAACTAACCTAAGAATCTAACTCCTTTTGTTTTGCTTGAGTGAGGCGACTTTTACAGAGTTTAAGCCATATCTTGTAAAAGTATTAGAATATTTGGACCTTCCTGATAGCTTACATAGGTAGTTGTCCAGTTCAAAGATGGCAGTTATGAACTGACTTAGGATAGTTTAATGTATTGGAGCATGCTCAGGATCACTGCTTGTTTTTAAATACAGGTTATCAATAATTTGCCTGGTTTTTTTTGGGGGGGGGGGGGTTGTGGGTGTATGTGTTGCCTGTGTGATTTTCTGAATTCTATATCTACAAAACACTGTCTTTGAGGGATGGAGATATTTCATAATTGTTTGGGGTTTTTTGAAGGAGTCCACCTGCTGTCTTGGATGCATTTGAAGAGGGTTCTGAAATTCTATCTGGACATAATTGTAAAAGGGTTTTAAGAGTGAGATGCTGGCTATATGTATATGTTTCATTGTGCATTCTCCATTTTTCTTTTGAAGATACCCAAAGAAATAATATAATATACGTGATCTGGATTTGAGTTGGGAAAAGTTGGTGAGGTTGAATAAAAAAAAAATCTTCCATCCATTCTTCTGTAACTGACTACATGGCTTTATCTACAGACACCTCTGTACTCTGCATGTTTCATGTATCTTAAAGAAAACGACCATGTTGCTGGATGAGATGAACTTGTTGTGTTAGAATGCCCATCCTCTTCCGTGCCAAATGGAAGAGACTAGGAAAGTTTGGTCTTCTGTGTCAAAAAGGAGAGACTAGGAAAGTTTGAAGTAAAATAAGAGCTTGTAACACATTTTCCCAAATGAGCAGAATAGCCACTGGGTTATGCAAAGGTGATAGCAGCGTCCCACATCTTACTTGTTCTGAATGTTTTCAAAACTCACATAATATTATAGCTGGTTTAAATTGGATTTTAGAAAAGTGTACTATGTTGGACTACAATTCACATTCCATGTGCTCAAAGTGAAGCTCATTGATTAGATTTAGTTTGGGGAAGGGTGTTAAATGTATGCTTATGGTGTGTAAAATAAGCTTAGAAAAGTTTGTTTGCTTTAGGCAAAGAGCATCTTTAGAGGACTGAATAGAAATAACATAACTGGTTTGGAATCCCAAATCCAATCATGGTGTTGAGTAAAGTAGGAAATTGGCAGATAAGGATGTGTGATTGACAGTGCAAGCCATTTACAATGAGATATATTTCTGTGTGTGCAAGCAATCCAGTGAGGAAGATTCCCAAGATTTCCAAATTGCTTAGATGGATTACATTTTGTTTAAGAAAATGTATGCAGTAGATTGGTTAAAGCAGCTTTGGGTTAAAGCAGATTGTGAAAAAGCAATTCCACTCCTCATGAAGACTATGAAAATGGTTTAGATTTCTTGGCAGTGCTTCTCTAGTAATGTACAGTATTACAACCACATGGAAACCTCCTTTGACTATAATGCATCCTTGAGCAATTTTCACTTTTACAGACTACTATAGCCTATTTTGTCATAATAGGTTGAATACATATAGTGATTATTATGGACCACACTTATGAACTAGTAATATCCTCTCATTTAGCATATGCAAGAAGTTTGAATAAATGTTCAAGGTTGCTTCAAACATTACACTGGATTTGAGGACCAACAACCTATAATGGTATTATGAACCATAGGAGTTGCTATATCACATCAGGTTGTTAACCCATCAAATAATACATACTACCCAGGATACAGAGTCCATGGCAGATGTTTCAGAGAAAAAAGCTAGATCCCTGCTGTTTCTAACATGGTAGTAGGTCATGCCATGCAAATCTAATATGCTTGTGTGTGTTTCAAAGAATTCAAAATTAGGAAGGTTCCTTCTGGATTGCAATAAATGTTGGCTCCGACAGTCTGGAACCATGGCATGTAGAGCTAGAATCATGTTAGTAATTAAATGCTGTTTACATGATGGTAGCATGAGCAACAAGTCACCATTTTGGTTGGTTGGGTTTATTTTTGAGATAGGTATGAAATGCCAGTGATCAAAGAGATTTCCTTGTGAAGTGTGGAGAGGGTATTGGTGAATTAAACTTCAGGAAATGAATAACCCTTGTAGTTCTAATTCATTTACCTCAGTTGTGTTTGATTTGCATTGTTCTGTCTTCTGAGTCATGAGTCCTAGTTATTATAAAAAAGGCGGTAATACAAATTTTGCATGCTCACATTTTAAATAACAGTTTTAATGAATTAATACTAGATGTTTTTCGGACATCATATTCACTAAGCTTTTACCTTCTCGTTACATTGAACCACATGAATGTAAGGAGGCATTAATCACCACCTTTACCCACTCTGCCAAACCCCCTCTAGCTTCTTTTATCAGACAGGATGGGCAGGGGTCTAGGATGCATGTGGTAGGTCTCACCTCTCCAAGGATTCTGTCCACATCCTCAAGCTGAACCAATTGAAATGAATCCAATAAAACCGAACAAGCAGGTGCTCTTGTCACATCCTCAGAGACTGCTGTTAACGTTGCATCGAACTCAAAATGAATCGGTGCAACTTTATCTGCAAAGAACTGAGCAAATGCTTCACAGCAAGCCACCGAGTCGTCAAGGATCTCGCTTTTCGGTGGATTTAACAGCCCTCTGAGGACTCGGAATAGCTCGGCCGGACGGTTCTTTGCAGACGCAATATTGGCCGCAAGAAATGACTTCTGTGCCGCCTTTATTGCCGTGTCATAGGACCTTAAGAAGGTGTCTAGACGTGTTTGCGCTGATTTGGACTTCTTCCGACACCACACGAGCTCTAGCCACTTCTTCTTTCACTTCATCGCTGCCAGCTCCTCAGTAAATCAAGGGGCTGGTTTAGCTCGGTTACTTGAGAGGGGACGTTCCGGGGTGATTGTGTGATTGCCCTGGTCATCTCACTATTCCAGCAGGAGACCAAGGCATCGACAGAGTCATCTGCCAAGGAGGCGGGAAAATCCCCAAGAGCCGTCAGGAATCCATTCGGATCCATAAGTCTCCTGGGGCAGACCATTTTAATAGGTCCACCACCCATGTGGAGGTTAAGAGACGCAGTAAGTCTAAACCTGATCAGGTAGTGGTCGGTCCATGGCAAAGGAGCAATGGTCAGCTCCTCCACCCCACCACCATCATCCCATCCCTGACAGAAAATCAGGTCTAGTGTGTGTCCAGCACTATGAGTGGGACCAGATACTAATTGGGACATGCCCATGGTTGCCATGGTGGCCATGAAGTCCTGAGCTGCTCCAGAGAGGTCTCAGCATGAACATTGAAGTCCCCCAACACTAAAAGTCGGTGAGACTCCAATGCCATGTCCGAGACCACTCCGGCTAGCTCAGGTAAGGAGACTGTAGTCCGTGGGGTGGTTTGTACATTAACAGTATCCCTATCCTGTCCCGGTCACCTACCCTAATGCCGACACATTCAAAAGAGGTTGACTGTGGGATGGGGCACCTGGTCAGGGAGAAAGTATCCTTATAGACTACTGTGACTCCACCTCCCCTCCCTCCAGGTCTCGACTGGTACTGCACAGAGTAACCTGGTGGACAGAGATGAGAGAGGTTAACCTCTCCCATCTCATCCAACCAGGTCTCTGTTATACAGGCCAGGTCAATTGCGTTTCATCTGCTGCAGCAGTAGCATCAAAGGATGTGGTGGTAACTTTGGACTGCATTTTGGCTTCCTTCATTCACTTTTCAATTTGGCTTTGTTTGAAGCTTGATTCTTCAGCTTGATACGAACTGTTCAATCAAGTTTGGCCTGTCTTAATGGTTTGATTGCAGTGGTCTATCATCTGGCTTCACCTGGCTTCTTTAAGAAATGTATCTCCTGTTGGACAAAAAAAATACCCAAATTGGATGATCATTCATGTTGTCTACTGTGTCTCAAAGGAAGCCATAATGTTGGATTGGTGTCCACTTTAAGACATTTACTCCTCAGAGCATAACAACTGCTCATCCAGGCTTAAGGGTGTTCTCTATAAATAGATCATTTCTGGTTTAGAGAGCATGTTGAAATGAGTTATGGATTGCTATTGCATCAATCTTCTTTAGCTCTTACCGCTTTGGATTTGTCTGTGTGTCTGGCAGTAAGATAATTTCTCCAGGAGTCTGGAGATTGTTCCGAGGAGTTCAAGGATGGATCTAAGCATCTTACTATTCAATTACACTCCTTCAATATTGGTCCAAGAAGCTTTAACCCTGTATTCCTTTGACATTGGATTGGCCTATCAATTTGGAGATGCCCACCTCAGTCTCAAAGCATACCTTTAAGAAGTGACATAAGTAAGAAAGCAAAGGATGTGGATAATTCTCATCTAAGTTACCATCTCTTATGCCACATGCTTAAGGTTAGACTGCTCAGTCCGTTTTGATTGAATTGGTTCTGGAGGCAGAAGTTTTGGTGCCAATTTCTGTCGATTTCCCCATGTCCAGAATTACAGGCCAGGCCCCTACATGACAGATCACCTCAAGAAGTTCAGGCAGCTATAATATTTGAAGGTGAAGTGGTTGAATTGCCTTCTGTGGCACCCTGTCATTCTTTAGGCCAATGTCTGTGGCTTATGAGACCCAGTCTCCTGTGCTGCCTCCTTCCTTCACCTCTGCTTCCACCATGTTGTTTGTTTGGCATTGCCATTCTTCTTCATATCCAACATTATATTACTCTACTGACACTACCTCTATTACATTCCTACATTAAGGTCACCACCACTTTGACAGTACCATTTTGAATCTAGTCACCATTTGGATGGACATAACTTTTAGTTCTACAAGTCTTTCAGTATGATCTCTTGCCATCTTCAGGTTGTTTATGATGAGTATGAGCAGAAATGACACCTTGCTCCTGGGAAGGATCTCCTTTATCTCTAAAATAGTCCACACTTCATTATCAACATCCACTTCATCATCAACAGATTTGGCAGTATCATTCACACATGACTCAGCTCTGTCAAAGTCAGTACCAAGCAGGCAAAGAACTCCAGAGACAGGCAGGAAAAGAAAGGTCATCTGATCATTCCTGAGGAGTTAAGTGGCTAGGGAAGCCAATGATGGTTCTCCTAGTTATTTAACCCCCCCCCCCCCCATACACATCTAATATATCACTGGAACACTCACACATATATATCATGGATCATGTCCCATCTCCCTTTTCTCATACTATCTTCTGAAATCTGACATCCACTTGTCACCTGCCTCTTATCTTTTGGACTCTTTTGCCACCCATTTCTACCAAAAACCATAGCATTTGACTCTGAACCTGCTCAGCAGGACTTTGTGGTGTATTAGTTTGTTTGCTATCAATTAGGGCTGGGCATGTTAGTTTTGTAGAATAATTCAATATTAGAAATGGTAATATTAGTTCATTGCCATAAACAGCCATTGAAATCTTTTAATTGATTGAACTATCATTATATAGCATATTAATGAAATGATTACTGCTTACCAAAACATAGGATTAGCAGAGAATTACATAGAGATTGTCACTGCTGGGTTTAGGAGAGGCCATTTTGGGACTGATTTTGTTCCTTTAATGTTGCCTATCTCCAACTTGGATTCCCCTCCCCACACATGCACAAAGCCTATGATAAGATTTCTGCCTCATAAAGATCAAAGTCCAGTTCAAGCATTTCACTAGGGATACTACAATAATAGGAAGCATTCCAAAGGTAGATCTACACTGCATATAATTAAGCCATGACTCAATTTTAACTGTCATGGCTTAGTTATATGCAATCAGTGTTTGGCCAACATACCTATTTCTTTCATTCTTCTTTGCAAATTTTCTGCTTTACAGAACAATAACTAGTGAACTGTTGTAGTTTGAGCATTGAACTATGATTCTGGAGATTAGGGCTAAATCCTCACTTGGCCATGAATGGGTGACAAGTCACACATCCTCAACTTCAGAAGAAAGCAAAGGCAAACCCCATCTGAACAAAACTTTTCAAGAAAAACATATCTTAGGATCACCATAAATCTTGACACACAACAGCAAAACATCCAAATCTGATCTGCAGGGAAGAAACAATAAGAAAGAAAATCAGCCCTCCTTCTTCCACTATTGGAAATCTTACATCCATAGGAAAACAATAGGTTAATTAAATTTTAATGAATAAATGGTAGGGTTTTTTTTAAAAAAATCTATGATACAAATTAATATTTCATTGGCAGCTATTTAAATGAGCTATTTTTTTATATAATTACTGGCATTTTTCTCTCTCTGGTTATCAGAGACCTAGCTCCTTTCAACAATATTGCCTAGCTATAATTCTTTCAGACATCTACCAGAGTATGATGTCTAACTTATAAAAAGGATGAAACTTGCCTTGGGGCCCTTTCACACTACACAATTATAGGGCTGTGGTTCCAGTTTAACTGCTATGGCAACATGGCATTTGCAGTTTAGAGAAAGGTATTTAGAATTCTAAGTGCCTCACCAAAATGTTAACCCCAGAAAGAAGCCATGGCAATTAAAGTGGCATTATAATTATGAACTATGGAATGGCCCTTGGCAAAGCTATAGTCTATCGACCTTGATAAAGAAAACTCTGTCCTGGTTGCTGGTAATGTTATCTACAGGGAATGCGTGCTTTTTAAGTATTCCAATTTGGCAGAGACAGCAACAGTTAGTTCTCTGTCATCTAACTTTTTTCAACTGCTTTTATAATGGCCTATTTTTCCTCCCATCTTCTTTCCCCTCATATATCAGCTAATGCAAACTGAGTTCAAAACAGTATTAATTTGCACCCAGTTAACTCAACAAGAGGAAGGAGACAAGAAGCGTGGGGTTTTGCTCTCCCGGGCTGGCTCAAACAATATCCAATTGCTGCAACTTCTCCTAGGACCTTATTGTACAACACTGTGCCCCCCCCCCCCCCCAACACACACCACCATCACCATGTTTGCATAGTTTTAATCTATTTAGGGAATGGAAAGTGATAGCATGCATCACATGATGTAGGAGGATTTCCTGTCTGCCCTATAAAACTCCATAACGTAAATGTTTAAAACAGTTTCAAAAAAAGGGAGGGGGGAGAAGATGATTAGAAATAGTCTATGAAACCTAGGATGCATAGCATTCCATTTCTAAAGTGCCAAAAACACGTGGAATGGGATCTGACAGATTTGTCCATGTTGAATCATTTCAATGATGTGGAGGAATGGATGTTCCTCATCAGTTTGCTTCCACTGCATTTTCTCCTTAATAGTAATCTAGGTTTGAAATTGTGCTTTTTAACCTAACACTCATCTAATAGAGGGAATCAAAGCCATGCAAGAGGGCATAGTTGCAAAGTGGATTATAATTGCACTGATATAATGAAGAGCAACAATGGGGTGAAAACATAAAAGAGAAACATGTGTGATGGGAAGGCAGAACATGAAACAGGACGATTGGGGATCTAACAGGACAATTCCTTTTGATAAACAGATAGTCCCCAGCACTTCTCAAGGTCCATCTAATAAGGTCCCTAATTATATGTTCTTCCCCACATTGGCCATCTTGACTATATTCAGATATTACTTGACTAGATATGTTCCATTTTTCATCTGTGAAAGGTTGGAGGGTATGGCAATGCCGATAATTTTCTTGAGTGTATTTCTTTGGCTTCTTATGTTCCCTAGAGTGAAATATATTGTTGCTTGTCAGCCATTTTCCCCCTTGTGTCTAGAACACAAAATGCATATTTTTTCATTGTCACACTAGAAGAAGGTAATTAGGTAATTGTCTAAGATGAAGTCTGAAGAAGGGTCCTGAATATGAAATGCTTGTATTCCATTTTCATTTATTAGAAAGGAACTTTGCCAAAACCTTTTCTCCTTTTTGTTGCTGTTATGCTGATAAGCAAAAAATGTAGTATTTTCTCCTGTCAGAAATACTACTATTATCTCACACCTTTTACTTTGGAGTTTGCCCATGGGGGCTAAGACCCATGTTCTTAATTTATTAGATATGTATATGAGATTCTCTATTGAAATCATTTCTTTTGTATGAAGTGCCAGAATTATAAAGTAGTGAAATTACAAAGTAGTGAGCGCTAAGATTACCCTGGGAAATTTTCAGCTCAAGGAATACTTTTCCTGTTCTCAAATTCTTTTTTTCCCTACTGACCTACAGCTGACCTGTCTCTTCCATTATATTTAACCGTGAATAATTAATGAACAAATAATGTAACTATGAATAAATGTATAAATAAAACTACTTTTATATATTTTACAAATAAGTGTATGTTTTCCATATTTCATTGCATAATAGTCACCACCACATATAAATTGTACTCCCATTTTTGGGGTGTCACATTGGGGTTTTTTATGTTCTTCACATAATAGTTACACCTGCTTGCCTGCTCACCTGCCCCTTGGAGTTAAAGGGTTTCTCAAGGGAAGCTTTGTACCTCTGAAGGGCAGGTGTGTGGGCATACAAACCTCACTTGCCCATGTACCTGTGCTCTTTCAAGCAAGAGAAGTATGCAACAAAATTTCACTGCATAATAGTTACCACCAGGTAAAAGTCACCCTCTTTAAAAAAAAAAAAGGGGGGGGGGAAGTGCAACTATTATGTGGCAGAATTCAATATTTCTAACTCTGTGGAGTTGAGCATAGAACTGGTTGTTATTCAACTTCTACTTCAACAATTTGACAGTTCTTCTTGAGTAGTCTAGTACAATACCTCACATTATCCAACAGTGCATCCTCTACCAAATTTTCCCTTTCATTTTTTTTCTTAAGCCACATTTTTTTTTCATTCAAGATATTGTTTGGGTCAAGCATCAAGCAATCATAGGCTAGATCTATGTTGCCATTGGATGGATCTAGGCTGGATCTGCCTACTCCAAGATGCTGCCATCGCTAGTCTTTCACTCCAGAAACCCACCCCCTTCACCTTTGAATGCAATTTTCCTGCTTCTTGGTAATTTTCCAGAAGCAGGAAAATGCAATTTTCCTGCTTCTGGATGACCCACAAGGTCTCTTCCAACTCTTTAATTCTATGCTGCTATGATTCTACCTCTGCTTGTCAGAGTCAGAGCTGCCTTCTTCTGTTGCTGGTGAGGCCCCCTTCCTTGCACCTGGCTTAACTGGGACATGATGTGTGCCATCCCCTCTCTGCCTATGCTGCCCCAGGAGGTTGAAGGCAGTATGGAGCCAGTCTGGGCAGCACTGGCTCTAGTGAAGTGGCAGGCCCCAGGAAGTGAAGAAGAGGATGAGGCAAAGGCAATGGTGACTCTGAGCAGGCAGGGAGGCTGCTGTGTGCTCCTTCTGCCTAGTTGGTGTTCACCTACCCACCCACACATTAACATTTTACCGATTGTGTGATTTTAAGTCACACTCTGATTTTGCATGGTCTTTTGTACAAAAAAATTGCACCTTATATTCTGATAAATATGGTATTTATTCCTTACCAACATAATGAGTAAAATCCAAGTATTGTGAAGAGACTGACATAAATTCCTTTGCAATTCACTTTTTACTACATAGTGCATTTATGATTACTCTTGTTGATGAAACCATTTGAAGACTGGAGTGTTTTTCTGAGCTAATTACTATGATACTTTGGCAGAATTCCAACATGCTAATTATTAGTGATAACTGTATTTGTGCATTTAAAGTCATGGAATCTGAGAAAAAAGACATCAAATATGTTGTATGTTTTAAAATCACAGTGCAATGCACAAAGAAGCAATTTTGAAAATTCTTCCAATTGTTTAATACGCTTTAAGCATGGCTTGCCTATCAATACAAAATATATTGCTACACCCCCATCTCCCCAAAAATCTTTTTTTTTTTACAATAGACAAGGCACTCACAGAAATTGAATGCAATCAAATTATCTCTTATTTTGGAGACTGAATACTCATTACAAGTTTGATTTTTTTTTTTACTTCATCTCAAGTGGCTAGACACACTTAAAATTTGGGAATGGTTCATGCCACCCACCTTACCTCCAAAATTTAAATCTGTAAAGTCATGCAAATATGTTCCTGGAATTTGCCTGGAAAGATTGGCACTTGGCCAAGTGTATTGATCTTGTCTTGACAGAAACCATTATGTATTTTCTGACTCACGTTTTCTCCTCTTAATGAGGCTGTCATGCCATCTGCTTGCTTTGCTATAGGACTGAAAAGCTACTAGGATACAACTTCCTAAAAATAAATGCAAATGTAGTCATTGCTGATCAATATCACCCAAAATCAATACTTTGATATATTGCTGGAAGAAAAACTGAGTAGTACTAGGGTTTCAGTCAAGGTCAGTGAAAAATATGGTAATAGAAACTATCCCATTACTGTGTCTTTGGTTTAATTTCTTTGCACCTTTTCTCTGCACATGAAATTACATTACAGCCCCCCCCCCCCCCCCCCATCCTCAAGGGATACATTCATGAACTTACTGTGGGAACCCTGAACTTCTAGGGCAATCTAGAATTAACTTCTGGTGGAAGCATACCATAGAATCTCCTGGAGGACAGAGAAAATTCCTTTAAAAAGAATACATTTTTACAAATACAAGTAGTTAAAACCATAGTAACCTGTCCAGTGGGCACAGAGTCATAATGCAATGTTTTTATCTCAAGTGGGAAAAAATGGCAAAAGTGCTACCATTGAATCTTAAGTTAAAGATGAGGGTATGTGGTTAATTTCTTCTTCATGCAAATATGTTTTGGGATATTTAGAAAATAGGCGTGGGTTTCCCCTAATCATTGTTATATTGTTTTAGTCATATATACTGAAATTAATCCTGTCACATGTAATAGAATATTTTCCTATATAAGAACATTTGCAAATAAGAAGACAATGTAGGGAATATCCTTCTTGAAGCACTGTGCTTCCTGCAACACTGATTATTATTGAAGTTGCTATACTTAACACATGTCATTGGTTGCTGAATCTGATAACAAGTGTTTTATATTGATTTTTTTCTCTTTCAAGAAAATACAAGATGTTGCCAGAGATGAAGCAGTTGTATAATAAACTAAATGCCATACACAGTTCTTTGTGTAAAAAGAATGTTTAAAGATTTTTGTGCCAAAGGAAATATTACTAAGTTTTTTCATGACTTCCACTTGTTTTTCCCCCTGTATTTGGCTTATTTTCACAAGGGAGACAGAATTAGCATTTGGGAACCCACCACACTTCATAAATTTGGATTCTACATATAATGGGAAGAGACATCCAAATATATTTGATAACCAAGGAGCTCAAAATATTTGTAAACATTTCAAGTTTTGCATTTTTTTTGTCGTGTCAGGAGCAACTTGAGAAACTGCAAGTCACTTCAGGTGTGAGAGAATTGGCCATCTGCAAGAACGTTGCCAAGGGGACGCCTGGATGATTTGATGTTTTTATCATCCTTATGGGAGGTTTCTCTCATGTCCCCGCATGAGGAGCTGAAGCTGATAGAGGGAGCTCATCCACCTCTCCCCGGATTCGAACCTGTGACCTGTCGGTCTTCAGTCCTGCCAGCACAGGGGTTTAACCCACTGCGCCACTGGGGGCATTGTACTGTATTGATGAGGGTGGTAAAAATCCTTCATCTGAGCATTTAGTAAGTCAGGTAAACACATGGGTCAGTCAAGCTTATTGCAACTATAAGCCAAGGATATGAAAACCTTTACCCTAAATGACTTTTTGTACAGTATTGATCCTTCTTCAAATTTAAAAGGCTATCTTTCTTCAAAACATGGTTTAAAAAGAAACCAGTATAATTTTGTAATGCCTTTAGTGTTATTTCAAGATATTGCTTTGTGAGTCTTTAAGACATTTTCAACTTACTATGATCCTAAGATGGAGCAATCACTAGATTTTCTTGGCAAGATTTGTTCATCTAAGGCTGAGAGAATGTAAGTTGACCAACAACATTAGTTGTTTCCATGGCCGAGTGGGGATTCAAACCCTCATCTCCAGAAGACCTAGTTTAACCCTCAAATCAGTACACAATACTTGTTTCCTCCTTTCTGAAGACCAGTGAAATATAATGAGACCCATAATTTCTGATTCTAACACTACTTCTTATGTGATATAAATACCTTGTCATCAGAGAAGATCAGGTATACATATATGACCCAAAAGGAAACAAAACAGTAACTGACACCAGAATATATTACACAATGTAGATGCTGTGGTGTTAACAATTTAATGGTCATAGCATCATTATTATAAAAGAATGTATTTTAAATCCTTAGTGAATACTGTACTTTGAGCAACAAACCTGTCATCAGGGTTAGAAACTGCCTTCATACATTTCCGAAATAATAAATTCAATATGTTTAAATGAGATGATAGCACTGATATTCTACCTCTCAATGTCCATTTTCATGCATCATTTGCGTAGTTTCTTCTATCTGATCTATTGCAATTGGTGAAGTGGGGCTATGCAGGTATTTTGAATAATGCTAATACTGGGGATTTTAAAAAACAACAAAACACTAAGCCACTTTATGGAGAGTTCTTTCAGTCCTACATACTCTAAAATTCATACACACACACACACACACACACACATTTTATACATTTGTAATGTATACATTGTATACATATACATATAATGTATGCAATATATATGTGTGTGTATATATATATAATGTATACTATATATATATATATATAGAGAGAGAGAGAGAGAGAGAGTAATGTAGAATAGATGGAGCTACTCCAAAGAGCCTCAGTTACAGTCATTGTTTTGCCTGTTTCCACAGCATTCTCAAGTTAATGAAACTTCCTGAAGAGGGGACAGAGTAGCTAGATTCCTTTATTAAATTACTAAATGTTCTGTTTCATTTTCATCTAAAGGCACACAATGATATTTTCCTCTAAACATACTTTATTGAAGTTAATGACTCTGGGCAACATCAGATCGCACATGATATGATTATTACCTAATAATTCCACAGAGTATAATCTCATATTTTAACCTGTGTTGAATATTCAGTCTTCTCTCTTTCGACTCTGCAGTTTGATTTTAATTACACAACAGGAAGAAAGCAATAGGGCTCCAAAAATATGAGCAGATGCAGTAAATGAGCAGGTGACAAGTTTCTATCTTAGGCTCTCTAAGAATATTTTTGACATCTGCATCTCTGGGGCAAGCTGCTGAAAGTAAACATAGTAGCAAATAAGAGATTTCCTCCTTCCACCTGCATGCCCTCCCACATCCACAAACCCACATCTGCTTCCTTTCAGCATTCCTGCATAGCAGCCAAATTACTGAAGGCAGATTTATCTTAGAATTTTCTAAGATAAAGGCAGCTAATGGAATAGCATGCAGCTGTGCCACATTGCTGATTGTAGGATAAACTAATGCAAAATATTATTATCATGCAACTTAAAAACAGATATTACTGATTTTTATGAAAGTTTACTCCCTATATAGCAGCTTTTATCTAAATGTCATGAGATTTCCTTAATGTATTTTCATTATGTCACTATCAGAGTCTCTTTCATCTCTATTAGGGAATGGAGAGTCCATGAGCAGTCCTGTACAATAAGGAGGTAGATATGAATGCTGACTTGAGAGCCTCTACAGTCGGGTTCTTGACTAGATCATTAGATCTTTGTCAAGCAGTATCCTAACTTTCAAACAGGTTAATGTGGACTTTATAAACTGCAAAGGGACACTATTGTTTTCAGTTCTCAGCAGTAACACCATAAGATGTTCCATTGGATTTGAGTAAGTGTGTCTTGATATGTAGCCACAAGCTTCAGCAAACACTAATATGCAGTGTTCTTTGCTATAGGTACTCTACATATTGTATGTAACACTAATATAAATCTGATAATTGAGTTGTACAAATCATAACAAAACACCATAAAAACTTGAAAACATTAATAATCTTAGCTATTAGGAGAAAACATTTGAAATTATTATGGATGAGAATGAAATAAGTGAGGATTTCCATTTTTAATCATCAAGTATGGAAGTGACTGCCTGTACAAGAATTCACTGGAACTGTTTCATAGCGCTGATAAAAAGTTGCCATCATAGGGCACCTAAATCTAGTGCCAGTTTGAAGCCTTGCTGCTTTGCAACAGCCCCAAATTCTAAAGAAGTGTTCATACACTCAAACTGTGAATCATCCTTTCCTTTCCTTTCCTCAAATACTGGGTGCCTTTGCTGATATCAGCAAAATGCCTGGCAATGACCACTAGGCAGGAGCTGTCCAGAGTTACATTGCTATTGCCATGATGTCAAATAACAAAAAGTAAGTCCCAATCCCTTTTCTCATAGAGTATAGGAAAACAGGATAGTAGCCCTTGCCCCATACGGACAGCTGGACCAGTTTAAATTAGAACTGACCAGCTGTTCACATCAACCCAGATGTTCCGGGCTGATCTGGATTTTCAGGGAAACTCTGGAGCATTTTCCAACTTCCACTAATGCATTCAGTCCCTGAAAATAGAGCAACTTCTAATCTAATTCAAAGTAATTATGTGTAAATGGGCCCATAGAAAAGAGATGGAATAGTTGTGGGTAAGAGCACAAAAGCAAAAGGAAATACCACATTTTAAAGGTAGATACAGATGAATATAATCACTCTGAAATTTTCTGTCCACTTCCTTGTATTATTATTAAACTTCAGGAAAATGAATACTCTAAGGTACACTGTATCCTTCAGCTTTAGAAATTGAAAATGTTTTTTAACATTCTCTGTAAAATATTTGGTGTTGCTCCCATCAAATTGTACATGCCTATGTATGCAAACAACACTGAAGAAGTTCACAGAGTAAAAACACAATTCCAACAGCAATCTGAATGAGAAGACAAAGGAGATTGATTTTAACAGATAATCTAATGCATCTAAATCTATTGTTCCATAACTGTGTCCTTATTATGCTTTCTCAGTTAACCTTAACCCAAGCACCATCACATATTTTATTTTCTCCTAATAAATTCTGTTGTCACATTGCTATTTAAGAAATGCTATGCTGGAAGAAAAGACAAATGTTGAGATGTGGGGTGAAGTGGGGTGGGTAAGTCTACAAATAGAAATTTCTAATTCTGATTAGTTATGCAAATTAGTGCAAAGCACATTGATTGTGTTACTTATTTAAATTCCACAAAGATTAATCATATGAATAACTCTTATGTATAAAATTAAGTGTGTATTTTTTTCTATTCATTGGCTCTGCATAATGATTAGATGGCTACCTCCGCTAAAATGTTGCTATAAGAAATGTACTTCAAAATACCAAAGTGATTAATGCAAACAAAAATTATAAATAAATGCAAACATTTTTGAGATATTAAAAAACTGCTGCAATCATAAACCGAACTGAACTGCAACAACTATGCAATTTTAATATGGCATACCATCTTTTAAAGAATCTTGAGAATGAAATACAGGAAGTAGGAGTCACTGGGTATTATTATTGCCTGAGAAAATCTGAAGCCTGATTCTTTTAATTCTCCTTCATCCAAGAAACACTACCAATGTACACTGATAAAATATATGACTACATAGGTGGAAAGAAAGAAAAACGTATTTTCCTATAAAATCTCCAAGTCAGCCTCAGCAGGCTATTTAATTATTTTGGAACAGATACAATGTGGATCAAAAGGATTGAGATAGATTGGCAAATGCTAGTTTCTTTGGGGAAGAGGAAGACTGCCCTATATACTCATGCATAAATCTAGAAATATTAGTTTAAAAAATCAACCCTCCAAAAACTTGATTGACTTTTTCATGGGTCAATGTGAATATTGTGCCTTAGTGCTCATAAAAAAAACCCAAAGAACTATGGACATTTTATGAGCATAGCTCATTCTGAGAGAACCTTTAAAAACCACTAAGTCTCTTTACTCTCTCTGACAGAGCACCACTTTTGCCATTTTTGAATACCCAAGGGAGGGAAATGGCACTGATTCCAGGGCAACTCATCCACTGAGGCAGAATTGGCCCTGTCCCATATCCAGAGGATAGTTCTCTATTTATCCATGGGTCATATCAAAATACATAGTTTTGCCCCCCAAAATTTGCCCTGAACTTATTCATGAGGCTAATTTATACATTAATATATACAGTGGTTCAATTAAGAGACAGTCACTTTAAGAAGTGTTTTCAGAGAAATCCATCAAGTCTCTGGCATACTCCTCTGAGTCTAACTTCAGCAGGTACAAGGCAAACATGCATAGAAACATACGTTCTGAAATTGTAGTCAGTCTCAGTCCAAATTAACTAAGAAAAAGTTTGGGGTACAGACATAATTCAGCAAAGCTGACCCTTGTTTGGCCAGAAACACCTAGAGGTTTTGGGGAATCACTGGGTCTAGTTGCCTGGATACATCAAGGAGCATACATTACAATCTATAGATGAGAAAATGGGGAAAACATGATTTACCAGTATTTCTTTACCTGTGGGTTGGGATCCCTGGGGGAATCATGAGGGGGTGTCAGAGGGATCACCAAAGACCATAAGAAAACACAGTATTTTCTGTTGGCCAGGGGGTTCTGTGTGGGTCCAATTCTATCATTGGTGGAGTTCAGAATGCTCTTTGATTGTAGGCTAACTATAAATCCCAGCAACTACAACTCCCAAATGTCATGTCTATTTTCCCCAAACTCAACCAGTGTTCACATTTAGGCATATTGGGGATTCCTGCCAAGTTTGGTCCATCATTGTTTGAATCCACAGTGCTTTCTGGAAGTAGGTGAAGTACTATGCCAAAACTCAAGGTCAACTCCCAAAAAACTCTTCCATTATTTTCTGTTGGTCATGGGAGTTCTGTGTACCACTTTTGGTTCATTTCCATCATTGGTGGAGTTCAGAATGCTCTTTGATTGTAGGTTAACTGTAATCCCAGCAACTACAACTCCCAAAATGACAAAATCAATCTCCCCCAATCCCACCAGCATTACAATTTAGGCATATTGGGTATTAGTGCATAATTTGGTTCAGTGAATGAAAATACATCCTGCATATCAGATATTTACGTTACGATTCATAACAGTAGCAAAATTACAGTTATGAAGTAGCAACGAAAATAATGTTATGATTGGGGGTCACACAACATGAGGAACTGTATTAAGGGGTCGCAGCATGAGGAAGGTTGAGAACCATGGTGATAGACAGTGCTAGATATAACAGAAGCATGTAGAAAAGCCGGGTACAAATGTGACCTTGTTAAAAATGTAGATGTGTTCCTAGGCATTTCTTCTTTTTTAAAAAGTGTTACCACAGATAGAAATAATGTGGAAAGATTAAGCATGGGGGATAGGGATTCCACAAAGAAGAAGAGTCTAAAGTATTTCAGCAACTAACAATATCAAACTAAGAATCAGTTCAATGTTCAGAGTCAATGTTTATATCACTTGTTTCACACAAATGTAACATGCAGTGGAATGTTGACAAATACAGTAAAATGAATATTAAAGCATTCTTGTAATGTTTCCAAATATGAAAGTGTCTTTCTTCCATTAATGCAAAACTACACATACACAGTAGTGTATGTGTAGATACACACAATCCCCAAGTTATGAACAAGATAGGTTCTATGTTTGTTCTTAAGTTGAATTTGTATTTAAGTTGGGACAGGTACATTTTTAGTGTAACTCCAGCTTTGTTTTGCTCTCTGTGCCCCTGTTCAGAAGCTTTTGGAGTGGCTATCATCTTTGCATCCCTTCCCTCATCCCACTTTGGTGTTTCTTTTAAAGGATGTAAACATTGTTCACTTAGAGATACATAAAGGCTGACTGCAGGAGCCTTTGATATTTCAAATTATAGCAAGACATTACTTAAGTGAAGTAGTAATTGCAAGCCTTGACCATTTTGACACTGCATGCCTGCTGGGAGTAAAGTCCAATCTCCTACTAAATAGCTGGGTGCCATCGCATTCACTGACATTTGTACTGCGTATGCATTGCAGTTAGGAGAGCCTATTTTTTCTGCTTGACTGGTGAAGTATATCACTAATGCTAAATGCAGGAGTATGTGTTCTGAAAGAAGGAGAAAAACAGAACCCTAGGAGGTACAGTTAATTACAGAAAAACCAAATTAACTGGTCATTCATGCCCTACATTTTCTGTAGATCTGAATTACTTATTTTTCACTGATCAAAATAATTACAGCTCAGTTTTGCATATATTTAAATTCAAGGCCTTTGCTGTCTCACTTTAAAAGGGAAAACGAGAGAGAACCCAAGATCCCATGATATTTTGAATGCTAATCCTCTTCTTTAAAGTAAATGAAACCGTCTCTTTACTGTCAGTTGCAGTCCTTTTAGGACAAATAATCTATGTACTTTGTGGAGGAACAAGTAATCAAAATGCCTGCATGATGAAATGTGTTTCTTTGAAAGATTTGTTCTAGGATCCTAAAGCAGAAACTCTTCTGAGACAAATTGGGCAAAGCGTTTCTTTTTAACCAAAGCATATTGGGCCTTAGAGAGCTGCTTGCATCCTGATTATGATCAGAAGGTGTATTTCACTGCATCGAGTCAAGATTGGAAACTTATTAAATGAACAACCACAAATATCTGTTCTTCTGCTCAAACTCCTGCACCAGATTCAACAGGATTGAAGTCAGTGAAGGGAGCCATAATTCAAATGGCATTAACTGCCTTACATTGTAGCAATAAATGTTAAGGAAGGGTAACCTGAGGATAATAAGGAAGTGAAGTAAATACATTATTAAAAAGGCATCACACACTTTGTCAAGAAATCAATACCCATGCCATCCAGGTAAGTGAAATCTTGTGAGACCAATGTGCCTGCTATTGGTCCTTTGGCAACGTGAGACCAATGGATAAAAGGATATTGCTTGATATTATCAGTAACTTGCTATTCCCTGAGATTTCTAGGCTCAACATAAGATGGGGAGGAACACTCCTGAGGCATCTAAGGGCCTTCTACACTACCATACAATCTAGAATATCAAGGCAGATAATATACATTATCTGCTTTGAACTGGATTATCTGAGTCTACACTACCACATAATCCACTTCCAAGCAGATAATCTGGATTTTATACAGCTGTGTAGAAGGGGTCTCAGAGTGTCCCAATGATATCATAGGCCCCTTCTACACTGCCATATAAAATCCAGATTATCGAATTTGAATTGAGTTATGTGACAGTGTGGACTCATGTAATCCAGTTCAAAGCAAATAATGTGGATTATCTGCGTTGATTATATGAATTATACAAGCAGCGTAGAAGGAACCATTGATCCTTGCGATTTAAAACAACAACTGGGTGAGCTGACTATGGAAGTGGACACAAGGACAGTCCAGATAAATGGACTCAGTTTGCCTATACAGAACTGAAGGTGGGTTGCAGAGCATTTTACAGTGGCTAGGAAAATGTGCCCTATAGCTACAGATACTTTCATCATTCATTTCCAATTACAACTACAACTGAAGGTCAACATGGTTTGAACAAATCACATCAGTTCTGATTTTTGTAAAAATATTCCTGACTCTGTTTTTTTTTAATTAGGACATTTCAGTTCTACTAGAATGCTGGCTAACCTATCAGTAGTCCACTGCTGCTGTGGAACATGAGAAGAACAACTTTGGTAGTCATTTTAATGTATTTTAATTGCTTTTTCTAGGCTTTATGTTTAAATGGTTAATTGATGTTATTAGTATAATTAGGTTTATTCAATTTTTCGTATTTAGTCCTCATTTTGGTGTTAATTTCTCTTTTGTCACAAGTTTATGGTTGTTTTAAAATATTTGTATTTGAGTTTGGGCATTGAATGCTTGCCTTCTTTGTGTGTAAACTGACCTGAGTCCTCTTGGGGAGAGAAGGCGGTCTATAAATAAAGATGTTATTATTATGACATGTATATTTATCCTTTCTTCCAAGATAAAACTGAAGAGGGTTTTTAGGTAATATTCCATGTGGGTAGATAGAAACCTTTAATGTATTGTATATAGGGGAGTAAAGAGAATACACACATTACATTCAAATTTACAGATGTAATCTTCCATTTTAATAAGAAAGGTATAGAGAGGCAGAGACAGATGGAGACAGGCATAAATGTGAGGTGTACTTTAAAGGTATATGAATAACAACTTCCACACTAAAGAAGTCCACTTTCTCTTTGACACAGTACACCAGTGTCTGGGCCATGCTGCCTCAGGGCCCTTCCACACATCCCTATATCCTAGAATATCAAGGCAGAAAATTCCACACTATCTGCTTTGAACTAGGTTATCTGAGTTCACAGATAATGTGGGATTTTCTGCCTTGATATTCTGGGATATAGGGCTGTGTGGAAGGGCCCTCAGATACAAGGTAGAATTTGCATCCATAATGAAAGCACTGTATAAAAATATTCTATCTATACAGTGGTGAGTGGTTCTCTTCAAGGCCCTTCTATACAGCAGAAAATGTGCAGAGAACGTCTGGTTCCCTGTACATTTGCTGCTCACACAGGAGACAAAAATCTCACCTTTTTGGCAATGGGGTGATCAGACACCAACACATGCCAAACTAGCATCAGAACGAATGGTCATGGCAACCCGTCCCCCTGTCCACCCTTTACCTCTGTACATACCAAGGGAAGCCCCCTCTTTCTGATGCCTCTGAACAGATGCTGGAGAACTTTGGAGAGTCGAGGGGGGATTCCCTCTTAGGTGGCTTCCACACAGCCATTTAACTCAGAATATCAAGGCAGAAAATCCCATAATATCTGCTTTGAAGTGGGTTATCTGAGTCCATACTGTCATAAATTCCAGTTCAAAACAGAAAATGTGGGATTTTATTCAGTTATATGGAAGGAGTCTCAGAGGCCTCTGACACCATTACTATGCACTGGAAAGGGAAGCATTCATTCATAGGCTTGTCTTGGTAAGTACAGAGCTAAAGGGGAGGCTGGCATTGCCATCCCTGCTCTTGCTTGAGTCCTAGGATGGAGGATCACTATGAAGACTGCTCCAAAGATGCAGACCCTAGTGAAAGGTTTTCCTCTTTTTGAAGGTGTTTTTTTTTAATAAAATCCAGGTTTATTCTGGATTAATGCACTTGACTATGAGGTTTCATTTGGATGCCTCGTGATAAGGTTCTTCCCTACACTGCATTTTAGTGCAATGTACAAGGGACTTCAGAATGACCTGAGTTCTAGTGTATTTTGTGTTTTTTTGAGTGCTGAGAAATGGCTGAATACTAGTTTGCAACCTCAAGAAAAACAAAGCCAGAGATATATTTTGAGCATGGCATTGTGGGGAAGTCACTGTCAAGGAGATAGAAATTTGTATCAAATGATATTTATTCTATTTCTTTTTTTCTTATGACATTGCATAAGTACTGTGATCTCAAAGCTACGTGCATCTGTGTTTGCTGTTTGATCCATCTTTAGAGTTGGTCTCAATAGTATAATTCTCAACAGACTCCAAAAGTACTAGATGAGAGAAATCACTGACAACATACAACATGTACGTGGTAGCCCCCTGACTTTGGAACGCCCTCTCCAAGGAGATTAGGCAGGCCCCCACACTGTTCTCCTTCCATAGGGATTTGAAGACTGGATGTTTAAACAAGCCTTTGAGAATGTCACCATAAGTTACTGGGCATTGTTCTGAGGTTTAAATTGTTGTTTCATGTGCTGTTGGTTTTACTTTTTTGTATTGCACTGTGTGTTTATTTTATGCATTATTTTTAGGCACCTTGTGTCATATGTAAGCTGCTCTGAATCCCTTCAGACAGATGGAGGTGGGATACAAAAATATAGTTCTTCTTCTACTACTACTACTGCTACTACTACTACTTCATTGTTCTTCTTATTATTATTTGTATGAAGATAGTCTTGTTATATCTAGCATCTCTGCTTCATAATGTCTAATTAAAAGAGATAGCCATATTAGTTTGAAATATCAATGCAAGGGGATATTGTAACACTTTAAGCAACTAACTGAGATAATTAAATTGGTAGAATATTTTTTTATAGATAGAGGCTGCTTCTACACAGCCCAAATAATGTGGACTCACTTTACAGTTCTGCTTTGAGTGCACCTGAGTTTTGGGACAGATGCATAGCAAACCCACGGCATCCAGCTGTTATTCCATCATAGCAGAACATAAGATTTACTCCAAAGCTTCCAAGAAGCTTCAGGGTTACCTTGTAGTATTGTAGATTGGGATGGATCTACAACCATCACCCACAGTGCCAATGGGCTCACAGCTGCCCCACCACCAGCCAGCTGCTTTCTCCCAGAAGCTTGCTGGTGACATTGCATTTCTGGCATAGGACCAGAAATGAGACATTTCCAGCAAGCCTCTAGGACAGAGCTTCTTGCTGGTGACAAGGCAGCAGTGCCCTTGATGTGCCCTTGACCCAGCTAACTGTGTGAATGGCCAAAGGGTTCTTAGGACTGCATCAGAGCAGCTCTGGAGCCCTTTAAACCAGAGTTTTCTGCTATGTTTAGACATGTCCTAAGTCACTTAGATGTATGAAGCAGACGTTTCTATTCTGTATGTCATTAACACACTTAATAAAATTTATTTTTTTAAAAAAGATGAATAGACCTTTCTAGGCAGACTGTGTGGGAAAAGTCATAAAAATGCAAAACTTCCTGGTATGCTGATCCTTCAGTGCATAATTATAATGTTTAAGTAATAAATGCCATGTAAAACATCTACCTGTGACACCAAACAGTACCATACACTGGCTCTTTTAAAAAGTACTCGTTCATAGTTAAATTCAATTCTGGAGAGAGGCGCACTGAAGTACTGTGCATGTTCACTTATAAATCATAACAAAACTGGTTTGGTCAAAGTCCAATCTTTTGTACTTCAATCTGAAAATTATGGTAGATAGAAGTTATCACAAGTCACTGTTGCTTTCAGTTGAAAATGAAAATACAGTACAAAAATAGTGGGTTTGATGTTGGGAGAATAAATATTTGAACTAGCTTTTGGTATCTTTCCACCCTTGTGAGAGAAACAATTGGTCTTTCATGAAGAAATACCATTTTATTTCATTTTTCCTTCTACTCTGCAACATGTAGAGGAAGACATTAACATTTGGTTCACAGTTTTCTGACATGTTTTCTCAGACATTCTTGACCAGGACTGCTTAATTGGGATCAGATAATTACTCAAAAGGCTGTCCTCAGCATGGTATCATCCCCAGCTGTCACTCCTGCATACCTTGTTATCCTAGCATACTTTGTCAGGAAGTTGTCATGAGAAATGGTAACTTTTAGAAGAAAAATAACATTTAGGCTGTTTGTCTAAAGCCCAGTTCTCACAATAATAAGGAAAGTCTGTTGTTATGAGTAGCCTATCTGAATCAAGCTATTATAGATATATATAATGGCTGTCGAACTTAAGTTCAAAAATGTACCTAATAATTGTCAATAAATTGCTTAATCTTCATGTATTGTGCATGTACATATTTTGTGTTATAGAAGTAATTAAAAAAGGAATTGTATGGGTGATATTACAGGTTGTAAGTACCATTTCTGTTAGTCTGATAAATTACATGTGGATTTTCCACTATTTTTTTAGCAAATCTGGTGCACCCTTTATCTTGTTATAGTAGTTATTGTAGCAAACATATCAGTTAATGGAAAGGAATACATTTACAACAAATGCAATGGAGCCCCCGGTGGTGCAGTGGGTTAAACCCCTGTGCCGGCAGGACTGAAGACCAATAGGTCACAGGTTCGAATCCGGGGAGAGGTAGATGAGCTCCCTCTATCAGCTCCAGCTCCTCATACAGGGGCATGAGAGAAGCCTCCCACAAGGACGATAAAAACATCAAATCATCCGGGCGTCCCCTGGCCAACGTCCTTGCAGACAGCCAATTCTCTCACACCAGAAGCGACTTGCAGTTTCTCAAGTCGCTCCTGACACGACAAAAACAACAACAACAACAAAACAAATGCAGTTAGTGTTGACAAGAGCATATGATTTACATCACTTCAAACCCTTCATTTTTCTTCATAAAAGCTAGTGGAGACAAATTTTGCTATACAGAAAACATGATCTGCAACCAGACGCTGGTTATTAGAAGTACCATTCAAGAGAGAGGGAAGTTTGCAGCTTCCATGTGTTGTCTGCAGTTGTTTGCAGCTCAAGAGTTGCTTGAAGCCCCTGATCAGGAGGCATATATGCCAAACAACCCTTTTAAGCTATATCTATAGGATATAATTTTTATAATCCTCCACTGGAATAGCTTGCAGAAATTCTGCCAGGATTGATGGTTCTCAATATAAATACTAAAACCAGATTAGCTGATTTTTTCATTTCAACAGAAAACTTCATATTATTAGTAACCCTTAGGTCCTTGGAATTCCATATTAGATTATTATAAGCTTTTGTCTCTTTGCCACAAATGACTGTTTCATATCTTTCCTTTTCTTTTGTTCATAATTACTTATTATTATTTTTTTTTTTACTTCCTGGCTGAGAGAGATTGCTCTGAATACACACTTGAGCATCATTTTTCCTGCATTTTCATAAAGGATATCTGGGGTAGCTAGAATCATAATGTTGGAAGAGACCACAAGGGCCATCCCACCAATCCAATCCCCTGCAATGCAGGAGTACATAATCAAAACCAGAGTATCCATGAACAACTTTTTTAAGTCAACATGTTCAGTTCTAATGCTTAGAGAACTGTATAGTTAGCTAGAATCTATAACAATGATATTGTGAATCATCATTTTTATGCCTGTAGCACCCTTTACTTTCTTTCATAGACTTTCATTCAAAGATGCACTCAAGTACTTTTGAAGTTCCATATTTTGGGTGGACGTTTTTAGTTGTGCATATTTTCAACTATACACATGGTGTTGGAACACAGACGCCTTAAAGAGCCAGACTCAGAGTTAGTTCCAAAACAGAGTTTATTAAACAAAGGAAAAAACTCAGAGACACTTAACTCAATGCCTCTGGTCAAAACTTAAAGGTAGAACCAGTCCAGGTTTCAAAAGATTAACCGAAGTAATAATCCGGATTATCCGGAGAAAAGAACCGGATTAAACAAAGTACTCCGAAAGTCACGCAAAACAGCACAGCATGCAAATGGTTAACAAAACAGAGAAGCCACAGGGAAGAAAGTGTAGTCAAGCGAGGTCCAGGGTCGTAGCAAGCAGAATCCGAAGTAGCAAAGTTCCAAAGTCCACAGAAGCAGTGTTGTAGTCAAACCAGTTCAAGGTCAAGGAAGGGGGAAATCCACACTCATGAGAATCCAAGCCGAGTTGAAAGCACACATGAACAGGAGCAGCAACCTGCAGATCCCAAACCCAATGCCAACACGGAACAGGCAGTGACAAGTCCAAACAGTACCCAATGCACGAATGTATAACAACACCTTGCCTTCTGCAAAGATTCCCCATTTCCGAGCCCACTTTTATTACACATCATCCTCATCAGAAGATGAGCTGACCACCGCCCCATGATTATCCCTTGCAGCTGCTCCCAACTCTTCACGTGAAGTCCCACACCCATCCCTCCATCTTCTCCATTTCCTGTCATGACTTAGATCCCCCCCCAAGACTCAGTTGGATTCCCCGATTGCCATTCTTCTCTTCCAGAGAATCCCATAAATGTATCACCAGATGTCGGCCCTGCACAAACAGCTTGCACTTCCTTTACCTTAATCCAATCCACAGTGCCATCCCAGTTTCCCCCACTCTGTGACCCATCATCCCCAGAGAAACCCTCAAATGATTCCTCTTCTGTAGGTGATGCAAGTATATCTTGGATCCTCTTTCTCTGTCGCTCCTCATCCAATTCCTGCTCCCGAGTAACCCTCTTTGTTCCCCTATTCCCATCCATTGTATCTCCTTCCTCTCCTTCACTCATTGACCCTTCGTCCCCAGAGAACCCCTCAAATGAGTCCTCATCTGTAGGTGCCATAAGTATATCCCAGGTCTTTTTCCTCTGTTGTTCCTCATCTGACTCATCTGACACCCATACTACTGCTTTCAACATTACTTACAGGCTCTACTACAACACATGGCTTTGTATATGTGCCAAAACACAGAACATAGAACAAGCCTTGTAAATGTACAACTTTCTGTGGCATTATGTATTATGTTCCACTGGCAATCTTAGGAAGGGAATAATGAATATAAGCACCTTTGAACATAAATGGATTTCCAGAAGAGATAGATATCAAGGGACTTCTCTATAACACAACTGGTTGCGCAAGAAATAGCATATATATTCAGTCTCTTGTATTAATACTTTTACAGTGATTAAATACAGCCAACTATCTCAGTGTGCACTTTCTTAACATCACTTTGGATCTAGGATCTAGGTAATTGTTTTTGAGGGCACATTTAAATGGCTGCCAAGTAAAGGAAGTAAAGCAAGGGTAAAAATAAAGACTTTATTTGTTATTTTCAAAGGATTTCCCCTGTTCTACAGGTAAAACACACTTTTGAATTGTTTTTAAGGGGTAGTGTTAATAGCAGTAATTACATGGTCCTTTATCAACATTTTCTTAATCATCACCCCCCGTTATTTACATGTGAATACAGAAACAGCACTTTACTAGCTGTCAGGCATCTGGGGCTATGTCACCCACATAATTTATAAGATGTCCAATTAAAATGAATGAGCTTGCTATAATGTTCTTAGCACTATTTGTGGAAGAAGGTTATTAAAATATTCAATGCAGCAACAATAAACTCCTTATGCAAAGTATTAATAACTCTGCATATTTAATTTAGTGTTAATCTGCTTCCTGCCAAAGTTGAAGTAGTTTTTAAAAGTGCTTAATGTCAGCACAATATCTGGGTTCTTTGTATCACATGTTATAAAATGTTAATAAGGAGCCCATGACATTTTATGAGCACCTCAGGCTCTTGGTTGTTGGAAGTGAGTTTATACTTGCACAGCCTGAATTTCCTCCCCACATCCTTATTTTGATCCATGAAATCAGGGAGGCTTTACCACTTGTATTATAGATATAGACTAAAGGAATAGAAGCTCTGTTTATTCTTCCTGGTGGTTTTGCTCCTTAATTTGCTGTGCTTTGCCACTAAGTGATGCTATGGTGCTGTTTCCCTCTCTGTTTTATATATTTAAGTAAGTATCACCAGAGCAGTAACTGCTATCGGAGGAACATAAAAATATGACATCAACAAAAAGGGAGATTAGAAAAATAAAACAGCGTTAACATATTATTCACACTCCAAAAGAACACATTGCAAAAGAAGAAGCACAACATTCTAATTTTAGGTAACCAACTATAGAAAGACAACCACTTGACAGCATGATTTTTTCCTAAGTAAAATTCCACTTTGCATTTTGAACCAACTTTTCTGGAAGTTTCAAAGGCTTCCACTGTTTTAAAAATATATTGATTCTAAATCTTAAGTATGATAATCTGAGACTTGGCCTGTGTAAACTGGCATGTTTTTTTTTTCTTAGCAAACTCAAATATGCTCCCAAGCAATTTTCTGTCCTACCTGTCAAACCTAACTGTATTTGGTTATGTGACATGTTTCTGTGTCACACAGTATGCTACAGAGATGGGACTGCACATCCTTCCCAATGTAGTTGGACTACGATTGCCACCACCCCTAGCCAGCATAGCCAATGGTGAGGAATACAAAACTGTGCTCCAACAACGTCCCATATCTAATATACAAGTGTAATATGAATGGAGTTTTACTGGTATATATGGATAAGAACCCGGGACTTTTAAAAAAAATTGCCGCAAAGTGAAATGACCACAAGTTTGCCATACTAATTCATAACTACATATAATGACTATCAAGTGTAGTCACTGCCACCATGATCAGAGGCACATGATTCTAATTAAGAGTTGCAAGGGAGTACCAGATGATTTCTCATTAACATATGGTTGACCACTCTATAAAATATGGTTGACAGATAGCCTCCGATCTAAGCCAATGAGAAGCTTTTTCTGTTCATACCTACCTTACTTTAAAGGCTGTACTCCAGAATCTAGTCTTTTATGGACATAAGCAATAATCAGTTTGGGGACTCAATTCAGTCTCTCATCACAGGATAACACCCAAAGCCCCCTCATTTTATACAATTGCGAGCAGTCCCCTGCCACGCGTTGCTATGGCCCAGTCTGGTGATCTGGAAAATAAAGTAATGAGAAAGTGTTGGTTTCTAATATATGTAATTCCTTTTATGCTTGTGGGTAAACAGTATTTTTTGATGTTTCTTTGTCAGTGTTGATGTGGAGAGTGCCTGGTTTGCCAACTCTGGAATATGCAACATATCATAGTCCTTTAAGAGTCTCTTTCAAATCTATGATACATTATCTCTGTGTGTGAGAGAGAGAATCATATCTATCTATCTATATTTATGACTGAATGGCTCTTTGTCAGGAGGGCTCTGATTACATTTTCTTGCCCTGGTGAAGAGAGTTGGACTGGATGGCATTAAGTATTTTCTGTTGGTCATGAGGATTCTGTGTGGGAAGTTTGCCACATTTCTGTCGTTTGTGGGTTTCAGAATGCTCTTTAATTGTAGTGAACTATAAATCCCTGTAACTACAAATCCCAAATGTCAAGGTCTATTTCCTCCAAACTCCATCTGTGTTCATATTTGGGCATATGGAATTTTTGTGTCAAGTTTGGTCCAGATCCATCATTGTTTGAGTCCACAGTGCTCTCTGGATGTAGGTGAACTACAACTCCCAAACTCAAGGTCAATGCCCACCAAACCCTTCCAGTGTGTTCTGTTGGTCATGGAAGTCCTGTATGCCATGTTTGGTTGAATTCCATCATTGGTGGAGTTCAAAATTCTCTTTGATTGTTGGTGAACTATAAATCCCAGTAACTACAAATCCCAAATGTCAAGGTCTATTTCCTCCAAACTCCATCTGTGTTCATATTTGGGCATATGGAATATTTGTGCCAAGTTTGGCCCAGATCCATCATTGTTTGAGTCCACAGTGCTCTCTGGATGTAGGTGAACTACAACTCCCAAACTCAAGGTCAATGCCCACCAAACCATTCCATTGTGTTCTGTTGGTCATGGAAGTTCTGTATGCCATGTGTGGTTCAATTCCATCATTGGTGGAGTTCGGAATGCTCTTTGATTGTAGGTAAACTATAAATCCCAGCAACAATTCCCAAATGACAAAATCAATTTTTTTGATTGGAGGACATACATTGGGTTGTTAGGTGTCTTGTGTCCAAATTTGGTGTCAATTCCCCCAGTGGTTTTTGAGTTCTGATGGTATCACAAACAAACATTACATTTTTATTTATATAGATAGTGCTGCCGTGGTAATACCTCATGTAATCCTGAGACTGACAGTTTAGGGCTCTTCCAGACAGTCTCTATATCCCAGGACTAGATCCCAGATTTCTGTTCCTCCCAGATTATCTGGGAGTACATACTCACATAATTCAGTTTAAAGCAGAAAACCTGGGATCAGATCCTGCGATATAGGTCCTGTCTGGAAGGACCCTTAGGGAGTGCTTTGTAGACATTCTCAACCAGATTGTTCTACCTATGGAAGAAATTTGTTCTTAATGGAAGCATCAACCGGTTTAAGCCATTTTATTTCCATGAGGAGAAAATCTTTGAAAGTTCTGCATACTCATCAGTTTGGGACTTGTCCTGCACAAAATTTGCATGTCGTATTTATACACAGAAAACAATATTTATTACTACCAAATATCAGGAGTTTCACACGTAATGGGATTATTTTACTCAGTAAATACACCTAAATTCTATATTTACTTGGTAAATCTATATTTTAATACTATACTCTTCATTTTACATAATTTCTAAACACACAATGTTCTGTTGCTGCCTCTTAGATGCCTACAATTGGCATGAATTTAATGGCACCTTTAAAGGTGCACAAACGTGGTGGTGGTGGCAGAAATAAATTTCCAGAGCTAGGGAATGAGATGGATATCAGGGGACTTCCTGCACAAAATCCACACATTCTATCTATGTAAACAGCCTTTCTGTGCAGAAAATATTATTATCAGATATCAAGAGCTGCACAAGCCCTTCTCTTTCAGTGCATCAGGTCACTTATAAGTCCAGTGAACAGCTATGGAGCAAAACAAGACAGCTGTGACAGAACCTCTTACTCTTTCCACATGCACAAGAAAACATTGAAAAAAGTCAAATTCAGTCCATCTCAGATGACTTCAGTCTATAATAGATCATTCTGCAGCATAGATAATTCACCTGGGAGATGAACAAAAACACATGGTTAAAGAGGTTTTTCCCTGTGGCTTTGTTCGCGTCGGATTGAGTCAGGGGGCACGACTGGTGCTGCAGCACATGTCAATCTTTGTTTAAATCAAAACTGTTATGTGCTTAAAAAATAGTTGCCTATTAGAACTCTATGAATAAGGGTAAATCCATATTCATTCTTATGAACACATTCTCCTGATATTACTTCTTGTTGCCATGGTTACTAGTTGCCAACAACAAAGTTATTAATCTCAGCTGCACAGCTCAGACAACCTTGGAGCTGTCACCATTTACCATGTGTTCCACCATAATTTAAAATGCTGTTTCTGCAAAGAGCTCTGGGTTATTTTGGGTAAGCTACTATAATGCTTTCTGTCCGTCTGGTGTATGAATCACCATTGAAAATGCATTGCCCTTCTTTGTCACAGTCAATGAAGGGGGCATAAAGTTCAAAGTGGCTGACAGAAGTCGCCATTATCCCCAGGCCTAGAAGGTTACATTTGAATAAATGCCTCTTGTTTCCAGTCTTCTAAATATACACTGCTGCTGTGTGATCATTTTGGGTAGTACAAAGCAGCAAACTAATTAGCAACATCACAGATGCAAATGATGCTGTTCATTTGAAAGAACTTTGCATAATACCCCTATGATTAGTAAGGCAATTACAATATCAGTTGCATGTCATTATTAATCATTTTAATAACTTCTGTATACTAAATTTAGCTCTTTTTAAAGTTCTAAATCAAAATATTCCTTTCCACTATAGTCAGCAAGTTCTTCAGATTTTCCATTTTCTTCTTAGTCCTAATCTTTCATTAGGGTCCCCCCCCACACACACACACACATTTTCTCTCAATTTTCTCTTGTTTTAAAAGGTAAACTCTATGAAATATGTTGGTAGTTGAGCAGTTACTAAAGCATTGTTTATTAATTGTGAAAGAGGATTGTCTGAGTCATAGCATTCCTCTTTGGCATTTTAAAGAGAAACAGTAGGTGTTAGATTAAAGATATGTGAGACAGAGAAATAGAGGCAGAAAGAGAAGGATGAAAAGATGCCAATCCAAAGAATGATTCAAGAATAGTCGAGGCCCAATATTCCTAGGCAAATATACCTCACTGCTCTGTCTGCACAACTACATTAAGAGAGACAAAAATGTATTTTCCCAGAGAGATTTTTTTTTTAAAAAAAAGCATCCAGGGAGATGTACTAGTAGCAACAGGCTTTTCAGCCAACAGTGTGTGCAGTCTCCTCTGTGCTCTGCATATTAATAGGTTTAGCTTACTGATTTTCTTTCAGCACTTCAGAAAAGCGAAATAAATGCCATCTTTCAAGAGAAAGGAGTACCATGACATTCATCTCCCTTCACTCTTCCTTATATCCCCCATCTGCATGACCCAGGAACCCTGATCAAAGATGTGAAGAAAGCCCAAAGAATATTGTGTCTGAAGACAGTCTGCTGATACAAGCGAGGAATCTTTTCATGAGTTACTTCATTGGCTTTCTCAGGAATTAGCCCAGCTTGGAAACCGGTGAAATTGAACTATTTTGTTTTCAAGTGTAAACCTATTTAAGTCAACGGGGCTAAGCATACTTTAGTTTGTAGACTTGATTGTAATAATCTAGCTCCCCTTTGCAGTTGAATTTTATCTGCATCTTAGAGCTTTCTCTTTGGTGTGTCTAAGTACATCCAGAGAGTTTTAAAGAATTATATTTTGCTCAAAATCACAGCTGTTCTCAATTGAAGTAGTGTTTACAAGAGCTGAGGTGTGAAGTCAAATGAATGCTGTATCACTATAGCTGATCGCCAGCAGAAAATATAAGAAGGAAAGGTTTCAGCTCATATTAAGAATAATTTACACATTTTTTTGAAAAAATCATTTTTTTTTTTTGGATAGCAAAAACTGGTTTTAAGAAAATTGAACATGGAGAATCATAGAATCATTGAATTGGAATAGACATCATGGGCCATCCAGTCCAACTCCTTGCCGAGAAGCAGGAAAATTGCATTCAAACTGAGATAGATTCTACCACCATGATACATTTCTCTACAGCTAAAATTATTATTTGCTCCTTATTCATTGCTAGACCTAGTTCAGAGTGGTAGTAGGTGCTTCCAAACAACAAGAAAATGTGGGTTTTAAATGGAGGACAAAAAAAAAGCAGGACCTGAGAACATGTCCCCACACAGACCTGTGGGTCCCGGTTTGCATGTACACTTATGAGGTTTAGCGCATAATGGAATGATTTTTTAAAAAACCTTCTGTCAGATTTCTCACTTACTCAGTAGTTAATTCAAACTGTGTTTAATATTATAAAGTTTAAAATAAATAGTTTCAGAGAGTTCTAATTGCTCTCCATTCTTGCTGTGTGTCCATTTCACAGCCCAATTTTTGGCTTTTAAAAAGTGGGCATGTGCTGAAGCAGTCCCCATGCCAGGGTGGGGTGGGGGAGGGAAGGAAATAACAGTTTTTTTGTGTGATATACAGTGTGATATACAGTTTTTTTGTGGGATATACAGTGATGCAAATATGCACATTTTCCATCTGGAATTGGGATAAAAGGAACTTTTTTCACCCTGTGTTTTTTGTCCATTGCAACAAACCAGCATGGATTTACCACTAGCGTCATGTCTCCCTCCCCCTTTTAACCCCATGTCTTCTGTGTTTTAAGTGCTGTGTAGATGGGCCTAGTGTTTGCTTTGAAAGCCGTACCTAGCTTGAATAGTTATTTAGAATTTTGATCTGAGTGAAACATGCAATCCTCCACCAAATCTGTGCGTACAACTTGAATAAAAAAATAAACAAGATTCTGCCTTCAAGAGCCAAGGATCATCTCTAACCACTATGAGGTGCAGAATTCAGCTTTGAAGAGAAGATTGAATCACATTGTATTTTGGTTATACGTGTAAACTACCCAAAGATGTTGCCATACAAGAGGTGCAGCTTATACACTGAGCTTGTGCCAAAAAAAGATCTCAGTAGAAGATAAATGACTTTTTTATAAAGCTAGACTGAAATGGTTAAAACATACAGAATATTCCCAAAGCTGCATCTACACAGTAGAATTAATGTCATTTGTCACTACTTCAACTGCCATGGTACAGTGCTATGGAATTCTGTGAGTTATATGTTGATGAACACCAGCACTATTTGACAGAGAAGGCTAATGACCTTGTAAAACTATTGAGAGTACTGATAGTGCTGTGATTATAAATTTCTGTTTGATAAAAAGGGAGTGAGCCTGGAAAAGAAAGCACAAAGGAGAATGCATTTTTCTCAGTCTGTCAAAGGCAATTAGAAAAGCATTTTGAGGGCAAAGAAGCTTGGAAGGAGATTGATAAGACATTCCTTTCTTACTGACCATTACAAACCGGTTACAAAAAAGAATCATGCCTGGTATAAAACAGCTAAAGAAAAAATAATAATCATTACATACAAATATTAACAGCAATTTGTGTCAATTTCTTGATGAATCAATGATGTAATGCTGTTTGTTAGCTAATCAACAGAGCTTTTACATAAATACACAAGGTTATACATTCCTGTTCATATCACTGTACTTCAGAAAAAAACTGTACTTCAGAAACTTTTTTCAAGGACCTATTTCTCCATTATGCAGAATGTTTAATTCTTAGCATTATGCATAATGGAGAAAGAAGCCCTTGAAAACAGTGGGTTTTTAATTCAAAAATTCATTGCAACAATGATGTTCCCATGATTTTAGAGCACTAAGTCATGAGAGTTAAAGTGGGGGGGGGGGCAGTCAAACTATATGCTACAATGTAAGTGCACTCCCCGGTCAGTCTTCTTCTATGACTTTTAATCTTTGTCCATTTGAGAGCATATTACATTGAGTGACATCTGAATATTCCAGGAAAAAATGTCCAATGCACACAGTAGTGTTTATGGATATAGAGCCAAGTGTCCTCGATAATATTGGTAGTCAGTGTCATTTGGCTATGTTCACTATTTATGTATGTAAACCAAAACTTCCCATATCCCAGTAGTGCACTGGAGTGCAGTGGACAATAAATTATGAACTACATTATACTCGAAAATAATCTCTGCTTTTATTTTGTTTGGGAATAAGATTCTTCAACCTGACCTTGCAAAATTGGGCATCTCTGCTCTTTTTCATCCTCTGTGATATGATGTGTATCCATCAGTAAAACAGGAGAGACCCAGCATGACAGATTTATGAAATATGTGAAATACAGTATTTACGACGGGTGTTCCATGAGAGAGCAATGTGATTGAAACCACTTTACATAAAATCCCCAGACATATTCTACTGCCTGCTCTTTCCCATCACAATGTAAAGTGAGAAGTGGAAAGTGCTTTCAAGTCTCCTGACTCAAGCAACTTCCCAATGTCTAAAGCTATTTAATGGTACATTTCAGAAATCCACTACTGAGACCTGCCGCATTTATGCTTTTTTCATGATTATGAAAAGCTGTGGTCTCAGAAGTGGTCCCACTTGTGCTCCTTGATATTTTGGTAGGTACAGTGACTACAGTTTGGTTATATTCCTATTTATGAGCTAGACCATACAGAATTATCAGTTTAATTTATATCCCACATTTTCCCCAGTATGGGCTTCAAGGTGCATTAAAAAAGGAATTTTTAAATATTTGTTGTAAAAAAATACTGTACAGTGCAGTGAAAAGTGAAAAATAAGGTATGTATTTTTATATCCAGGTTAAAAGAAATTAAGGTGAGAAACAGACAGCTTCCTTTTTCCTTCCTCCTTTCCCTTCTGTATGAAGGGTCCTTTTGGATATTTTTAAAGCATGAGCAAAAGGTCTTCTCTAAAAGATGAGCTCATGCTACTCAGGATTAAGATTTAATTTATGCCATAGTTTCTCAAGTAAACAGAAGAATATGGTTTCAAAAGAAAAGCACACATCTCAGCCTCCCATAGGTGAAAATACCATAACCTCCCAAGAGGAATCCCTGAAATGCAGCCCCCAGGTCAGCTGCAAACTAGAAGGTTAAACAGAAGGTTATCAAGTAGCATGGACCCTGGAGATGACAAAGATCCAGAGACCAGCCATAAGGAAAGGAACTTTTTCCCCTAACCCCTAGATCACTTGATACACAGAAGTTGGTGCAAATTCCTCTATTTCACCAAAAAATATTCCAGAAGGTGCTCACTAACTCATACCTCCCCTTAACACCCACCAAGAAGACTTACCTCTTCCAGCAGGCCTATCTAGATAGTTTTAATGATAATAGTTAAACCTGCATCTTACATTTAATCTCTTTTTTGTGTATTTTAATATGTGTCTTGTGGAAATATGTTTTAAAGAATGTTTTTAGGTGGATGTGTGTTTTACAATGTTGTAAACCCACCTCGAGCTGTGAGGAGAGGTGGGCAAGAAATAAATGATGATGATTATTAATATTAATATTTCCAACACTGTGCCCAGTCCTCCTTGACAGTGTAGGGTAGATGACAAAACCTTATTGGGGGGGGGGGGGGGGGTTGCATTCCTACCTGATCCTGAAGAATCAGGCCAGCTAAGAATCAGCTAAGGAATCTCCCCCATCCCCATGCACACACACACATCCCTGTTGCACTAAGGTGGGGGAAAATGGTGCCACTTCCCTGTCAATTTACCCAGTCCTCTTTTAAAGTCTTCTTAGTTGATAGACATCACAACCTTTTGTGGAAATACACTCCACAATATAACTATATACAGTGCAAAGAAATAATTTTATTTATCTGGTTAGATATTTCATAGATTAGTATGAGAGAGGAGAAAAGACATATCTCTGTCTTCTTTTGCCAAACTATTCATAATTTAATATTTTTATTTACTTACTTACTTAATATTATACCAAACTATCTCCTACCTTCATGCTCACATATAAATTAAAGTTAACAGCATTTATCTTTATTAAGGATTGGCTTAAATGAAAGCAGAAGTACACATGAATCCATCTGACCCAGAATTCAGTTTGAAAGGAGTAGGGCATCTACAATGTTTGAAGATATGATTAAAGCAAGAAATGGAAACAACAACAAATAGAGCCACCACTAGACTCTTCCCTGGGCATACTGTAGTATACTTATTGCATGTCTTGGTTGTACATCCTAGCCAACCCTTTAAAACCAGGACTGACACAGGTCATTATAAGATCTTTTCTTTCTCCTTAAAACTTTACAGTTAGAAATGGTTGCCAGGCATCAAAACTACATGATTACTGGGGTTCATTTTATTATTTTTACTTTTAAAGCTCATTCTGATTTTCTACCACAAAATGTGATTATTTCCACCAAGTGAATATGTTTAGCTTCAAGGCAACAGATGGAAAGCTATTTTATTGCTGTAGATATTAGTGTGTTTGAGTGACTTTAAAATGAAAGGTTGCCTGAGCTCAGTAATGCTTTTTAAAATCAGAAATGGCAAACAAGTTTATGTTTTGTTTTCAACAATGTATCTGTAATATAGAAGAGAATGTGCAGACTGGAATTATGTGGGGGAGAAATATTGACTACTTCCCATGTCCATCTTAGGGATCTCTCAGCTATTAACCCCATGATGTGAAACTATTTAGCTCCATTGAGCAGAGGTTAGCCAGACTGTGTTTTCAATCAATTGTGAAATTGATGGCCAACCCCATTGGTTTTCTCCAGCATCTAGCTTTCAAAACCACACTTTGGAAAGAACTGTTAATAGTATCATTTTCAGTGAATTCACATTAACATGTTCATGATTTTCACTATTTCTCAGTTTATCCCAATAACCAAAGTTAAAGTTCCTATATACTTGATATAGCACTTCACTTTTGGCCCGTCGTTGACGTGGCACTTTTGGCACGTCAACGATTTAAATCAAGAAATAGTTTTCTAAGATTTACAGAGACACTCGCTGGAACACCTCAGCAAGCGAGAGTCCAAAAGTGGCAGGCTCAATCCAGAACCTCAATCAATGGCTGATACCAAATGAGAGACTCCCCCCCCCCCTCGGGCACACAGAAAACTGGGCAACTTGGAAGGCGTTGAACAGACTGCTCTCTGGCACCACGAGATGCAGAGCCAACCTTAAAAAATGGGGCTACAAAGTGGAATCCATGACATACGAGTGAGGAGAAGAGCAAACTACAGACCACCTGCTGCAGTGCAACCTGAGCCACAATGGAGGACCTTCTTATAGTAACACCAGAGGCACTCCAAGTGGCCAGCTACTGGTCAAAGGACATTTAATCAACTACCAAGCTTGCAAACTTTGTGTTTTGTTTGTTTGTTTGTTAAAAATGCAGTACAACTGTTTGGTCTGCTCCTGACATGATAAATAAATACTTTTGGTCCAAAATTTGTTTTGTTTCAGTGTTGCAAGACTTAGCATCATTTTTGTTTGTAAGCTAGTTTCCTAATTGATAATAAAAATGTTTCCCCCCACCTTTTTGATGAAATTAAATTAAATATTCAGAAAGATTTCACATTAACACATCCAATGATTAATACTTTATTGCCCATCATTCATCATTCATAAACATTTATCTCCCTACCACTAATGCCCATGGTGTCTCTTAATTGCCCCAACAGATGCCAAATGAGCCTATGTCCCAGACTTTGCTAACCACACACCTTGGATTACAACATTATTCTCTTTACTATCCAGTTCAGCTGAAAATAGTATTTGCTATCTTTCCTACCAAGATAAGAAACCATCTTCTCACTGTCTTCCTTCAACTATAAACCCTATTCAGTACCCCCCCCCCCCCCCGTATCTGCATGAGATAGGTTCCCAGATACCTGAAACTACAAATAATAACAAACTCTTATTATTTTTGTGTTGTTGAAGGCTTTGTGGCCAGAATCACTTGATTATTGTGGGTTTTCTGACATTTTGGAAAACCTCTGCCAGAGTAACAGTACAGGGAGCGAGCGATTGTCTTTCCTACTATGAGGCATCTGCCTGTGCTCCAGCATCCAGAAGCAGCCTTTGTATTATATTGCAAGATACAAAAGCACCTATATTGGCAGTGGGTAGGACCCAATGTAGCTTCCCTTTACATGACCAAAATTTTGTTGTCAAAGGCTTTAATGGCCGGAATCACTGGGTTGCTGTGAGTTTTCCAGGCTGTATGGCCATGTTCCAGAAACATTGTCTCCTGACATTTTGTCCACCTCATGGCAGGCATCCTCAGAGGTTGTGGGGTCTGTTGGAATCTTGCCTAATTTCCAACAGACATCACAACCTCTGAGAATACCTGCCATAGATGTAGGTGAAATTTCAGGAGAGAATGCTTCTGGAACATGGCCATACAGCCCAGAAAACTCACAGCAACATTATTTATTTATTTACATTACTTTTATCCACCCATATCAGCCTGAAGGTGACTCAACTCTTCTTATTTTCAATGGGATAAAGACAGAGGTACTAAGAAGAGGTTGTAGTTTACACAGGAGGACCTATGTGGCTATGTGAAGCCATTGATATTGGTCCCACAGACATGGAAATCATACAATATGCCATTCCTTGCTATTTATTAATTTTTGAAAAGTCTTATCAAGACATTTAAAAAAAAGAATAAGTGGATATGGTTGAACAGTTTTGCATAGCTCTTTAAAGGAAAATAATTTTGTGTACATTTATATATTTATATGCTTTTGAAATAGTCATCTAGATTCCCCATACAGGATATAAATATTTACTATATATAATTTGTAAATTTTAGGATACTGATACTTATATTATGGCAGTACCAAAATATAATCTATATCTGTATTCTTACATTACAGCTTTCAATCATTAAGCCCTAGTGTACTTTTGATTGACCAATCACAAAACACTAAATGGAATAAGGACAGTAGTGACAGACACACTGGAAAAGAAGATAATGCTCGGTCAGGTGGAAGGCAGTAGTTAAAGAATTAGACTGCAACACAAGTGGTTTATTCAGTCATGGAAGTCACAGCCCTGGCCTTTTTAAATTCTCAACAGGGCAGTTGATGACCTGGGATCTTAGAGTGCTCTTCTTTGTATGGCCATTGTAAACCAAATTTGACTCGGTGGCAGATAACAACAAAAGCTAATAGGGTACATGTCTTCTCATGTACAAATGATTATCCTATATACTCCTGTATAAGTCTAGACATTTCAGTCAAACTCACCCCACCTCCTCAAAAGTAACCAAAAAACACTGGGTTACCATACCCATACCCATGGGTCAATGCAAGTGCTATACTTTAACTGTCTTCAAAAATGGAAAAAAACTCCCATATTCTAAGTAAAGTGGCAAAAGGCAAGAACTTAGTCCATCCTGTAAAAGCCCTAATCCCTCTGCTTTCTCTGCCATGATGCACTTCTAGCTTTTTGAATGCCTGGGCAAGAAAATTGTGTCATTGGCCAGGGATGGCTCATCCCTAAGGGACTATTGGTGCTTTCCCCTCTTCATGGAACAACCCTCAAATTATCCTTAGGCATTTTGGTCCCAAAGCTTGTCCTCAATGTTTACTTGTGGTCATCTTATCTGTAAGTGTAGTAAATTCTTAAGATGGGGGAAAATAAATAAGAAGCTGGAAGGGAAGAAGATGGGTTGGGAGGAAGAACAATTTTGCATACTTTATGTAAGAAAACATTGTTTTGAAATTGCCTGAGAATCCATATTTATTTCTAGCTGGAGAAACCAAGTAACAGAGCAGGTTGACATCAGCTATTGAGCCTAAAGTTACAGGGTTTGGTCATATAGCTTCCTCTCCATAAGTCTGCTTGCTTGTATAACAGATATATTATTTGATATTTGTCTCTATAAGGGAAGTTATCTGATTATATGTAATAGGATAACCAATTATATATTCAACTATGGAATAGGGTTTGACAGGGCAGGATTTTAAGACATGTGAAGTTTCTGTTTTGCAATACCAAACATTCTTGTTATTATTTTGAATTTCAATGTGGCAATTTAATAAAATTCTCTATGAATTTTTAAAATTTATTTATTTATTTACAGTATTTATATTCGGCCCTTCTCACCCCGCAAGGGACTCAGGGTGGATTACAATGTACACATATATGGCAAACATTCAATGCCAAGACATACAACATAGACAAGACAGTCAGAGGCTACTTAACTTTTTCTGGCTGCCAGGGGAGCTGTCACTTTCATTGTCCATCTGCTACACTGATGAAGTACTTCCGCATTCCCTGCATGTTTTTTGCTGGAGTGCATTGCTGGACTCTTTTTATGGCCTCGTAATTTTTTGTTAAATTAGCCTCCCCACACATAGGTGGTACCTAAATTTCCTACTTGACAGATGCAACTGTCTTTCGGGTTGCAAAGATTGACAACAAGCTACACAATTGGTCAGATGCTCACTCCAACCCGGGCTGGCTTCGAACTCATGACCTTTTGGTTAGAAGTGATCTTAATGCAGCTGACACTGAGACAGCTGCGCCACAATTACTGGGGCTTCAATTATTCATTTTGCTTCTATCATATAGTTTAATTCTTTCCATTGGTTAATGTCTGGAAGCCAGTTAAAAGGAATCATTGAAAGGCAAAGCATTTATTTTGTTTTGTTATTACTATATAAATCTGTTTGTGATGACACAGAAGAAAAGCTTATTATTCTTTGTAATCAAACCACTGTACTTTTTCCAAGAAGAGATCATAAATGTGTAGTGGATAATCTCCAATTCACATGTTTAGATTATTTTTAATATGTTTTTCACCATGGCAAAAGAGAAACAAAAGTATAAGAGAATCACACTTTCCAAATCTCCTTATTGTATTTCCTCTTTTTATTGCAAGTAGTAAGAAGCACACTTTTGAAACAATGCTGTCCTTCTCATAGCAGTATTTCTGTGCTTGTGCTTTTACACTTTATTGGGTAAATGCTATTTCAGGAGACATCCTCAGGCCCTCAGTTGTGTTGGACCGCACTTCCCATAATCTTTCAGATATGACTGTGGGATTATTGGAAATGTAGTTTAAAACATCTGGAGGATCTCAGGTTGGAGACAGTAGTAAATGATCCTGAAGGACAGCAAATTGGGGAACCCTGATAGGCAAAATCATGTATCCAGTGTTCAGGGGTGGCTCAACCCATTACACAAAGTAAGCATTTGCAGTAGGGCTGGGCGGTTTCGTTTCGTTAATTCGTAATTCGTTAAAAATTCGTTATTTTTTTGTTAACGAAGCGATAACGAACCATTCTGGAGCAGCTTAAAAACGAAACGAATTTTTCAATTCGTTTCATAAATGCTTCATATTTCGTTATGTATTCGTTTAGTTATTGGTTTGAGGTCATTTCGTTATTATTTCCGCATGTCTGGGGTAAGTTTTATAGTTGTTTTTCGTTTAATTAGTGAAAAAAAATTATAATATCACACCAACAGTCAACAACAGAGGGAGAGGGAAGCTTCAGAAGTTCCCCCTGTCCCATTTGGAGGTTTTTTAGCGTATTGCGCGGTCGCGTCTGCCATTAACGAATCGATTCGTTATTGTTTCGTTATTGTTTCGTTATTGTTTTGTAATTTTTTTTACCATTTACGAAATTTCGTAAATATCGAACTTTTTTTTAAAAAAAATCGGAATTCTTTTAAATATCAAAACGCAAAAAACCCCAAAAAACGAATCGATTTTAGAAACAAATTTTTCCGTTGCTACCCAGGCCTAATTTGCAGTATAGTTGATTTTGCCCAGGGGCGCTCTTGAGGCACTCTTGGGGGGAAGTAGACCTTGACATATGCGAGTTGTAGTTACTGAAATGTATAGTTCACCTACAATCAAAGAGCATTCTGAACTCCACGAATGATGGAACTGAACCAAATTTGGCACACAGAACTCCCACGACAAACAGAAAATATATATTAGTGATTGGTTGGGGGGGGGGGAGGGCGCCAAAATACTGTTTGCTTACCATTGAAAATTACCTAGGGCCGCATCTGTCAGTGTTTTAAACACAGTGCATGTTTTGTAGACATCCCGCACCTTAATCCAGCTACCATCTGTAGATGATGTCCTAGTTGTTCAGTCAGCTTCAGTTCAAAAGTCAACAGTAACCAAGCAGATTGCCCACCTATATTTTTTTGATCAATAGGTTGTCCTATGTAAAGCATCCAGTAATTTAAATTCTAGCACTGGTGAACATTCATGTCAAAGTTATGAATCAGGGAATCTGTCAGGATAGTCAGGATGCTGAGAACTCTGTAGGATCCAGAGAATATTCCATTTATTTCTGAGAAATTTGTAGGTTATGCAATTTCAGAGTTTAAGCAGAATCAGGGCTTCCTAATACTTGGGTAGCTGTACTGACATCTTTGCCAGAAACCTTGGAGAAACTGCTCCCAGTCAGAATGCAAACAGGTGGAGCAATTGTCAGACTCAATATAGGCAGCTTCCTTTCATCCTTGACTTCCATGAAATAAATAAATAAATAAATAAATAAATAAAGGTGTTTGTTTGTAAATGCCAAATCTCAGAAGCATACATCTTCTGGATTCCTACAATGATTTGCCTGTAATTTCAAGGCTGGGGTAAACAAACTTGTTCTTGAATTTGCCCTTGCTTGTGGATTACTTTCCAATGTGAGGTTAAAATGGCATCCTGCCTATATAAGAGCACTCTCTCTGCTGGCCTAAAACATTATGTTAGTCTGCCAAAATCAATGAAATGACTTCCATTAATTTTAAAGAACTATTGTTTGTCTTGGTGGTCTCATTCATTTTGCTCCATATTCTCCTTACTACTGCTTATATGTATTTCAGAGTCCTTAAGCAAGCAGTGTAGAGAGATGGGGTGGGGAGCAAGAGAAATTTAAAATGCTCACCCTTCACAATCAAACCATTCACAAACCAATCCTTTGTGGAAATCAACAAAAAACCAAAATGTATTACAGATTATGGTTCTCAGATGGCAGTAAAATATTACTTTAAAAGGAGGAAAGCGTAAAGGATGACAACCATCTGTTGTTTAAACCACTGAACTGTATTTAATTCTGTTTTCTTTTTGAATAAGTATGCTTTTAAAACAGGCATATGGGCCATTGAAAATACTTTATCTTTGTGTGAAAAACAAGAACATATTCTTGTTGTATTAGCATTGTTGAGAATCTGTCCATTTAAAAAATGAGTTGCCCTTCAGTTATTGTTTCCATAATGGGGTGCCATTACACATGTCAGGGCATTAAGAGTTTTGCTCTGCAAACAACTGAAGTACCAAGATGGACAGCAATACCAATCAGTTATTCAGTAGCCATCAATTGTGGTAATTCTATGCTGTCAAGTCATTTATGACATGGTGACTATGATGAACCTATCATGGGCATTGTTCAGAGGGGGGTTGCCTTGGCATTCTTTTGAGGCAAAGAGAATGTGACCTGCCTAAGGTCACCTAGTGGTTTCTTGGCAAAGCAGGGTTCAAAAGCTGGTCTCCAGAATCATAATCCAACATGCAACTGATTCTCATATATAAATAGATGCTACTCATGTTACATGCCTTTATTTATATGTAAACCCCTATTTATGGTTCACTAGCTCACTGGTTGAAGATACTCCATCAGTTTTTAAATATCTCCATAGACCCTGAGTCTATTCCTGAGCTCCATTCAAAGGTTTGAAGCCTATAGATTTAAATTTTTCAAGATGTAAAGCCTGTGATCACAAAAACATCTCTCTCACCTTGCCTCAGAACTAAAACCTTCTTTAGAGGTCCTCTTTCAGATGTTCTTATGATAACTTTCAAAGGAAAAGACAATGTTGCTGGAGGAGAAAGCAACAAGGAGAGACATACAAACATGATTAACTGTGCTGCATTTAATTAACATGAATAAGCATGAAGGGGAACTTTGTAGCAAACTGTTTCTAAGTCAAGCTGGCAGCCAGTGCAAAACACCAGGCTGAGGTCCCATATAATACAGTTTCTGAATGCAGCTTAACTGCATTGAACTGCATTATATGGCAATGTTCTGTTTCCTGAGCTAACTCTCCTCAGGAGATTCCATCTGAACATTAGGAAGAACTTCCTGACTGTGAGAGCCGTTCAGCAGTGGAACTCTCAACCCCGGAGTATGGTGGAGGCTCCTTCTTTGGACGCTTTTAAACCAGGGGTCCTCAAACTTTTTAAACAGAGGGCCAGGTCACTGTCCCTCAAACTGTTGGAGGACTGGATTATAATTTGAAAAAAAAAATGAATGAATTCATATGCATTCATTTTAGTGTATTTATTTGTAGTGCAAAAAAACACTTTAAAACAATATAATCATTAAAATGAAGAACAATTTTAACAAATATAAACTTATTAGCATTTCAATGGGGAGCGTGGACCTGCTTTTGGATGATGAGATAGGATTGTTGTTGTTGTTATGTGCTTTCAAGTCGTTTCAGACGTAGGTTGACCCTGAGCGAGGGCCGGGTAAATGACCGTATCTGGCCCCCGGGCCGTAGTTTGAGGAACCCTGTTTTAAACAGAGGCTGGATGGCCATCTGTCAGGGGTGCTTTGAATGCAATATTCCTGCTTCTTGGCAGGGGGTTGGACTGGATGGCAACATGAGGTCTCTTCCATCTCCATGATTTTATGATTCTAGGTGCCTTAGGGTTCTTCTACATAGCCATGTAACCCAGAATATCAATCAAGGCAGAATAACCCACAATATCTGCTTTGAACTGGAATATCTGAGTCCACACTGCCATATATCCCCATTCAAAGCAGATAATGTGGGGTTTTATTCAGGTGTGTGGAAGGGGCCCTATTCTCAGCAAGAACAGAGTTGGAAACAAAGGGTATAAGAGTAAACAAAAAGGAATTTAATTGTACTGAAGATCACTACCATACCTTCTCATAAGGTCTGACCAACAAATTATTACTTGATGGAACAAATGGAAGCTTAGAACTTAATTGGGTTTCTCTCAATTTCTGCCAAAGAGATCCTCTTTCTAGTCTGTTTTCTGTATCCTTTGTCCAGATTTTACTTCTGTCAACACCTCCTGTTTAAACCTCTTTCCTTCTTCAAACTGTAGACTTGATTCCTCAATACTTCAAACTTGTTTATCCAAGTCTTAAATGTAGTTTCCTCAGCCTTTGGTGTAGACGATATTACAGCTCCTTGGCACCCTCAGAATGACTAGCAGCAGAGGTATTGCTGAGAAGAACCTCAAGCTCTGCCTTTGGGGTTCTTAAAGGGACAGGGTCTAATTAAAGTTCATTCCCACATAAAACTATACAAAAAGGAACTAAACTCAGTAATTTGCAATGTAGATCCAACCTAAGATTTCTCTGGCCCAGCTGAATTTTAGCTCCATCTACACTGCCATATAATGCAATTTTGTTGCATCGAACAGCATTGAACAGTTTAAATGACTGGATTACCTACAGGATAGCCTTCTCTTACACATTATGCTCCTTTAGAACACTGAGGTCCTCTGGTGGGTGGCTACACCAACCAGCTAGAATCCAACTGGTGACTGTCACCCAGGGGACCTTTTCATCAGCCACCTCACGACTGTGGAATGACCTGCCAAAAGAGAGCTAACTAAGCAAGGTGTTGGAATTGAAAATGCAATTGAAGACTCATATCTTTCAGCAGATCTACCCAGTCAACTTTCAATCATGAGTTTTGATTTACATTCTGTTGGCACTATATGTCAATTCTATATCTGTGTTTGGTATAGTTTGTGTGTGTGTGTGTGTTTATCTATGTAATTTATTGTATTTTAATGTTCTTTTTAAAAAAATGTTGTAGCCTACCTCAATCCAGCAGAAGAGGTGGGTAATAAAAATGTATTATTATTATTATTATTATTATTATTATTATTATTATTATTATTACTGTATTATATGGCAGTGTAGATTGGGCCTATGATTACCTGAAACACATTGCTCATAGCAAGGAATAGGAAAAGAGATGTTCAAGGAAATTTACAGTTTTTCCTTTTCTCAGCAACAAATTTTGCCTTGGCACATTCAGACAAAATGCCAAGACAATAGCAATAGGTCATGTTATTTTTCATAATTTGGAACTTATCTTTGAAAAAAATAACTTCTGCAAAGCATAGGTTTTTCTTAGACCATTTTGTTTTCTGCAGAAGAGACAATATTTAGCATAAAATCCCTGGGATTTGGGGGTGTTTGTTTTGCTTTTGTATAAACTTTTGTTTTAGTGAAGAAAACTAAGGGACAAAAAAAATCATAAATAAACATGAAAGATATAAATCTTCATGTCATTCAAGAATTCATAATTTTATTATTCTTTCTCATTGCATGTAAGTCTTTGCAGTTCTCAAAGTTTATTTCCACTTTTGAAGTCATTCTGTTGAAAAACCTGTGTATGTCATTGGTGTCTCCTCAACACTCAGGAAATGTGTTTTCAACCATATCTTGAATATTTCTAAATAGTCTTCCCATAATTTCCCAAACAGGAAAACAACTTGTGAAATTTTTCATGCAGTCAGGAATGAAATAATCATCTCAGGCTCTACCCCTGATTTTGTGACTCCTGACCGCTCAGACCAACCTTTTCTTGAAAAAAAAATAGAAAAACAAACAACAAAAATGAGTAAATTGCCCTTCCAGGAGGAATGATTCTAATTTTAAAATGTCAGATGGATTCTTCACTGATAACAGATTAGACTTAATTTGTAAATCAAATAAAGACAAATTATGCTTTGTATAGAAACCTAAAGGCTGGGGCTCTTTTTCCTTTACAATGTGTGCTTGCACCAGGAGAAAGTATTTGACTTGAAAATAAATAAATAAATATTTTAAACTCATGAGTATAACAATATTTTAAGTTGTCTTGAGGGTCCCATTTAAAGCCCTCTTCACTTGGTACTGAGGTATGTTAATTTGACACAAGAGAAGGCATATGACACATAAAAACAACTAGGGGCAGAGCAAAGGGCTTTGTGTGCTCCTTGTGTGTAAATTTAGCATGCCTGAAACACAGAGGGCAATGGAAATAATAATAAAGGGGGTAAGGTGATTTGCTCTTATCCTCATAGTATGAATAAGCATGCATTAGTAAGGACTAAGAAAGACTTAGGGCATGCTGTACAGGCAACAATGTTCATTGCTGCTTTGGACCAGCCCCAGATTCATACCATTCTGCTCCCAAACCACATCTGTGACAACAGCAAAGGTTGACCCAATTCAGCTTCATTGAAAAGTGACCCCTGCCTGCTTTGTTATTAGTTACTCTCGTGGTAGTCATTAAGCTTCAATGAGCTGGTTGTCATTGTTTAACACATTTGCCAGTGTCAACAAAGGTGCCTGCCTTACTTGGAGAGGGAGGAGTGAAAAGAGGGGGCAGTCCCCCTCTAGGAGTCACATGACCACTTTTGCTTACATTGGCAAGAGTGCCAACTGATGGCCACAAACTCTCTAAAGCCCTGTGAAGTACCACAAGAACAACAAACAATGATAAATTCTACCCGGTTTCTCCCTGCATTGTGAAGCAAAGGGAATGTGGGCTGGTGGCATTGATCATTGGGGCTGGTTTATGCACAATCAGAATGCAAGAAAATTCATAAGCATTTCCAGTTTTGCCTAAAATGGGACTCAAACATGTAAAATGGTCATGTCCCACTTGTGGGGTTAGGTGGCTCCATGTGACATCACATCACAGAGCCAATTTTTGCTCATGTAGATATGCCCTTAGACAGGAAGAGCAACAGTGTTGCTACGCAAGCCCACACTAGGGGCGTTTCTAAACAGGGCTTTATCCCAGGGGCATCCACATTTTTTAAAAAAGGAGATGTTCCTGGGGCTCTGTCCACACTCACCCTAGAAAATGCATGCTTTCTGGGGTGGGTGTCCAGATGTCCTCCTGGGACTGGACCAGTAGGAGACCAGGACACTCTACCCTCCTCCTCAAAAGCTCTAAACCACCACCCCCTTTTAAAAATAAAAGTACTTACCGGGCATCTATTAAAAACAGAAGTACTTAGCTGCCGCAGCTCTCCTAACGTAGAAATGATGTGCCAGTAGAAAGGGGGGGAGCAGGAGAAATTTTTCTCCTCCACCCCCCCCCCCCTTTCTCCTGGTGCGTTATTTCTATATGCCAGGAGAGCTGAAATAGCTCTCCAGTGGAGGCCTGGTAAGTACTTTTATTTTTTAAAGTGGTTTCTTTAGGATTTTGAGGAAGAGGTGGGCATTCCCATGGTTTTTTGGGCTAATTTATCCTGGAAAACTGTGGGGATACTGTCTGGACTGCATCAGAAGTAGTGGGTTCAGACACTGGAAGTAGTGGGTTTATCCCGCAACTTACAAGAAGTCATAGAATAAACCCACTATCAAATTAATTTGCCATAAACCAGGTTTATCCTTGTTTGTTGCAAATTAATTCTGGATTGCCCAGAACGTTGTCTAGACAACCTCCATTTTATTGCGGAAGTTTCCACAAGAAAGGGGCTGTTTAGATCCACCCTAGGTCAGGAACAACACCCTGTAGTTTGAACATGGCCCACAAAAACGCCTGTAGCTGGGGGTGGGGGTTAAAGATTCAAAAACCTTCCCCCCCCCCTCCCAAAAAAGTGTAAGTTTAAAAACCTGATTTCCTCATTAATTGGTTAATCAGTTAAAATTCACAAGTAAACCAGGTTTTTTTAACCTGACACATTGGGGGGGGGGGTTGAACATTTAACCCCCACCCCCAGCTATGGCCTTCTCACAAGTGTTTTCAATTTGCAGGTGAGCTCAACAGCATTTGGCACAAATCTCCTTGCCTTCTCCCTGGAGGTTTCCTGAAGAGCATCTCCCCTGTATCTGCAGTAACTGGAGATAATGCTGACTGCCTTTGCCATATGATGAAGGACATACATGAATCAACCCATTTCAGTCAGTATTTCCAAGAAGAACTCAGCTTGCACCTTCATGTTCTACCTGGGAGTGTTCGGTGCCTCTTCTCTTTGTCAAAACTCAGGAAGAGAGAACAGATACAAAACTACTTGCTGTCAGCTATGATTTGTAGGCAATTCTAAGAATGATTAATTCCTCCTTTCTGCCATGGATGGGATAATTCAGGGCACTTCTAGACAGCAATTTATTGTGGGCAAAAATGGATTAAAGTAACCAATTTTTGCTCATGTTGCTGTCCACACAGCTGTCCAAAAGAAGTGGGCTTTCCTGTTGTTTCTCCCCATTGCAGTGAGGTAACTACCATGCTAGAATGAGTGAAACCCAAATCTATCCCTAAAACCTTTAAAATAAAATAAAAACTTACTGGGCCACTTTTATGCCCCTCTAGAGACTTCCTGGCATGTACCAATGTTGCACCAGGAAGCAGGGGGGGGAGAGATTTGCCCTCCCCCCCCCCCCACACACACACACCTCCTATCACAACATTGGTACACGTCAGGAAGTCTCCAAAGAAGCATAATGCTGGCCTGGAAAGTTGTTATTTTATTTCAAAGGTTTTTGGGGGGGGGGGGGGGAATTTGGGGAGGTGGTAGATTTCCTTTTCACTTTTCTGGGCTCATGAGGTCAGAAGAAGCAAATTGGGGTGTGTGTACTAACCGGGAGTCAGAACCCACAGGTCTCATGCTCCATTTGACCTCGGTCTTTCAGGAAGACTGGAATCTAATTGTGTATCTAAGGTCCCTTCCACACTGCCTTTTATCCCAGGATCTGATCCCAGGTTATATGCTTTAAAACTGGAATATGTCAGTCCCCAAAGCCAGATAACCTTAGATAAACAGATAATCTGGGATCAAATCCTGGGATACAGGGCAGTGTGGAAGGGCCCTAAATAATTTATGACAAACAAGGTTTTCCTGCTTTGTCACAAATTATTTCTCTTTTACCCAAGGCGTCATTTGGATGCATCTGGAAAAAGCCCAAGAGCTTGCATATTTTGAGCCCTCTCTTGATGGGCCCTTAGTGCTTTCCAATGGCAGGTATAGATGCTGCTCCAGCCTTAAATCAAATATGCTGGCTTTGTTTCTCCATCTGGCATTTTGTCTGGTGATCCAGTAATGCCTCAGAATATGGCTCCTGATGACATTCTGGTAGACCATTTTTGGAATAGAATATATATCCACCCACATGATTTTATATTTCTTTATCCCTAGACTAGGTTATGGTGCTGCTTAGTAGACATATTCTTAGAAGTATCAGTATAAGGAACAAACTAAGGCCCCTTCGACACAGTGGAATAAAATCCCATATTTTCTGCTTTGAACTGGAATATATGGCAGTGTGGAAGGGCCCTAAGGCTTAAATTGATCCTCTTGTTTCATAATATCTGTGGAAATATTTTCTGCTACTAAAGGAAGCCAGACAGCATCACCTAGGAAGGAAAAATAGCTTTTTAATTCCCTGCTAAGGCCTCAGTGAAAATTACTTTCTCCTCTCTACAAAGGAGAAAACACACGCCTGTTGGGAACTTAGTGAAGTTGAGATTCCCAAAAGATTATATTTATAACAAGTTTCCAGGTAGACTAAAGTTCTTCAGGCAAGCTTATGGCTTTCACAGATCTCTTCCTCAGACTCCAGGACTGAAAACGGGAAAGATAAGTATGATATGCTGACTATATTGGTTTCTAAGAGGCTTTGTGAATGAAATTATTCAGAAAAGTTGTTGAGAATTAGGACTTTGATTAACTTACAATAACTTTCCATGAAGCATGAACATTCTTTTTGCTATGTATATCTAAACCTCATGTTTGAGGTGATCCACAGAAGTAACAGCTAGCTGCCCTTAAAACAAAGTTAAATAGAAGCAAGCCTGCATTCTCAATGATATGACCAAAATTATCAATGATTTTCTAAAAAATAATATTTCCTGTTTCAGATATTATTTACATGCAAATATTGTATGATCTCAATTTACAATATTGTCAGTATTTTTGATCAAAGTTAATTTTGGCATCAGAGGAGGAAGAAGCCAAAGAGGAAGAAAGACAGCAACCTGCAAATTTCAACATTTCTACTCAGAAAGCTTTCCTCATTGGGCTGGTAGAAAGAGCCATGCAGGAAAAGAACACCAAGAAGAGAGCAGGGTGAATTAGAGGCAGACGAAACTATGTGATGAATAGATGTAATATGGTAGCTTTTGAGAGAGTTGGTGACTCTTCCTTTAAACATCTATTACATTACATTCTGCTAAGCATTTTGAGTGCTCTGCTGCACATTGCAAAATGCAAAAAAATTAACATAACAAACCTTTTAGATAATTGTACTTGCCAAGCTTTTCTGCGTAGGCAAAGATTGCTTGTTAATGAAGATTCTCAAAAGATAATTAGATCATATCTTTCTAAATTGTACCGTTGGTGGTAATCATCTTTTGCTTTCAAAATTGTTCCCAAGTATGCAGATGTTTCCTTTGTGTATTAATCTACTAGTTTTGGGTTTGCCTTTTATATTGTTAGAGGAACTTGATATATTAACTGACTGTGTAAATACAGGTTCACTTGGGCATTCCATAACATTAGAAGCTGAAATACAGGAAAAACCCACCACTATATTTATTTAATCATATTCTTGACTAAAGAAGGTTGCTTTTCAAGTTCTTAGTATGTTCTACTATTAACATAGCACCTCTATGTAAGTGTGAGTTCTTGATTATGTTTTTGCTTATAACATTGCATTTTTTTTAAAAAAAATGTCATAATAGAAAAATATATTTTCTTTGGAGTAGGGATAGGGATCAATGTAGAAAGCTGAAATCACAAATCCTTTGCATTGTCTCCTTTTCATTGTCAACGAATGAAAGCTGGAAACTTAATTATAATGTGTCAGGTCAGTACATGCATTTTGTGTATTAAGCAACAATGTCTAGTTCAACCTTGGTCTCTGAACCTAATTGTACAAATGAGTATTGACTTACTGACTGCCGTATGCCAGTTCCCTTTTGATATGGAGCCCATTACTTGATGTACACCTACTTTTGGTGGGGCTCTGTAGCAGAAGGAGAGAAGTGGCATATGCCATTGCCATGGCAACACAAGAGGAGCCCCATATTGCATTTGCAACAATGGGGGGAAGCTGGGTGGTAGACACTTCCCTCTGTGGGATGGAGCCAAAGGTATGCTGGGTGATGTGGGCTATGGAGCACCAGGACCACATGGATTTATCACAATGTGTAGCGAATCCTGATGTTAGTGTGATATAGTCCTTAAACACACAGGTTTTATTGTGAACATGGACCAAGTTAATGATTATATCTAACCTTCTTTTATAGTTAGATCAGATGAGCAGGAACTACCCATATAATAACATTTTAGGGATTAATCTCTTATTTCACTCTTCGTATTGAGTGAGTTTGTAAAAAAATGAATTGTCTTTTTTCCAGAATTTTTCCCTTGAAAAATTAGTGAAGGTTTTTTTGTACAAAAAATGTATGCAACATACAAGGCTTTCTGCAAAATTGAGTCTTTATGAAAAATACTATTTTCACATAATACACATTTTTCATTAAAAAGCAGGTAATTTTCCTTCTTTTGCTGCTGCTGATAGATAAATAGTGCTGGTCTTTTTGCTCTCATGCAGAGACAAAACAATATCACAAAGAATAACATAATCTTGATATGAGGAGACACTTTATGACTAAGAATGAGAATATTTTCAAATGTTCTGTATTTTTCTTTCTCTGTTTTATACTATATAAGATTATAGAAAAGTAAGCATGAGGCTTGGTCTTTCACACCACTAACATTTTGGAGCCTTATGATAACTAACTCTTACTATATCCATTGTATATTTAGATATTATTTACATTTATGTTTGTAAATTCTCTAGAGGCATTACTATATGGGTTTTTTATATGATAAAGGCCATAGAATTTTTATCCCTCAGCTGACTTCTAGTTAAGTGCCAAACTCCATGTGGTTATAAAACATATGGATATAATTTGGGTGAAATCATTTTTGTTTTTTTTAATGATTTCTTTAAAAAAAATAGCCATACAAACATTGAAAAAAGAGCCATGCAATCTCACACAGTGATACATGTGATGGTCCATTTTGTTTCCATAGTAACTATAGAAATAATCAATTATGACGCTCTCATAAGATGTTATTTCTTGTTCAGCTGCTGATAGGTTTTATTGTGATCATGTTAAACGATCTCTTGTATGTGTATGAGACTAAAATAATTAGAATACATAATGTTAGTCATGCAAAAATATTTTTATAACTATATTTTACACTATTATGGAAACACATTTGAATGTTTGTGTGCCTATGCCGATGCATGTATCTTGGGGTATATACATGAAATATTGTTTTTATTTTCTATTAACCTTTCTGAAATGAATAAATGGACACTGATAAAGTGATGGATGTGAAGCATTGTGTTAGAAGTTATAATATTATATTTAAGATTTGGTTGTCCCTCCACAAATAAACCCACAAATAAAGACATTGGAGGGTTTTTTACCTGAGAGAACCCCTCTCTAGAAAGTTCTGGTACTTTAGCATGAATCCATGGTCATTTTACTCTGGAAGCTAACTATAGAATTGAATTGGAGACCTAGGGATTCCTAGAGAGGTGTTGTCTCTTGAAATCTGTAGATCCTCAAGCATCACTGAAGGAAGTTAACCATAGAATCATACTGGATGACGTATAGATTCACAGAGAAAACATTTTAATCAATTATATCAATAATTAAATACCTAAAAGTCAAAACCTCAAATGTAAAGGGATGACTATAAATTTTAGCTTTCTGGACAGTTCCATACTAAGCTGAAGAAAGGAGACCTGCATTTGCATATTTTAAGATTCCCATACATCCCTTCTGGGTTATTAAGAACATACGCAAACAGTACCAAGAGAACATTTTATGTACATGGTCCCTTTAACAACATCATGAAGTTTTTGCGATACTTTTAACAATAAATTTATATATTTTCTTTTATTTTTTTAAGAAATATAAATGTATCACCATTATTTATGTATTTATTTATTTATGATTTTCATTAAAAATTAGAATGTATGAGTTTGTGATTTTGAACCTTTTGCATATGTCATTTATGAGTTTTGGCAGGAATAGTTTCTTCCAAGGATCTACTATGTTTTTGGATTTCATCTTGCTTTAACTAATAGATGTTTTGCCATCTGGGGAGACATGGAGATTTGGATTTCCAAGATTAGTTACCTTACCAGATGTAGAGAATCGCTGGCTTCTCCCCACCTCTTTCCTCTGCTGGCATGGAATCCTCTAAAGCCCATCACATATGCAGGCCTACATCCGTTGTGACTCCATGGGGTTCCATGGCTGCAGACTTGTGACACTGAAGCTCAGATGAGTTAAGTGTGCATCTGACTCCTCACTGAAGAACAGAAGGGAAGTCAAAGAGGAAGCAGAGACAGATGGAGAAATGTCATAGGAATGGAGACTGAGGGCCCTGATGGGAGGTAATAGAGCCTGACGGCTCCCTCCACTGCCCCACAATTTTTCTCACTGTCCCCCACTATCTCCCACTTTATCCCTGCTCATCTGATAAGGCCCCTAGATGTGGAGATAATTCAAATCAGGCAGCTTCACAATTATTCCAAGCCAGTTCAATCACCAGATTGGAGTCCAAACCAAACTTCTGGCTGATGGCAACTCTTGGTTTCCTAACTAATATGTTCTTTATTTTCCTGATGTTCATGTACATTGGTGATAATTTCACATATTTTAAGTGATTAGATAGTGTCTGTGAGGATTCTGGTTACTTAGTAACTAAATATATTAGTATTACACTTAAATATTATGCAGAGTATTATAACAAACCATGTATGGGTCCCTATCTATATATCAGATTCAAATACAGCATGTGGAAGTTCTGCTCCATAAATGTACCATATGGGGCTTCCTGGTAAGTTTTCTCTTACCAGTCACTCCGTCCCAAGTCATTCCTTGTTTAAAACACTACCTTCTTGTCAATGTCCTGAAAATTAGATCTCATCTGTGTGTCATTGTTATCCCTCAGCATGTCCTCCATGTCTTCCTTCCAACTCTTTTGCATTGTGCTGTTGGCAACATTTACAGTCACTTTCATCTTCAAAGCTTTTCAGCGTTTTGTTTGTTGCGATTCAGATTCGACTGTTGGTGACTGAAGACTTGTAAAATGATCTCTAACAAACAATAATAACAGATTATAATCTCTTTTTTGCATATGAATATATTCAAAGAATATATTTCTGTATGAAGTTAGGAAAAGGAAGACTGCTCATCATATTTCATGTTAAAGTGGGAGTGAGATGATTAAAGATAGAGCCTTTCTGCAGCTTACAGGACTTTCTCATTATCTTTGTTTTTTAAGTATAATAGTGGAATTTCCAGCAGAGAGGAGCAGTTGAGAAAAACATTTTGCTACAGTTAGTTAATTCTTCCCTACATGTGCTATATTCAATGTATCAATTTTAAAAGCAAATGAGGCATCTCTTTCTTGCTTCTTGCATGCCTAGCAAACACTCGCTGTGCCAATTTTAGATTATGCTTCGCTCTGTGGGAATATAATTTCCTAATCTTGATTATATATTAAAATTAAAAGAATAAAAAGTTGGAAAATGGGACAAGACTGAAAGCTAAACAGGCCTGAATAAACCAGGTTTTTCCAGTAGTGCTTTAGGACAAAAGAGTAAACCCAGGTGATGATGTGTAGTGTGGCTGTTCTGTTTTGTCTTAATGAAGAGCTAATCTAAAGTATTTACAGAATGGTTCTGGGAGTGCCTTGAATGAAGACACACACGTCATCAATTTCTGGGAAGCTTGCTATCACTTGGAGTCAGTGCATTGTAAATTTTCAGTTTTATAACTAATGCTGACTCCCAATGTTGTTTGCCTTCTCTGTATACTATTGAGATTAAGCATAGGTTGTAAAGTAAGAACACCACAGTACCTGCGATGAAGCAAACCCCATAATAACAAAATAAATATTTACAAAGGAAATGATGTTTTTCCCACCCCACCTGCAGCACAAATCTGATAAACAAACAAACAGAAATGGCACACTATGATGTTGCATTCTGTGGTTGCCACTTCTGTAACGTTTTTTATGTTGCATAATGGCTTGGTGAGGCAGATCAGGAGATGAGTATATTTTGACAACAATTCAGTTCCCCAGCATTCCCACATTATTATGCTAATGATGCAGAACCATTTTACTGTGCAATAAATTATTAATTTTGGCCTAGTTGCTTAGTGTAAGGGACTTCCTTGCAATATCTTCTTTAATTGAGGCTCAGATGTGACTTACAGTAGAGGTGGACTTAAATCTAGCTATGTTAACATTTCAGATGCCATCTACAAGAATATTTATTATTCTTGCAAAATCATCAGATGAGCTTTAATACCTTTTTAAAACATTTTCCCCAAATAAATGTGAAAAAGGTCATAGGGAAAGCAGTAAGAATGAATGAGCAACAAAGATCTAAAAGGCCTATGTAGATGGAAATCCCATTCTGCTCTTCATAACCTTCTCATACCATCTGAGGGTTATCCATAGCTGTGGGGGGGGGGTCATTTTGGGGACTAACTCAGAGGTTCAGAGGCCTTGGGTTAGTAGGACCAGAGAAGCATTTGGGCCACATGCAGCACATGCACTTCCCCTATTCCTGGTTTGGATGCATATGCCGTAAACGGGGATCTTGTGTTGGAAGAAAAATGGATTATAGCCTAGAAATTAAAAGTGTTATGAGATGTAGATTCTTAAAATGTCAGTCTTCAAAAATTGGTCTTTGTCATTTAACCACCATCATTTGATTTAATTCACTGAATTTAATTCTAGGCAACTCTTGTTAACTTTCCTATTGCATCTGGTTTGGAACTAGAACACTATTGATGTCACCCTAATGTTGGTAAGAAGAAAGAAGTAAATTTAGTTCAAGGTTATGGATTTAATTCTTCAGTATTTTTCTTCCAGGACTCATTTTTCAATGTATAACTTTCCCCTCTTTGTGTTGGGCTGCATTTTAGTTATGTGTGTGTCTGTCTGGAGCTGAGAAAAGTAATGTGGATAAAATGACAAAATGATGAAAGTTAAGACTTTTTATTGTTTTCTCCTGGGTCTTGTCAAATATTTTCTCTTATTCTGTTGGAAACAGGACAAAAATCTTACTTAACTGTCATTTTCTTTCAATATCTGTTTTCAGTTAGGGTTGATCAAAAACGGAAGCTTCTTCCATTCAGTAGAGACACATTGAAATTCTTGCCACACAAGATCTGTAGAAGCATCAGGAATTGAGTATTGTTGAATATAGAAGGGGAAGAGAAGGAAATGATATTTCCAGTGCTATATAAATAAGCACAGGAATAGTATCCCATTGCCTCCTAAGAGTGAGTAAAGAATCATTCCTGAATTCAACTTCAATTTTTTTAATTGTTCAGCATTACACCATCTCAGTTAGGTTCCATTTTTTAAAAAATGCTGAGCATACATCCCTTTAAATTCCAGACAATACAACAGTGACATTCCACCAGGGAGTTGGACTGAAATTTCTAAGTTATAGCTGATGTTTTCTAATCATAATTCAGCTGTTCAGCTATTTAATGTGAGCTGGAATTGATAGTGTTGTGGCATTAATACAGACTAGTGGTATATTACTGTATGTTATGTTGAATGATGTAGCACATATTTGTGCTATTCTGCAAGGCAGGATTTTTGCAATATATTTTGACTGTCTATGTCATCATACGGGGTTAGATTTGGTGGCAAATGCCAATCTAGCCGCGGTCACCCACGGAGCCAGATGGCTTCGATCACACAACATTGTGCTTTATTTATTTATCGTGTCATCCGCAACCAGAAAATTGTATTACATTTCTAACAGAACAAAACAAACAAACAGATTAAAAAAACACAATTTTTGCAAACTTGGTAGTTGATTAAATGTCCTTTGACCAGTATCTGGCCACTTGGAGTGCCTCTGGTGTTGCTGCAAGAAGGTCCTCCATCGTGCATGTGGCAGGGCTCAGGTTGCATTGCAGCAGGTGCTGGCTCCATGGGAAAAGGAGGGCAGAAGTGGCATGCTGCTGCCCTGGCAACACGGGAGGCTTCCCATACTACCATTCCTTCAATGGGAGAAGCCATGCACACCATGCTTCCTCCTGTGTAAATAGCTGTTGGGGGAGCCCAGCAATACAGGGCATGTGGTGGTGGCTTCCCAATGCCCAGCATTGAACCAGAGCACCGCCAAGAGCAAGTGCCGAAGATATGATGAGGTGACATGTTCAGTAAAGCTCCCTCTCTCCGTCTCTCTTTTTAAAGAACTTTCAATTCACCTTTGAATCTTGCTTAGGATTGACTCCTGAGTTTGAGTGCTGCAATGGAGACAGTAGGCAAAAATAATAAAAAAACTGTTTTTTTAAAAAAAAAATACAGATGTAATGGTCAGGAGTGCTTACTGTCAGCTTTGGCTGATACACCATCTGCTCCCCGCCTAGATTTGGGGGACCTCAAGATGATAGTATACACACTGGTAACCTTAAGGTCGGACTTCTGCAATGCCTCTTTACATTGAGCTACCTTTGCACCAAGTTTGGAAAGTCCAACTGGTTGAAAATGCATCAGCCAGATTTGTTATAGGAATATGTAGGAGTGAATATTTTACTCCCATACTAAAGTCACTCCACTGGCTGCCAATTAGTTTCTGGGCAAAGTACAAAGTGTGGGTTTTGACCTTTAAAACTCTACAAGGTTCGGGTCCAGGTTACTTACAGAATCACCTTCTCCCATACAATCTTCCCAGAAGCCTTAGGTCTTCTGGGACATGGCTACTCTAGCCTGCCAGAATCTGACTGGCCACTGTCACCAAGAGGATCTTTTCACCAGCCACCCAAGACTGTAGAATAACCTGCTGGAAGAGCAGCAATTTAGGGTTAGTATTTTATGGAAGGATTTTTTAATATGTGTATTTTTAAGAATGTTTTAGATTATTATTATTATTATTATTATTATTATTATTATTATTATTATTATTTTACTGACACAAAAACACAGTATGTCACAGCAAACAAGATCTATATGCTGGATTTCGAATCAAAAAATCACAAGTCGAACACTTCCCAAGCGTCTAGGACTGTGTGATGTATTTTTGAATGATGCGTGCAGATCCAAGTAAGGTGGCCTTTTGCAGTTGACAGATCTTGATTCTGTCAATGTATATTGTTTCCAAATGCCAGCTGAGATCTTTTGGCACGGCACCAAGTGTGCCAATGAACACTGGGACCACCTGTACTGGTTTATGCCAGAGCCTTTGCAGATCCATTTTGAGGTCTTGATAGCAGGTGAGTTTTTCCTGTTGTTTTTCCTCAATGCGGCTGTCACCTGGTATGGCAACATCAATAATCCAGACTTTTTTTCTTTTCCACAATTGTGATGTCTGGTGTATTGTGTTCCAAAACTTTGTCAGTCTGGATTCAAAAGTCCCACAGTATTTTTGCATGTTCATTTTCCATGGCCTTTGCGGGTTTATGATCCCACCAATTCTTTACTGCTGGCAGGTGGTTCCAGTGAATCATCTGGGCCACAGAGTTGTGTCTTTGTAGTCCGTCTGTGCAATTTTCTTGCAACAGCTGAGGATATGGTCCATGGTTTCATCAGCTTCCTTGCACAATCTGCATTTTGGGTTATCTGCTGATTTTTCAATCCTGGCTTGCTCCTGGGCTGCAAGAATCAGGCCTTCTGTCTCCTTCTTCAGTGTTACATTCGTGTGCCATTACCAGGTCTTCTCCTTGTCATCTTTTTCTTCAATTTTGTCAAGGAACTGCCCATGCAATGCTTTGTTGGGCCAGCTATGCTCCATAATGTGAAAGAGTCCCAAGTGCAGATATATTCCACCTCTTACCATACTCCTTCCATCTTTTTTTTTTTACTAGGACTATGATTACTTACTAGGAAAAAAGACATTAAGGAAAAAAATATAGAATAGGTTTACAGTGCCTTTGAATACCATCAATAGAAGCCCTCTGTCTGGAATCACCTAATTGTTAAATATTGATTAAGCTCTTAAACAGAAGTTGTTTTTTTAAAAAAAATAATTTCTGTTTAAAATATCCCTTTCCCCCTTTTATACTGCATCCCTGATTATAGAGTTCACTCTGAATTTTCCTACTTCAAGCATGATTGCATTCTAAGGAGCCAAGAGTGTATTTAGGAAAAAGTAAGGAAAGAAAGAAGAGTGTTTTAATTAAAAATGGTTTTATGTGCCATATGGAATGCTATATTTTAGAGAAGTCCACCTATGCTTAAAAAACATAAGGAACACAAAGCTATATACATGTAACACTCATATAAAAGCCAAAGGAAGATCAATAGTGTGTGAAAACAAATGAGAAATACAGGACATATGGGGCTGGATAATATTGAAATTTTTTTCATCAAAACGAGATACACATACAAAAAGAGTTTAAACAGGAGAATAAATACAATAGGAAGATAACAAGTGAAAAAGCAGAGAGGAGGGGAGGGGGAGCAGGAATGCTCAGGAAAACTTTTCAAGGAAGCAACAGATGCTTTCCGGAGTGTGGATTTAAATATGTAATGTCATATTCCTCCTCTTTCAATTTAGAAGACTAGGAGACTATGGAACTAATAGCAACTAACTTCTGAAATGCATAATATGTTCTAGCAATTCTATGATAATATTAATTATGTTTTCTGAAATGTAAAGGCCTTTATCTCAGAACAAGCTCCTATTCTGTTTGCTTTTTTACATTTCTTTGTGATTCTACATTCCTTAGATATAGGCCACACTAATAAGTGATTTTGCCTACTTCAAAATTGCAATGATGATTTCAAATAGCCACAAATATCTTCATGTTTCTTAATTTGTATTAAATGTTAACTAGAATATTGGAAATGCATCATTACAGACACAGTATTCCATAAAGCTGTTCAAAGGAATTCCATTGACTTGCTATTTCAAAGTTGGTCTAGATGGAATAGCAAGAGGTAATTGCAGTTACACCACATTCTAAATGAAGAAAATCAACCCGTGAAACCAAATAGGTGACCAGAACTGGTGCTGCCTCAATTCTTGTCATCATTGTGTTGTTTGTCAAGATTATTTGGAATAACTATTTTGAGGTGAGAAGCCCGTTCTAGCCTTTTGAAATTCTCTAACATCATTTACAAGGTTTTTTAAAGCGAGTGGTTTTGTTGAGCAAAAGATGGGGATCTCATGGTCCATGAGGTGGTAAATAAACCCCAGGAACTCTTCCAAGGGCCACATGCTGCAACCAAACCATACAATTCTTCCTGGAGGCTTGCTTTCTTGTGCTGGCTCCATACAGCAAATGCTTTCTATGTGTAATGGGGAAAGCATCACCGGAAGAAAGCAGCCTGTGGGGCAATGCATTCACCCCACTTTTTTCGTGTCAGGAGCAACTTCAGAAACTGAAAGTTGTTTCTGGTGTGAAATAATTGACCGTCTGCAAGGTCGTTGTCCAGGGGATGCACAGTTGTTTTACCATCCTGTGGGAGGCTTCTCTCATGTCCCTGCATGAGGAGCTGGAGCAGAAAGATGGGAGCTCCCCCTACTCCCCAAATTTGAACCACCAAACTTTTGGTCAGCAGTCCTGCCAGCATAAAAATTTAACCCATTGTGCCATCAGGGGCTCCGGTCACCCCACTGCCCCACTCTTTCCACCACAAAGCCATGTGAAGAAAGATGCTTTGCTTGTCCTTTGTGATAAGTTCGTAAGAAACATTTTAAAAGGTGACAATAAAGTTGCCTATATTTCAACTCATGTAGGGGTGTAGAATCTCGTTATTATTCCATTGGTTGATCAGCAATAAGAAAACTATAGCTTTTATTCCATTTTCTTCACTGGATTTTTTTCAAGGAAGACTTACTTTGAATGTGGGTATATTATATGTGTGTATTTAATCCATGCTTCTGTAAAAGCAACCAGGAGTGAAAACAGTCTGTCACTTCCAAACCATCAGATAAAAGAAAAGCTTTTCACTCTGCTTTATGGTCCTTTTTCTTAGGCTGTGGTCGTGCTCACATCTATGTACTCACTTTTTTCCACATTTAGTTATTTTGAAGTAACATACATGGAATATCTTCCTATTTTTCTCTTTCCCTATCTGGCGAAAAGATATTCATTGAGACAACAGCACATCTATGACAACTTACATCTTAAAATAAAGTGCTTTGTGAGGTATTATCAAAAGACAAAAGTTAGCCTCTCCTCTAAATGAAATACAAAAAGCTGATTTTTTAAAAATACACTGAATTTTTAAAAAAGAAACCAAATTCCTTTGCTGACAAAGGATATCAAGTATTGCACATAAAATAAAGCTTCCCTCCTCATCGATGAAATGAGCTCCATAACTCACCCATAGATTGCACTAATTGTCTCACATTGAACAGGCTAACATGACAAGAAGAAAAAGCATTCTTTTTAATAAGGTTATTTAGTTTCTAATTAGAAAAACAAAATAATTAAGCATAGATTTAACTTCCTACCACATTGGAACAGCTTGCTCTATGAAATTGCTGAAACCCTCCAGACTCTCATTACTCTTGCTTGTGTATACACTTTACATTTTGATCAACTTTTAACAAAAAATGGCACTTTCACTCATCTTTTATCTGTGACCATTTTAAAGTTCAAACTATACTTACAGTATTATCACATTCACTTATCAATATGTGATTGAGGCATCTTCTTGTCCGATTTTGTGTGATTCTTTTAGGCTTGTTCTTCCTGAGACTGTAGAGGAGGTCCTTGGGGCTGTGAGGGCAACCATGTTGGCTCTGGATCATTGCCCGTCTTGGCTAATTAAATCAGCCAGGGAGGGGTTGGTTGATTGGTTTGTGTTGATCATTAATGCATCGTTGGAGCAGGGAGTTTTTCCATCTCACCTGAAACAAGCCGTGGTTCGTCCACTCCTCAAAAAGGCTTCCCTTGACTCCACGGTGCTGAACAATTACAGACCGATCTCCAACCTCCCTTTCTTGGGCAAGGTGCTGGAGCGGGTGGTTGCCTCCCAGCTCCAGGGCTTTTTAGATGACATCAACTACCTAGATCAGTCACAGTCTGATCAACTACCTAGATCAGTCACAGTTTCAGGCCTGGTCACAGCACCGAGACAGCCTTGGTCGCCTTGGTGAATGACCTCTGTAGAGAGCTAGACAGGGGGAGTGCGACTCTGTTGGTTCTCTTGGACATCTCAGTGGCTTTCGATACGATCGATCATGGTATCCTTCTGGGACAACTCTCTGGGATGGGTCTCGGGGGCACGGTTCTGTCGTGCCTCCGATCCTTCCTGGAGGATCGATCCCAGATGGTGAAGCTGGGAGACGCCTGCTCGGACCCCTGGCCTTTGACTTGTGGGGTCCCCGAAAGGCTCTATTCTGTCTCCCATGCTTTTTAACATCTACATGAAACTGCTGGGAGAGGTCATCCGGAGTTTTGGAGTTAGGTGCCACCTCTATGCAGATGACACACAACTCTACTACTCCTTTCCACCTAATTCCAAGGAGGCCTCTCGGGTGCTGGATGGGTGTCTGGCCGCTGTGTCTATCTGGATGAGGAGGAACAAGCTGAAGATCAATCCCGACAAGACAAAGGTCCTCCTGGTCGATCGTAAACCTGACGGGGGTATAGGGTGGCAACCTGTGCTGGATGGGGTTACACTCCCCCTGAAGCCACAGATCCACAGTTTGGGAGTCCTCTTGGATTCATCGCTTACGCTTGAGGCTCAAGCGTCGGCGGTGTCCAGGAGGGCTTTCGCACAATTGAGACTCGTGCGCCAACTGCGACCGTACCTTGCGAAGGCTGATCTGGCCGGGGTGGTCCATGCCTTGGTCACCTCCAGATTGGACTACTGCGATGCCCTCTACGTGGGGCTGCCCTTGAAAACGGCTCAGAAGTTCCAACTGGTTCAACGGGCAGCAGCCAGGATGTTAACTGGAGCCCCTTACAGAGAGAGGTCAACCCTCCTGTTCAAGGAGCTCCACTGGCTGCCGTTTATTTTCCGAGCCCAATTTAAGGTGCAGTTGCTTACCTACAAAGCCCTGAACGGTTTGGGACCATCCTACCTGCGTGACCGCATCTCCGTCTACGAACCCACGCGTTCACTGCAGTCATCTGGAGAGGTCCTGCTCGTGATCCCGCCTGCGTCGCAAGCACATGGGGACACGAGACAGGGCCTTTTCTGTGGTGGTCCCCCGACTCTGGAACACCCTCCCCAAAGATCTTAGACAGGCCTCTACATTGGCAGTCTTCAGAAAGAACTTGAAGACCTGGCTGTTCCGATGTGCCTTCCCAGATTAGGAAATCTCCAATACCAAGTCCCATAAGCACTTTATTAGAACCAAGATTGTTGCACATCGCACTCTGCACTTGCCCTATAAGCCTTATATACCACCTGTCACATCAGCACTTTTAATCTTGCACCCATTACTCTGGCCCGGCCCAGTTCTATTGTGTCTTAATGTATTGTTGATTGCTTATTGTTTATATTGCTTGGATTGTTTTTAATTTGCCTTAGGTTTTGTATTGTTATATTGTGTGTTGAGGCCTTGGCCTTTGTAAGCAGCATCGAGTCCTTCGGGAGATGCTAGCGGGGTACAAATAAAGTTTAATGATAATAATAAAAATTAATATGTAACCCAATTCAGAAAGACAATTCCTTTGCGTTAAGCACACATATAAGCTTCATGATATCATTCCCACAATAAATAAAATAAAGCAATAATATCCATAGATAAGCCTATTAATACAAGAGTCTCTTATCAAGGACACAGTGACAGATCCTATGTAGAACCAGATTTCACACTGTACCAACACTAGATCATTTGTCCTTTTTCTTGCAGATATGGTATCAATAGGAGATTTTTGTACTAGTTTGTATTGGAGGGGGAGATTTGAGAATTCTTGACAGACTTGGATGTGAGCTCTGTTCCTTGAATATCTTGAAAATCCATTATTTTATTTGTGTGGGCAATTCCTCCAACAATGCTGATCTCCATTAATTCATAATATCATTATAATCATAGCTGGTCTGGCCATTAGCCTTCTGATGATGAGTTTCTTTTTACTTAGAATACTTCTCTATACTTGAATAGCAGGCACTCAGGACATTATCTTACGAGGTGCTAAACATGGGCCGTGTCATTGCAAACTGTCTTGCTTTTTGCTCAAACATGCCTATATCCATATTCTGATTGCACCAATTCATTTTTAAAACACTTGAAGAAATCTGGAAGTGTTTTTACGTTATTACAGTTTCTGGAACTTGTCTCATCCTATCTGTTTATTGCCCCTGGAAGAATTGTGCAACTTGCAAGTTCAAAATTTTGCTAAACTCAGGCTTTTAAAATAATTACTTCCACCTTTTTTACCAAGTTCACAAACTTCCAAACCATCCCTATAAACACTAAAAATACTTTAAAAAGGAAGGATGCATTTTGCAATTATAAACTTTTCCTTTTGTGTATTTTTCAAGGGGTAAATCTGCACAGGTTTGAAGATGTTTGCTCCAGCTAACTGGACTACTGCAACGCTCTCTACGTGGGGTTGCCTTTGAAGATGGCCCGGAAGCTCCAATTAGTCCAACGCTCGGCAGCCATGATACTAACGGGAGCGGAGCGCAGGGAGCATACAACTCCTCTGCTGCACCAGCTCCACTGGCTGCCGATCTGCTACCGGGCTCAATTCAAAGTGCTGGTGTTGGCCTTTAAAGCCCTAAACGGTTCTGGCCCAACTTACCTATCCGAACGTATCTCGGCCTATCAGCCCGCCAGGGCCCTTAGATCTTCTGGGGAGGCCCTGCTTTCTATCCCGCCTGCTTCACAGGTGCGGCTGGCGGGTACGAGAGACAGGGCCTTTTCTGTGGTGGCCCCGCGGCTATGGAACGCCCTGCCCTTGGAGGTAAGATCAGCCCCCTCATTGATGGTATTTCGAAGAAGATTGAAGACCTGGATGTTCAAGCAGGCATTTGGTTAACTCAGTGCAACGAATGGTAATTGACTAAAGGACTGGCAATATGGACGACGAACTGGATCACGTTTTTAGTTAAGAGTCAAACTGGATTGGTATTGATGTATGAATTGTGTTTTATGTTTTTTATGCTTTTAACTGTATACTGTGATTGTTATATTATGTTGTAAACCGCGTTGAGTCGCCGGTTAGGCTGAGAAACAGCGGTATACAAATATAGCAAATAAATAAATAAATAAACTTACAAACTGCTTGAACTTTTGCAAAAGAATAAAGGGGGGTTTGTAAATATGAGTAGTAAGGAAATGCTTATTCAAGAACTTAAATCCTTATCAGTGCCTGGAATTACCCGCCAAACTGCACGGTTCTTTGAATTATTATTCCTTTAAGGAGGCAAATAGGGCAAAAGAGCGAAGTATTGGTTTTGCAACCAGAAGTCTTTTCTGTCTGTTCTCCAGACATGAAATAGCAAGCAGTTTGACCATGGGGAAGTGAAGCAGTTCACAGTGATGCCCCCAAAATATCTACTTTCACATGTCACTGTCCCCATATTCCCTACAGATATGCTTTTGGATTATCTCATCACCTGAAAACCCTTTGAACACCAATTCAAAGCCCTTTCCCGTTTTTGTTTTTTTTAAAAAAAAAATTGCTCCTTCAACATGAGTTGAACACCAGTTTGAAGTGAATTTAGAATGATGTTGGGCAATTGTGAGTGCTTTCATATGTGACTAGGGAGCATCAAACCCATGCTAAAAGCTTTGTGAGATTATTATCTCAATCGGGGGGGGGGGGGGAGGGGTCCTCCGATGGTAGAGAAGGGGCCAATTTGAAACTTTACCAGTGCAATAGAATCTGGGAAAACTTGCTCATGGCATAGCCTTTGACCAGGACTTTGTACAAAATTAGTTCAATATCTGCAGAGAATGAAGGTGCATTTTGACATGATTTTTACTGAATATGCAATATAATATTTTCCAGACATGTGCAATTTCAGAAAAATAAAAAAAAAATAAAAATGGTTTATTTGACCAATAACAGATTACCATAGTTGGCTTATTATATAGGTTTTATCTTTATTCAGGTAAAATGGGATGTATGAACCAATTTTAAGGATAGTAGAGAACTATTAAGGTCTTTCACTTCTCATCCTTTCCAGAAGAACAAGGGTCACCAAGGGTTATTGAACTGATTTTTAGAAGACTTTTAAAAGATATGCTGTACAAATACTGTCCCTGAGGGTGAGATCTGTTCTCATGAAGTGGGCATAAAATCCTTGACATTTAGAAATGACATAGTATGTCAGTGTGAGGTTACTCAGAATAAATCTTGCTAAGTATTATCGGCTTTTCAAAATGTTACAAAGTACAGTTATTCAGCTTGGAAAAAGTTTTAATCATTAAGTATTGATATATGAATGTAAACCCCACTACCATCAATCCCAAATATGCCTTCATCCCAACATTTTCAAATATGCATCAATGGTTCTTATAATAAAAAACAGACATCAGTAATATCTTTTAAACAACTGTTTGATATTTTACCTTCAAAGGCCATGCTGATGTTTTAAACAATATTGAATTGTGTTAGGCATATTTGGTTGCTATTTTAAATTGTATTTCTTGCATTTAGTTCACATTATGCTACTGACATGAGAAGCCTACAGTGGTTTTTGAACATTGATTCATTGAGACTACCTAGAAAATGAGATGTATATTTCATGAGACTGCACCAGAGCAGGAAACAATTTAGAAAGAAATATTTATTAATATGGCTTCAAACTGTTTTCGTCTAATGAATGTTGTGGGTGGAAGAAGGAACAGCCACCTTCTCTCTATATATATTCAAGCTAATTCACAGAACAGGTGGAATCTTGATTATTACCACAGCTGGATCCTAAAGTATTATAACATTAAATTGACAAAGTGATTGTTTTAGTGATTTGAATAAAATGTTCCTGCAAACCTCATTGCAGGCAAAATTGCATGTGGGTTATTAGGCTTTAAACGTTTCTGTTTGATACCTGTCTTACTTAGTAAAGGCTCCAACAGAACCAAAACAAGGAGGGGTTTCCTTTTATAAATACTGTGTGATACCATTCACTACTGTGCATTCTGTAAATCAAAAATGCATTTTAGGAACAAAAAGGTCCTATTGTAGTATAAGAGGGTCGCTATCTAACTTAATTATCAAAGTGGCTATGTGACCTAGAAATTTTCTAAAGCTGAATCTATTCTGCCATATATCTGATTTGAAATGAGTCTACACTGTGATATGATCCATTTTAAATCACGTAATCTGGGATAAGAAACTGAATTATATGGCAGTGTAGATGAGGCCCAAGAGGTCTACTTTCAAGAAGTCTGTGGTTACTGTATATCAGTGGTTCTTAACCTGTGGGCCATGGATCACCAGTGGACTGCGAGAACAAAAATCTGGTTCTTGATCCTCCTTCCCGTTATTTTATTTTATTTTATTTTATTTCTGCTCCTTTCATGCCACCTTCCACTCTATCTCTGTCACTGACCATGGTATATGTTCTGTATCAGAAACTAGAGCTGATGTGATCTATCCAATGCAGTTTTCTGAATCAGCACCCCAAATTGAATCTAAAGTTGATTGAAAACCGATTTGTAACCCTTTTGGTACTAATGTTGGAGAGTGGTCCCTGGTCAAAGTGGTCCCTGTTCAAATAGTCCCTGGTCAAGTGGTCCCTGGTCAAAGTGGTCCCTGGTCTGGTGGTCCCTAATCAAAGAAAAGGTTGGGAATCACTACTGTATAGGAACATTGTATAGCAAGCTGCCTCACTTCAGACCATCTAAACCTAGAATCATCAAATAATACTTACAATGACTTCAGGTTCTTTACTAGCCTGATCTCAAAGGGAGGAGGGAGCAAGCTTATTTTCTGCTACCCTGGAGACTAGGACGCAGAACAATGGCTTCAAACTACAAGAAAGGAGATTCCATCTGAACATTAGGAAGAACTTCCTGACTGTGAGAGCTGTTCATCAGTGAAACTCTCTGTTCTGGAGGGTGGTGGAGGCTCCTTCTTTGGAGGCTTTTAAACAGAGGCTAGATGGCCATCTGTCAGGGGTGCTTTGAATGCGATCTTCCTGCTTCTTCTCAGGGGGTTGGACTGGATGCCCCACAAGGGCTCTTCCAACTCTATGATTATATGATCTAGGCTGTATCTGCACTGCCCTGTATCCCAGGATCTGACCTCAGATTATCTACTTTGAACTGGATTATATGATTCTGCACTGCCAGATAATAAGATAAATAGGCAAAACAAGCCATTTAGAAAATGCCCATAGCCACTGTTATATATGCTGGTTTTTATATCGAATTGTAAAACTTTGATTAAAAAGATAACATAACTGATAACAGTCTTTCTATATATCCCATTCTATTATTTATTTTACAGTGATATTACTCTATTAGTTAAATATTAATATGATTGACCATAAACCATCCTCAAATATTTCACCTCCAAAATCTTTAACTAAACTTTATAATACCTAAACCTTGCTTGCCATAGCCAACTTCAAATGTCTGTCCTATATTTTACAATCATATTGTGGTGATAAATAGTTACTTTTCAGTACTGATTTATTTCCAATTCATTCTGGGATTGAACTTTCACTGCCTCATGTGTCTTCTTTGCTGAATAATACATATCAGTTATATAAAATGAAAACATCCCTATTCATTTTATTGACTATGAGTTTCTCCAACCCATTGCAGGCTATATTTCAAAGAAAAAAATGTTTATAATATTTACATAAAGAAATTCCTCATTGATTGTTAAAGGCACTTAAAAATGCACATGGTTTTGAAATAAGTCTTATATGGAGTATGACAAGATTACATCCTACGTTTGACATATTCATTATTAAAATTTTTGTCATTCCCTTCTCTCCCCTGAACCAAGGGAGATGAATTCATTAGAGATGGGTAAATAAAAAAGCGATTTTCTCTCTAAATTAATATAATGACACACTTTTGTGATGAATTTTCTAAATCGTTTCCAGGTTATACTTCCCTCTCCATGAGTTCAATTATCTTTGTCATAAAAAAGAGCTTTTTCATAGACAACCTTTACCCATTTTTCAAAGCCTAATTTCACTATAAAGCTGTTAATATCACATTCTAAAGGAGATGATGGATTGCCTTTTAACCTATTTGAAAATTGTCAGATTAGATACTATAATATTCATAGATATAACCTTACCAATTATCAGAAGGAAAACTGAAAATACAAATATGACTTTAACCTTGAAAGCAGATATGAGTTTGGATGAAAAGGAAATTGTGATTTAATAGGTATATCACTCTCTGTGCTCAGGAGAAATTCTGTTTGCACCAAAACAAGGAGCCCAGCCACTTGAACTTTAATGCAATACCACAATAATCTATCACGTATAATCATAATTCATATCTTCCTCAGGGAGATATTAGGTAGGCAAAGTAAGATTGAGGAAACATGGGGACCAATGGTTTCAAGACCAGAAAATGCACAAGCAGAACTGTCAGCTGCTTAACTCTGGTAAACATCTGAGAAGGGCAAATCTGTCTGATATAAACAAATAGTCCTGTGAGGTTGTAAGGTTCCCTGAAACCTGGATTGCTGGTTCTCTCCCCCTATTAGCCCTCCACCACCCCACCACCCATTTAGCCTGTGCCCAATGTCCCCTCTTCCCTTCCATGTCTGTCAGTTTTGACAAAACAAGAGAATCAGAATGCTAGGATGGATCTACACTGCCATATAATCCAGATTATCAAAGTAGATCATCCAGATTATCTGTTTTGAACTGGATTATATGAGTCTACATGGTAATAAAATCCAATTCAAAGGCGAGAATCTAGATTTTAGATTGCATTGTAGATGGGGCTCCACAAGCAATGGAGGGGAACCCCATTTAAGGAAGAAAAATCAATGCTTCAATAACATGGAAAATTTATTTCCTGGCCCACAAAGCAATAAGCTGTGGCCTGAAAATCCAAAGAGGTTCACACTTCAGCAAGGGCAGGTGGCTGGTTCACACTGGTGGTCAGCAGAAAATGGCCAAGGCCCAGATGGGTATTTCTATGAGTTCCAGGCCCCTTCTACATTGCCATATAATCCAGATTATCAAAGCAGATAATCCAGATTATTTGCTTTGAACTGGATTATCTGAGTCTATGGTGCCATATAATCCAGTTCAAAGCAGATAATCTGGATTTTATATGGTGATGTAGAAGGGGCCTCTGTCTCACATGGAATATGGAGTCTTGCAATATTTTGCCCCGGGATCTGGTGTGATAATCATGGCAAATTTCACATAACTCTTTAGATAGGGATGCCATTGTGAGGCTGCCTCCTCCAAGTGGTTTTCAGCGATGTCTAAGGCAGTGTTGGCCAGCCGTGAATGCCCGATGCTTCAGCATAACTCCAAAAGCATTGGCTAAGTCTGTACTTTTCTTCATATTGTTCAGAATGCCTTTTTAATGGCTATCTTTTAATTCAGCATCCTTGAAGACACATAAATATGCAAGAGAAAAGCTTGAAAATCTTCACATAAGGACTCTTGAACATAAAACAACCACTAAAACTTCTATATTTGCTAGAGCTGTGCAATAGTTTGGACGCATGTCATAAGTATTTCGGCAAATTCATACTTACGATCTGACTAACAAATTCAGAACACCCTCCCCCCCCCCCCCCCGAATGTAGATAATCATAACACCCATCTCCTAAAAATTTAGAAGTTTGTTTGTTTTCATATGCCTCCATGGGTCAGCTTGGTTTTTTTTATTAATTTTTATTGATTTATCACATTTATTATACAGTATTGCATTTTGTACATCAGCCTCTTATTGTTTTGTTGTTTTGTTGTTTTGCTTTGACATTTCCCCCCCCCCCTTTTTCTCTTTTTTTTCCCCTTTTTTCCACCACAGTGCTCCCCTCCACCCGTCTCAAGCCACCATTCTTACATTTCATCTGTCCAAAATTTCATTTCTTCTTGTGACGGTAATTTTCCTTCCTTATTTTTTAATCCATTTACCACAAATTTTCCCCATACAGCATCAAAATCGCTTTGTTTCCATGTACCTTTTTTAACCTTTAATATACATGTCAATTTATCATTTATTGCTATTTTCCATGCTTCCTTATACCACTCCTCTATTTGTATATTCATTTCTTTTTTCCAATTCCTTGCTATAAGAAGTCTTGCTATAGTTAGTAAGTTTGTTATCGCTTCTTTATCCTCCTTTTTCAGTTGCTTATTGTTATATAATGATAGTAAGGCTATACTAGGACTTTTATCTATTTTCATATTCATTATTGTTTCTATTTCTCTAAATACTTTCTCCCAAAAATTATTTACATATTTACATTGCCACCACATGTGTATATATGTTCCTGGTTCTTGACACCCTCTCCAACAATTTATTGAGTTATTTTTATTCATATATGCTATTCTTACCGGTGTCAAGTACCACTTCCATATTAACTTATAATAATTTTCTTTAACTCGTATCGATAAATTTTTTAAATGTCTTTGTCCCCATAATTGTTGCCACTCTATTTCACTTATTTTTATCCCTAAATCCTCTTCCCAAATCTCCTTAAGGGTACACTTTTTTATTTTTTCATCCTTCATTTCAATTAGTATCTTGTAAATTTTGCTAATTATACCTCTCAAGTTTTCATATTCTTCTACAGCCTTTCCCTTCTGTATTATTTGTTCGAATTGATTGAGTTGGCTTCCATTTCTATTGTTTTTTTTTCCAGTTTATTAGCCATTGTTCTAATTGTATACAATGAAACCATGACAATTTTATTTCTTTAAACTCTTCCAACATCATTTCCCTCTTCATTTCCACCTTCATCCAATCCCCTATCCTATCTAGATTTATTTCCCTTACCTTTTTATCCATTACTTTTTAAAAAATTTTTGGGAATTTCTTTTCCATCACTATTGGGGTTATAATTGATCCCTCCTTTATTAACCTCCCCTTATATTTATTCCATACTTCCAGTATGTTACTCAGCATTGGGTTTCTAATTTCCCTCATTTCTTTTCTAGTAAACTGTTTAAAATATATATTCCAGGTTTCATCTTCCACTTTTCCTGAATCATTACTAAGCCAATCTATCCCCTCTTTTTTAACCATTCCTTCTATAACCAAACTTAATCTACTTGCTTCATTTTTTTTTTATATTAGGTAGTGCTAGTCCACCCTCCTTTTGCGATCTATACCATAACTGTTTGTTTAGTCTGTTTCTTTTACTTCCATTACAGTATTTATTAATCATTTGTTGCCATCTAGTTAGTTCTTCTTCTGTGATTTGAAGTGGTAGCATCCTAAATATAAAATTTATTTTTGGAAGTATTTTCATTTTTACTAATGCTATTCTTCCAAACCAGGATAAGCGTATACCTTCGTACTCTATTAGCTTTTTCTGAACTTCTTTCCTTGAAGTTACTACATTTACTTCCTCTATCTCTTTTAAATCCTTGGTTATTATTACTCCCAAGTATTTTAATTTATTCTTAATTCTTATTCCCATTTTTCTCTGTTCTATAAAATCTTTTTCTTCTTCTCTTGTATAATTAAGTAGCATCATTTCTGACTTGTTCCAATTAACTTGTAAACCCGTTGCTTTCCCAAATATCTCCAAATGATAGAATATCTTTTATTCTATCCATTTTCTCCACTATATTTTCTATAAATAACAATGTATCGTCAGCAAATAAGCTCACCTTCTGTTTCTCCTTTTTTCCTAACCCTTCTAAATTTTTATCGTTCCTTATGTTATTAGCAAACAGTTCTATCACCATAGCAAATAGTATCGGAGACAAAGGGCACCCTTGCCTAGTTCCTCTAGTCACTTTTATTTCGTTTGTCACTCCATCTTTTATAGTTACCACTGCTGAGTTCCTTGAGTAAAATTGTTTTAGTACTCCTTTTATTCTATTTCCCATTCCAAATTTATTCAATATTTCCCTTAATGTCTCCCATTCCACACAATCGAACGCTTTAAAAATATCTAATGATAGTATCCCTGCTTTTTCCTTCCCCTCTTTAGCCCAATGAATTTTATTTAATACTCTCCCTATCAAATTTGACATTTGTCTTCCTTTTACAAACTCGCACTGATCTTCTTTTATGTACTTATACATACATTTATTCATTCTATTGGCTATTATCGCGGACAATATCTTTGCATCCTGATTAATTAATGATATGGGCCTATATGACCCTGGATCTGTTAAGTCTTTGTCCGGTTTAGGTATTAATATTATTAATGATCTCCTCCATGATTCGGGTATTTTATCTCCCTTCATTATTCCATTATACAATTCTAATAATTTTGGGGTTAAAACTTCTCTAAAGCTTTTATAATATTCTGTTCCTAGACCATCCAAGCCTGGAGCTTTCCCTACTTTTAATTTATTAATAACTTCCTCTATTTCTTTTTTCTTGATAGGTTGTTCCAGTAACTCTTTATCTTTCTCCTCCAGCTTACTCTCCCAGTTTTCCTCCACAGAGTTCCTAATTGCCTCTATGGGGCTTGCTTTGGTCTGATATAGTTCTTTATAAAATTCTTCAAATACTTTCAGTTTTTCTTTCATAGCTTAGACGTCAGCTTGTTTTTGAGTGCAAGCCATGCTGCCCCCTCTCCCACAATTCTGAGATCGATCAAGGTATCAGGAACTCATTTTGGTCCATTCTCTGATTATTTTGCATGCAGGCATCAGCTTTTTAGCCAAGCAGTCTAGCAGCCACAGGCAGCCAACCAGCAGCAACAGCAGCCAGCTAGCCACAGCTTAAAATCCCTTTAGGATCATTTTCTTAGCCTAGCAGCCAGCCAACAGTCAGGCACAGCAGCCACAGCTTAGGAGGCCTTTATGATCAATCTGTGTGTGTGTGTGTGTGTGTGTGTGTGTGTGGCAGGGTCCATTTTAGGGTCCTTTGGGGGGGGGGTACTGTTTACTAATGATTTATTTAGAGAGTGACCTGGCCAAAGTACTGAAATTGAAAATAAAACCCTAAAACTCAATGGATGCGCTTTTTTTCCCTGAAACTTTGGAGGAATTATGCCCTGCTTATGCTGTGTAGATAAATTCAAGGAAGTAGCTCTTGTATTTTTCTTTTAAAAATGTTATTCAAAAATTTTAAAAAAATCCCAAACATAAGTGGATGAGTGAAATGTTCTGGAAACTTACACTGGTAAATGTGTCCTACAAGTGGAGCAAGTTTCATCCCGATAGCCAGAAAAATGACAGAGAAATGAGTCATGGAAGTGTTCCCATTGGTGCAAATGGACAAATTAAATTAAAAATGATTTTTGTAGTTTTGAATTTGAAACAAAATGAACCCGTCAAGATAGTTTAGGAACACTTACAAAATAAAACAGAACACATACAAAATTTCAAAACATTTTTGGTATTTTGCACAACTTACTCTTCTGTTACATTCACATACATGGAGTCTTCACCTGGTGTGTATTTTGTTTCAAGGCCACAATTGTGGGGTTTATTTCCAAAAGATGCCAAATCCACAGACCTCATTACACTAGCTTTATAGCACTGTGAAAGTTTAGTGCAACCAGACATAAAGGTTTAGGTCTGTAGTACATTCAGTTCATACTTCTTTTTCAGTCAATTATATGATTCTACATTAAGGATTCCTAATTTACTTTGGAGGAATATAATTGCTGCTTTTTGGTGACATTATTGCATCTTGAAACTGAATGAATGTGCTGGGGGGGGGGGATACCACCTATGCAGAATGCTATCATTAACTGTATTTCATTATAATTGCACATTCACACAATAAAAAGTCACAAAGTATTTGTCTCAGTTGAAAATGTTGTCACCTTAGACAAGGAACCTATCAGGGGCTAAACATAAGGCAGCATTTCACAGCAGAATTATTTAACATGCTAGTCAATCAAATGTGACAGTAATAGTTAAACAGAAAGGAACTGCTGAGCAAATGACTTGGGTCATGAAAATGGACTTATTTCTATATGATTTATTAAGATTTTTATTTTGTGTCACCCTAGTAAAGCTATTGTGACTCTATCTCCAGTTGTTTCTTTGCTTATTCAACTATTTCAGTTGAATAAGCAACTTCAGGGAAAGCCCAGATTTTTGTTTGGGCATGGGGACTTAAACCCGTGATGAAGCAGGTTTCTTAAACTTCCTTCACTGTGGGTTTAAGCCCTGCCTGGGAGCATCTGTATAAAGCAGTAGAAAAAGTCTGTATATGTGTGAATGAACTCATTCAATTACAGTTGTATGACACTAACGAGGTGAATTTGAAGCAGCTCCGTAATTGAATACTCAAAATTACAGGTGGGTTATTTTGGTGGTATAGACCAGGGCTTATTAAACTTTCCCACCTGTATTGCCTTTTGGCCCAATAAATTTTTATATGACCCCCAGGTATATGTGTATATAAAATAGGTATAAAAATCAAGCATTAACTGATAACAAATCAGTATTTCCAAGGTTTGCTAAACAGCCTGATTTTCCTTTTTGTGCATCTTTTGCCAAGTTCACTGTAAACACTGCACATCAGATCCATGTAAATGTCTAAAAAGCCCACTAGGTGACATTCAGAAAACCTTTAAGGTTTTAAGGGGTTTGACTGCTTATTTTCAATACTGTTAATATTTAATTATCTTTTAATGTTTGTATATTTTTAAGTTTTGAATTGTATTGTTTTGAATTGTAAAAGTGGGGTAAAATAATAATAATAATAATAATAATAATAATAATAATAATAATAATATACTGTTGATAGATTTTTGAGGATCCCTACATTGTTAAGGGGGCCCCATTTGAGGTCGGGACCTATAGTTTAAGAAGAATACAAGTAATTTCTGTGACTTCGTTGTTGCTGTTGCATAACTGCCAGAATGGTATGGAAGGGAGAAAACAGAAACAACTTGAAAAGGAGATATATATATCTCACACAAGAGGAACTGACTAGCAATCAAGAGAATTTATTACTTTATGGTAAAATTCATGGAGATACTGCACCATTCAGTACATTTCTGAGTTTCTTCTGCCTCTGCGCATTATCACAAAATTGTATATTTTTATAAACGACTAAAATGATCAAGGGTCTGGAGAACAAGCCCTATGAGGAGTGGCTTAAGGAGCTGGGTATGTTTAGCCTGAAGAAGAGAAGGCTGAGAGGAGATATGATAGCCATGTATAAATATGTGAGAGGAAGCCACAGGGAGGAGGGAGCAAGCTTGTTTTCTGCTTCCTTGGAGACTAGGACGCGGAACAATGGCTTCAAACTACAAGAGAGGAGATTCCATCTGAACATGAGGAGGAACTTCCTGACAGTGAGAGCCATTCAACAGTGGAACTCTCTGCCCCGGAGTGTGGTGGAGGCTCCTTCTTTGGAAGCTTTTAAACAGAGGCTGGATGGCCATCTGTCAGGGGTGATTTGAATGCAATATTCCTGCTTTTTGGCAGTGGGTTGGACTGGAGGGCCCATGAGGTCTCTTCCAACTCTTTGATTCTATGATTCTATGAAACTCCAGCTCTAAAACCAACAGGGTTAGATTTCATGTTAAGAGACATGTGTCATAGGTAGCATTCAATAATGTACTTATCCCTTTGAGCAATCAGCCCATGGTCTGAAAGTTCCCAGAAGGCAAATGGACCCCACACCTTTTTTTGCCCCCAGATAAGACCTTTGCAGATTAATTCACATGATCCAGACCATAGCTTTGCTACTGTTTTCCAGAAAGATGCTATCTTTGAAGTTTGTGTGCACGTATTTGTGTGTGTGCATTTACTGCTCCTCTGGCCTTTTCTGCTCTCATTCATTTGCCTTTGCTGCCTGTTACTGTTCCCTTCTCTAATCTGTCTAAAATGCCACTGTAACACTTGTATTCCTTTTCATTGCTACCACTATGTCACTGTCCTTCTGAATACTTTTATTGACATTCTGTCTCATTCATATCATGTTTAAGCTGTTTGCTTCAAACTGCACAGAAAAATAATAGCACCCCATCTTTGTTTGCTTCAAACTGCAAAGATAAATAAATAATCTATAGCTTTTCCATCCTTTCCTGCTGTGAGTGCTTTTGTATTCCCACCTATCTTTGCTTTCCATTTCAGTTTTCCCCCCAGGTTTGGCATTGTTTAAATAATCCTGAACTTGTCTAGTTCAGTCTGAAGTTATCTTGCTTTACTATTTTTAAACATTGGAGTAGTACATTATCTTTCCTATATATCATGAGATTTAATGCAGGGATAGTGACCTCGGTCTGCAGGTTGAAGGTCTGTAACTCTTATCTTCTGTGAGGGATTGAAGAGATAAAAAAGATATCTACAAGCCTGTTGCATGCAAATGATCTCTTGTCTTGCTGCTCAGGAAAAGTGCTATATATAATCTTATGCAGTTTTGCACTCCCAAAAAGTATTCCAGCTGGTTTGCAGGTTCTGTTTTAGGTGCAGGAGAAATTTTAACATGTTTTAAATCAGAATTTATCCAAATCTGCAAAATTCAAATACAGAAGCTATTTAGACCTTTTTGTGTGTGTCAGGAGCAACTTGAGAAACTGCAAGTTGCTTCTGGTGTGAGGGAATTGGTTGTCTGCAAGAGTGTTGCCCTGGGGACACCCAGATGTTTTTGATGTTCTACCATCCCTGTGGGAGACTTCTCTCATGTCCCCATATGGGGAGCTGAAGCTGGCAGAGAGAGCTCAACTTGCTTTACCCAGATTTGAACCACTGACCTATAGGTTAGCAGTCCTATTGGCCAGCAGTCCTGCTAGCACAAGGGTTTAATCCATTGTGCTACCAGGGGCTCTGGCTATCTAAACTAAAATGTGTCCTTATTCCTGCATGGAACCAAACTTTGTTTACCTGTAACATTGATAGTTTTAGATAATGAGAGAATGGGCCCTGATTTGCACAAACTCCATGCTGATCTCTCTGTGTGGTTTGGAAAACAATTACTTAGGAACTGTTGTTACTCCCCTCTGGAATCTTTTGTGTTTTCCAGTGGTTTTAAATATCTAGATACTACTGCTGGCAGAGATTGCAGGTGATTAAGAATGTTTTTTGTGAACATGCCCCAGATATGACAGTTTTGCTCCCAAATGATAAATAAAGTGTGTGTTTTTTTAGAGTGATTTGATTTGATTGTATCCTTCCTCTATACTGAGTGACACTTAAACTGGCTTACAATATAACAAAATGACTGAAAAGGATATGGAATACAGGTTTGTTTGTTTGTTTCAAAACAAAACAAAAAAAACCCACCCATTAATTTAAACACTATTTTTACAACATAAACTTAAAACAATATTTGAAACACATAAAATGTACTGTATTTTATACCTTTTTGCTATGTATGTGCCAATACGGGCTTATTGGATTAGATTGGATTGCTGCTTGACAATTCATTTTGAAAGAATCTGTTGTACAGAAGGGTATTAGTATGGATTAAATAATTGAGACCACAAGTAGGTAGATGTTATTATCTTCAAAAAGTAAAAAAAAATGCTTAATTAGTTAGCTTGATAGCTATACTATGAAAAGTTTGAGACTAGATAACCGATTCTTGGGAATCAACTTAGAACACTGTTATAAGCATCTTAGATAACAGAGCTAAGATAATGCACATCAGATTGGCATAGGACACAAAACTGGGATAACTAATATCACAGAAAAATGAAGTGGGATTCAGCATTATTTTAGTAGATAAAAACAAACAAAATTAAATTCAATGAATTGAAAGTTATACATTTAAGTAGGAAAAATCAAGTGTATAAATGTAAGATAAGTAATACAATTAGCAGTGGTCTGTATTATCTAAGCAAGAGCCAACAATATGATGTAACAGAAAAAAAATACAGGTTTTGGCAATATTAAAGAAAGTATGGGGTCAAGAGAAGTAATTCTGTTTCATAGTTTAAGTGTCAGAGTCATGCTGAGAAATTGTAGAATGTCCTGATGAGGGTAACTAATTGATAAACAACCTGTAAACTAAGCCCTGTGAGAAACAAGTGTGGAAAATGAGTATGCTGAAGTAGGCAAAATATGATGGAGAGAAGAAATGGCAGGTATCTTTAACTGCCTCAAGTGCTGGTATATAAAAGGCAATGGGAATTTTTTTTCTATTGCTCCAGAGGATAGCAGTCAACATGACAACTAAGGTTTACAACTGAGATTTGGACAATGGATTGGACTGTCTTGGAAGGCAGTGCTGAGAAATTGTAGCATGTCATGTTCTCTACTTCATTTGAGATTTTATGGACATCTGTTGGGGATACTGTGGATTTCTGTGTTGGTAGCAAACTGGACTGGATTACTCTCCTTTGCAATTTTATAATTCTTTAATCCTGATATATTTACTGGAAGCAGCATGATAATCTCTAAATTTTCAAATGGCTTCTTTGATGTATCAAATGGCAGTCTATCTTAGCTATTCTTGATATTTTGAAATAATAGTGGGATGCCAGTTTTCCTTCCAAATATTTACTTTTATCACCTCTTTTTCTTTTTGCTCTCTCCTTTTCTTTTTGAACTACCATTATCAGTTTTTATTTTACAATTGTAAATATAAACTTGCAACAGTGAACTGTGACAAATCCAAGAAGGATTATCAGTAATTTGATTTTGATCTGAAGCAAATCCCTAAATCAAGGTCGGACAAGATTAATGTTGGGCCAAACACTTGAAGAAATGAATTGAAAAGTAGAAATTATACAACAATAGACACCACAGCCTTGGATAACTGTGGATAAGAGTCAATACCTGTAACTATTGCCATCTTACTACAACTACACAAAAAAAGGTGGCCTTGATTTGGTTAGTGTTTATTTCGAGCTGTTGAAATTTAAGAGAAAATTGAAAACCTCTCTTTTCCAGCAGGCATACCCAGTTAATTTTCAATTATGAATTTTAAGCTCATGTCTTGTGTTTACTGTGTTTTAATTTTTATTCTATGTATTTTAATATATGTTTTCATGTATTTTACACACACACACGATGTTTTATGGCTGCGTGTTTTTTAACTATGTGGTGCCCCACCTCAAGCCTTGAGGACTGGTGGGTAAGAAATAAAAAAATATTATTATTTGATTCAAAACAAGATAAGTACACAGCAAATAAGAACACTAATCTGGCTTTTGTATTCAATCGGCTTTTCCAGTTGCTTTTCATCAATTCTGCTGTTGCCTGGGCCGCCACCACCCCCAGCTCCTTCAAGGTCAATCCAGTCACTTCAAGGATCCCATCCATCCATCTTGCCCTCTTCCTTTTTCCTTTCATTTTCCCCAGCATAATTGTCTTCTCTAAGCTTTCCTTTCTTCTCATGATGTGACCAAAGCACTTCATCTTTGCCTCTACTATCCTTCCCTCCAATGAGCAGTCAGGCTTTGTTTCCTGAAGTATGGACTGGTTGGATCTTCTTGCAGTCCAAGGCACTCTCAGAACTTTCCTCCAGCACCACAGTTCAAAAGCATCTAACTTTCTTTGCTCAGCCTTCCCTAAGATCTAGCTCTCACATCCATAGGTGACTATGGGAATACCATTGCTTTAACTATGTGGATCTTCGTTGCCAGTGTGATGTCTCTACTCTTCACTATTTTATCGAGATTGGTCATTGCTCTCCTCCCAAGAAGCAAGCATCTCCTGATCTCCTGGCTGCAATCTGCATAATCTTTGCACCTAGAAATACAAAGTCTGTCACTGCCTCCGCATTTTCTCCCTCTATTTCCCAGTTGTCAATCATTCTTGTTGCCATAATCTAGGTTTTTTTTATGTTTAACTGCAACCCAGCTTTTGCGCTTTCTTCTTTCACCGTGATTAGAAAGCTCCTCAGCTCCTCCTCGCTTTCAGCCATCAAAGTGGTATCGTCTGCATATCTAAGGTTGTTAATGTTTCTTTCAGCAATTTTCACTCCGGCCTTGCATTCGTATATACATATACATATTGGTAAATAAACAACTACATTAAAATCAACCCAATTAAAAACATAAACATTAAAACAGTTAAAATCACAATATCTCCAAAGTTTAATCATCTTGGCTTCTAGTGATAGTTCAGGCTTGATTTGCTCTAGGATCTATTTATTTGTCTTTTTAACAGTCCATAGTAGTATTATAGAAGCTTTCTCCAGCACCACATTTATGGTGTGTTGATTCTCTTCCTGTTCACTGTCTTCCATGTTCAGCTTTCACAGCCACCTAGAGAATGGGAAGTACAACAACGTTGATAATTCTAACTTTAGTATCCAAGATATGTTTTTACACTCAGAATCTAATTCCTTTATAGCTGCTCTTCCAAGTTCAAGTCTTCTTCTGATTTATTGAATGCAGTCTTCATTCTTATGAAGATTGAGCCAAGGTATGACACAGTTTGAGCTATTTTAATATCTTCGTTGTCTACTTTAAAGCTGTGGTTATTATTTTTGTTTTCTGAATGTTCAACTGTATATCTGTCGTTTCATTTTCTTCTTACTTCAGTAATGAGGGCAACTCTGTGCTATTAGTGTAGTATCATTCCACTTAAATTGTTGATGGCCCCCTGTCCAATTTCCATGGGTTATTCCTCCAAGCCAAATCCTGCTTTACATCTAAGTTTAACATACAAGTGAAACACTGTGACACTACCTTTCTGTAATAATGGGATTGTGTACTCCTGCGAGGCAAGCAAATATACTGACAGCAGCAGTATAGCTCCCACATTATACATGCTTTGCTAAGGAGCTAGACTAAATGTGTCAAGCATCTTCTAGTCAGCTGCAGTAGTGGTGGTGATAGTGGTGGAGGATCTCTCAGAGACAACATCAGCGGCACCATAGCTAATAGTAGCTGGTACTGCACAGAGAAGACACTTTTGAACAAGAAATGGAAAGTTGCACTAAAGTGGACAAGAGTGGGGCATTTTTAATCAGATAATTACATAATGTTCTATTTATGAAATGAATTCTTTCTCATATGTTTCTCTTAACCTCAGATGAATCGCTGAACAGTAAAAATGTTTAATTTACTTTTTTACCAGAGTAAAAAAATGAGAATCATATAGTAATGAATGAGTAAGTTTTCAGAGCTTAGAGAGAAAACCAGAAGGAGAATTTTGTTTAAGTATAAGAAAACAGGAGCATGATCTTAATTAATTAAAGGGTCTATGGTGCTCAGTTATCGGCTGAACAATTAAAAAATAAAGTAATTGAAAATTAATAAATTGGTATGGCATACTGCAGAGAAATATACACAACTCTCTCGTTGTAGGATAAATTAGCTGCCATGTCACTAAGAAACGATTGTATTAGATGCTGTAGTTAGATTGACACCTGACATGTTATATCTATTCACTGGTTTAATAATTCATTAACACCGCAATCATGTCATTCTTTTGCATAAGCAGCTCTACAGTAGTCTTGAAAGCTTAGCTCATCAGTGTTGTTGGCATATGCATTAGACAGCAGATACACTTGACCTCCATACCCATGCATTCAATCATTCACAACATGATTTTTGTGATGTTCTGCTTTGTTTTGGGGATTTTTATTATCAAATAAATCCCTACGTTTTATATATGGCCATGTTCTAGAAGCATTCTCCCCTGACGTTTTGCCTGCATCTATTGCAGGCATCCTCAGAGGTTGTGAGGTGAAACATCAGGAGAGAATGCTTCTAGAGCATGGCCATACAGCCCAAAAAACATAGAACAATCCAGTGATTCCGGCCATGAAAGCCTTCGATAATACATTGACTAATTCTACATTATAGCAATTTATTTATTATAGAGGACAGGTTTGAAAGGCTGTATTTGATTAGCAGTTTGATGAGCCATTTTCCTTTCCTGTCCCAACAAATATTTCTTCCTGTATAGCACAGTCACTCTGCAATTTATTTCTTCTGGGTTTTTCTCATATAATATAGAATCTTAAAATAATAGAGTTGGAAGACACCACATGGGCCACCTAGTCTAACCCCCTGCCATGCAGGAAAAGCACAATCCTTATAATACAGGGGTTGTGATAATATGGTTTATGGGCTACATGAAAAAAAACCAATAAATGATGAATAAAATTCAGGATCTTTCGGGAGCTTTTTCCGCTGATTTCTCGCAGTACCTGTTATAAGGGATTTACTGACAAAATTATCATGTACATCACTCCACTCACCAGCTTGTGATTCCTTACTAGCCTTATAGATGAAATATAATAAGAATAAGAAGAATAAATATAATCAGTTGCACCTAAAACTTTATTCAAATATTTGCTGGCATCCTATTACATACCTACAAGAGTGAAATCTCATAACTCTTGGGATACACATTTAAAATCTCACCACCTAACTTTTGAGTCAAGCAGCAAATAAGAAGCACAATTTTTGAGTTTCTGAACTAAACACAAGATTTAAAATGTGAAATGAGATCTAAACTAATGAGTTTCAAACATGCTTAGTTTTGATGAGAATATGCAGTGTGGTGTCATTTCTATGACACATTAACAGAGCTTTGTCTACATGAACCCTGGAAAAGCACATATTTCATTAATCAACTTATTTTCCAAATTAACTTGTTTTCTTTCTTTTTTTCTTCTACTTTCTATAAATATAGTTAAGATGGAGAAAACGTTAAGGCTTCCTAGAGAGTTGTAAATATTTCACTGAGTTCCGCAAAGTCATAAGATATAGGTCACTGAACTTTGCGGGCCAGTGACACCAGTTGGCAATTGAAAGAAGTTCCATGGGTACAATCAAAAATGTCTCCTGTGATTTGTGTGGGCAGTATAAATGGGGAAAATACGGAAAAATATTTTTAAATGGTTCTTGAGTGTTGAGAAATCCCGATAAGAAAAGTCCACGGCTAATAAGAATCTTTGCAGTTTGTGATTTATTCCACAAAATACACATGTACAAATAAAGGCTGCAAATAGTATTTGAAAAAAATGAAAAATTCCATTACTTTCGTTTGAAAGAAAATTGGTATAGAATTATACCTGTTCGCTCCAGCATGCTTTGTTATGGAAATGTCTGAAACAGTCCAAAAAAGGGGGGAGAGGGAGAAGACAGCCAGAAATCGTCTTCTGGACTCTGGAACCAGGATATAACTGGAGAAAACACCCAAAAACACTTGGGATAGAAGCCATCAAATTTCCCCAGGGTGAATTGCTTCAGTGACAGGGAGTAAGGGGTGTTCCAGTGGGCAGTCCCCTACCAAACATTGACATTTCTCTCCCAAAATCCTGCTTCATGAGCATGACATGGGAATTTTTTAATTGATGTAATAATTCGAAATACTGACATTTCAAAATATTTTTGTCTATCTTGTCTAAACTGCTAGCTTCTTGGACTTCTGCAATGGAGTGCTGTCTCTTTAAATGAGTGCCTCCATTCTACTGCAGAGCAGCAGGATGGGAGGAGGGAGAAAAGTGAAAAGCTCCAGAGTTTTTTCCCCAAGGTTTTCTTTTTAAAATTATGGAGGAGGGTATGGAACTGCATTCATTGGTGTGATAAATCTGAAAATGGATTATTTTAGGAAAAAAGGCAAGAAAGAACAACATGTCATAAGGAATGACAAACAGAACTCTTAGAGTTTCTTTTTCTTTTTCTTTCTTTAGACACCGCCCCCCCCCCCCGCACACACACACACACACACACACATTTTGCTCCAGATGGGATAAAGTCCTAAGCAGTGCACCATGTTGCCCAGACAATTTTGTTAGGAAACAGTTTCTTGCTAGTCATTTTAAATACTTAACTACCACTTTAAGGGAGCCCCCAGTGGTGCAGTGGGTTAAATTGCTGAGCTGCTGTACTTGCTGACCAAAAGGTTGCTGGTTCAAATCCAGGAGAGTGGGATGAGCTCTTACTATTAGTCCCAGCTTCTGTCAACCTAGCAGTTCGAAAATATACAAATGTGATTAGATCAATAGGTACCGCTCCAGAGGGAAGGTAATGGTGCTCCATGGAGTTATGCTGGCCACATGATCTTAGAGGTGTCTATGGACAACCCTGGCTCTTCGGCTTAGAAATTGAGATGAACACCAACCCCCAGAGTCAGACATGACTGGACTTAATGTCAGGGGAAAACTTTTACCTTTACCTTACCACTTTAAGGTTTCAGCATATGTTTAAAGATAGTTTATCAAAAATGTTTAAAGTTGGAGTATATGTCTAAAAAGAGTTTATCAAAATGTTTAACAAAAAGTATGCACTGTGGATATATACTCAAAAAATAAAAATACATTGGAATCACAGGAAAACATTTACAATACATGTTATTATTCCAAAGCATTGACTGTACAGACTCTTCAGAAATTCAATCTTTTGTGAGGTGATATAATCCCACAGCTGCTTGTTTCTAGTATTTGTGAGCCCTCTATTTCTAAATTATGTTCCCTTTATGAAAACTCTAAAAGGTCAGTCTTGTACTTACCAAGAACAAATCATGTCATAAGGAAGGACAGTGTGTTGATAAATGATTCTGTCATTAAATATTTATAATCTGAGAATTTGATCATATTTGGGAGAATGGACCATGCCTTTTCATCAAATATTGCAAGTCTCAGAATACTAACAAGTTTTATATTTTAAAGAACATAGCACAAACTAGCTTGCTAGGGCTGGCTTTGTCGTGTACCATGGGTGAACTAACCCGCTTCAGGCAGGAACTGATGTCTGACTGATCAGTGTTGTTATTGGGAGTGGAGGCCCTCCTTCAGACAGAAAATGTCTTACAGCAATAATGCTAGATGCTTTCAAATTGCAACATCTGTAAAACACACATACACACACAAAACACAAGGCAAATAGAGGTTGAAGCAGTTCACCTAAATTAGCAATTCCTGTTGATGATGGGGTTTCAGGTGAAGTAAACCTGGATATTAAACTGGTTTGGAAAAGGCAGCAGCATAGAAATGCTGGTGGAAACGTTAGCAGTATATTTGAAATGTAGGCTTAAATTAGAGATGGCACAGAAGTTGGTTTTTATGCTTTCTGTCTTATTGCTTTACTGGCAGTTGCTTTCATTTTGTTAGCCACTGTTATGATACTATAGGTGATCACTCATGGCTGAGTATGATTGCCTTCCAAGAGTAGCATCTTAGGCCCCTTCTATACAGCTGAATAAAATCCCACATTTTCTGCTTTGAACTGGAATATATGGCAGTGTGGACTCAGATAATCCATTTCAAAACAGACATGTTAGGATTCTCTGCCTTGATATTGTGGGTTATATGATTGTGTCAAAGGGCCCTTAGCAGTGGGTCCATAATGACTGTAGAGATTTATTTTGGATCTACATGGTCTGTCACAATAAGGACAAACATTTCCAGGTGGAAGGCAGCCATGACAAGAGTTTTATTCTGATATGTTTTTTCCCTTTCACTCTATTCATGCCTCCTCAAAATCCATGGTACCATTGGTAGAAGCTTACCAATTAGAATGCTTGAGTGCTATGGATTCCTGGTTCTCACATTTTTTAAGATTAGCTTTAAGCCCCTCTTTAAATCTTTAAGTGTTGTCCCACAATATTCCAGGAGTTGAGGGTAGAGTAACTGCTTTGGGAGACAGTAATCGGGCATTCAGACAATGTAGCCAGTCCAACAAAATTGAGACTGGAGGATCATCACTTAAATGCTGGGGGATCTTTGCTTCTTCCAGAACATTGGTATTTGTCTGCCTTTTTTCTCAAGAGATTTGCAGGACTTTTTGAAGGTAATGCTGATGGAATCTTACCACAATTCAAGAGTGATGTTTGCAGATGGCCCATGTTTCAAAGGGATGGAGGGCAATAGCTTAATAAAGAAGCATCTTGGTATTCCTATAAATGTCCCGATCCCCAAAGACTCTCTGCTTCATTTGAAAAAATGCTGCACTCACAGAGCTCAGACAGTGTTGTGTTTTGGGATCTATGTCAATTTTTGTGGAGAGGTGGCTGGCTATCTAGATAGCGGAAATGGTCAACATTTAGTGTTATACCATTAAGCTGTATTGCTGGCATTGCAGAGGAATTGGTTGGTGTCTGCTGGGAGAGCACTTTGGTTTTTTTCAATATTTAGTGAAAAGCCAAGCCTTTCATAGGCTTCTGCAAAGGTGTTTAAAGTGACTTGAGGGTCTTCCACTGAATGAACACATACTTCATTATCATCAGCATATTGGAGTTCTATAATAGAAGTTTTTGTGACCTTACTTTTGGCTTTCAGCCTATTGATGTTAAAGAACTTGCTGTCTAGGTGATTTCCACATAGGTGGAAAATTTCCCATCACCAAGATGTAGAATCATAGCTATGAAGATGGAAAATAAGATCTGGGCAGTAACGCATCCCTGTTTGACTCCTGAGTCACTTCAGGAGCCCATCTAAGACTGTTGTCATCATGCCATCATGGTTGCAGGATGTTCACAAATTTATCAGGGTATCTGATTTTCAAGAAGATGGTCCAGAGATCATTACAATTCACAATGTCAATGGTCGATTGCAATGTCGATTAATGCCATGTACAGGGGTTCATTTTGTCCCCTTCATATTTTTTTTTGAGCTGTCATGCAGTGAAAAACATATCCATTATTTCTCTGGAGGTGTGGAAGCATTCTGGGTTTCTGGGAGGGTGTCTTCTGAAATAACTAGAAGGTGGTCTGTGAGGATTCTTGCGAGGAGATATCTCAATAGTTTCCACAATCTCTTCTTTTGAAAAAGATGATGAAGTCCACTGGGATCTTCTCAGCTACCCACACTTTTCTGTGAGCTTGTGGAGTTGGCTCAGGCCTGCCTTCTTTAAAGATTTCAACAGGAGTCCCATCAAGTCCGCAATGGTGGTGCAATGGATTATGCTGGCTAAACTGATGACCTGAAGGTTGGCGGTTTGAATCCATGAGATGGGGTGAGCTCCTGTCCATTGGCTCCAGCTTCCATGTGGGGACATGAGAGAAGCCTTCTTCAGGGTGTTAACACATCTGGGTGTTCCTTGGGCAACATCTCTGCAGACAGCCAATTCTTTCACACCAGAAGCAACTTGCAGTTTCTCAAGTTACTTCTGACATGATTTTAAAAAAGGTCTGCAGGCCTTGTTATGCTGTTTTTTGTTGTTGGTTGTGGTGGTGGTAATGGTTGATGGTTTGTTGTTGCAGAATTCATGAAAAAAACCTTTTTAGCCACATTAGAAATGCAGTTAAGAAGGTTATGGTAATGCTCTTTCCAACATACTGCAATAGATTTTTTTGTCCTTTTGAAGTTTGGTTCCATCTGATGAACTTAGAAAGTGTATGACATGATCTGTTGGGCCATAAATAAGCTTTGTGGCTTTAAAAAATCCCCGTACAATATGGACATCTACAAAGTGCTATAGTATAGAATATAGCTTTACAGACAGTTGCTTTCATTTTGTTTGCCATTGTTAAGAGTTCTGTTAAAAATGTAGGTTAGGAATGTTGAGAAGCGAAAGAGTAACTTCTGGTTTGCTAACCAGCAAAATGTATAATTAATTAAATTCTAAAAGATTTACCATGTGGTGATGTGGTTTATGGATCCTAGGAGGTATTGTTACACTAATATGAAAAAGTAATGTTACTATGGCATTGTATGGGCTCTGTGATTACTAAAGTGATCAGACAGGAAAAGATTACTCACACACATATGTCATTGCATGCTTCATAAAGAATAGAGTAGGAAGAGGTTACAGAAGCAATGCAGAAGACTGATCATGGGATCACAGGTTGTTTGCATTACTAAAAGGAGGTGAAATAATAGGAGTTCTCAATTTGGAACAAAATCATTGTTTGGACTAACACAACTGTTGCAACACAGCATCTTAGTGTGATAAAGACCTTGGGTTTGTGATTTTAACTGTGTTTTTATGAGAAAAACTATGGTAAAATATTAGAATCTATCTGATATTTCTTTTTTAAAGTATGTTTAAAATCAAATATAAAACATGGTTAGCTTATGGGAAAAAACCAAGCTTCTACTGTACAAACTAAATCTTCCAACAATTGTTACTTTGAGTGTTCCTTAAAAGAAGTCTGTACTGTACCGGATGTACCACACTTCAGTTTATAACATATATTCATGGAATAACATTTCACATATTTTACAGTTTGAATTGACTATCTAATCTTAGGAATGTCCATAAAAGCTGTAAAGGTAATGCAAGAAATTAGTGTTATTACAAGAGAATAGTTAATTTACATGTTCATTTTCCATTTATGTTTTCAATTTGTCAAATTTTGGATTCTGGAAAACGTATGTGGAAAGATTCAAAACTTCTGCACACAGAAGCCACGTGGCTACCCTTGATTCATTCTAATATAATATTATATTGATATGATCAGGAAAATGGTAGTAAGCCATTGTTAACATTATGAAATGTGGTAGACACTAGGCTTGTGCATGAATTCGGAGTCATCAGTTCCCTCCAGCCAATCCAGCTTGTTTGGTTTGGCGAGATGGCAAGGGTCCAGTTGTCATGTCTCCCATTCGTAACAGAACCATGGGCAACCGATCATGGCTCCTCCTCTCCTATTTGGCATGAGTGTATTTTTTTTGTCTTGGCTTCTGGCTTGACCACTCTCTTAAAGCTTTTTGATTTTCCTTTATTCATTATATTTAGTGTGACTAACTGACTGAGAGTTGGGAACACGCAGGACAGGTGGGTGGGGTGCATGCACACAACTAGGGGATTGGAGAGTCACCCTTTAGCTTCTTTTTCTCCTCCCCTCCTCTCCTTCAAAAAATACTTCTGAAGGAGAAAAGCCTCATTCTCAGAAAACTACAACAACCTAGTTACCTCTCCTCTAGAAACTAGTAACATTTAATAAAGCATTAAACCCAAAACAGAAAGGTGTGAGCGCGAGGGGGAGGGGGGATCACCACTCCAGCCAGGGCCTGCAGTGCAATTCAAGAGAAAAATTTTTAAAGGAAGCCCAGGGAGATTGCTCTTTCTTCTGTGAGAAGTGGGAAGCCTCCTTAAAATGCCTTGGAAAGCTGCATGCAGGGAGAGAGTACACACACCTGAAGAGCTTGTAGTGTAGAAAGAGAAGAAAGAGATGGCGTTAATGAAGCATTAGACCCAGTCTCCTCTACAGACAGAAGGGAAAGGAACACAGAAAATGGTATCTTAACTCGGATGCTTTTAATCCAGGTCTTAATGAAGTATATAAGGACAAACAATGCCTAAAATGATGGGAAGGGGGGAGTTGGGAATCCCCCCCCCCCTGCACACGCACACACATAATGGCCTGGGTAGAGTGCTGAAACCCAGGCTCCCTTGAGGGGAAAAAGGAAAGGATCGCAGGAAGGATGCTTCCTTAACCCCATTACTGAAACCCAGGCTTCCTTGACAGGGAAAAAAGCAAAGGGTTTCAGGAACAGAAAGGGAAGACTCGTAAGTTCCCCATTGCCACCAATGGCCTGGGTCTAGCCATATTTTTCGGCTACGGATAGGAAACAGCTATCTGACTACCTGCCTATTTTCAGGAGGCACACAAAAACAGATACGGGTGTCTACTGAAATCTAGCCAGCAGAAATTGCTTGAGGTTCAGCTGAAATGTACAAGCATAGTAGACACAACTGTCTATTGTTTCATAAGAACAGACAATTACAGAAAAAGCTGAAGATGAAGTACCTGCTCACAAAGCTGCAATTTTAACTGGTAATTAAATTCAAGTGTTTCATTTCTCAGTCAGTTCATCAGTGACATTAGAAAATAAATGATCTGAAAGTGAAATCCTTTGGGGAAAACAATGTTAATTAATTACATTTCTTGTGGGAGAAAGTACTTCTAAATCTTTTTTCTGGCCAACCTCTTGAGCAACAAATGCTGTAGCATTCAGATGTGGGTCGACGGGAGTACGGAGAAAAAGGGAGAAAGTATAATTTAATCTGAATATTTGTGAAGGCTTCAATGTAGTTAAGGCTTTACATCTTCCACAGCTTCTTGTTTTCTAACAAACTGCTAATTCAATATATAGATTAGTCGGTGCAAAATGTCTCAAATAATTTAACTTGTCTGGCAGCTCTCATAAGTTAACATCAAATTCCACTGAGATTTTCAGTTGTATTTTCTTAATACCCACGTAGAGGTTAATTTAGAGGTTAATACATGAGAAAAGCAGTGTAGAAGTAATGGTGTACTACTACAATGAACAATTTGTCCCTGGAGAGTATTCAATTCTTCTTTTCTAAGAATAGTTTTAAATTAATATACTGATTGGATTTCTTCTAGTGTTCTGTGACAATTGATAGATCACAATTTTATATTTTTCACCATATGTTGAATTACAATTTTCTTCTGTATAATTTCATCCAATTAGCTTCATTTGAGTCATTAAAAAGGGCTCAGAACTGATGCTTTTAAGGTTTTTTTGTAGTCTGTAACAATGACTAAAGAGAGAAAAGAATAATAATGTGATGCTTATAATGATGGTAGTGCCTATGTTAGAGAATAGGTTCATTTCAAAAGTAATGGTGATGGAGAAAATGTGACTCACAGTTCTTTTCTCATCACTTTTGTTCTGTTTTAGAACAAAAGTATGCATCAAAATTAGTTTCTAATCCAGTTACAACTAACTGGATTAGTATTCTTCTTGTATCAAGGAAGTTGCACTACCCTCTAGTTGTTGCTGGACTGTAGCTCCCACCATTGCCTATACAGCTTGTGGCATCTAGGCTTACAGTCCAATGACTTCTTGTGGGCTGAACACTTCTCACCCCTGTTTTAGATGAGCATAATGATTAACTTAAAGTGGATAATCAAAAGTGATATGAGCTGTCACTCATTAGTATCTGCAGACTCAAACTGGGCAAAAGCCAAATAGCATCAACCATTATGGTAAAAAAAATATAGCTGGTTCTCTGTATCCAAAGAATATCTGCCCATGAGTGGGTTGAATTAAATGAGTACATCATTTATGAAAAACAAAAGGAAAAGTAGTTGTGGTGTCTGTTGTGTTGCTATAGTGTTGCTGGAAAAAAAGACACATTCCCATCCCCTTATCATTTTTCTTGGCTTACTAGCTTACTACTAGGAGTTAGTGTGGGTGTGCTTTCACCTCTCTTCTCAAGACATGGTGCTTTTAAGACTGTAGTAGAACGTTTACCTAATTAGGAGAAAGGATTTAAAAAAAATAAAAAAAATCAGTACAGAAGAAATTGAAAATTAACAGATTCTTTCACCCAGACTCAGAAAGCCTAAATCCAGCCACTGAATTTGTCTTTGCCTGCTTTTCTTTCTGCTAGGCTCTGCATTTTTAATAAATCCCCAACTTAGCATATATCTTGCAAATCATGCGCAAATCAAAAAGAAATTTAATTCAGTTCATTTTAGAAGAATTTACCAAAATATCTTCATGTTTGCAATAGAAAGAATTTCATAAATTCAAATGCAGAAAAAGCTAAGCTGACAGAATGTTCTATCTATATACATCATGTATAGTTGTAGTCCCATTAAGAGCTAGGACTGCAGATAAGAGGATCCGTGCCTGGTGAGCATTCAGGTGAAACAAAACTAGATCAGGGCAAAGTAATCACTCATCAGGATGAAGACAAGCCACAGAGGTTTATTCAGTCTGACCAGATAGGATGCCTCTACAAATGGATGCTTTCAAAGGTACAGGCATAACATGAATAGAAGGACACATGTTTTTATACATTTGACAGCTATTTAAACCTCTTGTGCCCTTCCCTGATTGGCCAAAAGAAGGGACAGTTTGGATCTGCACCCTGATTGGCTGGCTCACCGATGATGTTGCCACCTTCAAGTGGAGATTCCCTCTGGTGGGGTGGAGAAGATGGGAGATTGGTTCAGGAGGGCCAATTGGCTGTGGGAGGTGTTTCTCATGGGAGAAAGTGAGCTCTGGAAGATTTGAGAAATGTTGATGAGTTTCTAAGTGACTTAATTGTCCAGTTCCAGGTGATAGGGAAATGCTTTGGGGGGGAAACAGTGAGGGACCTCAGGAACTAAAGGTGATTATTTCTTTAATCAAGCCTTGGATTTGAAATAAAGAAGTCTGCAAATGTACACATTCCAAGCTTCTGTTTCCGCACTCAGCAATCTTTCAACCCAAGTGGGATACTTGGCTGAACAAACATCAGATTAATAGATCAGGCTATCATTCTAAATGCACACATAATGGATCTGGATTGTCATTATGCCAGCAACAACCTAGGGCTAGCCCAGCCCTGGAAATGCCTGGATAAGATGGCTGGAGGACAAAAGCCTTTGAAACTCATCTGGTTATATTTTGACACAAATCATGTACCTTATATATACATATAAAGGGATAGAAATAATATTAAATATAAAAGGTAGCCATGAGAAGAGGCGGGTAAGAAATAAAATAATTATAATTATATTATTATTAGCCACTCTAAGTCCCTCAATGAGAGAGAGAGGGGGTAGAATATACAACAAAATAAATAAATAAATTTTTTTTTTAAAAAAAGATTGAAACAATAAAATCTTTGTGGGGAAGCCGCTGTTGCAAGTCTGCTCTGCACCTCTGCTGATGCATATCAGTGAATATTTGCAGACTTTTAAAAAATCATATTATTTTTTTCTTGTGCCCTTGGGAAACTATAAATCTTAGTGGGGGGTATTGTGTTCAACAACACAGTTAGGTCCTTGTGTTATTCTTTAGTCCCAAAAGAATCAATCACATACTTATTATTATTATTAGTAATAGTAGTAGTAGTAGCAGCAGCAGTAGTAGTAGCAGTAGCAGCAGCAGCAGTAAAACAACACTGTTGTACCTGTCATTAAATAAAATGAAAGACAAAAAGTAAATGGCAAGTGATTACCTTGGATTTTAAAGTTTTGATTGTCATTCATGTAAGAATTCAATAATTGCATAGCAAACGATTTTTAGCCTTTGTGCTTGTGACACAAAAAACCCATTTTATGTAGCAAAGATGAAATGTGACTTTCAAGAAAGCTTTCTTGTTTTTAACAGAACTGGCAAAATCAAGATCACTGTATTTATCAAAGGAAGACAGGACTTACAAATGCTACTTTCTCTAAGAGGCAAAATGTTGATTCACTTTTCCTTTCTTTTCTCAGAAGAGTGCTTTTTATTCCTATTAGCAAAAAGTACATCATTATGATTCAAATCCTCTCTCTGGCTTACCAAATTTTATCAAGATTGCTCTGTTATAAAAAGAACAAAATGTCTGATGGCTTCAGCATATGTTTGTAAACTCTAGTTTGGAAGGGAATTAATGCAATTTGGCACCACATTACCCATTATGGCTCAATGTTATTAATCGTGGAATTTGTAGTTTGGCAAGGCACCAACACTCTTTGACAGAGAATGGTAAAAACCTTGCAAAACTACAGCTCCCATGATTCCATAGCACTGAGCCATCACAAGTGATTCTATAGTGTAGAGCAGTGGTTCCCAGCCTTTTTTAAAAAATCAGGGACCACTTGACCAGGGACCACTTTCCAATATTAGTACCAAAAGGATTATGAATCGGTTTTTGGTCAACTTTGGATTCAGTTTGCTTATTTGGGGTGCTGATTCAGAAAATTGCATTGGATAGACCACATCAGCTCTAGTTTCTGATACAGAACATATTCCATCCGTAGTCACTATCTGTTCACCCACAGAAAACCATATTTAATAATCTAGATCCGATGTGGTCTATCCAATGCCATTTTATGAATACGCACCCCAAATAAACCCAGGAACAGGCCTAAAAACAACACCAAGAAAAAACTTTTTGGTTGGGCTGTGCTATTATCCATAGATTTTGTTAACACTCATTTTAAAAAAAGAAGGGGAGAGATGAGGTTGAAAAAATGCAAAAAGCGGAGCATGAGACCCAAGAAACTGTCCCTACTGGCTTTAACAACAACAACAACAACAACAACTTTGGGGGAATGTCCTTCTCTCTTTCACTTGCCAGGTGACTCTTCTCTGCCCTAGTCTGGGAAGCCTCCTAAGACCGAGAAAATACTGGTGAGTGCAACTGCCTTCCTTTGTTCCTTCCTTCTCTTCCTTCCCTCTCCTCCTCTCTCTCTTGCTCCCTCACACCAAGAAAGTGCTGGAAAAGGTGAGGACAATGCACTGATGTCCCCTTCCTTCCTTCCTTCCTTCCTTCCTTCCTTCCTTCCTTCCTTCCTTCCTTCTCTTCCACTCTCCTCCAACATCAGTATGTGCAGTTACAATTTTCCCCAAGTCTCGCAGACCTTATTTTAGGGAACCACTGGTGTATAAGCATCCTCTGAAAGCTATGCAGAAATATATGAGGTAGTCTTAAAGGTTCTCAGAGGTTTCATCCTTTTTATATATATCTGGTGTATGTTGACTTTATTATTACAAGGAATCACCCTGAACCTTTGGAAAATCCTTGCAGAAGGAGTATAATCCTTAAGGTGTGCCACCACCAAACGCAATAGTTCCCTCCCAGCATAGATTAAAACATTGCTTGTCTTTCCTTTCTTCAAAGAAACTCCTAAAAGGGTTAATAGCCCATTTTGAAGTTGTCAAAGAAATGAACTGGTTAAAGTACTGAAAGTAAGTTCTCCTGCTTGTAAAGTACAGTCTGACTTTATGAAGAACACTTGATGGGCACTTTGTTCAAGACTGCTTAAGCTCCACCAAAGAAAAGAGGAGATTTTAAAAATTACAAAGAGAATGCTCAGGTTCTAGCCCTGGTAGATGCAGCCCTTCATCCTGTCAGGATTTCAGAGTGGTGTACCATCAGTTATCTGCAGCAAAAAAAAGGAGAATTATTTTTATGACTTTGTAGATGGACTGATTTTTTTTTGTGAAAAGCCCAATAAATACGTAGACCTTCTTCCAGAGCTATATCAAGATAACCAAAATACATGTATTTACTTAAAAACTTTTACAAAGGGTCAACAAACAAATAAATAACATCATATAATTCTAGATATTAAGTTAATAAAATAAAATACATACCACTAGAACACCAGCGGAAATTTCAGAAATTCACTTTCCCCACTAAATGAATCAACAATAATAAAGAAAGAGAACTGCAAAATAAATCATTTGCACTGACGGACAGAAGTGATAGAGGACGAGAGAATGTTGTGTGGCCAGATCCAATTGTATCTGGTGAAATCTAGCTGGTTTCACCTGTTGATGAAATCCTGGTCCAAAAACATATCAGGTTTTTTTTAAAGAATATAATTAATCTACAAGCACATGGAGATTTCATTTTCTGCTGATTTAGTGTATATGCTTTCCAGTCTCTATTCCTGGTACAATCAGTTAGAATCAAAGAATTGGAAGAGACCTCATGGGCCATCCAGTCCAACCCCCTGCCAAGAAGCAGGAATATTGCATTCAAATCACCCCTGACAGATGGCCATCCAGCCTCTGTTTAAAAGCTTCCAAAGAAGGAGCCTCCACCACACTCCGGGGCAGAGAGTTCCACTGCTGAACGGCTCTCACAGTCAGGAAGTTCTTCCTCATGTTCAGATGGAATCTCCTCTCTTGTAGTTTGAAGCCATTGTTCCGCGTCCTAGTCTCCAAGGAAGCAGAAAACAAGCTTGCTCCCTCCTCCCTGTGGCTTCCTCTCACATATTTATACATGGCTATCATATCTCCTCTCAGCCTTCTCTTCTTCAGGCTAAACATGCCCAGTTCCCTAAGCCGCTCCTCATAGGGCTTGTTCTCCAGACCCTTGATCATTTTAGTCGCCCTCCTCTGGACACATTCCAGCTTGTCAATATCTCTCTTGAATTGTGGCGCCCAGAATTGGACACAATATTCCAGGTGTGGTCTAACCAAAGCAGAATAGAGGGGTAGCATTACTTCCTTAGATCTAGACACTATGCTCCTCTTGATGCAGGCCAAAATCCCATTGGCTTTTTTTGCCGCCACGTCACATTGTTGGCTCATGTTTAACTTGTTGTCCACGAGGACTCCAAGATCTTTTTCACACGTACTGCTCTCGAGCCAGGCGTCACCCATTCTGTATCTTTGCATTTCGTTTTTTCTGCCAAAGTGGAGTATCTTGCATTTGTCGCTGTTGAACTTCATTTTGTTAGTTTTGGCCCATCTCTCTAATCTGTCAAGATCGTTTTGAATTCTGCTCCTGTCCTCTGGACTATTGGCTATCCCTCCCAATTTGGTGTCGTCTGCAAACTTGATGATCATGCCTTCTAGCCCTTCATCTAAGTCATTAATAAAGATGTTGAACAGGACCGGGCCCAGGACGGAACCCTGCGGCACTCCACTTGTCACTTCTTTCCAAGATGAAGAGGAAGCATTAGTGAGCACTCTCTGTGTTCGTCCACTTAACCAATTCCAGATCCACCTCACCGTAGTTTTGCCTAGCCCACATTGGACTAGTTTCCTTGCCAGAAGGTCATGGGGGACCTTGTCGAAGGCCTTACTGAAATCCAGGTACGCTACATCCACGGCATTCCCTGCATCTACCCAGCTTGTAGCTCTATCGAAGAAAGAGATCAGATTAGTCTGACATGACTTGTTTTTGATAAATCCATGTTGACTATTAGCGATGACTGCATTTGTTTCTAAGTGTTTGCAGACCACTTCCTTAACAATCTTTTCCAGAATCTTGCCCGGTATCGACGTGAGGCTGACCGGACGGTAGTTGTTTGGGTCATCCTTTTTTCCCTTCTTGAAGATTGGGACCACATTGGCCCTCCTCCAATCTGCTGGAACTTCTCCCGTTCTCCAAGAACTCTCAAAGATGGTTGCCAATGGTTCCGAAATGACTTCCGCTAGTTCCTTCAATACTCTGGGGTGTAGTTGATCTGGCCCTGGGGACTTGAACTCATTAAGAGCGGCCAGGTATTCCTGAACGACTTCTTTCCCAATTTGGGGTTGGATGTCCTCCAAACCCTCATCCACTCCATCTTGCTGAGGTTGAAGACTCTCTTTTTGTGAGAAGACCGAGGCAAAGAAGGCATTAAGTAGTTCTGCCTTTTCCCTATCCCCTGTCAGCATTGCCCCATCTTCTGCTCGAAGAGGTCCTATCGCCTCCTTGTTTTTCCTTTTTCTACTGACATAAGAATAGAAGCCCTTTTTATTGTTTTTAATGTCCCTGGCAAGTCTGAGCTCGTTTTTTGCTTTAGCCTTGCGGACCTTTTCCCTACAGGTGTTGGCTATTTGTTTGAATTCTTCTTTGGTGATTTCTCCCTTTTTCCACTTCTTGTGCATGTCTCTTTTGTGTCTTAGCACAGTTAGAAGTTCTTTGGACATCCATTCTGGCTTCTTTGCACTTGTCCTATTTTTTCTCTTTGTTGGCACGGTTTGCAATTGCGCCTTGAGTATTTCACTCTTGAGAAATTCCCATCCATCCGTAACTCCCTTGTCTTTTAGTATCTGTGTCCACGGAATGCTGCTCAGCGTTTCCTTCATTTTTTGGAAATCAGCTCTCCTAAAGTCCAAAATGCGGGTTTGACTTGTCTTAGTTTCGGCCTTCCTTTGTACCTCAAATTGCAGGAGCACATGGTCACTTGCCCCTAAGGATCCTACCAGTTAAACTGCAAGAAAATGAAATCCATAATCTATGCAAGAAAAATATTCTAGTAATTAAGAATATTTTTTGTTAGATGCCAATATACCAGCAATTTATGTGCCAATAAATATTAGCAATTTAGATTGCGGGCAAAAATTTAAGGAAAATGTTCTGTGGCATGGGCACTGGTATAAAGAAAACTCTTTAATTTCCCTTGGGATAAAGGCAGGATTCAAAATAAAGATTGAAATAAACATCTCCAATAAAAGAGACAGGAACCTGGCTAAGTGCATGAGATAAGAATTGATATGGGATGATACATTCCTTCGAGTACTCAGGTTTTAAGATAAAATATTAACATTGTTCTAGTAGTAGTTCACTTAGACCTATGACCTTATTGTGAAGTCTTCATAAAGTTGTGACTAGTTATTACTTCTCACATGTTCATTTTCTCAACTGGGAACAATTTCTTCTCCCTTTGGGTTTCATATGTATATTTATGACAGAGAGTTCAATTTTTTCATTTATTATGCAGTTAATGATTGCATCATATTAAATGTAAGCTACATTACCTTGACATCTGAATTCAATACATAGTATATAGTTATGCTTTACAATCATTGCATTAACTTTCTTTTATAACACATTACCTCTGGCTGTATGATATTTTTTCTTATTATACACTCGGCTATATGTTTTCTGATAGTTAGTACATAAATCATAATATAGTGATAATAACTGCATTAATATGACTAATGTGCATTCATATTGTCAAATGCAAAATAATAAAAATAATAGGACAATCATCCTTTAATACTGTTTGAGGGAACACTGAATGGGAATTACTATAATTAAAAATAATTAGCTTTCATATCTGAGGAACATGCATATACATAGTGGAATTTATTTATTTAATCTGTCTGTTAGAGTTTTCATATACTGAATAAACACATCCTCATAAGAATAAGCCTAAAAAGGGAATATGAGTTCCTATGTACATTTATTATTTCCTCACATCATACATAGACTGAGTTGAAGAGTTTATCTAAGAAACAGTACATAATGAAGAAGGGTTGTGTTTTTCCATTCTAGTGCTTCTAGTGTTGGGTTTTGGGTTGAATTTTTCATGAGTCTATCTACCATAATTTTTCACACAGAACCAAAGAGTGGTATGGTAGGAAGAAAGGGTTGGTTGTGGTCTATTATAATTTCAGTGTCTCGGTAACCGGTCTCTGAGGATGTAACACATCTGCTTGTCCAGTTTTGATGGATTCGTTTCAATTGGTGCAGCTCGAGGATGTGGACAAGATTCTTGGAGAGGCGAGAGCGATCACATGCATCCTAGACCCCTTTCCATCTTGGCTAGTAAAGGAAGACAGAGGGGGTTTGTCAGAGTGGGTGAAGGTGGTGGTTAATGCCTCGGTTCAGGAAGGCAACATTCCAGCTAGCTTAAAACAAGCTTTTATAAAACTGTTGTTGAAAAAACCATTACTGGACCCCACTCAATTCGTCAACTATCAGCCAGTTTCCAATCTCCCCTGTTTGGGCAAAGTCCTGGAACGTGTGGTGGCCTCACGACTCCAGGGATTCTTGGAAGACACAGATTATCTGAATCCAGCACAGTCTGGCTTTAGGCTGGGACATGGTACTGAGACAGCCTTGGTCGCCTTAGTGGATGATCTACGCTGGGAGCTAGACAGGGAGAGTATGTTCCTGTTGGTTCTGCTGGATCTCTCATTGACCTTCAATACCGTCAACCACAGTATCCTTCTGGGACGCCTCACAGGAATGGGCCTTAGAGGTACTGTTTTGCAGTGGCTCCGGCCCTTCCTCGAGGGTTGTTCTCAGAAGGTGCTGTTAGGGGGTCCCACAGGGTTCAGTACTGTCCCCTATGTTATTTAACATCTATATGGAGCCGTTGGGGGAGATCTTCTGGAGTTTCAGGGTGCGGTGTCATCTGTACGCAGATGATGTCCAACACTGTCACTGCTTCCCACCTGCTACTAAGGAGGCTGTTCAAGTCCTGAACCAGTGCTTGGCTGCTGTAATGGACTGGATGAGAGCGAACAAATTGAAACTTAATCCAGACAAGACAGAGGTCCTCCTGGTCAGTCACAAGGCCAATCAGGGCATAGGGTGCTTGAAGTGGTTACACTCCCCCTGAAGGTGCAGGTTCACAGATTGGAAGTGATCCTGGGCTCATTGCTGAGCCTGGAACCCCAGGTTTCGGTGGTGGCCAGGGGAGATTTTCCACAATTAAAACTTGTGCACCAGCTGCGCCCATACCTTGGGAAGTCTGACTTGGCCACGGTGGTCCACGCTCTGGTTACATCCCATATAGATTACTGCAATGCACTCTATGTGGGGTTGCCTCTGAAGACTGCCTGGAAACTGCAATTAGTTCAACGCTCGGCAGCCAGGTTGTTCATGGGAGCTGGGAGCTTGTTGCGCCAGCTCCACTGGCTACCAATTAGCTTCCGAGCACAATTCAAAGTGCTGGTCTTAACCTACAAAACCCTTTATGGTTCCAGCCCAGTTTACCTGTCTGAATGTCTGAATGTATTCTCCCCTACAAACCATCAATGGCATTAAGATCTTCCGGAGAGGCCCTGCTCTCGGTCACGCCGCTTTCACAGTAACGTCTGGTGGGGACGAGAGCCAGGGCTTTCTCTGTAGTGGCTATGGAACTCTCTCTCAAATGAAGTTAGATCTGCCCCCTCCCTCCTAACCTTTAGGAAGCAAGTAAAATCCTGACTATGGAACGAGGCATTTGCAGAGTGATGGCTGAGACCAGTAAATGACTAAAGTTTTTGACCACAACATGTGAACTGAGTTGGACAATGTTTTTATCTTGGCGAACGGTTTTATATGTTTTATATGTATTTTTATCTTTATGTATTTTTAACCTATTGTTTATGTATGATGTTTTATAAGGTTATTATCGTTAGCATTGAATTCTTGCTGTTAGACATTCTGAGTCCCTCCACGGAGGTAGAGAAGAACAAGATATAAAAATTCTAAATAAATAAAATAAATATATTTCACAGTATTTCAATATTGTTCTTAAGGATAAGTGGTCAATACAGAGATAGCATCCAGAGTAATTGCAGCAGGGCTTTAGAAAAGCTTCCCAGTGGTCTCTTGTTTGTATTGTCGAAGGCTTTCATGGCCGGAATCACTCAGTTCTTGTGGGTTTTTTCGGGCTATATGGCCATGTTCTAGAGGCATTTCTCCTGACGTTTCGCCTACATCTATGGCAGGCTTCCTCAGAGGTCTCTTGTTTGTCTGGAGAAGATTACTTCCATCTCAACTGATATTTCTGTCAAAACATTGAGTAATCCTTGGATTAGAAATATGACTCAGGTAGATGACACAACTGAAATCCATCTCCTATTGAAGCAGCCTTATGGGTTCCTTAGTTTTTCAGGTACCTCTAAGTGTGGAAACATCAGCAATGACAAGTAGAGCAACACATTTCAAAGATCTACATGAAACCAGTGGAAGAGCGCATTCATTATTTCTTCTGCATTCTTATCAATATGAGGATGATGTATACATTAAATTCTGCTTTTCATCTTGTAGCAGGGAAGCTGTTGATTTTCTGAATTATTGTCTAGGTGGGATAATGGACTTGTTTTTAGCTTAGGTAAGTCAGAAGTGTCCTGTCCAAAAAAGAGATAAAATATGGAACAGGAGAACATATGTCTTTTGTAGATAGGGTAGTACTCCCCTTGAAGGCTCAAGTTTCCATTTGAAAGTGACCTCTGACGAAAAGTTTGCACATGACTGCTCAAATAGTGGCTGTGCCCAGAATGATTTGCCTAGCTTAGGTTGGTGTACTAACTATGTTCCTGATATGATCAACCTTAGCTATAGTGACACACTAGTTATTTCTAGATTAGTTTATGGCAGTGCCCTCTACAAATACTTAAAGTATGTCCAGTAACCACAGGTATTCCAGAATGGAGCTGTGAGAAAATGCACATGTGGTCCTACTATATAGTTTAGTTTGTTTTAATCTATGTTGTGTGCTTCCTTTGGTCCCATATTGAGGAAAAAGTAGGATATAAATACAGAAATTATGTCTGTCCTGAAAGGGGTTGCACTGGTTACCAAATTATCTCTGGACAAAATAAAATGATTTTCAAGTCCCATTTGGCTTTCAAAGCCCCATATCATCATATCAAAAACATATTATAGGTGTCACCTGCTCTGAAAGCAGTGTTCATATGCCCTAATCTAATAAAGTAATTATAGTACTACTACTAGTAGTAGTCAGTGTTGAAATTGATGAGCTCATCACATGGGGCTTTTTAGCATCCTGAGATAATGCTGGACTTTCCATGGAGGCCCTGCCCACAACTAAAGTGGAAGCATTGTATGATGCTCCCCTCGCAACATGGGAGTCTTCCCATGTTGTACTGGCTACAATGGAGCCAGCACACATCCACACCACTTTGGCAATGCTTCCTCTGTGTGATGGGAGAAACATTGCCAAAACAACTCGATGTGCAAGGCAACAGAGCCACCCCTTATTTCTGCCATTTCACCATAGAGGCTGGTGAAATGGCATTGGGGGTGGGGGTTCCCCCATTGTGATAAGGTCACTAGAATAGGACCTCTCCTATTTTCTCGAGTTCAGTCAGGCCTATATTGGGCAATACAGTCTACAAACATAGCCTGGACCTATACCATATAGGGCTTTAGAAGTCATAACCAACACTCTGAATTGTGCCCAGTTAGCACAACTGGCAGTTAGGCAGGTAACATGGTGCCTAGCATTATGGTTGGAGCTCTTCCTGCACTAGCCGAAGTTTCCAAACACTTCAGATGTTTCCCCAATGTCACCAAGGCTCAGCTGACGAAATAGAGAGAGGGTCTTTTCTGTGGCAGCACTTAAACTATAGAAGGCTTGATTAACCCAATTTTTGTTGTTTTGCTGGACGACATAAATCTTTTTTGCATAAGTACCTGATTATTTTTCTTGGGTATTAGACACCTTTTTGTCTGCTGCCTCTATTGTACCACCTGCATCTGTTTTATTATATTGTATAGTGGGAAATGTTATAGCATTTTATGTGTGGATTTAATTGCTGTTAGCCACACAGAATGGGAGGCTATAAATGATCATACAAACCAATAAATATGCAGCTGAAGGCAGTGTGTATCATCAGGGTGGATTATTGTTTTGTATACTAGGTTTTCTTGAATGCTGCTATCCTCAGTTGATAACTTAATACTTCAAGTCAATTCTGGTGTGAGAATTTGCCATCTGCAAGGACGTTGCCCAGGGGACACCTGAATGTTTTACCATCCTATGGAAGGCTTCTCTCATGTCCCCACATGAGAAATTGGAACTGACAGACAGGAACTCATCCCACTCCCTGGATTTGAACTGCCGACCTTTCGGTCAGCAGTCCTGCCAGTACACGGATTTAACCCATTGCACCACCGGGAGCTCATCTGCCTCAGATGGTTTAAAGAGACAAATGCTTGGTCAGAAAATAAATATGTGTTTTATTTTTAATACTTAAGGGGAACTCCACACATCATGTAGAATAATCCAAATAGTTTGAGTGATGAAGAAACTTCTAAGAAAATAGTACAGATCTCAGTTTCCTTTGAAAATGTTACTTTATGGTGGGAGTGTGTATATGTGTGTGTAGAATGGAGTTCAAGGTGAGCAACTATAAACTTACTGTATCCTGCAAACAGAATAAATTGAGGTTGTGGGTCATAGAGGGAGAAAACCTATATTTTAAAAATCTTAACACAGCATGCAGGCATGTAGCCGGGGGGGGGGGGGGGTTGAGGGGCTTCAGCCTCCTCCCCCCCCCCTAAATTCTCATGGTGGTTCGTGAAAAGGCCTTACTGGTGCATTATTTAAACTGTTATGTTTATTCATATCATGATCTGATCACCATACTCAATATATCCCATATGCATGGGGCTATTGGGGTAATGATACAAAAGGTTTGCTAGGCTAGACCCTCTTTCACTCAGACTCAGCCCCCCCCCCAAAAAAAAACTCAGCCCCCCCGAACCCCCCCCCGGAAAAAAATCACTGGCAGAAATTATAATATTAAATCTAGAATGACAGAACTTCATACAAAGAATGGAATCCTATAGCCAAATAATTCCTTTCCATACCTTTCTTTGAGCTCGAAGACTGTTTAGTAACATTATTACTATCGCTTGTAAAAAGGATCACTTTATTTCACAGAGAATAAAACTTGTTGCATATTAGACATTTTATTTTATTCCATTTCAAATATTCATATTAAATCTGAGTTGTGTTGCAAATGCAAGAAAATAGTGCCAGCTCTTGTATGCTAGCTTATTTCAGAGTGTTCCAAAGGAAAACCAAATATTTTTCACTTATAAATGTTAAAGCTATTGGCAGAGATCAGAAAAATGGCAGTAAAAGCAGTAAAAAAAAAGCACAGTTTATTATTTAAAAAACCAAAAATGATACCACGTACAATGTAGACAAATTTAAATTAAATAATAAAGGCATGGAGAAAGTGAAAGATATTCTATACCTTGGCTCAGTCATTAATCAAAATGGAGACTGCAGCCAAGAGAAAGAAAAGAAAAAAAAATACTAGGACTTCGAAGGGCACAATGAAAAAACTGGACAAACCCCTCAAGTGTAAATATGTATTATTGAATATCAAAGCCAGGATTGTCTGTGCCATTGTATTTCCAATTTCTATGTATTGCTGTGAAAGCTGGACAGTGAAGAACGGTAGTAAAGTCACAATCACATCTATCATCGTTTCACTATGCTAGAGCTTTTCAAACATTTTATGTTAGTGACATACCCTTTTAGACATGCATCATGTGACACAGTAATTCAATTTTAGTAGCAAACCGGAGGTTAAACCAATCCCTTATAAGAGATTCAGACACAAAAATAAAGTGCAAAAACAAAATGTACGGAAACACAATTTATCTCATAAAGGCCTTTCGTGTGTGTGTGTGTGTGTGTGTGTGTGTGTGTAATTGCTTATTTCACATAGACTCAGAGGTTTGTCTTTATGTTTGTTCAACACACCAGCACACTGCAGGTGACATATTAGTGTGTCACAGCACACAGTTTGGAAAGCTCTATACTATGCTTCTGTGAAGTGGTTTTAAAAACAGGTACACAAAAAGATTTGTACATTTGCAACCTCCTGGGCACAATAGCTGCACAAGCTGCCCTGAGTCCCCCTTCGGGGGTTGAGAAGGGCAGGGTACAAATATTTGAAATAATAATAAATAAGAAGAAAATCTGTAAAAGTTTAGCATCATTGCAAAACCATGACATTCATTGGGTAATCTTAGGCAACTTGATTATTCAACCTAATCTACCTCAGAACACCTTTTACTAAATTCAGCTGCTTGATGAAATGCTGGGATAAACATTTGACAGCTAGATATAGTGCTCTATTTCCAGTGTTTATAGAATATGCTGTGGTGACCTTAGTGTGATTTTCATCTTGAAACTGGCAGGGAAAATGTGTCCCTCTTGGTGCTTTTAGATCTCTTTAGATACCATCGACCATGGTATCTTTCTGGAATGCCAGGAGGGGCTGGGAGTCAGATACACTGTATTAGTGGTTCATGTCATGCTTTTCAACCAAGTTCCAGATGGTGGTGCTTGAGGATAGCTGCTCCTCAAAAAAGGAACTGGTATGTGGCATCTCACAAGGTGCCATTTTATTTCCAATGCTTTTTAAGAATTACATGAAACCGGTGGGAAGGATCATCCAGAAGCATGGCGGGGGATGTTATCAGTATGATACTCAAATATATTTCTATATGCCTGTGTCTTTTGTGAATAAATGCCTGGAAGAGGTAATTGCCTGGATGAAGAAAAACAAATTGAAACTCTATCCAAATAAGAGAGAGGTGCTTACAATTAAGGGTCCTAAAATAGGTTTGGAGGTGTTTTAACCAATTTGGGATGGGGTTACACTCTCCCTGATATTGTGTTCCCATCTTGGGAATGCTCCTGGATCCATCTCTCCAAATATCAGCCCTGGTAGATGCAATGGTCAGAACTGCTTACTATCAGCTTCAGCTGATATGCTAGCTGCACCCCTTCCTAGAATTGGAGAACCTAAAGATGGTAGTGCCTATGCTGGTCATCTCAAGGCTGGACTTCTGCAATGCGATTTACATTTCTTCTGTCTCAACTTCAGAAACTTCAGTTAGTTCAAAATACAGCAGCCAGATTGGTTACAGGAACATCTAGGATTGAACAAATCACATGTATACTAAAATCACTCCACTGATTGCCAATTCATTTCTGGGCGAAATGCAAGGTGTTGGTTCCACATGGTTTGGGTCCAGGTTATCTACAGGATCACCTTCTCCCATATCATCTGCCCTGTACAGATATGTCATCTGGGGGAGGCTACTCCAGCCTACCAGAACCCAACTGACCACTGTCACACAGGTGACCTTCTCATCAGCCAAGCCTGAACCATGGAATGACCTCCTTGGCAAGATCCAACAGCTAAATGAACTGTCAGAATTTAAACCACCATTAAAGACCTGCAGCTTCTGGCAGGCCTACCCAATTTTAAGCTATGAATTTTTAAATGTTCATTTATTCATATGTGTGGTTTTAATGTGTTTTAAGCTTCGATCTTTGTTTTTTAATATATGTATTTTAATGGTCTCATGTTTTATATATGTATTTCAACCATGTTGTACCTTGTGTTGAGCTGTGAGAAGAGGCACATCGCAAATTATTATTATTTTACTGACACAAAAACACAGTAGGACACAGCAAATGAGATATATATGCTGGATTTCATATCACCAGTTGAACACTTTCCAAGAATTTAGGACTGTGTGATATATTTTTCGAATGATGCATGCAGATCCAAGAAAGGTGGCCTTTTGCAGTTCACAGGTTTTGATTTTGTCGATGTTTATTGTTTCCAAACGCCGGCTGAGATTTTTTGGCACAGCACCCAGTGTGTCGATTACCACTTGGATCACCTGTACTGGTTTATGCCAGGGCCTTTGCAGTTCAATTTTGAGGTCGTGATAATGGCTGAGTTTTTCCTGTTGTTTTCATCAATTCAACTGTCACCTGGTATGGTGGCATCAATAATCCAAATTATTATTATTATTATTATTATTATTATTATTATTATTATTATTTGATACACAAGATTACATACCAAACAAGATCACTATGCTGGCTTTTGTATTTAATCACATGTCAGATACTTCCCAAGTATCTGACGTTGTTGTTGTTGTTGTTGTTGTTGTTATATGCTCTTATGCAGACACTGTGATTATCAGATTCAAGCTACTCTCAACACAAAAGCGTTGGAGTTTCAGATGACCTTTGGCTGAAGTCAAGTATTTTAAAAAGGGGAAATCCAGGTCACAACCTCTTAGCATGCTTGCCACAGATGCAGGCAAAATGTCAGGAGATAGTGCTTCTAGAACATGGCCATAAAGCCCAAAAAACTGACAACAACCCAGTGACTCCAGCCATGAAAGCCTTTGACAATACATGGAAAATCTAGGTCCTTTGCAATATTTCATAAGTACATCAGTTGAAACTTCATCTGTAGTGTTTTGGCAGATATAATCAAAATCTGAAAGGACATGTTTTCATTTATTTCAATACTGTAATTAGGGGCATCAGAAGCTTACTTATGCTGACCATTCAACTATCTAAGTCAGTATTGTCACCACAAATTGTTAATGTTTCTTTAGAACTTTGAGAAGATTTCTAGAATTCTCAAGCACTCACCAGAAAGCCCAATCTATATAAATAAAAATGTAATGTTCGTTTGTGGGATTAACAGGACTCAAAAACCACTGGGCGAATTGACTCCAAATTTGGACAGCATACACCTAACAACCCAATGTATGTCCTTCACTCATTTTTTTTTTATTTTGTCATTTGGGAGTTGTAGTTCTTGGGATTTACAGTTCACCTACAATCAAAGAGCATTCTGAACTCCACCAATGATGAAATTGAACCGAAGGTGACACACAGAACTCCCATGACCAACAGAAAACACTTAGAAGAGTTTGGTGAGCATTGACCTTGAGTTTGGGAGTTGTAGTTCACCTATGCCCAGAGACCACTATGGACTCAAACAATGATGGATCTGGACCAAACTTGGAATAAATATTCCATATGCCCAAATATGAACACAGATGGAGTTTGGGGAGAATAGACCTTGACATTTGGGAGTTGCAGTTACTGGGATTTATAGTTCATCTACAATCAGAGCGTTCTGAACCCTACCAATGATAGAATTGGGCCAAACCTCCCACACAGAACATCCATGACCAACAGAAAACACTGTGTTTTCTGATGGTCTTTGGCAACCCTTGTGACCCCCCCCCCCCCCGCCCAGAGGTCCCAACCCCCAAGTCGAGAAATAGTGCCTTAAGGCCATCCAATCCACCTCCCTTCACCAAAGCAAGAAAACATAATCAAAGACCAACTGATAAAGAGCCATCCAGCCATAGATATAGATAAATATGATTCACACACACATATACATATATGACAGATATAACATCATCGATCTGAAGGGACCCCTAAAGAAGGACAATAATATGGTGCATGTTCCAGAGTAGGCAAACCAGACAATCTCTACATCAACACTGACAAAGAAACAAGAAGTACTGTTTACCCACAAGCATAAAGAAATTCCATATATTAGAAACCAACACTTTTTCTTTACTTTATTTTTGAGATCACCAGACTGGGCCACAGCAACGCATGGCAGAGTACGGCTAGTGTAGAAATAAATAGTTCATTGAAAAAGCACACACAGTAAAAGAGTAAAAAATCCAAATTGGTGAGATAAAAGGAGTCTCAAAAACCAGAGATAAATCTCCAATGCAGAGTTTAAAACATGAACCTAAATGCAAAAAACAGGGTAAAATCATGAGCTTGAATAATCCAAAGACGAGGAATAAATCATCCACTTAAGTGATCCAAGAATCAAAGAACAATACATGAGCTTTTGTTCAAGGAAAAATTGCCAAGACTTAAAGCAAAACTTGACTAAGACGTGACTTGAAGCAGGAACCAAGGTAAGAGTTCCTTGATCTATGTACTAAGTTTCTTAATCTAAAAACTGAAAGCAGATTTTCCTCCTTATTAAGAACAGCAATGCATGAAAGCATTCCTTCGGCCCTGAGTAGATTCTCTTAGCTGCTTTTTCCCATCGCTTGACTTTCACCTCAAATTCTTCCCCCGCAGAAGCAGTCACGATTCCCTGTCTAATCTCTCTTCCTCCCTTCTCTGCCTATCAGCCTGCAAAACAGTTTTGTTTTCACAGAGAGTCCACCAAAAACCCCTCCGGTCTCCCAACCAGGGAATTGCCATCCTGGGTGGTTGGAGGTTTTTCCAGGCTATATGGCCATATTCTAGAGGCATTCTCTTCTGATGTTTTGCTTGCACCTATGGCAAGCATCCTCAGAGGTAGTGAGGTCTGTTGGAATTAGGAAAATTGGGTTTATATATCTGTGGAATGTCCAGTGTGGGACAAAGAATTCTTGTCTGTTGGAGGTAGCTGTGAATGTTTCAACTGACCACCTTGATTAGCATTTGATGGCCTGGCAGTTTGTTAGTGTGGCTTGTTAGTGCCTGGGGAAATCTTTAGTTGAGAGGTGATAGCTGTCCCTGATTATTTCTTCTCTGTTTTGCTGCTGTAATTTTAGAGTTTTTTAATACTGGTAGCCAGATTTTGTTCATTTTTATAGTTTCCTCCTTTCTGTTGAAATTGTCCACATGCTTATGGATTTCAGTGGCTTCTCTGTGTAGTCTGACATGGTGGTTGTTAGAGTGGTCCAGCATTTCTGTGTTCTCAAATAATATGCTGTGTCCAGGTTGGTTCATCAGGTGCTTTGCTATGGCTGACTTCTCTAGTTGAAGTAGTCTGCAATGCATTTCATGTTCCTTGATTCGTGTTTGGGTGCTGCATTTGGTGGTCCCTATGTAGACTTGTTCACAGCTGCATGGTATACAGTAGACTCCTGCAGAAGTGAGAGGATCCCTCTTGTCCTTTGCTGAACGTAGCATTTGTTGGATTTTCTTGGTGAGTCTGTAGATAGTTTGTATGTTGCGTTTCCTCATCAGCTTCCCAATTCAGTCTGTGGTTCCGTTGATATGTGGCAAGAACACTTTTCCTCTGGGTGGATCTTTGTCTTTACTCCCATGGCTTGTTCTCGGTCTTGCAGCTCTTCTGATGTCTGAGGTGGAGTATCCATTGGACTGTAAAACCCAGTTTAGGTGGTTCAGCTCATCTTGGAGGAGGTGGGGTTCGCAGATTCTTTTTACACAGTCTGCCAAGGCTTTAATGGAGCTTCTTTTTTGACTTGGGTGATGTTTGGAGTTTTTATGCAGATATCTATCTGTATGTGTAGGATTTTTAAAAACTGTGTGACCCAATCGTTGATCTGGTTTGCGGATGACTAGGACATCTAGAAAAGGCCGTTTTCCTTCATTTTCTTTTTCCATGGTGAAGTAGATGTTTGGGTGGATGCTGTTAAGATGGTCCAGGAACCTGTTTAGTTCTTCTTCTCCATGGCTCCAAATGGTTAAAGTGTCATCCACATATCTGAACCACATAGCGGGCTTTTTTGTTGCTGTTTCCGGGGCTTGTTTTTCAAGGTGTTCCATTTAGAAATTTGCTATGACTGGGCTGAGAGGGCTCCCCATAGAATTCATTGTCCCACTGAAAGTAGTTGGTGGTGAGGCAATGGTGAAACAGAAGTTCTTCTGGGAACTTCTGGTTGATTAGTGCAATGGTGTCTGCTACAGGGACCATGGTAAATAGAGACACCACATCGAAGCTGATCAGTTTGTCATTGGTATTTAGCTTGAGATTGCTGATTTTTTCTATGAAGTGGACTGAGTCCTTGATATAGTGCGTAGTGAGCTCAATATGAGTTTGTAACTGTGCAGCCAGAAATTTTGCTAAGACATACATGGGAGATCCAGTGGCATTCACAATGGGTCTGAGTGGGGTGAAGTCCTTGTGGATTTTTGGGAGTCCATAAAGCCTAGGTGGAAAAGGGCTTCCTGTTCCAACATTCCCTCTGTCTGAACACCTTCAGAAACATTAGGGCTTGCAGATCCTGCACCTCCAGACCCCTCATCATCATCCTCAGCTGGCTGCACTGTATCAAACACCTCCACATCATCCTCAGCTGGCTGAGCTACAACACTAGCAGCAAAATAGGATTATCTAAAACAGGAGTCTTCAAACTTTTTAAACAGTGGGCCAGTTCATGGTCCCTCAGACTGTTGGTGGGGCAGACTATTGTTTGAAAAAAAACATGAAAAAAATCCTATGCACACTGCACATACCTTATTTTTAGTGCAAACAAACATGAAAGAACAATACAAAAATAAAAATTGCAAAAAATTCTTGCAAAACTGCTGTGCCCTGGCTCCCACCTTGCATCAAGGTAAGCCTTTTCCTCAGAGAAGAGAGCCACCTTTGAGGGAGAAAGAGAAGCAACAGTGCTAGCCTCAAAAACTGAGAAAAGAAAAGGGGAAACAAAGGCTGGCAGCAGGAGCAACCAGCACCTGCGCTGGATCTCCAGATAAACCATGACTCCCTCTGCCATGTCTTCCAGCCCCATTGTGCCAACGGCAAAAGCGATGCGATCCATGCTGCATGCTGTGAGTGGTGCTGCTTGGAGACCAGAGAAACATCCTCCATGACCTCCTCCCTTTCAGCAACCTTATGGATGGGGGCGAGAAAGTGCGGGAGGAGGAGGAGATGAGGCATGCATGGTGGTGGGTGTCTTGTGTGAGAGCAGCCACAGGCAGCCAGTGAACTATGCCTTCCTCCATGAAACATGCACACGTGGTTCTACTACTGAGCTTAAGAGAAGCAAGGCTATGCTAGAGTGTAGGGAAACCTTAGGGCAGGGTCTGAGAAAGTGACCTAGGGGCCAGATTCGGCATATGGGCCATAGTTTAAGGATCCCTGATCTAAAGCATATATGTATTCAGAACTCCATATTATCTGACATTTCACTTATGAAAATTGGGATGTAATCAACATCAATGTGTGCTCAAGATATCAAAAGTTAGTAAAAACCTACAAGCTAAGAGAAGGGTCAAGTTTGCTTTTTTTTCCTGAAGCTACGGAGAAGGATAAGAAACCACCCTCTTCTCTCCTCTATTCTCCCTCTTTCTGACCCATTTGAGTACATCATTTCTATTGTTGATGTACATAGTGGTAATTTTTTTTTATTTTAAAATATTTTCTGGCCAAACCAGGACAGCTGGAAGGTCTAAAACTGTCTGCTAGTTTCTCATGAAAATGCATTCCCCCGGAAGATATTCTGAATTTATCCAAGCCAGGCAAATATATATAGAAAGCATCCCTTTTGAAACTCTGAAAATAGGAAAGGTTTAATCTGAAAGCGTAACCAAGAGGACATAAGAACACACACAAAACTTCAACTTTTTAGCAAGAATGCTTCACAAATCCATGTGAATAGGTCAAATGATCAGCAGTCCATATGAGAACAGAAAGCAACATCTTTATCTCATGCATTTTATTGTTATTGTGTCCCTTCAAGTTGTTTCCAACTTATGGTGGTATAGTGATTTGTGTACTGGACTATGACTGGAGAACAGGATTCAAATCCCCATTCAACCAGGGAATCCACTGTGTTGCCTTGGACAAATTACACTCTGGACCTCATCATACTTAGTGAAATCAGTGTCCTAGAACACTTCCATGTCATCTTCAGGGTAGAAGCCCACACCAGCCATCACACAATATTGTGTGGCTTCTGTCAGAGTCATCCTTCAAGTAGGGTGAAAGCATCATCAAATACTTTCCCCCCAACATGTGAGGCTTTCTATGTTGTGCTGGCTTCAATGGAGCCAGTATGGGGTCTCATTGGGAGGGCAACACTTTTCCCATGTGATAGACAAAATGTCATTTAAAGGGAACTGCCCCTCTCTTTTCTCTCAGATGCCAAGCAAAGGCAATTTTTGAATCCAGGAATGAATTGTACAAAAAAAAAACAAAACCCTGGAATATGACACTTCTTAGATACTGTTCTGAATTTTGAAGTACATAATACAAATTGGATCAACATGAAAAAAGCATCTTAAATTAAATTCTCCCCCTTTTTACCTAAAATACAAAATCAACACTGGGCAAAAGCATACCACTAGCAATGATCAAAATGACTTCATTTGAGCTCACCCTGTGAATTTAAACTGACAATGAGATATAGTTAAGCCTGAAGTGGCCCAGGCTCCAATCAATTAGATTACTAAGCAGAAGGAAACTGTTGGGAAATTACTGGGATGTTTGCTGGTCGGAAGCTTCTTAAAATAGTAATTGTTGAAAAGATTGTTCAAACTTTTAAGCAAGAATGCATCACAAATCCATGTAAATAGGTTATATCAGAACAATATTTGCCAGCCTCATTGCCATCATCATCACCATCATTGTTACTAGTAGTAGCAATAACTGCAGTGATCATAATAGTATTACTACAAATAGTGGTAATTGTAGTAACAGAGTAACTATTCCATTGTTTCTACTAACATGTCACTAGCAATTTGATCTTTTAGGATTCAGTTTACCATAGCTTCCTGTAAAACAAAACCATGTAGCACATCGTGCTGACAGAGAGAGAGAAAAGGAGGGGTGATTATTCAGTGGATGGATAAAGTGTTCACCTCTGCACTATCTGAAAATGTGCCAGTTCCTTGGTGTATGAAATGGAAAGCTGCAGTAGGTTATAAAAATGTGATGGATGATTTGGATGGCTATATTCAGCTGTAAGCAATAAGTGCTGAGATCAGCAAAAATGTCTAAAGGCAAAACGCAAGTGATTTACTAGCAATTTAAAGCACATGAGATTTGTAATGCATGAGGCCCTCAGGCCCATCACTTCTTTTCAAGTAATGGGAAACAATATTTCGGTGGAAAATTGCAGGTTTATTTTCAACTTTGTGCTATAAACTATAACAGCACCCTGAAATGAGGGTGTTTCCCTCTTCATAAAGTTCTGTGCGTAAGTTATTCAAATATCCAGCCTATTTTATTATAAGTACAATACAATACGACTGGCGAGACTGTATTTATTATTTATTGTTTTAATGATTGCTTTTGTACTGTCTAATTATGAATTATGCTTAATTGTTATTTTATTATTGTGGTTGTTATGGATTGGCATTGTGTCAGTGTCCAATGTATGGCATTGAAGTTTTGCCAGTTATGTGTAAACCAGTATAGAAATACTGTAAATAAATAATAAATAAATATTTTTCACACTTAAGTCTGATCTGATTTACTGTACATGTTACCTATGAAAATCCAAGTGATCAAGCACTTTTTTTGTTGTTGTGAGTTTTTAGATGTTGCACAGCCCTGTGATTGTTTAGTTCACGGAAACTGTTAGATTCATATGACAAAACTCAGGTTCAAAGTTCTACTTATTCAGCGAGCTGGTAATTGGGAATATATCTCTTAGTTCATTCAAAGCTTTCTTGGCTACTAATTCATTTCTGGGCACACTTCAAAATGCTGGCAATGACCAGTAAAGCTCTATCCTGGTGATTCCCAAACTCTAATCTTCCATCATTAGCCAAGGCAGTTGAAGCTTCTGGGAGTTGGATTCCAAAAATCTGGAAGACAAGTGTTTGAGACTTACTGGGTCAGTGTTTCCAAACTCTGGTCTTCCAAGTGCTTTTGACTTCAGGTCCCAGAATTGCTGATCATTGGTCAATGGAACTGAGTTGATGTCCAAAACACCTGGAGGGCTAGAGTTTGAGAAATATTCCTCTATATAGTTTGGATCCATACTATCTGAAATACCATTCTTTTCATGTTTTGAGATTCTCACAGAGGATTTTATCTCAGTCCCAGAACTTTCACAGACTCATCCAATGAAGAGACAAAAGAGGGTTGCCTTGCCAGGCTGCAAAGTTTTTCCATAGCAGGCTAGCCTTCCAGTGGCAGATAATCTATTTATTCAAACATGCTTTGGGCAATTAACTGGTTATACAGAAATGTCTCTCTATGTTGTGTTTGAGTGTGATATATATACTTTTATTCTCATTGTTATGTTTTAATCACCTTTATATTGTTTTGAATTAGAGGTCTTTTAAAAAGTACTGCTTGTTTATTTTGTTTTTAAATAGCTTTTATTTACAGATGAGAGAACAGATGGATTTCTGGAAGGCTCAATTAGAATTTAGTCACAGAAAATGTGAAAGAGATTGGAAGTCACTTACATCTTTGTGTTATTTCTTTTTCTTCTCACCTCTCTTTTTCTCTTTTTTAATTCTTTTTAACTTTCTGTTGTAGAGTGTTGAATGTCTTTTTGACATATTTTTATTCAGTATTATACAACTTTGACAAAAATATTACCAAAAAATAGTTTTTCACTCAAGATAAAGAGAGCCATCTTGTCTCTTATGTTGGGAGAACACTGAAGTACAAATTAAATAAATGAATAAGCATGAAGTTCACAGAATATTTTGAAACAATCACTGTCTTTCATCCTAACCTCATAGGGTTGTTGTGTTTGGACAAAGTGGGGGAGAAAAAGAACACTATATGCTGCATTAAGCTTCTTTGAAGACAGATGGTAAATAAGCAGAGTAGAAAATGACTCTTGCTATGCTTTGGTAATGTGTAAAGGGCACCTTCATCAATGAAGGTTGATTTGTATGAGCTAAATACCAGCATTTTGCTTCAATGTCATCTGTCCTGTCATGTGTAAGTTGGACCAAAATGTGACTCTTGCCCCTTTTAAACATTGATAGTGAGGTTATCTTGGGAAGAGATGGGGAAATAAATCATCTGCCAGTATTTCTGATATTTGATATTTGTTGTATTTGTTGCAAATTACCCTTAGCGCATAGTAAAAATGGATTTATTTCTCTATGAATATTGCTGAAAGGGAATTGTGTTTCTGTCATTAAGAATCCTTCCCCCTGCTGTCAAAACAGCATGTGCACATTTTAAAAAGACTTGATCTAAAGAGGAATTGAATCTTTATTATTTCCTAGGTAAATGCTAGCTCAGTTGTTAAGTTGTCTTAAAGTTTATTCAAAATATCAAACGTTAGGTTTCCTGAAAATCCTCAGAATTTTCAGGAAAAATAACTGTGTGGTTTTGTATTGTTTGTGTAAGGTTATGTTCTGCAAAGTAAATAAATATCTGTTTTTCACACATTTATTTTATATCAAGTGACTGTATAACCAGAGGCATAGCAGAAGCTAGAAAGAATTTACAGATCTGGAAATTTGGAAAGAATTTATTTTTTGTAAGTTGTCAAAATCTGAAGTTAGTGTAAACATATATCCGTGAAGTTTGCTCAAGGGTCTCTTTGCACTCCATGCATTTCCGTGTTGAAAACATTTCTATAGGAAACATTGAGAACTGCACATAGGCATGACTGATTACACACATACTATTTCATTGTGTATATTTTGTGTACATACACAGAAGTCCCACAATCATTTGCAGTTTCCATGGATTTTCAAACAGTGGAACAGGCACACATGCAATTCTCACTTGGGATCATAGACTTAATACTTCTTGGATGTGTAATTTATGCTATCGTATTTAATATATTTGCGTTCTGTCTGCTCTGCAACCAGCTCTAGGCAGTTTCAAATAAATGAAAATTTAATAAGCAAACAGTAATGATAGTCATATGAAATAATAGTTTTCTTATTTGTGTATTTCCATTTTCCCATATAATGCCACCACTTATTTCATCAGTGTCTATATCCATGGGCAAAGCAACAAATGTATAAGTTTGACAGAAGCAGCTGAGTTTTCCTGGAACTGAAAGTTGTACAATTGAAATAATGACTTCCTGTAACTGACTACAGTAACTTAAACAAGTTCAGACTCTGGTGTCACTTTAAAAGTGCCTTTAACATTTCAGTCCATTGACTATACTATCTTCCTCCATCTACTATGTCTTGGTTTTTAAGCACTTGTTCATCCTTTCAGAAGGATTTAGAATGCAACTTTTTCTCCTTAATATAAAATATTCTTGCACAAAGGCAACTGGAATAATTCTATATTAAATACAAAATGCATCAAAACAGATAAATAGAAAATCCATTTCCAAATGACAATAAAATGCTAGACAAGAAAGAAACAATTTCTGTTGTGGGAATCAGTACTTTCCCATGTTTCCATGCAGTCCATCTATCTATTTCTTTCTGTGACAGCTTTTATACCACATACTGGGGGCTGTAATTAGGGCCAAATAGAATAGATCACTGAATAAAGAAAACTTGCATAAGAGTTGACTTAACGCATTACCACTGATTCAACGGCACTATTCACGACTTATTGATGGATTTGGGCCTTAGATTATAAAACAAGCAGAGTTTCCAAATGTATTTCTTTATCTGGACTGACATAGCCTTGGAAATAGTTCCACATGAAAATAGAATGAGGTTTGTAACTCAGAAACACAACAGAAGATGGCAAGACATGAAAATTAACTTGGGACATTTCTCCTGTCTTAAAGGACCAAGGATATTTTTAGGAATTCGGGAAAGGTTTGTAACATATGTCCCCTTCTCTTAATAGTGCTATAGTCCCTCATTCCATAAGAAATGAAAAAAGTTTGTTTTAATTCAGTTTTTGGTATCAAAGGTATTTTATACATTTCTGAAGAATTGTAGCCATTGATATTTTTATTGCATAAGACAACTTGAGAATCAATACAGGGATTGTTATATCATTTATTGTTATTTTATATTTTTCACACAAAAAAGGTTTGTGCTCTAATAGACCAACTTGGCTATTAATATTAAAAAGATTAGCTTTAGAGAGGTATATTTGTAGGGCTATGCACACTTCACTGAAAATTAGTTGCTTCTGGTAAGTTTCATTACATAATATAAGTGAAAGGAGTATCAAATTCTAGATGCAAGCATAGATATCCCGTATGTAACAAAAATGTAGGAATGTACATTTAGGAGGACAATTTGTAATGAAGAATTAGTGAGAAGTAGGATTCCACTGATTTTTGTTGTACTCATCCGTACTGTCACCCAAATGCTTTCCCTTGAAGGCTCTATATGTGTGTCTTAGGAAAGCAAAAGGCAATTCCAGGAAAGAGAAAAGCAGCCAGAGCAGAGAAATAGTAGGCAACAGAAATGTTAAGCTTGTATTCACACTAATCACCCTTTCTCCATTCTGTTTGTATTTCACAAGGTTGGTTTTTCCAAGGAAGAGAAGTCAGTAGTCTTAGATCTCTAACATGAAGGGCGCTTCTGGACAGCCCTAAAACCTGTGCCAAGGCAGGTTTAAGTACTTTACTTACACTTAGGTGATCCCTCGTTTTCCAAGGATGATTGTCTTCCACTGTTCTTGTGGGTCCGTATGTGGCTGTGGAGCCCTATTCTTGCTCTGCATCTTCTTCTGCAGTGAGGGCATTGGTTTCCAGGTGGAAGGCGGTCTCGGTCGGGGTTGGCTTGACGCACCTTCCTCTTGGCACACTTCTCCCTTTCACCCTCCATTCATGCCTCTTCAAATTCTGCAGCACTGCTGGTCACTGCTGACCTCCAGCTGGAGCGGTCAAGGGCCAGGCCTTCCCAGTTCTCAGTGTCTATTCCAGAGTTTTTAAGGTTGGTTTTGAGCCCATCTTTAAATCTCTTTTCCTGTCCACCAACATTCCGTTTTCCGTTCTTAAGTTTGGAGTAGAGCAACTGCTTTGGGAGACGGTGGTTGGGCATCTGGACAACGTGGCCGGTCCAGCGGAGTTGATGGCGGAGGACCATCGATTCAATGCTGGTGGTCTTTGTTTCTTCCAGCATGCTGACATTTGTCCGCCTATCTTCCCAAGAGATTTGCTGGATTTTCCGGAGGCAGCGCTGATGGAATCGTTCCAGGAGTTGCATGTGGCATCTGTAGACAGTCCACGTCTCACAGGCATATAGCAGGGTTGGGAGGACAATAGCTCTATAAACAAGCACCTTTATTTATTTGTTAATTTAATTTGCTTGTATACCGCAGTTTCTCAGCCCGTAGGCGACTCAATGTGGTTCACAACAAGAGCAAAAAGTCAATCCAACAGGCATAAATAATTTTAAAAACCATTAAACAACATAATATACAGGGTAATAACACATCAATACCAACACATTAACGTCTCGTAACTAGAATCATGATCCAATTCATCGTCCAAATTCCGTATCCTATATTCATCATGTACAATTGCACCGTTTATCCGAACGCCTGTTCAAACAGCCAGGTTTTTAGTTTTCTTTGAAACACCATTAACGAAGGGGCTCATCTAATGTCCAAGGGAAGGGCGTTCCACAGCCGAGGGGGCACCACAGAGAAGACCCTGTCCCTCGTCCCCGCCAGCCGTGCTTGAGACACAGGCGGGATCAAGAGCAGGGCCTCCCCAGAAGATCTTAGAGTCCTGGTGGGTTCATAGACAGAGATACGTTCGGATAGGTAGCTTGGGCCAGAACTGTTTAGGGCTTTATAGGCCAACGCCAGCACTTTGAATTCAGCCCGGTAGCAAATCGGCAGCCAGTGGAGCTGATGCAGCAGGGGAATTGTATGCTCCCTGCGCTTCGCTCCTGTTAATATCATGGCTGCCGAGCGTTGGACTAGTTGAAGCTTCCGGGCCGTCTTCAAAGGCAACCCCACGTAGAGAGCGTTGCAGTAGTCTAAATGGGATGTAACCAGAGCGTGGACTACCATGGCCAAGTCAGACTTCCCAAGGTACAGGTGCAGCTGGCGCACAAGCTTTAACTGTGCAAATGCTCCCCTGGTCACCGCCGAAACCTGGGGTTCCAGGCTCAGCGATGAGTCCAGGATCACACTCAAGCTGCGAACCTGCGTCTTCAGGGGGAGTGTGACCCCATCCAACACAGGCTGTAACCCTATACCCTGTTCGGCCTTACGACTAACCAGGAGTACCTCTGTCTTGTCTGGATTCAATTTCAATTTGTTCGCCCTCATCCAGACCGTCACAGCAGCCAAGCACTGGTTCAGGACCTGGACAGCCTCCTTAGTAGCAGGTGGAAAGGAGTGACAGAGTTGGACATCATCTGCGTACAGATGACACCGCACCCCGAAACTCCGGATGATCTCTCCCAGCGGCTTCATGTAGATGTTAAACAACATGGGAGACAGTATTGAGCCCTGAGGAACCCCACAAGACAAAGGTTGTGGGGTTGAACAGGTGTCTCCCAGTAACACCTTCTGGGACCAGCCCTCTAGGAATCACCGGAGCCACTGCAGAACAGTACCTCCAAGACCCATCCCGCGAGGCGTTCCAGAAGGATACCGTGGTTGACGGTATCGAAGGCCGCTGAGAGGTCCAGCAGCACCAACAGGGACACACTCCCCCTGTCGAGCTCCCGGCGCAGATCATCAACTAAGGCGACCAAGGCTGTCTCGGTACCATGTCCCGGCCTAAAGCCAGACTGTGCCAGATCCAGATAATCCGTGTCTACCAAGAATACCTGGAGTTGTGAGGCCACCACACGTTCCAGGACTTTGCTCACAAAGGGGAGATTGAAACAGGCTGATAGTTGACGAATTGAGTGGGGTCCAGTGATGGTTTTTTCAACAGCGGTTTTATTACAGCTTGTTTTATGCTGGCTGGAATTTTGCCTTCCCAGAGGGAGGCATTAACCACCACCTTCACCCACTTGGCCAATCCCCCTTTGGCCTCCTTTAGAAGCCAGGACGGGCAGGGGTCTAGGATGCATGTGGTTGCTCTCATTCCTCCAAGTATCTTGTCCACATCCTCGGGTTTCACCAATTGAAATGAATCCATCAAAACTGGACAAGCAGGTGCTCGTGTTACATCCTCAGAGACTGCTGTTAATATGGTATCCAGACCAGAGTGGATCAAAGCGACTTTGTCTGCAAAGAACTGAGCAAAGGCTTCACAGCGAGCTGCAGAGTCACCAGGGCTCCCATCCTGAATGGTGGGTTTTAAAAGGCCTCTGGCAACTCGGAACAGTTCGGCCGGACGGTTCTTTGCAGACGCAATAGTGGCCGCAAAGAAGGTCTTCTTTGCGGCTTTTATTGCCACGGCATATGCCCTTAAAAAGGACACAAACTGTGTTCGATTTGGCTCGCTCGGATCTGAGCACCACACGCTCTCTAGTTCCCTCTTCCTTTGCTTCAACGCTGCCAGCTCCTCGGTGAACGAATGGGCTGGTTTAGCTCGGCTACTTGAGAGGGGACGTTCTGGAGCAATCGTGTCTATTGCCCTAGTCATCTCCCCATTCCAGAAAGCGACCAAGGCATCGACAGGATCACCTACCAAGGTGGTGGGAAATTCCCCAAGAGCCATCAGGAATCCTTCAGGAACCATAAGCCTCCTGGGGCGGACCAGCTTAATGGGTCCTCCACCTCTGCAGAGGTTAGGGGGTGCAGTAAGTCTAAATCTGACCAGGTGGTGATCGGTCCATGGCAACGGAGGATGGATAACTCCTCAACACCGCCACCTTCCTCCCATCCCTGGCAGAAAACCAGATCCAATGTGTGTCCTGCACTGTGAGTGGGGCCAGATACCCATTGGGACAGCCCCATGGTTGCCATGGCAGACATGAAGTCCTGAGCCGCTCCCAATAGAGTGGCCTCGGCATGGACATTGAAGTCCCCCAGCACTAGCAGCTGCTGGGACTCCAATGCCAGGTCCGAGACCACCCCTGCTAGCTCAGGTAGGGAGACTGTAGTGCAGCGAGGTGGACGGTACACTAACAGAATCCCTATTCTGTCCTAGTCACCCACCCTCAGATGGACACATTCAAAATTTGTTGACTGCGGGATGGGGCCGCTGATCAGAGGGATGGAATCTCTATAGACCACTGCAACCCCGCCTCCCCGCCGTCCGGATCTCGGTTGGTGCTGCACAGAGAAGCCTGGTGGGCAAAGCTGGGTCAAATTCACTCCTCCAGCTTCGTCCAACCAGGTCTCCGTGATGCACGCCAGATCTGCCCGTTCATCCAGGATTAAATCCTGGATGAAAGTTGTTTTACCATTGACAGATCTGGCATTAAACAGCACCACCTTCAATCCGGAGGGACCGCCATCCTGGTTACACCAACTTACCGTATCAGGAGACCGATTTGGAATTACTAATGTTGTTCCACGATCCCTAGGCCGAATTAGAGGTCTCCCTTTCCCGTATCTCCCCTTCCCCACCACAACTTCTATGGGGCCCCCTCGGCCGACGGAACACCCTCCCTCCTCCATGATGCAATCAACATCCATAACTTCAACCCATAATTCACTATTGGTTATTTGATTCGTTGCAAGTTCAGTTCGCCATAGATTTCCCTTCCATTAATTTCTTACCCCAACTATGTTATTTCCGGAGCTCTCTAGTCCACTCCACTCCTTATCTCTACCACAATCAATTAGCAGAAGGGTTAACAAGTACCAGGGAATGGATAGCAATATGGATGGTAGATGTTAAAACACCTTGGTATCCCTGCGGATGTCCCGGTCCTCAAACATTCTCTGCTTCATTCGGAAAAATGGTGCGCTCGCAGAGCTCAGGCGGTGTTGTATTTCGGTCTCGATGTTGACTTTGGTGGAGAGGCTGCCAAGGTAGCGGAAATGATCAACATTTTCTAATGTTACACCATTAAGCTGTATCACTGGCATTGGAGAGGGGTTGGCTGGTGTCTGCTGGAACAGCACCTTGGTTTTTTCAATGTTCAATGACAGGCCAAGCTTCTCGTATGCTTCTGCAAAGGTGTTTAGCGTGGCTTGTAGATCTTCTTCTGAATGCGCACAGATGACATTTTCATCAGCATACTGGAGTTCTATAACAGATGTTGTTGTAACCTTGGTTTTGGCTTTCAGTCTGCTGAGGTTGAATAGCTTGCCATCTGTCCGATAGAGGATTTCCACTCCGGTGGGAAGCTTCCCATCAATAAGGTGAAGTATCATAGCGATGAAAATGGAGAATAAAGTTGGGGCAATAATACATCCCTGTTTGACACTGGATTACACCTTAAATGGGTCACTTTGGGAGCCGTTGCTGTCCAAAACTGTTGCCATCATGTCATCATGGAGGAGCCGCAGGATGTTCACAAATTTGTTAGGGCATCCAATTTTTTGGAGGATGGTCCAGAGAGCGCTGCGATTCACTGTGTCGAATGCCTTTGCAAGGTCAATGAATGCCATGTACAGAGACTGATTTTGTTCTCTGCATTTTTCTTGGAGCTGTCATGCAGTGAAGATCATGTCCACGGTTCCTCTGGAGGGGCGGAAGCCATTCTGGGATTCTGGGAGGGTGTCTTCTGAGAGGGGCAGAATGCAGTTTGCAAGGATTCTTGCGAGGATTTTCCCAGCTGAGGTTAGAAGGGAGATACCTCGATAGTTTCTGCAGTCTGTTCTTTCCCCTTTTTTGAAGAGGGTGATGATGGTGGCATCCTTGAAATCTGCTGGGATTTTCTCGGTCGCCCACACTTTTTCTATGAGCTGGTGGAGTTGTTGTGTTAGCTCAGGTCCTCCCTCTTTAAAGATTTCAGCAGGGATCCCATCAGGTCCGCTGGCTTTGTTATTTTTTTTTGTTGGCTGTTGACATTGCTGACTTCTTTCAAACTAGGCAGTGCTGCAAGCTCATCCCTGGTTTGTTGTTGTGGGATTTGTGAGAGAACCTCTTTGGCCACATTGGAGCTGCGGTTCAGGAGGCTTTGGTAGTGTTCTTTCCAATGTAGTGCAATTGATTTTTGGTCCTTCAGGAGTTTGGTTCCATCTGATGAGCGTAGAGGCTATATGCCATGGTTTCTTGGTCCATAGATGACCTTTGTGGCTTTGAAAAATCCCTGAGCATCATGGGTATCTGCCAGGTGTTGGATTTCTTCAGCCTTCTTTGTCCACCAGATGTTCTTGAGTTCTCTTGTCCTTCTTTGGACCTCAGCTTTTGTGGTGGCATATATTATTTCTTAGCAGCACAGTTGATGTCTCTCTGCCATGTTGGGAAGGCTTTCCTTTTCTTGTCAATTAGCTGTTGGATCTCGATGTCATTTTCATCAAACCAATCTTGATGTTTCTAGGTTTGATATCCAATAGTTTCTTCACAGGCTGTGATGATGGAGGTCTTCAGTTTGTTCCAGTGTTCCTCAACATTTTCAGGAAGTTCTGTGGGTAGATGGTTCTTGAGTGCTGTTTGGAGATGGGCTCGTCTGGAGGGCTCCTGAAGGGCTTGGGTGTTCATTTTGTGCCTTGTCTTTCTTCCTTGGAGTCTGTGCTTGAGGGCGATCTTGATAGCCATTGTTGATCGGATTAGCCTGTGGTTGGTCCAGCAGTCGTCAGTACCTGTCATGGCTCTTGTGAGGAGCACATCACGGTGGTCTCTGGCACGTGTGAATACATAGTCTAAGAGGTGCCAATGCTTTGACCGGGGGTGCTTCCATGATGTCTTGAGCTTGTTTTTCTGGTGGAAGAGTGTGTTGGTGATGACAAGGTTGTGTTCCGCACATTTGGTGAGAAGCAGGATGCCATTTGAGTTGCTGTTTCCAACCCCATCTTTTCCTATAGTCCCTGGCCACAAGTCAAAGTCTCACCCGACTCTTGCATTAAAGTCCCCCAGGAGGATGATTTTGTCCTCCTTAGGTATCCCCGATAGGACGGTGTCCAGCTGACAGTAGAATTTGTCCTTGATGTCTTCATCAGCATCTAGTGTTGGTGCATAGGCACTTATGATGGTTGCCTGTTGGTTTTTGGCAAGATCAATTCGGAGGGTTGAGGGTCGTTCATTGATGCCAGTAGGTGCTTCGGTCAGATGTTTCACCAGATCATTTCTGATAGCAAAGGCAACTCCGTGCATTCTTTGGTCTTCTTCAGGCAGTCCCTTCCAGAATACGGTGTAGCTTCCTTTTTCTTCCTTCAGCTGTCCCTCTCCTGCTCTCCGGGTCTCCTGGAGGGCTGCTATGTCGATGTTAAAGCGTCCCAGCTCCCTTGCAGTGATGGCAGTTTTGCGTTCGGGGTGTTCACTATCACTGTTGTCCATCAGTGTCGGTACGTTCCATGTACCGAAGTTCATTTTTCTTTTTTGGCCGCAGGGTGGTGACCCCACTCGACGCGGCAGTCCAGTCAGGGATATGAGAGGCAGACTATGTTTAGGGCACCTTTTCTAGCCCCTTCCCAATGTGGGGTGAGTAGAGTGGATCCTCAAAAGGACTGCTCAGTTGTGGATTCAGCTGCCGAACTACTCAACTGCCTCAGACCTTGAGGTAGAACGACCTTGAGTCCGTACCCACCGCCCATGTGCCAGTCTGTGACTAGGGGCTTCCAGATTTCACAGTCCTGCCCCCGTCGCCACTCGCTGATCGCCATGGGAGTTGGTTGGTTTGTTTTATTTTCTTGGGAAGATGCCTGTGCATGAGTTTTTTTAATGTGTGGAGGTCAGTGCACAACTGATCAACACATAGTCTTCACAGAGTGAGGTTCCACTGGTGGTGTAGTTTAACACAATGACCATAGCTTCTCAGTCTGTTGCAGCCTTCTTCCACCTTCACAGCCGTTGTAACATGTATCATGTTATCCTCTGCCTGCTCCACCGTTGAGGTCTTTGGGTCTTCGGACTGTGCTTGGTCTGGAACCTCCTCCGCGGCCACTCCTGGGAGTGCACGACCCCAGGTTGAGAACCACTGCTCTAGTATGATGTGCTCCTAACATTATTACATTTTATGAAGAAATAGTAATGTGCTATTTGTGGAAGAAAATAACTAGTAACTCATTTATAAAAGTAGCATATTATTATATTTGAAGCAACTTACAGAACATATGCTTTCATCAGGTCTCAGAAAATAACTTAATGAGCATCAGTACCCTAAAAAAGGCATGAAAAATTAAACACAAATGTAATTTTCTTCTTTCATATTCTTATCATTGATTATTCTTTATCTTCTTGACTTCTATATAGAGCTTGAAGCTTGACTGTGCAATACATTAAGAATAATGAATTTAAATCAACAATTCCATCAGTAGGCTCTCTCATGGATTTTCTCCTTCAACTACTGGTCTACCACTTCACAAATTACTGTATAGTGTTCCCTCACTTATCATGGGTGTTCTGTTCTAGGACCACCTGCGATAAGTGAAAATCCATGAAGTAGGTACTCTCTGCCACTCAAGTGGGTGGAGTGTCCCTACTTCATGGCGGCCTCCTCCTCCTCACCACCTCCTTAGAGGTCCCTTCCTACCTCAGAGGTCCCTTCCTTGCCAGGCTGGGTGCCCAAGCCTGGCACCCAGCCTGGCGAGGAAGGAGCAGGGAGCAGCAGAGCTGATGAGGAGGAGGACACCATCGCTGAGCCCCTCTTCAGCGATGGCCTCCTCCTCCTCACTGCCTCCATTGCTCCCTGCCTTGGAGGCCCCTTCCTCTCCAGGCTGGGTGCCCAAGCCTGGTGTGCAGCCTGGTGAGAAAGGAGCAGGGAGCAGCGGAGCCGGCGAGGAGGAGGATGCCACCACCAAGGCCCTCTTCGGCAGCGGCCTCCTCCTCCTCGCTACCTCTGCTGCTCCCTGCCTCAGATACCCCTTGGGCACCCAGCCTGGTGAGGAAGGAATGGGGAGCAGCTATACAGTGTTCCATCACTGCTCCCCACAAAGCAGCGAGTCTGCAATAAGCAAACCGCGAAGTAGCAAGGGAACACTGTACTTAAAAGAAAAGACTGGTCAAAAATCTGCATGATACCTGAACCTGGATTGTTATCACATGTGGGAGAAAGAAAAACACTGAGGAGTTACTTATTACTAACTCTATCTAAAGACAAAATCAAAATAAAAAAACAATTAGCATATGATGGGTAGCAGAGAAGAAATTAGATTTAATAAATAAGTTAACACAACTTAATAATAGATGACAATTATGAAATGTGACACAAATAAAATATTTATGTCCAAGTAAACATAAACAGATAGTCACACAAACATACTAGCCAATGTTCATAGGGTTATGAACAGAAACTATGATATCATCTACCACCACTCTTGAACTACTCTGTTTTCTCACATGAAGAGAAAGGAATTACAAAATCCTTGTTCCAGATTTTTACACTGACACTGCCTTCTGTGCTTTTTTTTTTTACTCTCTGTGTGCTGCTATAGAAACAGATTTTTTTCCACTTTGGCATCCCCCCCCCCCCTTAATATAGATAATTCATGAAATTTGAGAATGAATGTCTTACAGATATCATTTACATCGGCTATTTAGTTAAGTAGTGTCTCTCCTGGCTTAGCCATCCCAATCCTACTTTAGACATTGCAAACAAAGGAGATCTGTTGTCTTTTTGATCAGAGCACAGCAGACATGTTTGTGCACAAACAAATACACACACACACACACATACCCATGTTTCAAATGTAATATCAAAAGCAATTCCTCACTGAGAAAACTGGTGGGGAAGGCAATCAACTGTGTCCCCATCAACAGGAGAATGGTCCTCCATGGTCCTCATGGTGGCCTCCAAATTTGTGCTTCTAATTTGGAAAATGTAAAACAAAATGCTAATGCTTCTATGTGCTGCTCTTTAAAGTCAAGGTCTACTGATGCCATCATTTGCCTTGAATTTGTTCAGTTGCACAGCAGCGGCCACTGAAATAGAAGAGCTGCCATGTTGGTTAGATAGACATATTAAGGTTTATTTAACTAGAAATTTAGAAAACCACCCATTTTCTCTGTAATAAAGTGGAAATTAACTCAGAAAACACTTAAAACATCAGAATGTATAACAGAGTGCTAGTTTGAAGGGGAGGGGGGGGGCAATTCTGAACTACTACAGTCTGGTTAATAACATTGTTCTTGTATTCAAATAAAAAGATAAAGTCTTCCTATAGCTGAAAAATAAGTGCCTTGTTAGGTAAACAACAGCATTAGGAGCTCTTGTTATATTTGTAAATGTAGGTAGGATTTGATGCTGTGGAGAAGGTTTTTGCAAGGTCAGAACTCTAGACAGAATGACAAATATTTCCATTATAACCTTGTTCGTGGCTTCCACTGTACTGTATTTTTTTTAAAAAAAATAATGCAGCTGCATATTAGATTCGTTTTTGAAATGCTAGCATTAGTTTGTTGTCCTATAGAGCATGAGTTCACATCTCTTCCTCCTACATGATATAGGTTCATATGTCTTCCTCCTACACATCTGTCAATATTCATATCACATACTGTTGCTCAGTCACTTTGTTCAAGTTAGGTCTCTCTGAGCATAATCTTTTTCTTGATTTAGCTAACAGAAAGAAAAATTTGTGTCCTATCTGACAACAACCTTTTTTCACAATATCCAAGTGTTCCAGCACCAAAAGCCTGATTTATTTCAGTAAGACCTGAAATAGCAGAATCATATACTAATGGCATTTTTCTCTGTGTGTGTACCACTTTTACAAAATAACCCAGGCTCTATTAATAAACCTTGAGACTTATACCACTGTTAACCTTTTGCCATGGTGAAAATTGGTCAATTTATTCTTATTCTACGTTTGCTGACCCTTTAGCCAGTTTTGCTAACATCACAAATATTTCAATGCTAAAAGCATAAAAATTGTTTGTAATGGTTTTATATGATCAGCTTTATGAAAAGCTCTGAATTTAATCGACAGAAACCAGAAATCCTTTATTTGATGCTTTATTGCAATAATCAAACAATCGTGCCTGCTTGAAATAGATTGTGTTTCCTCATAGTACGTTTAAATTGCTTGGCTCTTTTCATAAACTACAACTAAAATCTCTCCTGCATTCATAGAATCATAGAATCATAGAATCAAAGAGTTGGAAGAGACCTCATGGGCCATCCAGTCCAACCCCCTGCCAAGAAGCAGGAATATTGCATTCAAATCACCCCTGACAAATGGCCATCCAGCCTCTGCTTAAAAGCTTCCAAAGAAGGAGCCTCCACCACACTCCGGGGCAGAGAGTTCCACTGCTGAACGGCTCTCACAGTCAGGAAGTTCTTCCTAATGTTCAGATGGAATCTCCTCTCTTGTAGTTTGAAGCCATTGTTCCGCGTCCTAGTCTCCAAGGAAGCAGAAAACAAGCTTGCTCCCTCCTCCCTGTGGCTTCCTCTCACATATTTATACATGGCTATCATATCCCCTCTCAGCCTTCTCTTCTTCAGGCTAAACATGCCCAGTTCCCTAAGCCGCTCCTCATAGGGCTTGTTCTCCAGACCCTTGATCATTTTAGTCGCCCTCCTCTGGACACATTCCAGCTTGTCAATATCTCTCTTGAATTGTGGTGCCCAGAATTGGACACAGTATTCCAGATGTGGTCTAACCAAAGCAGAATAGAGGGGTAGCATTACTTCCTTAGATCTAGACACTATGCTCCTATTGATGCAGGCCAAAATCCCATTGGCTTTTTTTGCTGCCACATCACATTGTTGGCTCATGTTTAACTTGTTGTCCACGAGGACTCCAAGATCTTTTTCACACGTACTGCTCTCGAGCCAGGCATCCCCCATTCTGTATCTTTGCATTTCATTTTTTCTGCCAAAGTGGAGTATCTTGCATTTGTCACTGTTGAACTTCATTTTGTTAGTTTTGGCCCATCTCTCTAATCTGTCAAGATCGTTTTGAATTCTGCTCCTGTCCTCTGGAGTATTGGCTATCCCTCCCAATTTGGTGTCATCTGCAAACTTGATGATCATGCCTTCTAGCCCTTCATCTAAGTCATTAATAAAGATGTTGAACAGGACCGGGCCCAGGATGGAACCCTGCGGCACTCCGCTCGTCACTTCTTTCCAAGATGAAGAGGAAGCATTAGTGAGCACTCTCTGTGTTCGTCCACTTAACCAATTACAGATCCACCTCACCGTAGTTTTGCCTAGCCCACATTGGACTAGTTTCCTTGCCAGAAGGTCATGGGGGACCTTGTCGAAGGCCTTACTGAATTCTCTGCTCTGATTTCTTTTTCATGTCAATGGGCTTTATCTTCATCTGTATAACAGAAATATAGATTTCTATTTACCAAGGTTTTGGCATATGTCTAAAATGCCACATCAGTCATTTTTCTAATGTCTTAATTTGACAATGCTCTTTTCAGCCCAATTTTGGTGGGAGGTGTATGGTATGTGTTGGCAACACTAAGTACTATTAATTCAAAATGAAGAATCTTAAATGTCTTCTGAGAAAAATAGAACCACGAACAGCTTCAGAAGACCAGCTCTGGGAATGTTAAACCAGTTTAACCATATTCTGTGTCCATACAACTATACCAAATTTCCAATTTCAAAAGCACACATGGTTTTTGCACTATATCATTATAGCCACTTGATACCACTTTAACTGCTGCAACTTTATCCTACTTACAGTTGTAGAACTCTGTTACAAAGATTTCTAAGTACCTCAACCAACCAGAAATACCAGGGTTCTTTAAAATGGAACCATGATCTATTAATGGTATCAGACTACTATAATTGTTCAGATTAAATATATTGTTAGGCCCACAGTACGCATCTTCTTCATCCAAAGTAGAACTATATTTGTTGAAAGAACGAGTAAAGATGACCATTTAGTTTTAATGCATTTTTAATTATTGCTAATTGATATAAAGTACTAATACCTTTAGATAAAATGTAATTTTATTTTACAGTTCATGATTAGGCATTTTAAGACAGCTGGAGATCCAACATGAAAAGAATCCTTTAAGCAAAACAAATGTGTTATATATGTGTATAAGGCAGGTGTATCTATACCTCATTTTTGCTTCTTCTCACTTATAGCAGTTGTAAAGTTCAGTGGAATTTTGTCGAAGGCTTTCATGGCCGGAATCATTCAGTTCTTGTGGGTTTTTTCGGGCTATATGGCCATGTTCTAGAGGCATTTCTCCTGACGTTTCGCCTGCATCTATGGCAGGCATCCTCAGAGGGTGAGGTCTGGAGCTGGGAAAAAAGGGGGTTTATATATCTGTGGAAAGACCAGGGTGAGACAAAAGGCTACTGTAAGATGGGCTAGGTGTGAATCTTTTCAATTGACCACCTTGATTAGCATAATCAAGGTGGTCAATTGAAAAGATTCACACCTAGCCCATCTTACAGTAGCCTTTTGTCTCACCCTGGTCTTTCCACAGATATATAAACCCCCTTTTTTCCCAGCTCCAGACCTCACCCTCTGAGGATGCCTGCCATAGATGCAGGCGAAACGTCAGGAGAAATGCCTCTAGAACATGGCCATATAGCCCGAAAAAACCCACAAGAACTCAGTGGAATTTATTCATTTTTCTAACAGCTATTTCAGCTGTAAAGTATACAAACTAATTATCTGAAGGGCTGTATTTTTTTAAAAAAAAAAGTAAATAGTAAATTATAGTAACACTCTATTCTAGAACATTTGCTTTCAGAAGAAAGCTTTTAGTTGATTAATGGATTGAAATGATGATCCAGCATTTCTTTAAATTTATTATTTGCCTTTCTGATGCTGGACTCAATTTTTTGTTTTATTTGATAATAATCAGATGACAGGAGAGGGTACCTGAGGGAGACAATGCAAATTCATCTACCCATCGCAGTTATCACCAGCAGTTCTACTGAATATCCAGAGAGAAGGAATGTAAATCCTTACCTATTTTTTCTTGTGAAGAGAAAATAAATAGCCCCCCATAGTATTTTCCCTTTGGTCAAACTTTCAGAAATGTTTACTGAGTAATTATTCAATAGAGAGAGAAAAAATGTGGGCGTTTTTTCTGGGAGAAAACCTATACAGAAACAGAATCCATGCATATGACACAGTGTTTTATTGCAAATGAAGCCCCTTTGTGATGTTTAATTGCTAGGAAAAGTTGTGCATAGAGAAATTGTTGTAGTAGAGCCTGTAAGTAACATTGCAAGTATGGGTGTCAGAAGGGGGGAAAGGGTTACTCATGAGCAGGAATCAGATGAGGAGCGACAAAGGAAGAGGATCCGGGATATACTTATGGCACCTACAGATGAGGAATCATTTGAGGATTTCTCTGGGGATGATGGGTCACAGAGTGGGTAAAACGGGGATGACACTGTGGATTGGACTAAGGTAAAAGAAGTGCAAGCTATTTGTGCGGAGCCAACATCTAGTGATACATTTATGGGATTCTCTGGAAGTGAAGACTGGCAATCAGGAAATACAACTGAGTATTGGGGGGATCTAAGTCTTGACAGGAGATGGAGAAGATGGAGGGATGGGCTTAGGTCTTCATGTGAAGAGTTGGGAGCAGCTGCAAGGGATGATCATGGGGCAGTGGTCAGTTCATCTTCTGATGGGGTCAGAAATGAAGAATCTTTGCAGAAGGAAAGGTGTTGGTATATGTTTGTGCATTGGGTACTGTTTGGACTTATCGCTGCCTGTTCCGTATTCGGCATTGGGTTTGGGATCTGCAAGTTGCTGCTCCTGTTCGTGTGTGCTTTCAACTCGGCTTGGATTCTCATGAATGTGGGTTTCCCCCTTCCTTGACCTTGGACCAGCTTGACTATGACGCTGCTTCTGTGGACTTTGGAACTTTGCTACTTCGGATTCTGCTTGCTACGGCCCTGGACTACACTCGACTACGCTTTCTTCCCCGTGGCTTCTCTGTTTTGTTAACCATTTGCATGCTGTGCCTTTTTGTGTGACTTTCGGAGTATTGTGTTTGAATCGGTTCTTTTTCCTGGCTAATCCGGATTATACTTTGGTTAATCTTTTTGAACCAGGACTGGTTTTACCTTTGAGTTTTGACCAGAGGCATTAAGTGTCTCTGGGTCTTTTCCTTTGCTTTAATAAACTCTGTTTTGGAACTAACTCTGAGTCCGGCCCTTTAAGGCATCTGTGGTTCCAACAGAAATGGTTGAAATGGATTCAGTTAGATAGATGTCTTTGCTTCTTGGTTGCAATAGGATGAATAGCTTTTTAAAAAGCAACAAAAAAGGAAGGAAAGGGGAGAGGGACTCAAAAGACTGGAAACTCTTCCTTGTTGAATCCATTTCAACCATTTCTCTGTGATAGAGGCCAGATTTGCACACTCATGAAATATCAAGTTCCTGATGATTTTTTAAAAATTCACTCACCTGCCATTCAGCAGCACTGTTTTCAACTGCATGATGAAAACAGTATGTCAGGCTCCCTAAATGGTAGACAGTTTGAACAACCAAGTGTTTCTCTCTAATTTCCCAAAGTAGTATTACTACCTTGTCACAGACACATGATAGACTCTTATAACAAAGAGACTCCTGTGTAATAGTCAGCATCCTTATTTGAAGACAGGGTTGTGTAAATCTGTCCTTCATGCAGTCTAATGAGAAAAGTACCTAAGGCATCAGCCCTATTTTGTAGGTCTCATTACAGGTCAGCTATGGCAAATGTCTTTTGTCTCTCACTCAATGCTATCATTTGTGGAAGGAAAGGCATGTTAAAAATGTCTAGAAGCAAATTTACTTTTCCCTACACTCTAAGAAAACTGTTCTCTTAACAAAACAATAAAGAATCAGTTCTTATCTGCCAAATTTTAGAGAGCATGAACTTCCTTTCTTGACATATTCTTTACAGTAGTATAGATGTACAAACTGGGTCAGGGTTTAAACACAAGAGCTTATGCACTCTGATAAGCTCTGTGTGAATTGGTGTGTCAAGCTGCTTTCACAGAAATTGGTATCCCCGTTTAATTTGTCTCTCTCCAGGTAAGTTGACAGCTTTCTGAGAACTATTTTAGGGTAAAACATGTTATTTATCATCCTTTAGAATCCAAATGTTGAATTTGCCTGTGTTCTGGAAATATCCTTAGATGCATCACACACAAGTCTTTGTAAATGTCATAGTGCACCAATATCTGCTGTATCTTATGTACCAGGAAATTCTAATGTGAATTAGCATTATTCATTATTTATTTATTTAAAATATTTATATTCCATCCTTCTCACCCCGAAGAGGACTCAGGGCGGAGCACAGCATATATATGGCAAACATTCAATGCCGGGACATGAATTCATTATATGCATACATAAACATTAAAAACCATATTAAATATTAAAATATACTGTTTAAAACCATCTTGATCATCTGCGTCTAATCTAATTGGCCTGGTAAGGTTTCCTATCGCTGCTTCCATTAGAGGTGGAGAGTATATTTTTTTCAATATTTCTTTGTGGAATCAATTTTTATTTTTTTTGCAAACACAGTGGAGAAAAATGTGGAAATCAATATGCTCTTAGATACATAAAAGTTAGTAATTAGAAATAGATAAATAGTTATACCAGGTTCACTCCAGAATCAAAGAATTAGCTTGAGTTGGAAGAGACTACATGGCCCGTCATGTAGGAATATGCAAATAACTCAGCCATCCATCCTCTGTTCTAAAATCTCCAAAAGAGATGCCACCACATTCTGAAGCAGCATATTCCACTGCCAAATTGCTCTTGCCATCAGGACCATTTTCCTAATGTTTAGGTAGGATCTCTTTTCCTGGATTTGAATTGGTTCTTCCATGTTCTAATCTCTGGAGCAGCAGAAAACAAGTATATTTGGGGGGAAGGAGCCTAAACATATAATATTATTAATTTTAACTTTAAAAAAACCGAAAGCTTGCTGCCCTCCCAAGGATAACTGTTTGAAATGTGTGTTGTTTCAGTAATTTTTAAAAACACATTAGAAAATGTCAAAAGTTTTTGAATAAATGTTACACTGTATACTAAAAATGTTTCAATATTAGACATTGTCACATTACTTTTAAAAATGGTATTCCATTCTTTCCTCCAAATAATAACTTGTTATCATTATTGGTAGTGTGTTATTGCCAAGCTTTGAATTTTATACCATCACCTTATCAAGATGGGAATATTACATCAACTTTTAAAAGTATTTGTTTCAGGCTTGTCATGTGGAAAGATATTTGGCAGGCTGCCTGAAAAATAATCCTTTATCTGTGATGGTGTTGCTAGTGACATTGATTGGGTGGTCAAGACCAAAAAATTATCAGGAGGATTGGAACCGATTTGGTAACAAGCGCAGAATCAGTGTCAGGAGTATTCAGGAAGACTTGTTTCAAATTACAGACCACACAAAGACTGTGCTGGGCAAGAGAAGAACATGAGTTAGGCAAGAATGAGAACAGTAGCCAATTACACACCACGTTACACACAGTTTCCCCTTTCTATTGTACCTATTAATGGCTATTGTTAGGGAAGGAAGAAATATAATCCAAAGGCGGGAGGACACTGGTCAAAAATTGCAGTTGAAGACTTCTGGAGACAAAGGACTAACAAGGTTACTTCCACAAAGTGACCTTCCCTGACAATTCCTATTATGCTCATTTTCAAACTAGAACTTGTGCACACTTGCCAGCAGAAGTCACATAGAACAGAGCCTCACTCATTTCCAACTGGGCTGTAACTCTGTTTTCAAACTGGTTGACAGAAATCTAGCAACCGCAGATCCCTAAAGCACAATGGTGGAATCCAGCTGTGGGCGACTGGCAGGGAGTCACAACATAAATGCTGCAAATGATGCTTTGTTTAGAGATGACAAATCCCAAAGCTGTCTTTCTCCATATAACTGTTAGGCTATCAAAGATAATTGTGTGTGTGTGTGTTTCTGCGAGGGGGTGTCCATGAGGGTGATATAAATAAAGCATTTCTAAAAATGCAAGTATGTTAATTGGCCACCACTTAAATCAAATGTCCCTTTACTGCACCTGTGTCACTGTTAAATGAGATAATTATTGCTGGGAGCATCCTTAGCATGGCATCATTTGCATGTCCCCTTTGGATAATCATTTCAATCCGATCTGCACTGTATACAAAACAAAAACCCCAAGATCTCTTCATTACCACAGTTACCCACTATCTCTAGAACATCTAATTTAACTCAGCGTGCAGTGTTAACTATGTATCTTGTTATGTGTCACCTTTTCTTTATCTGTTTTACTGCTCCAAAAAACATTTAAATTAAAGTGTTTTTAAAAAGACTAAAATATTTATGTCTACAATACTACAATACTACATCTACAATACTTCTGGAGCAATTACAAGAAAGATTTAGAAGATTTTCCAGCCTTCCAAGGGAGATCTTTGGGGTGCTCATGGGCTTCAGTCAGGAACTAGCCACTTTGAGTCTACTTGTGGAGTGAAAAACTGGGGGTATAAATAAACATAACAACAACAACAACAACAACAAACATTGCGCCTCCCACTTAAACCTAAAGAAACAGAGAGAAGAGAAAATGACATTCAGGTTGTTGTGAGTTTTCTGGGCTGTATGAGGCAGAAGTGAATGTTACAATTTGCTACCTTGATTAGTATTTAATAGCCTTGCACCTTCACGGTCTGGCTGCTTACTGCCTGGGGACTCTTTTGTTGGGAGTGAATGTTTACTGTTAGTAAATGTTGCCGTTTTAATGATAGCCAGTCACTGAATAGGATACAGAATATGTTTCTACAGTGCATACATTACAAGAAGTTTGAGACAAGCATTAAAAAATGGAAAGGCTTGTAGAGTTTTTAAAAGCATACCCTGAAATTTGATATTTAAAATAAAATCAGTGAATAGTGTACTGCAATATATTAAATGGCACATTTTCTCATCTTCCTTGTTCAACATAATACTTCACTCTTACTTTCAAAGTTTCCATTTGCCTATTGTATAACTTAGACTTTGTTGTCTTCTCCAGAATTATCACCATAATTTGTGTCAGAGGTAGTATCACCAGTGTTAAAAATGTGTGAGCTTTCCTCTGCTTTTGCCTAATTAGGAGATATCTAAATTGTTGTGAAGAGCTGCTCCATTGTTGATATAAATTCAAAGGGTAGTCTTGATGGTGGACCACTTTTTGCCAAGGTGATATCCTCTCCCTGTTAGAACCTTCTTGGAGATGTAAGCCCCTGAGTTTAGAGTTGTTTTTAAAAAGTACATTTTTCCACTGTTCTGAAAGTTACTTATCAAAACTCAGCAACAGCTGTACCCTTAAAAACATTGTTCAAAAATTGATTAAGAAAAAACATCTGGCCCAAACTGGCATCATTAAAGTGCAATCTTCTTCCCTCTCATTATTTTCATTTGAGGTTTATAACTCAAAATCTTTCTGCAGTGTTTTTTTTAAAATACATTTTTGTGTTAGAATTGTTACTGAAATCTGAAACACTGAAATTGGGGCATACAGGCTTTTTACCACTTTTCTCATGAACACACTCTGGCATTCTCCCATAATATGATGAAGCTGCTTATGAGTTATGCTTTCATACACTCATAGTATTTACATACTCTTGTCATACTTTGCTCCATGTTATAGGGATTCAGTATTTAACTGCTTCATGTCAACTATCTTCATTCTTATATGTGAAAAACTTATAAATCCAAGTCCTATAGTTTTTTAATCATAGGTCTACTACATTTATGGAGGATAATAAGCATAAATGAAACATATATATGAAAAACTTGGCATCATTAAAAGAGTAGCAAACATAATAGACAGTAGACACAGCCAGAATTTGGATATCTTGTTTAAAAATGCCTGGAAGATTGTAACAATAGAATTGGTTACAGGATTACAGAATTTTGAATGGTCAATATTAATTGATTCATGTTGGTCAACATTCGTGTTACACTATTGATCTGGACACATTAAAACATTGTGCAATATTGTAGCTTATCATTACAAAACATTTGAAATACAAATATAGACATAACAAAGAACAATCAGAGAATTACAAAAATCCCTTAAGGTGGGAGAGGAAATACTGGAAAACTAAGAATTGTTCTCTAAGATGTACAGTTTTTATTCACAGTATTTCACAAAGAGATGATTTACAAAATTTGTGACATTTTATTATTTATTTATTTTATTTTATTTCATATATTTATATCCTGCCCTTCTCCCCACAAGGGGGACTCAGCGCGGCCTCACGTGAGCATCAGACATAACTATATTAGTGTTGTTTTCTCATCCTTTACCATTGATGGAAATGAAAAAGACACAATATAAACTTCAAGAACAGTTTATTCCATATTGACTGCAACGTGAATGGATTTAGCAAAAGAAATATGTGATATCAGAAAGTATCACAAAACATATTTAACATGATTCATCTTCATTTCATATCCGTGTTCTTCTTCCAGTAGCTGGAGCAATAAACCTGGGCTTATATCAAGGATACAGAAAATAACTTTACACTCAGAGTTATCTGACAATTGTGCAGTGGGGAATTGAAAGCCTGCATTGATTGCAATTGAATGTGAAATCACATGTAAAACAAATAATTACAGTGTGTAATATAATATATATCTTCATGTGCAGAGAGCAGAGGAATACACAATATGTTTTGGTACATGTCACACACACACACAATAACACTACATGCACAAGTCTGCATCTACACCCATTATCTAAATATGGACTTCTGCAGTGGAAAAAAAAAGTCCAGCTGCTTCAGCAGGGTAACACATGCATTAATCACGAAGAAAATCACAGTTTGAGTTACATTTGGAGATGAATCCTGTCATTAGCCCCAACTAAAGCAATTAGCAAACCCATTGAATTGAAGGAATTACAACAGACCCTTCATATCCACTGAGATTTAGAGCCAGGACTCCGATGGACACCAGTTATCAGAAGTTGAATGTAACAGTAGAATTAATGTTAATTTTAAGTTCTACTATTCATTCTGAAATCCTGGGTATGAAGCAGTGTTATGCGGGGGAATGGATGAGCTCTAACATCCATGAAATAAACAGAGTTGAGGTCCTGTTATGTAAAATCTAGAGACCAGATTGGAACAGTGGCAAGTGTGTGAATGACAGGGAGCAACTGAGGAAAGCCAGTCAGAGGTATAAGAAGAAGCAGCAAGTTAGAGAGGCAAAAAGACTTGAGCAGAATGACGATTTCTTAAAGCAGGGGCAACAAGCTTAAGGGTACAAGTGGCTGGGGATGGGGATGGCTATCTGTTCATGCCTGTGCATGGTGAAAGAAAGAGTCTAGCGATGAACAAGATGGAAAGAGAATATGGCCAGATGCTGTTGGTGACATACATACCCCCAATGCAGAGGTATGCCATGCATGTTACCCTTCTCACCCCAGCCTCAAATGCAGAACATGAGTGCCTTCATCTTTAAACAGCTTTGGTACCTAAGAAACCTGGCGGCTGAGCAGGCAGGTTACTGCACCCCACCCCATGTATTGTAGGATTGCAGCTAGTGTCTGTTTTGTCTGATAGCACTGTGAAATGGAGTGAGAGGCAAGGATCGTGTAGGCCAGTGGTTCTCAATCTTCCTATTGCTGCAGATCCTCATGTTGTGGTGACCCCCAATCATAAAATTATTTTGTTGCTACTTCATAACTGTAATTTTGCTACTGTTATGAATTGCAATGTAAATATCTGATATGCCAGATGTATTTTCATTCACTGGACCAAATTTGGTACAAAAACCTGGTAAGTTCAACTTTTAATACTGGTGGGGTTGGAGGGGATTGATTTTGTCATTTGGGAGTTGTAGTTGCTGGGATTTATAGTTCACCTACAGTGAAATAACATTCTGAACCCCACCAATGAGAAAATTGAGCCAAACTTCCTACGCAGAACCCCCATGACCAACAGGAAATACTATGTTTTCTGATTATCTGGCGACCCCTCTGACACTCCCTTGCGATCACCCCAGGGGTCCCAATTTCCAGGTTGAGAAACACTGGTGTAGGCAATGAGTGTTGTGATTGTGAAAACAAATTATTTGGGGGTGATCTTCCTACCTGGGAGAATTTGCTTTCCCCTCCCTGCAAGCCTGGGAGTGGAGGGCTATTTTCTTCCTCAATGAAGTGAGGCAACCATAATAAAAGAAGTTGAGGGCAGATTAGCACTCCCTGTTTTTCCATTCCAGCTTGAACATTGCCCACCCATCCCACTCTATAACAGTCTACCTGTTGTGGCTCAGCAGGAGCCTCAGGAAGAGCTGGAAGAGGATGATGGGTTTCAGATTCCTGAACATGTTCCTATTGTTGATACAAACAATGTTGATGCTGATGCTGAAGATGAGGAGTTCCCCTTTCCCATGGAAAGGGATGTTGTTTTAGAAGGTATTTCTGATCTTAGTGAAACTTCACAGGTGCAGGTGGAGGAGGCGAGTCAGCCTGGCTGTTCTCTGCCTGCCGATTCTGTTGATTCCCAGCTCCAGGATAATGAGTTATTTGACCTTGAAGGCACTCCACAGTTAGATAGGGAGAATCGCTTGCAACTCAGGGTTCGCTGTAGTACAAGGCTTGCAAACAAGAGAGAGGTTAGAGGTCAGAGGAATGCTTTCATGCTGGGAAAGTATATTTAGTGAGTTGATTGAAGGCAACCTTTTGTCAGTGCAACTTCAGCGAACACCCTGATAACTTCTTGGGATTGCCTGGGTTTTTGGGTAATGCTTTTGGCTTCTTGGGACTTTGTTGTGGATCTTGGCTTCTTGGGACTCTGTCATGCTGCCATGGAATCCTGTTTGATCAAGGCTTATGGATTAGGCTTCATGTTATTTGCCTTTGGAAACTCTGCCTTTGCATTTAAGACCCTGTTTGACTATCGAACTCTTGCAACTTTGCTTTTGTGTTTAAGACTTTGCTTTTTCTTTAACAAACTACAAAACCTACAGCCTTGGTGTGTGTGGTGTTCTAAGCAAGGTGAATCTACCCTGAGGTGCAACAGTACCCATATTGGCCTTCATTTTTGCTAAGTCACCAAGCTCCGGGGATTGGGTTTCAGCTATATAGACAGTTATATCTTCAACATATGTTGCCTGTCAGTTACAAGTAGATCAACATATTATAGCTCCCAACAACTTGTTTGCCTCTTAATTTGAGTGTTGTAGACATGAAGACATTTGCAGGAGAGCTCTAGAAGAGTATTACATCCTTCTCCTATCTTTCAGTTTTCTCCATCCTATCCAAGCTATTTTTTTCCATTCTCTTCAGACTCCCAGTCTGTCTTTGAGGCAGGAAATAAGGCCAGCTGGCAAGGGAAGGGGATCACAAAACACAATAATTGGCAGGTGGAAAACATTTAAATACCCTCCACACCCTGCATATTACTATTAAATGACAAATACATAGTTAGAAAACATGTCTTTGCCAAGATTATGTGTAGTTCTGCCCTTCACATTGCTTCTGAGAGCCTAAACAGTCATATTTTGGCAGGCTGGCTTTTAAAAAATGTTATTTTTTTTCCTTTCATAGCAAAAGAAAGAATGTGAGCAAATGTGTGGGAGGGAAAGGTTTGGTCCTGTCAGCTTTGACAATTTCTTTTCATACAATCCAGTATTGCCATTTGAAATGAATATCAAGCTTGTCTTGCTATCTGTGTGTGTATTGTGAAGTGCTGATTTGCATTTTGGAATGATATACTCCGGTACCATTTAGATTTCTTTGCTTTCCGTCATTAGTTAGAATAATGCTACATAAGTTGCAGCACCCATCCACTGGGTTGGAAACTTCTGCTTGGAGGATTATTTAAGTTCTAGTTTTGACTAGATATTGAGTTAATTATTGCTATTTCCAGGAGAAATGGCATCTTTCAGGAATAAATCATCACAAGCAAGAATGTAACATGGATTTCACTGTAGGGTATGCCAACATGTATGACTGATAGTACAAACGTAATTTAAACTGTCTATACAAGATGGCATTTGACTTAGGCACAAAACATTCAGTCTTTGCTAATTGCAACTAGCAGGTTATTCGAATGCTGGCTTTTTTAATTAGAGCTTTCTACTACACTGGGCACTTCTCTTGGATTAAAAATGGATGACTTGGTCATTATAAAGATAGGCACTGCTCTCTAGTGGAGCAAAGGAGTCATGGCGCCAGCCCAGCATTTTGCTAATTAGAAACATATAGCACTGAGACCAAATGTTGCCACTGCCGATAGTATTGGCTGTCTTCAATTGAATTATACTTTGTTGCTGTAAGGTCTTCCTAGCATTCTGTTCAGTTTGAAACCAGGATACATGACAAGAAAGGAGATAGGAGAAAAGGGGTTTTTTTGGGGGGGGGGGGGGGTTGAAAAATAATTTCATACAGCATCTGCCTAAACTCAATTAACTAGAACAGAATGTGCATCTCTATTATAGGAGCCTGCAAATCATTTAGTCCAGAATATGCTAAAATGTTTCCTCTAAAATGTTTTCCTTCAGACAGGAAAAGAGTTTTCTTGTTAGAAATCATTTGACAAGTGTTGCATTCAAAAATTATTATTAATTCATCTTAAAATGGAAGTGGTCTGTGGAATACTTGGTAGCTATTATTCATCTTTTTAAAGCATTTTTCAAAATCTGTATTTGCATTAAGGTAAGCAGGTTTGTTTAAATGATGTTTCATCTTGTTTCCAGACCTCAGGAAGGGAATGGATTAGGATGCATCTATTGTGAACCTGTGGAGAAAGTAGAAATTTCATGCAATGATGCAGCAAATTGCAGAGCAAGAGAAAATAGGGAATGCACTTGTTCCAAATGGAAAGTTCAGCTCTTTAGAAGAATGTAAATGGGGAGCTCTAATGGCATTGCATCTACAAGAAATGAAAGAGGAAGCTGTTCACAGGAGACATAATGTGAGAAGTCATTCTCTAAACTGTACCATTTTTAAGCCAAATGTTCAAAGTTTAATTCAAAAATGCCATTGCAAAAGCAATAATTGCCTAAAGATCTCCGTGAATTACCATTATTTCAAATTCTGAGGTTACTTTATGTATTGCTAAATGTCTAAAAGAGTGAATATAGTTGAGGTGGGCATGAAGGTGCCAAAACATTATCTAGCAGAATTGCTGGCACAGAGAAAGAGTTTTCCCATAGCCAAATATTCATAAATGATCACTTCCTATAATGCTAGATCAGCAGAAATCACAATATAGCAGAAGGAAAAAGTATCTGAGGTTGCAATCCAGATGAACAGTATGCCTAAGTAAATATGCATGGATACAACTAAGTTCAAGAATGGTGTTTTAGACAAACACAGCTAATGGCGACCTCACATGCACTTAGCACAACAGCTGCACAAAGAGAGTACTAATTCAGATTGCATTTCAATCTAAATTTACCACATTTGCATGTCCTGTACGTGTACGTAAACATGGAAACAGAGCCATCAAACCCTCGATATTGATGGAGTTCATGAGTTCATTTGGAAGAATGCACACTGCAATGTGTTCATCCAAAAAGTGCATACAATCACACCTCTGAAAAATACACACAAAAACACTTCTTCAAGAGGAAATCTAAGCCTTGTAAAAACTGAAATGTGAGGTGGGAAAGGATCCCCATGTTTTACATGTGCTACAGTATTCTACTCATTTATTTTGTAAGCAGCTAGTTTACTCCTACAGCATTTCAATGCTTGAGAGCAAGTAATCCGTGCATAGCTATGATTCACATTGTCACCCGGGAAGGAATGTTTTCTTTCATGTTTTCTTTCGTTTTAAAAACATTGTTTGGGTGTTTTCTGATGGACATTTTCCAACCCATTAAATAATGAGAACATAAAGCCTGGGGTAGAATATAGATGTAACTGCACAGTAGTCTCTCTCTCCTTATCCCCTTCAAGTGGAAACACAGAAATTTATGAACTTTCTAAAACAAACCTTAGGGTCCTTCTAATCCATGGATGGTGCAGACTGGCAGTACTCCAAAGCAGTTACACTACCTGCCTCTATCCCGCTGCAGGTACCTCACTAAGTATTTCTAGGTTCTCTGGTTATATGGTATGCTGGAACAGGAAATCAGGTAAATAAATGGCATTCAGATAAGATTAGGAACACATCCCACAGACCTCACCTCAATATTGTGTCTAGTTCTGGGCACAACTCAAGAAAGATATAAACAAACAGTCTATGTCCTGAGAAGGGCAAACATGGAAAAATCCAGAGAGGGGCAACCAAAATGGTAAAAAGGTCTGGAAGCAACTTAGGGAGCTGGTTATGTTTACCATGGAGAAAAAAGGTTAAGAGGTGACATTTAGTCAAAAGGATGTCATATTGATGATGAAATCAGTTTGTTTTCTGCTGCTTAGAGACTAGGACACTGTGCAACGGATTCAAACTGCAGAAAAAGAGGTTCCATGTAAGGATTAGGAAAAAAATCCTTCCTGATAGTAAGAGCTGTTTCACAATGAAATATGCTGACTTGGAGTATGGCGGAGTCTCCTTCTCTAGAGGTTTTTAAGCAAATGGCCCTCTGTTGGGAGTGCTTTGATTGTGTATTTTGGCATGGCAGGGGATTGCACTGGATAGCTTGTGGTCTCTTCAAACTATGATTCAAAATATGAGGGGTCTTACTGTAATTAATGGATTTAATTTCCTATCCTTAAAATTACATTGAATTTTATATTTTAAAATTTTATTTGTATGTTCTTGTTTTAAATATGTATAAATCCTAATTAACATAATTTGTGACAGAAAATATTGGTTTTGATCTCTAGTGTTATGTTAGTGATGTCAAATCCCAAGTTCTGAAGATTTCTTTCTCACAGTTTTAAGTGTTAAAGCATCATTAAATTTGCTACTACGGATCAAAGCACACAAGGAAACTGAAATGGGTCAAAGTGATGTTACTGTATGCATTATGTGTGCAGAATATACCATATGTCACTGCAGAGTTTTGAACGCTTTCCAGATCTGGTATCATTCCCGAGTTGTTTCTGACACTGGTTCTCACCTTGTCTCAGAAGTAGATGAACTTTACAGGTATTCAGTGCTTTGCAATATTCTTGTAAAAAATTAACTCAAAATCCAAATACATTACAAGTAAATAATACTATGGTTATATGAGGCTGTTTCACTTCAAACACTGCATTGTCTTTTGTTTATTACAAAAGAAATGTGCAGTTTCCATTTTTCTACTTGTCTACTTCTCAGGTCATAATATGTTATGTATGTGGTTAGGTATATCTCAAACATGATTAGATGTAACATGCGTAGTTTAGTAGCATTCACTACAGTAGTTCAGAGCTTGCTTTCCTAAGGTGTTGTCATCATTTTCCTATAAGAAAGTTAAGGCTGCAATCTTGTCTGAGCTTACCTGAAAATAATCTGGAAACCATGCCCTATGAAGGTGGCTTAAAGAGCTTGGGATGTTTAGCCTGCAGAAAGGAAGGGCATTGTAGCCATGTATAAGTGAAAGAATGACATAAGAAAGAAGGAGCAGACATGATTTCTGCTGCCCTAGAAACTAGGACTCGGAGCCATGGATTCAAATTACAGGAAAGGAGATTGCACCTGAAGAATTTCCTGACTGTATGGGCTGTTCAGCAATGGAACTCTCTGCCTTGGAGTGTTGTGGAAGCTTCTTCCTTGGAGACTTTTAAACATAGCCTGGATGCCCGTCTCTAGAGGGTGCTTTGATTGTACTTTTCCTGCATGGCAGGGGGTTGGACTAGATGGACCGTGTGGTCTCTTTCAACTCTATGATTCTAAAAGTGGGGGTCATATTTCTGCATGCTTAACAGTCTCTGTGAGCCAATGTTCCTTATGGTGATACACAAAGTGGCCTCAGTTATACCATCATATACATATTTTTGCACGTTGTGAAAAGGCATGCCCATTACCTCCTTGTACAGCACCTGTTGCACACAATGACCCCAGTGTGAACGAGACCAATGGGCCATCTAGTTCATTGGTTCAATTCCATCCCCCCTCATGTGCTTATTATCTCTAAGGACCCTATTTCATGGGCAGGGGTAAAGCAAGGGACAGTGGGGGAAATCGTGAGGCATCGTGGGGTAGCAGAGGGAACCTTCAGGCTCTGTTAGCTCCTGTTAGGGCCTGTAGTCTTCCTTACCACTATGTTCCGCCTCCCCACTTCCTCTTTGACTCCTCTTCTGTTATTCAATGAGGAGCCAATGAGGAGTCATCACAGAGCCCCACAGAGTCCTGATGGAACTAGCCCTGCGTCATGTGATGGGCTCTGGGGGACTCCATGCCGGCAGAGGAGAGAGGCAGGGAGAAGACACTCATTCTCTGTGTCAGATAAGGTCATAAAAGAGCACCTAGGAAAGAATAGATGATATTGGGGACAGAAGCAGGTCCTCATTTCTCTAGTGACAAGAACTGCAGGAATATACCTGGATGCACTCCTGCAGCCAGTTAACAACTGCAGAATGGAGCTGTATCTGAGACTTCCTTAGCTGCTGTTGCAAATTCAGGACCACAGAATTAAGTTTACAGGCAAAGACAAATACTCCATGAGCATGCTGCTTAGATCTTGGTCTAAATCTCATAAATAAACCAGATAATATAGTTTTATTTGGAGCATCCTATATTATTTCACTATGGGCCCAGAGTTTAAGAGCTCTAATATAGGATTTTCTGTACAAACAATCTGCCCCTTAGAACCTCAGGGTGTTGGGCTGACTCAAACGAGTTAGGTTTAGATTTGCAATACCTAAGCAAGACTGTTGTTTCTTTTGGCCAAACTTTCTATTTGGACAAAATAGAAAGTTTGGAGGAACTTTCTATTTTGGCCAAATCATAAGAAGGAATGACTCACTGGAAAAGACAATAATGATTGGTAATGTAGGAGGCACTAAGAAAGGAGGAATACTGCATTCAAAATGGATATACTCAATCAAAGAAGTTACAATCCCAAGTCTGCAAAATAAGGTTTCTTGGAGCTGTCTCATAGATAGGGTTGCCATGGCTCAAGGTCAACTTGAAGGCAGATAACAACAACAAACAATAAAAATATACAGAAGCTCCAAGCCAACATGGGCATTGGTCAAACTGCTTGTGAAATTGTGGGGCTTTCAGTCCAAAACCAAGGTCCACTTAACTATTATTAAATTTGTATTTTTCTACCTTGATACCACATACATTTATTTGGGACAAAGACCATTAAACTAATAATATTAATGAATAATAACTAGGCTTGGTTGATCAAGAAAAATAATGGTTCTAAACCCGTTTTGTATATAGGGGGCGCTGGCGGTTCGATTTTGAAATTATTTCTGAAATTTTATTGAAAAAAAGATCGGAAATACCAGGAAATACGAATCACTTCCTTTGTTTCGTTAATGGAAAGTGCCCCTCCCACCCTCCAGAACCATTAAAATCTCGCAGTTTCCCTTCCTTCCCTTGCCACGAGCTTCCATTCTGAAGGGAGAGGTGGGTGTGGCCAAGCACAGCCCTCCTTGGAGGCCTCGCCCTCAGCGACCTCCAAGGAGGGCTGTGCTTGGCCATGTCCACCTCTTCCTTCTGCGTGACAGCTTGCCAGGGAAGGGAAGCTGAGAGATTTTAAAACTAACACTTTTAAAATCTCTCCGCTTCCCTTCCCTTCCCTTCCAAGCCTCCATGCTGAAGGGAGAGGTGGGCGTCGCCAAGCACAGCTCTCCTTGGAGGTCGCTGGGGGCATGGCCTTCAGGAACAGCTGTTCTTACCCACACCCACCTCCTTCCTCTTTGCATCAGCAGCTTTGCGAGGTGGGCTTTGCGAGGTGGGTGTGGCTATGCCCAGCTCTTCTGCATTGCCGCTTGTCGCCAGGGAGGTAGCCACGCCCACCTTGCAAAACCCACCTCGCAAAGCCACCGATTCAAAGAGGAAGGAGGTGGGCGTGGGTAAGAACAGCTGTTCCTGATGGCCACGCCCCCAGCATTTACGATTCACTGGCGGAATCATAAGGAAGATGGCGGACGCAGCTTCAATATGGCAAAAACACTTCCCCAGGTTGCCAAAATGCATCGATATCGCTTCAAAAGGTAATTTATTTATGATTTCATTACAATTTAAGAAACTTACGACTTGGATCAACCAAGCCTAATAATAATAATAACAGCATCAGACCATGATATATTCATGGCAGTCCGGATCCTGGAACTAGGTCCACAATACTTACTCAATGCCAAGCCAGAGCACTCTTTATAACCTCTGTGCTCTTGAACTTTGGGCATCAGACTTAATTTTTGGGATAAAGAAAATAAATAAATAATCCTGCTTGCTCAAATCTCTGCCATTTTTATACTTCATAGTGAGATACAGTTATGTATGTAATATCTTAAGAAAGCAATAGATTCACTTGTGAGTAAGAAACGGGTATTCTTTTGAAATAAAACAAAGGCTAGCTGGACGTACACAAGCACACACACAGTCACTCTTTCTCCTATCACCTCAAAGTAACAAGATCATGAATAACAGCAGAAGTAGGTTGTCACTGAGATCCTGCTTGCATGACCCATCAGTGACCTTCCTGGTAGTTTATTGTTAAACTCAGCCAGCCTGGAAAGTATAGATTATACAGCAGCAGCAGTCTCTGTATTAATTTATAGCCAAACACCTGGCATATTAATGGCCCTTACTCAGCAGTAATCTGTACAGTATTGCAAGGAGATGGTGCTTCTTTTCTAATTTATTTCCCATGTGTAAATATTTCATGTTGAACAGAAACTTAGAATTCTGGGTTTAAAAATATGTTTAAATATTTCATTTGGAAGGGGGAAATGTCTAAACATTTAATGAGAAGAATCCTCCAAAAATGGTTTGTCTTTATGACATCCCCCCATCCCATTTCCCTGGAGATAATTTTCGTGTTTTAAAGAATCATCATGCACACATTAATATGCATGTTTAAATATGTCCTCTGAGTATAAATACGATATCCATTCATTCTGGCAGAAAAATTACAGGGAGTCAGCATGGCTTAATACCCAATGAGCTTGATCTTAATTTGAGTTTCACCAAACTAGCCTATTTTGTGAGATTGATAGATCTCCTAAACTGAATGAATGACTGGAGATCATTCTTTAGAAAATGAAATAAGTTGTGACGCTGGAGGCATAGAGCAGCAATAGACAACCTTCTTCCTTTTGAGGCACAACATTTGCTTTTTCCATCCGTAAAACATTCACATTTCATCAGAAACCTTCATACAGATGATTCTATTGACTGCACACACTTTCACTTCATGTTAAGTGGTTGACTGCTTAACAAGTGTGATGTAAGATACAAATCAGTTATATTTGTTTGATTCATGAACTATTTCTAGATGTATTGACAAAACATCTAATGTGAGGTAAAGGTAAAGGTTGTCCCCTGACATTAAGTCCAGTCATGTCTGACTCTGGGGTGTGGTACTCATCTCCATTTCTAAGCCAAAGAGCCAGCATTGTCCATAGACACCTCCAAGGTCATGTGGCCAGCATGACTGCATGTAGCGCCGTTAACCCGCCGCTTTAACCCACTGCACCACCGGGGGCTCCCATCTAATGTGAAGAGGCTATTAAAATAAAACTTGTAATGCTGGGGGTTGGGAAAGAGGTTGGACATAATGGAAATGTCTACTTTTTCCATATAAAGGAAACCAGATGTGTTACTTTTAAGGTACAGTAGAACCTCAACTGAAGAGCATCCCAAATTAAGAGCATTTTGAATTAAGAGCTGTCACTCAACCTGATTTCGCTTTGACATATGAGCAGCATTTGAATTAAGAACCAGCACCAGAGGGACTGTTAGTGCAAGAGGGCATGCTAACGAGAGAGTACAAGGCTTCAGGGCAGTGGTTCTCAACCTGAGGTCCCTAGATGTTTTTGGCCTACAATTCCCAGAAATCCTAACACCTGGTAAACTGGCTGGGATTTCTGGGAGTTGTAGGTCAAAAACATCTGGGGACCCAAGGTTGAGAAGCACTGCTTTAGGGCTTCAAGGGAGCAGCCTCCGTTCCTTATGTGCTTGTCTGCTTTGGGAGATTGCTGTCCACTTTGATCTTGTCTGCTTTGAGAAACTTAGGGTTAGAGGATTTTTTCACAACTTTGTGCTACCATTTTGAAGTTGATCTTTTTATTAATTGTTCCATGTGAATGTGCAGGTTTTGCCTTGCTATTACGCTGGCCAACACACATTTTGTTGCTTCAAGTGTGCTTTGTTACCACAACTTTGTGCTTCTACCATTTTAAAGTTGATCTTTCTTTTTTATTGTTTCATGGGAATGTGCATTTATACATTATTTGTTATCTATAAAGTACATTTTCTTATTTAAAAACATGCAAAAAAAAAAGGGGGAGGGGAGTGCCAGAATGGATTAATAGCATTTCAGTGGAAAAATACATTTTGCAATATGAGCTATTTGAATTAAGAGCTTAGTCATGGAATGAATAAACCCTTAACTCAAGGTATTATTATATAAGCAAACTGTTAATATAGTTAATGCATATATTCAGCACTGGATAATATCTTAATTGATCTTCCTAATTTTACTTAGTTACTGTGGGTGCTACACATAGAAAATGGAGTAATCTGTATTTTCATTCCCCTAATAAAAGCTATTTTGTACGTCTCAAGACTAGCTTTATGATTTGCAGCTTGTGTTTCATCTTAGTGTAGTAAAAGTGTGCATAAAACCATGTGTGCCTCTGAAAAGTAATAATAAATGATAAACTTTATTTATATCCAAACCCCTCTCCCCAAAAGGGACTCAGGGTGGCTCACAGCATAAATACAATATACACAGTAACAGTTACAATAAATCACATAGGCAAATCACAATAATTAAAATATGACCAACAACATAAATGTCAACTCATGAACATCAAACACATCAATATAAACATTAAACACATAAGTGTATTTACACAAGAGACATTATACTCTTGATGATAAAAACAGCAATGTATTGTCGAAGGCTTTCATGGCTGGAATCACTGGGTTGTTGTAGGTTTTTCTGGGCTATATGGCCATGTTCTGGAGGGGAAACAAACAGGCACAGAAAATCACTCTCAACAAAAGATTCCCCCCAGGCACTTCCAAGCCATTGAATGCTAATCAAGGTGATCAGCTGAAACATTCACAGCTAGCCCCAGCAGACAAAAGTCATTTGTCTCACCCTGGTCATTCCACAGATATATAAAACCCATTTTTCCTATTTCCAACAGACCTCACTACCTCTGAGGATGCTTGCCATAGATGCAGGCGAAACGTCAGGAGAAAAATTGCCTCCAGAACATGGCCATATAGCCCGGAAAAACCTACAACAACCCAAAAACAGCAATATCCGATTTAGAATTTGCCTCAAGCAGACACCACCTCTTCATTTACACTAACCATTCTCAAAAGTACATGCATAAACATGCTTTAGACAGCGATTAAATTGCATGGGATAAAATAAGTACCAAAATGTGAACATATGCGCAGGAGGTAAAAAAAAAAGGTCTCATAACTTAAATATGAAACTGTGATGAGACAAAAATGCCAGTGGGACTTTGAGGAACACTGCTACTGTAGCACAAAAAATGGAAAAACATTTTTTACTCTTGCTGATGCATACCAATGCCACTACAAAGTAAAATAAATGATGTTTTGATAGAGAGAAAGTTTATGCTGAAAATGTCCTTTGGGACAATTTGAATAGAAAGTACACAGAAACATACACACGCAGACACACAAACCTGCAAAATCATGGGCCTCAGTAATACAAATGTTTATGGGTCGTACTCTTTGTCTGAAATATGAGATGAACAATATGGTATCTGAATTCTTCTATATCCTTCTTATTTTCCGCAATTGGAAAGAAAAAAGCAATAAACTGGATGTTTCAGTTATCGACGCTGGGTAATGTTTATAAGCAATCTTAGAAATATCGAGGGCCCATAATAATAATGTTGTTATTCCATTTTAACTTCCATGATAACATTAATATCATGGTATTTGTAGTTATGGAGAGAGAATTCTCAACCATAGAGTCCTAGCATCTCATCAAACTACAAATTGCAGGATTTCAGAGGTTGCCGTGGCAATTGAAGTATTTACTTCATTTCTACCCTGCCTTTCTTGACCCTGGAGGGGACTCAAGGAGGCTTACAAATCCAGCAATAAATTCAATGCCGCACAGGTAAACAATAAAACACATCCCATAATATAAAACTATCTAAACATATAACAATTAAAATACATATCAATAAATCAATTAGATTAAAGCCATATAAATTGCTGAGTCAATGTCTCATATCCATATCAATGTGTAGTGTGAATCAGAAACCAGTTTCTAGAGATCTTTTAAAAGATCTAGAAGCAGGACCAAACATATAAAACAATTTGTATATTGGATGTTGCCTTTTAGGTCCGCACTCCACAAATATGTGGGGCATTTTCCCCTCTGACAGTTTGCATACATTGTTTTTGTTTTTATCTTTATATACAGAGTTGAGGTATGAAAATCTTTCCAGTATAATATTATATATCTTTCATGTCGCTGGATATTCTTGTCCCTAGATTCTCTTTCCCTATATAGTATGTATTGCTGCACCAATGCGCAATTAGTAGTGAGAAATAAATTTTAAATAACTACTAGCAATCTGGATGCTGAATAATAGCATATAAAGTATATATGTCCTCTACATAGAAGAAATAGGATCAAATTAGAAAGATCTGTGTTCAGTGCAGAACCGTAGTATTTTGTGCATTGTAGAGTCCTTTGAAGTCTTTGGCCATGTATGGAATACAATGCCTTGAAAGAAGACTATATAATTAACCTGTCAGTGATATCTGTTATTAAAGAATTGACTACTCTGTGATTTTGTAATTGGTTGGTTTATTCTACAAGCATATGAATGTTAAAGCCAAGTAATATTCTCTTAGGTTTGAAGGAGAGAGCAATACTTTCACTGTCAATAATGGAACATTTTTGCCAGTTTTGGAATAACACATTTTCTTTATTAATTCTCTTCAACAGGCCATTCTGCTAATCTAACCTGTCGAGCATTCTTTGGATACAGCGGTGAAGTCAGCCCTTTAATGTATTGGATGAAAGGCGAAAAGTTTATTGAGGATTTGGATGAAAGTCGGGTTTGGGAAAGCGATATTAGGTAAAAAGAGAACACTGTATATATTTTGTCTAGACTCATCTCTTATTCCCTGTAATGAATCATGTTCCATGCAAAAGGAAGCAATGTATTAAAGCACCATAGACCAGCCTTTCCATTCACTGACAACGGCATTAAAAAATCGTTCTTTGACAGTTATCCAATTATTTCTTAAACTAGCAGTTCTTTCATATAAAAACAGATATCTAAATAGGATTTAGAAATCTAAATGAGTAACTTGCCAGATAACAGTCATTATTTTGTATTTACAAGATCCCTGTATCCCAGGCACAGGCAAACTTTCTAACTTGGCAAGGTGGAGCAGGGTGGGCAGGCCAAAAGGTAGGGGGTTCTCCCCCAGTCCCCTCCCTACCCTTTCCTCTCATTCCTTTTCTCTTTTGGAGCAGAATGTGAAGGAAAAACAGAAAACGTTTGGATCCCAAAAGGGTTGGTCTTAGTCAGGATGAGATGATGGATGGGAGAGAAGAAGTGTATCCATGAGACCTCATATTACCTACTCCTGATATAGAGCTGGAAGAGACCCCAAGGGCCATTCAGTCTAACCTCCTGTCATGCAGGAAGGCACAATCAAAGCACTCCCAATAGACAGCCTCTGTGGAAAAGTCTCCAGAGAAGGAGACTTCATCACATTCCCAGGCAGCCTAATGCCACTGTCCGGGAAGTTCTTCCTAATCTTTTCAGTCAAGTCTATTTCCCTGCTATTTGAACCCATTGCTCCTTTGTGCCCTGGTCTCTAGAACAGCAGAAAGTCAGCTTTCCCCCCTCCTCCTCTTCAATGGTACACCCTTTTAAATATTAAAGCACGGTTCCCATGTTTTCTTGCTACCTTCTCTTCTCCCAGCTAAACATCCCCTAGGAGGAAAGGAGGAAGGAAAAAGAGAAGGGATGGAGGGAGGAAGAGAAGTATGGAAGGAAGGAAGGGTAGAAGGGCTCTTCCTGTCATGGAGGCTGGCGATCCTGTCAACGCCCTGGTTGATGGCTATAATAGAGAGATGGCCAGGGTGATAAACATGATCACTCCTGAATGTCCCCTCTCGCTGCACAGAGTCATGCCATCTCCTTGGTTCTTTGAGCTGGAGATGAAGTGGGTGAGAAAGAGACTGGAGTGCATCTGGAGGAAATCTCAGGGTGTTTCCAACCAAGTGTGGGCTTGAGCCTCAATTAGAGCCTATACCGTGGCTATACGGAAAGCCAAGGAGACTTTCTTGACTGCCCACATAGCATCTGCATCCAATAGACCTTCTGAGTTGTTTCTGGTCATTGGGAAACTGTCATCGACGACTCAACAGCCTGGTGCTGCGATTTCGCACACCATTTTGCAGATAAAGTCTCTGTGATACGCCTTGAGCTAGACAGTACCAGAGGAGGTGACCGAGGCATCTGCCTGTCTGGTTTTGTGGGATTCTTTCCAGCTTGTTCATCCCAATGACGTGGAGGGGGTCCTTGGGGCTGTGAGGGCGACCACATCGGCTCTGGACCCTTGCCCTTCTTGGCTAATTAAATTGGCTAGAGGTGGGTTGATTGATTGGCTTGTATTCATCATCAATGCTTCACTGGAGCAGGGGGCATTCCCATCTGGTCTGAAACAGGCTGTGGTTAGACTAATCCTGAAAAAGGCCTCCCTTGATCCCACAGTTTTGAACAATTACAGACAAATCTGTAACCTCCCTTTTTTGAGCAAGGTGCTGGAGCGGGTGTTCGCCTCTCCGTTCCAGGGATTCCTAGAGGACATTGATTACCTGGATCAGTCATAGTCTGGGTTTAGGCCTGGTCATGGTACCGAGACAGCTTTGGTCACCTTGGTGGATGACCTCCGCAGGGAGCTAGACAGGGGGAGTGTGACCCTGTTGGTTCTCTTGGACATCTCAACGGCCTTCGATACCATAGACCATGGTATCCTTCTGGGATGGGTCTTGGGGGCACGGCTTTGTCGTGGCTCCAGTTCTTCCTGGAGGGTTGTTCCCAGATGGTAAGCTGAGGGAGATCTGTTCAGTTCCCTGGCCTTTGACCTGTAGGGTCCTGCAAGGTTCCATTCTGTCCCCCATGCTTTTTAACACCTACATGAAACCGCTGAGAGAGGTCATCCGGAGTTTTGGAGTTGGGTGCCATCTCTACGCAGATGATGCCCAACTCTACTGCTCCTTTCCACCTCACTCCAAAGAAGCCCATCCGATGCTGGACGAGTGCCTGGCCACTGTGACTGTCTGGATGAGGATGAATTAGCTGAGGATCAATCCCAACAAGACAGAGGTCTTCCAGGTCGATCGTAAGCCGGATCGGGGTATAGGGTGGCAACCTGTGCTCGATGGGGTTGCACTCCCCCTGAAGTCACAGGTCGCAGCTTTAGTGTCCTCCTAGGCTCATCACTAACGCTTGAAGCTCAGGCGTCAGCGGTGGCTGGGAGGGTCTTAGCACAACTAAAACTCATGCACTAGTTGCGACCGTACCTTGTAGAATCATAGAATCATAGAGTTGGAAGAGACCTCATGGGCCATCCAGTCCAACCCCTTGCCAAGAAGCAGGAATATTGCATTCAAAGCACCCCTGACAGATGGCCATCCAGCCTCTGTATAGAATCATGAAGTCGGATCTGGCCATGGTGGTCCACGCCTTAGTCACCTCCAGATTGCATTACTGCAATGAACTCTACATGGGGCTGCCCTTGAAGACAGCTCGGAAATTTCAATTGGTTCAACGAGCGGCAGCCAGGCTACTAAATGGAGTGACTTACAGGGAGCAGTCAGCCCCCCCCCCCTTTTTTTTAAGGAGCTTCCATTGGCTGTCGTTCATCTTCCAGTCCCAATTCAAGGTGCAGGTTCTTACCTATAAAGCCCTGAATGATTTGGGACCCACCTACCTGCGTGACCACATTTCTGTTTACGAACCCACGCAATCTCTTCGTTCATCTGGAGAGGCCCTGCTCTCGCTCCTGCTTCCTTCGCAGGTGCAATTGGTGGGGACAAGGGAGAGGACCTTCTCTTTGGTGCCCCCCCCCCCCCAACTCTGGAACTCTCTATCTAAAGATATCAGACAAGCCCCCACTTTGGCAGTCTTTAAGAGAAGCTTGAAAATGTGGCTGTTCCAGTGTGCCTTCCCTGAATAAAGGAAATGATGCCTGATCTGACCAATTTCCTTCCATATGTCCTCTGAAGCACTTTATCTATCTATTGGATTGATCCCTCCACATCACTTTTTAAAACCCTATGTCTAGACATACCCTACTCTGTACATGCCCAGGGTTTTAAAATTTTAATCTACATCTGGCCCTGCCATAGTGTTTAAAATTTTGTGTGTGTTATTGCTTACATGTTTAACTGTATTATTTATATTGTTTTATTTTCTTGTTTGTTTGTTGATGTATTGTTGAATTTGTATTTGACGGGCTTGGCCTCATGTAAGCCGCCCCCAGTCCCTTTGGGGAGATGGTGGTGGGGTATAAATAAAGTGTGTGTGTATGTGTGTATGTGTGTATGTGTGTGTGTGTGTGTGTGTGTATGTATGTGTGTGTGTGTGTGTATATATATATATATATATATATATATATATATAATCTTTGCTCATGACAGAAAAAATGTGTAAATGTTATTTCATTATAACTGAGATAGGTAATATGCTATGAGTAGTCTAGTGTTGAAAACGATGAGATTTTGAATATTTAAATATACTTAAATGTTCAACATCTAAAAATAATATTTTTAAAATGTATATGACATACAAATGAATTTAATGTATAGTCTTGGGCCTCATCTCTAAGAAATATTATTATGTATATGCAAGTAATCCAAAAATTTGGAAAAAAAATCAAAATATTGGACACTTCTGATCCCAAGAATTTTAGATAAGGGATATTCAACCTGTGTCATACTTATTAAATCCTTTTGAAAGTTTTGCAAACTTTTGACCAATATTTTTGGTGCACAACTTCAATTTCATATCTGAGAGCTGTTAATAGCATCGTCACAAATTTACCACTGCACTCATTAACAACGATGACAAATAAGAACATTCTATAATATAACTTGCATCAAACCAAGACTGTCTCGCTGTATCTCTCTAGTGATATGTATTCCGTATTTTTTGTTTATTTCACTAGAATTCTTAAGGAGCATCTTGGAGAACAGGAAGTTTCCATCTCATTAATTCTTGATTCAGTGGAAGAAGGAGACCTCGGAAATTATTCATGTTATGTTGAAAATGGATATGGCCGCAGACATGCTACTGTTGTTCTTCTCAAAAGAGGTGAATATCTTCTTTACAAAGATAGTTTTCACTGTAAACTGTAGACATTCTGTTATTCTTCCTGGTTCGTCCTTTCATGTCTTTGGTACACTGAGAAAACAATATTAAGCACCTCTTGCTTCTGTCTGGAAAGCCTCTTTAAATAAATAAATGTAATAAGATTGCCTGTTGACAAAAGCATAGTTGTACACACTTCTTAATCAAGCTTTGTGTGGGAAATACTTTAATAACTAAGCAATTTTTTTCTATGACCATCAGTCTGCCACACACCTATTAGAAGTAGCAATGTAATAATTTTCTAAATGAGTTATGTCTAAATAATATGAAAGCATTGAGTTCCAAACAGAGGAAAGGCTCTTCACAAAACAAGCCATGGGAAAGCTTTTTCCCACATCCTGTAAAATTCCAACTTGTAAGTCTTTCTCCCATCACTCTACTTACTATAGCAGCTTATATTTGCATTACAAATTAACCAATTAACTAGCGTAGTTTAGAATTGGTATGTATGGATAAATTTACAGAATTGGGATATATCTCTGCTAACTTCTTTTTAGGTGATTTCTAAAACAAGAGGCATATGCTTCTTATGCAGTTGATAACTAATGCTGTATCCTACCCTGCTTCTGAACTTTTTGATATCACTTTACCAAAGATGCAGCTCAATGGATTGGTGTCTTAAATTAAGATGAAAAAAATTGGCTCAAGTTTTCATGATGCCATTTTCTAGTTCTTCATTTACATGTCTTCAAATTTTGTCTATATGACATTTTCCATTGATGGTGTTAACCCAAGATTTTCTTGGTACTAACTCTTAGATCCCTTCTACACCACCATATAAAATCCAGATTATCTGCTTTGAACTGGATTATATTGTCGTGTAGACTCATATAATCCAGTTCAAAGCAGATAATGTGGATTGTCTTCTTTTATGGAAGTGTAGAAAGGGCCTTTGTTACCGTTTGTTTCAGTCAGTCATGTTATTGTTTTGCAAGTGAAATAGAAGTGAAACAAAACAGCTTAGGTGTCAGCGATGTGAGACACTGGTTTAGTATGGCTGCAATGGTTGTTTAGTATGGCTGCAATGCTCAGCATAACATAGTAGAATTATTTTTTTTTTAATTTACCATATTTATATCCTGCCTTTTTCACCCCACTCAAGGTGGCTTTACAACAGGCAGCAATTTGATGCCATACACACATATATCAAATAAACAGTTACAATTAGAATGAGCTGTATACCACCACCCTGGACTTATGATATAGCTTCTCAAGTTCCTTACCCCACATATCAATTTTATGTCTCTTGGAAATTGGGTAGAGAAGCATCTAGCTCTGTCTCCAAAACCAGATACAAAATTAACTTTAAGATTTGCCATAACCAGACAGAGGACATAACCATACTCTGCTCAGTGTCCACAAAGCAGTGATTTAGAGGCGTACAGTAAGGCAAAGGGAACTTAGAGTTCTCCAGAAGTATGCAAGTACCAACCTCCACAGTGCCAAAGAACTGTACAGGCATAAAGGTACTGTATGGCAATGACAGAATGCCAGCCTGTTATGAATGAAGTTCAGCACCATATCGTGGCTGAGTATATTATCCAAATATTTATTAGCATAATCTATTCTTTCAGGGTTATTTATATGATCATTACATTTATAGGAAGCGAAAATTTATGGTAGTACAGCATATACTTACACTCAAGGCCCTATATTCCAAAAATCAAGGTAGAAAATCTCATAATATCTGCTTTGAACTGGGTTCTTTGAGTCCACTCTCAGATAATGTGGGATTTTCTGCCTTGATGTTCTGGGATATAGGACTGTATGGAAGGGCCCTCAGAGGTCCCAAGGCTTGGTGTCTAGTTAACTTCTAGTGAATGGACCTCTCCTAAAATAGAGCCACTTCTAAACAATACTGAACTACATAGACTAATAGTCTGTCTTGGGAAAAAAGCAAATACTTTGACTGAAGTGTCGCATATATAAAATAGTATGTTATTCTTTTAACCTTTTAATCTCACATGGGTAAGATGAAACTTTGTAATATCACTTGCCCCATTTTTGTCCATTTAAAAGCTCTGATACAATTTGATTTAATATTTTTATTCCACAGGTCCACAATCTGGTTCATACCCCCAGTGATTTCAACCAAAATAATAAAAGCAATATAATCAGTGTCAGATTTGTAAAAGAACCATCGCAATGACTTGTCAGTGACAAAGTAATAACAAATAAGTGTATTTAACATAATTTAAATTACTAATGACTGTAGGAAGTATGAGTAGGTCCATGAGTAGGAAAAATTCTCAGTGCTGAGAAATTATGCAAATACCTAAAAGTTTGAACAGGAGAAGGGCTTTGCCAGGGGGGAAACTGAAGAGGATTTGAATTGTTTGAGAAGTTACTGATTGCATCTGTGAGATTTGAAATGCACCTGACGGTTGTATTCAGCATACTTTGCATTTTGACATCTTTTTCAATAAGATGAGAAATTAGCTATGACAGATAAAAAGAGAAAGAGAAAGAGGGAGGGAGAGGGAGAGAGAGAGAGAGAGAGAGAGAGAGAGAGAGAGAGAGAGAATTTCTACCTGGAAAAACTCTACACAGTTGCTGAGCTCATCGTTCTCACCATGGCAACATTTTTAATAAAATGTCCTTGATTAGACCTACATTTTGGCTATGCAAGAAATATTCTTGCTGGATTCTTTGTTTATGCCAAAAGCTCAGTAACTGAGTGTTAGTTGTTATTACACTGCATTGCTCTATTGGCACACATTAAGGCTGCAATCCTATACACAGTTACCTGGAAGTAAGTTTCACTGAAGTAGGAGCTGTTTTTGAACAGACTGATTTAGGATTGCAATGATTAGGGAAAGACATCCATATTGACAATGGTATTCATCTAATATTCAAGATTGAAAGACTGTCACCAATTGCAATGAATATTATATATTTTACATGTTTAGCACATCTTCAACCCACATCATTCTATCAAGATTGTGTTCAAATATAATAATATAAAGCCATATCAAAGCCTGATTCAGAAAGCAGGCAAAAATAATGTTCAGTGACAATGCAATGATCAGGACTGAAATATATATAAATTGAAAGGTTGTGAGGGTTTAAACTTTTTTTTAATGCTTAGTATGATTTGTCTGGTTTGGCTGCCCTCCCAAGGGAGAAACTAGCAAGGAGAGGGCACTGCTTTGGAAGGAAGGTCAGCTTCTGATGGCTATCAGGTTGACCTCAAGGGTCAACTGGATTTCCAGGTAATATTATCTGCACAGTAGAACTGTGTTGTTTACACATACCAAAACTTATTGCTGTTCACAACTGTTAGAAAGCTAAATCAAATAGATGGATGTGCTGCAAATCTCCAAATAGAAAAGTCTGTGCAGAAATTGGAAAGGTGTCCTAAATTCTCTAAAGCAAACCTGTACAACTTGTGGCCCTCTAGGTGTTTTGGACTTCATCTCCCACAATTCCTGACCATTGGACAAGCTGGCTAGTGCTTCTGGGAGTTGGAAATCTGAACCTGGAGGGCCACAGGTTGTTCAGGCCTGCCCTAAAGGCATCAGATTGTGTCTGATCTTGGAAGCAAACCAGGCTTAACCTTGGTTATTACTAAGATTTGAGACTGCCAGTGAAAACCAGGTGCTGTAGCTGTATTTCAGGGGAAGGAACTGGTAGAATCCACTCTGAGTATTCCTTGCCTAAAAAATAGATGAAGTCACAATAAGTTAACTTGAAGACATAGATAGGTGATGATAGATAGATAGATAGATAGATAGATAGATAGATAGATGATAGATGTTATTGTTCATTCATTCAGTCATCTCCGACTCTTCGTGACTTCATGGACCAGCCCACGCCAGAGCTCCCTGTCAGCCGTCACCAACCCCAGCTCCTTCAAGGTCAGTCCAGTCACTTCAAGGATGCCATCCATCCATCTTGCCCTTGGTCGGCCCCTCTTCCTTTTACCTTCCACTTTCCCCAGCATAATTGTCTTCTCTAGGTGTTGCTGTCTCCTCATGATGTGGCCAAAGTACTTCAACTTTGTCTCTAGTATCCTTCCCTCCAATGAGTAGTCGGGCTTTCTTTCCTGGAGGATGGACTGGTTGGATCTTCTCGCAATCCAAGATACTCTCAGAACTTTCCTCCAACACCACAGTTCAAAAGCAGCTATCTTCCTTCGCTCAGCCTTTGCTCAGATGATAGATAGATAGATAGATATTCTTTTTTATGGTTAGGAGTTCATTCACACTACAGAATTATGGTGCTATTATAAACTGCCCTGGTTCCAACCCAAAGTCTCAAGAGGTACGAGAATTCTTAATTCTCAGCCAGAGAATTAAGGCTCCTCCTTAAACTGTCAATTTTAAGATTGAAGTGGAACACACACTAATTCTATACTATGAATGGTCCTCTAGTTTCTTTCTGAAGAAGCACTATTGGGCTAAAGCAGTTTTGCATATGTTAGAAACTGTAATGATATTTTGCAGTTAATAGCCAGAGATAAAGCTAATTTCATAATATTTGATCCCTCCACCCTCCCACCCCATTCCATCCTTGCAGAAAATATGTAAGATGAATCACTCATAGTCACCAGACACAAGCAGATGCTAAAACTTCTAAAACTTATAACCTCATCTGCATGCATTACGCAGTGGGGATTGGGCTGTCCTACAGTTTATATTTCCATGAGATTTAAATGCAAGCAAGCACGAAGTTCACCGTTTATAAATATAATCACTCTTAATAATGCAATATAATGTAATAATAAATGGAGAAGGGATATACTCGTTCAGTGGTACACTGCTGAAATATGAGATTTTTGCTTACTAGGGAGCTAACCTCCTGCAGTCTTATTTAATTACATGGCATGCTGAAATTACAAAGTAGCCTCTAATTGCCTAATTACTTTTTACCATTTTTACACTTTTTTAAAAAATGGGACTTTACAAACAAATGAAGAGCTTTTTGCAAAGTTTTTCAGCATCTTACCTATCTTTGATGATTAATTACCACCGCAAAAACGACCCTCCCTGACTTGCACAACAAACCCTATTCTTGACTTGCACAACCAATCCCTCCCTGACTTGCACAACCAATCCTATTCTATGCTTGTCTCTTCAAGAAATGGCTATTAAACACTTAATGAATATTCCCAAATATTTTCCATTTGTCTTCTCCTGTAGTATGCACAGCATGTTTTATTTGGACTTTCTATCCTTTCATATAATTTCCTTTTTGGATCTTAATATAATCTCTTTTAATACTTGGACAATCCTTTTCCATGATCCTCTTGAAAGAAGTACAATTGTATGTTTATTCTGCAGCAAAGGGCAACTTTGGAGTACCCTTCCTATTTGTTCTACAACAGATCTTTTTCTTGTGTTATTGCAAAAGCTGTGGGAATTGAGTCTGTGCAAAGCTCTTTTCAACTCTGGCATCACACCTATTATTTGTTGCCAGTTGGCTTCATGTAGCATGGGTAGTTGCATGTTAGTTTCAGTTGCATAGGCCTCATTTGTCTATCCCAGTGAGCAGAGAAAACTGGGACTTCAGTCATCACTCTACCTCTAACAGCCATCCAGCTGCAACTTATCACAGCATAACAAGCCATAGTACATACATTTTGCTTAAATAATGTGACTATTAAGGACATGGCTCTGAACAGCTGCAATTCATTGGCATTTTAGAACTTGAGTGCATATGGAAAGCTACAGTGTACATATTAAACTCAAAAGGTTTGTGTTCATTGAAGGTTTGTAGCCATTATATTTTTGAGACAAGAATGTCATTAAAAAGTATGCAGAGTGATAGAGAACTTTTGCAGTGAGGAAAGGGGTTTGGGGAACTAGGGGTACTTCCAGACAGCACCAAATCATGGGATTTAGAAGAGGGAACCCCCCCCCCCCCCCAAATTAAAAAACAACAACAACGAAACGGGACCTCAGAGCAGGTCCCCAAACAAACCTACCAGTCCCGGGTTTGCTTCCCCTGCCGTCCTCACTGGCCTCCCTTCTGTATTTCAGGATAAAATGGAGGGCAGATGGGGGACATCAGCTGGAAGTTTTTTAAAAACAAAAAATATGGTCATGCACTGATCCTCACATATATGGATCACTGCATAATAAAGGGAATTAAAAAAAACTTCAGCCAAAATTCTTCTTTCCCTTATTATTTATTAGAGTTCTGTTTATAGTGTTACAGTGTTTACAGTGTCAAATAAAGAATTTCAGAGAATTCTAGTGGTTCTCGGTTTGTGCTTGTCAATCTGCTGTGCATCCATTTGACAGCCCAATCAGCTGATCAGCTGTTTTGGACTCTTTAAAAGAGATTAACATCAGCTGGAGCAGTCTCCACAAGGGTGAGGGAAGGAAAACATGTCTTTTCTAGCATGCAGGGTCACACAGACATGTGAAGATGCACATCTTTCAGACAGAAACAGGGGGGCTTTTTATCCCATGGTTTCCCTCCTTTGTAGTGAATCATAGAATCATAGAATCATAGAATCAAAGAGTTGGAAGAGACCTCATGGGCCATCCAGTCCAACCCCCTGCCAAGAAGCAGGAATATTGCATTCAAATCACCCCTGACAGATGGCCATCCAGCCTCTGTTTAAAAGCTTCCAAAGAAGGAGCCTCCACCACACTCCGGGGCAGAGAGTTCCACTGCTGAACGGCTCTCACAGTCAGGAAGTTCTTCCTCATGTTCAGATGGAATCTCCTCTCTTGTAGTTTGAAGCCATTGTTCCGCATCCTAGTCTCCAAGGAAGCAGAAAACAAGCTTGCTCCCTCCTCCCTGTGGCTTCCTCTCACATATTTATACATGGCTATCATATCCCCTCTCAGCCTTCTCTTCTTCAGGCTAAACATGCCCAGCTCCTTAAGCCGCTCCTCATAGGGCTTGTTCTCCAGACCTTTTATCATTTTAGTCGCTCTCCTCTGGACACATTCCAGCTTGTCAATATCTCTCTTGAATTGTGGTGCCCAGAATTGGACACAATATTCCAGGTGTGGTCTAACCAAAGCGGAATAGAGGGGTAGCATTACTTCCCTAGATCTAGACACTATGCTCCTATTGATGCAGGCCAAAATCCCATTGGCTTTTTTTGCCGCCACATCACATTGTTGGCTCATGTTTAACTTGTTGTCCAACGAGGACTCCAAGATCTTTTTCACACGTACTGCTCTCGAGCCAGGCATCCCCCATTCTGTATCTTTGCATTTCGTTTTTCCAGCCAAAATGGAGTATCTTGCATTTGTCACTGTTGCACTTCATTTTGTTAATTTTGGCCCATCTCTCTAATCTGTCAAGATCGTTTTGAATCCTGCTCCTGTCCTCTGGAGTATTGGCTATCCCTCCCAATTTGGTGTCGTCTGCAAACTTGATGATCATGCCTTCTAGCCCTTCATCTAAGTCATTAATAAAGATGTTGAACAGGACCGGGCCCAGGACGGAACCTTGCGGCACTCCGCTCGTCACTTCTTTCCAAGATGAAGAGGAAGCATTGGTGAGCACCCTCTGGGTTCGTCCATTTAACCAATTACAGATCCACCTCACCGTAGTTTTGCCTAGCCCACATTGGACTAGTTTCCTTGCCAGAAGGTCATGGGGGACCTTGTCGAAGGCCTTATTTATTTATTATTTATTTATTTGCTTTATTTCTATACCGCGTTTCTCAACCTATAATAGGTGACTCAATGCGGTTTACACAATATTAATTACCACAACAATAACAATTAAAACACAGCATACCCAATAACAAACACACAACCATTCATACAGTGCCTCGATCGCAACCAAGATCCTTACTGAAATCCAGGTACGCTACATCCACGGCATTCCCCGCATCTACCCAGCTTGTAACTCTATCGAAAAAAGAGATCAGATTAGTCTGGCATGACTTGTTTTTGATAAATCCATGTTGACTATTAGCAATGACCGTATTTGTTTCTAAGTGTTTGCAGACCACTTCCTTAACAATCTTTTCCAGAATCTTGCCTGGTATTGACGTGAGGCTGACCGGACAGTAGTTGTTTGGGTCATCCTTTTTTCCCTTCTTGAAGATTGGGACCACATTGGCCCTCCTCCAATCTGCTGGAACTTCTCCTGTTCTCCAAGAACTCTCAAAGATGGTTGCCAACGGTTCCGAAATGACTTCCGCTAGTTCCTTCAATACTCTGGGGTGTAGTTGATCTGGCCCTGGGGACTTGAACTCATTTAGAGCGGCCAGGTATTCCTGTACGCAGGGGCGGCCCTAGGTAATTTTCAATGGTAAGCAAACATTATTTTGGCGCCCCCCCCCCCCAAAAAAAACCCCAATCACTGAAAAATAAAAGGTAGAAGGTAGAGGTGAATAAAGTGTTACCTTACAAACCAGAAGTTTACTTACAACATTATGTTCATGTAGTTACATTACATAGAATTAAAAAATGCAAATATTTTATTAAACTTGGCAACAATTTTAAGTTTTTGTTGTTATTTTGGTCTACAAGTACTACACAAAGGTTTCACAGAAAATACAAGATCTTTGCATCACGACAATTCTGCTGAGACAACTGAAGACAGAACAGCCCTTAATACATACATACATATACATACACATACATACAAACATACATGCACACAGACACACACACATACATATATTATTTTATTTGAAATTGCAAATGGCAATGCATTCCATCACACACACACTTAAATAAATATTGTGTGTTTAGGGAACTAACGGCTTCTTTTCTGCAAGGACTTCTTCTGGAATGCATGGCAATTCCAAAGAAAATAAAATATTTTGGACCATGACAAGTAAGTCCACTGTGACGACTAACGACAGAATAACCTTATCTATATAAATAAAAATATAATGTTCGTTTGTGGGATTAACATAACTCCAAAGCCCCTGGACGAATTAGCACCAAATCTGGCAGCAAAACACATACTAATCCAATCTATGTCTGTCAAACAAAAAAAAATCTTTAAAAATGAAGGGGAAATAACTTTTAAACCCCCCCCCCCCCCGCCCCGCAAATACCTTACAGAGCATGCACAAAAGGCCCCTCCCCAACGCAGCAGAAGACTGATGCACCAACCATTGTGAGGGAAGAGAAGCCTCCATGGAATCCCTTTCCAAGCAGGAAGGCAGGGTCCACTTTCTTTTGGGGAGGAGAGGGATTGAGGAAAGGAAAGAGGGAAGGAAGGAGAGATGGAGAGTGTGGAGTCTTGGCAAGGCAAGCCCTGGCAGCAGCTGGAGCCAAGTGGCCCCCAGGCAACCCTCCCCCCAAAACCAGATGGGAGGGATGGGAGAGGAAAGTAATGGAAAAGAAAGGGAAGGAACAAGGAAAGAAAGGAGGAACTGGTGAAGGGATAAAGAATCAGAGAGCCCTAGAGTTGGGAGAGACCTGGTGGGCCATCCAGACCAACCCCATTCTGTCAAGAAGCAGGAAAATCACAAAGCACCCCAGAGAGATGGCCACCCAGTCTGTTTCAAAAAGGTTTTTTTTAAGTGTTTCGGTCAGCATGACTATCACTGAAAAGCCTTGCAGCGTCAAACCCTGGCTGCTTCTCATTACTTTATTTTCCATACCACCACACTACCCCAGAGTACTGCTATTATTATTATTATTATTATTATTATTATTATTATTATTATTATTGAGAGTCTAAATGGCCCTCTATCAGGAGTGTTTTGATTGTGCTTTTCCCTTATGCCAGGAGGTTGGACAGGATGGACCTTGGAGGTCTTCCTACTCTATTATTCTATTACTATTATTAATAATAGTATTATTATTAAGCAGAGTCTCTATGGCCATCTGTTAGGAGTGCTTGGATTGTGTTTTTCCCTTATGGCAGAAAGAGGTTGAACTGGATGGCCCTTGGAGGTCTCTTGCAACACTTTTTTTTTTGTCGTGTCAGGAGCAACTTGAGAAACTGCAAGTCACTTCTGGTGTGAGAGAATTGGCCGTCTGCAAGGATGTTGCCCAGGGGACACCCGGATGAATTGATATTTTTATCATCCTTGTGGGAGGCTTCTCTCATGTCCCCACATGAGGAGCTGGAGCTGATAGAGGGAGCTCATCTGCCTCTCCTATTACTGTAGGATCCTATTACTGTGAATTCCTCCCAAAACCCTCCAGTGTTTTCTGCTGGTCATGGAGGTTCTGTTTGCCAAGTTTGGTTCAGATCTGTCATTCATGTCTTAGTGGTCTGTGGAAGTCTGAGCTGAATTAGTTGAAGGTACTCCAAATCCCATCAGCTTCATTAGCATTCAATGGCCTTGCAGACAAGAGTCAATGAAGACCAGCTAATACCTCTCAACAAATCATTCCCCCGGGCAGGAAGCAGCCAGGCTTTGAAGCTGCAAGGTTATTTGCTGCATCAGAAGCAAACCAAGGGTAAATTTGTAATGTATATAGAAAACACAAACTTTAAAAACTTGATATTCAGCTGCAAGGTCATTCAGTGCTAATCAAGGTGGCCAATGGCAACATTCACACTTGCCTCAAGCAGGCAAGAGCTCTTCTTCTCACCCTGGACATAATTCCACAAGGATATATATATAAAAGGATATATATATAAAGGATATATATATAAAAACCCCACTTGCCTAGTTTCCAACAGACGTCCCAACCTCTGAGGATGCCTGCCATTTATAATAGATAACTATCTAATAAATATAAATAATTCATGATCAAAATAATAACATAATAAATAATAATTGTAAATATAATAATAAAGATAATAAAATTAATAATAGTAATAATTCAAAATCTGAGAATGTAATGGGGACGAGGCAGTTTCCAACAGACCACCCAACCTCTGTGGATGCCTGCCATTGATGTGGGCAAAACATCAGAATGCTGCTAGGATATGGCCAGGCAGCCCGGAAATCTCAAAGCAACCCAATAATTATAAAACTACTAATAATTTATAATATGATAGATAATAACCTAATAAATATAAATAATTTATAATGAAAATAATAACCTAATAAACAGTAATAATTAGTGAATATAAATATAATAATAAATATAATAAATTATAATAAATAAATAAATAATTTGTGATCAAAATAATAATGGAATAAATAGTAATAATTGATCAAGACAGTTTTACACAGTGTATTTTAATATTGAGACAAATGTTTTGATTTCATGTCCCGGTATTGAAAGTTTGCCGTATATATGCTGTGCTCCGCCTTGAGTCCCCTGAGTCGGGTTGAGAAGGGCGGAATATAAATATGTCAAAATAAATAAATAAATAAATGGTAAATATATTAACAAATATAATATAATAATAATATATATAATTATAATAATAAATCCAAAGCCAAGAATTCAATGGAGGCGAGGGAGCAGCAGCCTTAGTTCTTCCTTGGCTGGCTTCCAATTGAGGCTTAATCATAATACATAATATAATATAAATAGCTTATATTAATTATAAATAATTTCCCAATCAGGTCTAATAATAAATATATTAATATAAATAATTTCTCAATCAGGCCAGGCAGGAAGATAGAATTACTATTACATTAGTATGCATTATTATTGTTGTTGTTGTTATAAGACTCAGGCAGTTGGAAGGGAACCCCAAAGGTCATCTAATCCATGAACAAACATTTTCTCATGATTCTGAAATCCATCAACCATGAAACTGAATTAAACTTGGCATACAGGACGCCCATGATCAAGAAAAAAATGTTGGGAAGGTTTGGGGAAAATAGACCTTGACATTTGGGTGTTGCTGGGCTGTATAATTCCTCCACCATTAAAAATAATTCCAAACTGCAACAATCACTGAATTGAACTAAACTTGGCATATAGAAGAACTTACATGCCAAGTGTGAGAGCCAGGCGACCCAAACACTGACACAGGCCTGGGCCCTGCAGGGAGCCTGCTTCTCAGTTTGCGCCATCCCCAAGCGCAGCGGACGGCGAGATCCACGTGACCCAGGCTCCCAGGCAGTTCCTGGCCATGCAAGGAGCCCGTCGCCTCGGCTCGCGCCATCCCCAAGTGCAGCGGGCGGCAAGAGCCTGGCAACCCAGGGCGACAGAGGAGGCGGCGACAGAGGAGGAGGGAGGCCCAGCCCAGGCTTTTCTGCAGCCTTGCTCTCCTTCTCCCTTGTCCCATGTGCAGCCCTGCGCTCGCCTTCCTCGGTGGCAGAGGCAAAAAAGGTGCACGAGGGAGCAGAGAAAGATGAGCGCCTTTCCCTCCTCCCATGCCCCGTGCGCGCCTTTACCGTCGCACGGGGCATGGGAGGAGGGAAAGGTGCGCACCTTTCTTACTCCCTCGCATGCCTTTCCTGCCTCTCTGCTGCTGAGGAGGGTGCGTGCAGGGAGAGAGAGGAAGGCTAGAGGCACGCGCCTTTCCCTTTCCCCTCGCCCCATGTGCGGCTTTTATGCCTCCTCCTGTCGCTGCCTCCGCCACGGCGGCTGCGTATGGGACGACGGAGGCCCAATTGGAGGGGCATCTACCCAGGGGCCTCAAGACTAAATGCGCCCCTGGGCAAAACAAACTGTTCCGCAAAGGCTTACCTGGCGTAACGCATAAACCGCCCCTGCCTGTACGACTTGTTTCCCAATTTGGATGTCCTCAAATCCCTCATCCACTCCATCTTGCTGAGGTTAGAGATGACTTTCTTTTTGTGAGAAGACCGAGGCAAAGAAGGTATTAAGTAGTTCTGCCTTTTCCCTATCCCCTGTCAGCATTGCCCCATCTTCTCCTCGAAGAGGCCCTATCGCCTCCTTGTTTTTCCTTTTTCTACTGACATAAGAAAAGAATCCCTTTTTATTGTTTTTAATGTTATCGTGAGTTTTCAGTTACACCCCACCACCACCACCATTTTGAAACAGGAGCTCTCATGATTAAGGTACTGTGTGGATGGGGCCTAGGATGCATGAGCCATATATATAAATTTTTCCAAAATTGAAATGTAAGAATGCATGTATTTTAATATTAAATGGTGAATATTATTAATATTTTGTGGAAATACATTCAAAATTCTGAAAGGTCCTTTGTCACAAAATTCCCAATGATACAATGCTCTGATAGTTTTATAAACGTATTAGATATAGAGAAAAGCCAGAATTAACTAAGGCGGCTATGAATCAATAAACTAGAGTTACATATTCCTGACTGGTTGGTATTCACACCCTCTGCCTTCAGGAGAAATTGTTTCTTACCTTTCTTACTGAAATTATCAACCAGGATCCTATTATGTCCCAGTAATGGTCAACACAGCTTCTTTGTATTCTTGGCATTCATACACTGAGTCATCTATAATGTCCTTGTTGTGCAAGCTGGTGACATCTGCAGGATAATAATCACTACTGGCATAACATCTGCAGTAGGTGATCTCGTGTAACTAAAATGGCAAGGCTTTTTAGTTTTACTAGTGCAAAATAGAATTTCAGACAGCATCTCTGCTTGTTTAGAAATCTTTCTTTTCTATTAAATCTTTGTTTCCCAGCAGCCACTTGGTTGACTTATGCACAGAAATGGAAACCATAAATTAAGGAAATCTGTGAATGTAGTTCTGGGGTGTAACATCAATCATGTAATATATAGCTAGAAATAACTCCTAATCATAGAATCATAGAGTTGGAAAAGACCACAAGGGACATCCAGTCCAAGCTCATTCTGCCATAAAGGAACACCATTTAAATACTCCCAACAAATGGCCATCCAGCCTCTGTTTATCAACCTCCAAAGGAGGAGATGCTGACACACTCTGAGGCAGCATATTCCACTGTCCAATAGGTCTTACCATCAGAATTTTTCTCTAATGTATAGATAGAATCTCTTGTCTTTCATTTTGTATCAATTGCACTGTATCCTGTTCTTTAGAGCAGTAGAAAACAATATTTCCCCTCCTCAATGTGACATCCTTTCAAAAACAGCAATTTGTCACATATACAGTGAGAAGAAAAATATGAAATGGTTTGTTCTTGCTTGTGAAAACAAAATTTGTGACGATCCCTGTTTATGGATCCTTCTCTTTCCCCTATCTATGATTTCAGCTCTATTTTTCATTCATGGCATCCATTATGTCAATGACAATTTTTCAGAGGCCCTCTTGAAATACTCAGAATTTCATATGTTAATTTATGAGATTTCAGTCCAGTTCAGCCAGAGACTAGGGGTGATACTGCTGGCCTTATTTTCTTACTGCGCACTTTTGCAGTCACATACATTTAAATACTTGACATGAACAGGGCCTGAATGTTAGGTATTTTGTGCTATTGATAAACCTGTTAACAAATCATTAAATATATCACCACTAAAATGAAAATATTGGACTATAAGGTGAGTTATTTAGCTGCAGTCAGCTTAAGTTGCTGGTCTTATGAGCTTTCTGAGTCATTAGGAATCATTTCCTATACTTTACAAAGTGATAGTAAAAGATAAGGCCTGAGTGAGGGAAAAGTCATAACTTTGTTTATAGCCTCAAGAAATTCTGTCATAATGCCGAATCTTTTCAGAGTAAAAACATGTTATAAACATGGGATGGAACAGCAATACATTTTCTGTACCTGCATCTGGCAGGTGTTCCTGATGGTAACAAAGAAAATTTATGTCCTAATAGAAGTACTCTTCTTTTTTTTATTACAATGCATGAAAGCATTTGCAATAATATTCTACAACATCCTCTAGCACAGTGGTTCTCAACTTGTGGATCCCCAGATGTTTTGGCCTTCAACTCCCAGAAATCCTAATAGCTGATAAACTGGCTGGGATTTCTGGGAATTGTAGGCCAAAACACCTGGGGACCCACAGGTTGAGAACCACGGCAATAGAAAATTCCTCTTAGTCAATGAAAATGAAAGTGATCATGGAATCATAGATTTGAAAGGGACCACAAGGAATCCTGCCCAAATCCTTGCCATGAAGGAACAGAGACTTGGGGTTTACCTATACTGTAGAATCAATGCAGTTTGACATCACTTTACTTTCCATAGCTCAATACTATGGAATCATTAGAGTTATGGTTTTACAAAGTCTTTAATGTTGGCATACATTCTTAGTGGCAAAAAGTACATGACAATAGATCTCTGGTTGGTAACTGAGTTGGTAACGGTTCCGGCCCAAAATACCTAACTGACCGCCTCTCGGCCTATGAGCCCTCGAGGACTTTGATATCTTCCGGGGAGGCCCTGCTCTCGATTCCACCTGCCTCACAGGCACGGCTGGTGGGGACGAGAGATAGGGCCTTCTCGGTGGTGGCTCCTCGGCTGTGGAACACCCTTCCCGTGGACATCAGGCTAGCCCCCTCCCTGCTAATATTCCGCAGGAAGCTAAAGACCTGGCTATTTAAGAAGGCATTTGATCAATAGTGCAATGACTGGCAATTGACCATAGGAATGGAACACCGGAAATGAGATCGGATTGTGGCTTGACGATGAGACGATTTGGAATGTAGTAATAAATTTTTAAGATGTTTTTATGATTATGATGAATTGTACACTGTTTTGCACTATGCTCTGTAGATTGCACTTGTTTTTTGTCATGTTGTACACCGCAATGAGTCGCCCTTGGGGCTGAGAATTGCAGTATACAAGCGCAGTAAATAAATAAATAATAAATTTATCAGTAGGCTACTTTGGGACTGATGATAAGATGGATTAACCAGTCTACCTACCCAATAGTGGTAAGAACATCACAGACAGAGGTTCAATTTAGAGTTAGTAAATTGTAATTCAAGAAAAACAATGGGTCCTCATTGTTCTCAATGTTGTTTACCATCCATTATTTCATAGATCAGTCCAAAAGTTTACCCATATGGAGATCCTATTGAATTAATTGAAACCTTTTCTTTGATTAGACATTGATAGGACTGTGTTTTACTCTCTGACTAGAATACATGGATAGAGTTTTTTATCCTTATCCTTGTCCCAATTACTAAAAAATAATATTGGTACAGCTGGAAAAGGAAGAAACGAAATAGTAAGTTGGTCAAATATACTAATGAGAACTGATTGCAATATTTACTTGAGGGAGGAGAAGGGTAAATATTTGAGAAGGGTTTGGAAACATAATTTAGGGTGCTTCCAGACAGCGTCAAAATGTCGGTTAAAAAAGTGGCTTTAAAAATCCCAGGACCTGATAGCAAGTCCAGATAGAGACCTATCAGTCCTGGGAAATGGTTCTGTTGTCCTGGCACCTTTCTTTGTAGTGGATTTTACAAATCCGTAAGATGGATGGAGGGCATCCAGCAGCAGCTTTTTTCAAAAATAAATCTCTCTGAGATGTGCTGGATCTTATATATGCTCATACAGATATCTCAATGTACAGAGAAGCAGATTTCTTATTCTCTCTTCTCACCCAACTATAAATTCAAGCTCTGTTTAATATCATAAAGATCAGAACAAAGGAATGGTTGCAGAGAGTCCCTTCACTTAGTCACTTGTTCCTCAGCTTTCGCATCGATCACAACATGTTCAATATTCGCCTCCATTCGTATCAATTTTGAGCACGGGTTGACCAATATACCACTGTACGACCATGTTTGTCTCTTACATGATATGCCATATGTAATGAATCAGACCATCGAGTGGGAGGACAATGAAGACGTCTCGTCCATCCCCACAGGTATCATGTTGCCATGGCATTGCTCCAGCGTCCATCTGTTCTGCATATCATGTGACCTGCAAAGCGATGTTTGAATTGGGCAACATGGCATAGAGGATCTTTCACTTTTGATACTTTTTGAACATCCTCATTGTGCAGCCTGTATTCTCTCTGCTTTCGGAGGGACATGCCAACAAACCATCTTTTGAGGGAGGCATGCACAACCTGTAATTGTTTTGAGAGAGCCTTTGTCATTGTCCACATCTCTGCACCATAGATAAAGGCAGATAGCACAGTTGAGTTGAACAATTGAACTCATAGAGATGTACTTCCAGTTGAGTCCACAGCGGCTTTAATGGAATTCTTTCCTGCATCTGTTCAACTCTGGATTCAGTTCATTCCTTAATGTTAACAGCCTTCTGAGGTAGACATATTCTTCTGCATTTTCAAGGTTGACACCATCTACAGTCACTGCAGCACTATCTGCAAAGTTGCTTTGAAGTACCTTCATCTTTCACGTGTTCATCTTTAATCCTGTTGACTGACTTCTGCTACAAAGCTCACTAAACATGCTGGAGGCTTCTGAGGTTGTGTGCATGATTAAAACTACGTTGTTGGTTATTGCATAGGTGATTATACCTTTCTCCAACCAATTACAACCTCCTATTACACTTTCCAGAGCAGCAGAAAAAAGTTTGGGTGAGATGCGATCACTTTGGCCTACACCTTTTTCTACAGGTATAACAACTTTTGAAAGGCATTAGCGTTGTAGATCCGCTATAGCATGCTTGGATGATGTTGATGTACTCTGCCTGTACTCCTTGCTCCCTCTGACTGTTCCATACACACTCTGGTTCCACACTGTTGAATGTCTTCTTGTAGTTGACAAAAGTGAGGACAAGTGGCATCTAGTATTCGCAGGTGGCATCCAATATTCTATTAATAGTCAGGATGTGATCGATACTGGAGAGTGAACAAAAGAATCCAGCTTATTCAACCATCAGTGCCTCCCCCAATATTCTTCTGATGCAGCCTAAATACACCTTGTGAAAACTTTGCAAATAACTGGTAGATTTATTGAGTGGTAGTTCCTCAGATCTTCTTTGTCTTCTTTCTTAAATAAGATGACTATTTTTTGTGGTGTTCCAAGCCATCTGCTAGATAATGGGAGAAGCAGCAGGCGAGTTCTTAGTAAAAAGGAGGTCTGCATGCTTTTTAAACTTCTGTGGTGATGCCATCTTGAGCTAGAGCCTCTTTTCAATGGCTGAACAAACTTCAGATGAGAGGAAAGGAAGGGTGGTGTTTGATGAAGAAGGAGGGTGAAGCTGTTGAGAAAGAGCATTGCAAAATAGGTCAGTGTAAAACTATTACAACTCCTGCTCAATGAAAAATTTGGAAGTGACTTGGTTGCCTTCACTCGTTTTTAAATACAGGATTGTCAATCTATACTCGGCCATATCACGAACAGTCTTTTAGAGATTCTTTTTATCTTCATAATTCTTATGATTACGATCTACTGCTTCTCTGCATATCCTGGATAATTTCTGAAATTCAGAGGAGGATCGATTGGCCTTTCTTCTTTTCTCTAACAGACGTCTCGTTTCTTCCAACAACCTTCATGTGGCATGGCAAGATGCACTGGTTGTGGCCATTCAGTTGATTCCAGCAAGTGTTTCCACAAGTTGTTTTTAGTCCTTGTCAATGTCAGGAAAAAAACAAAAAACTGTTGACACTGCTACCATTGATGATGCATCAGCATCTAGTAGTCGTCGTGGGGGTTTTCAGATCATCAGTGAGTTCTACTTGACTCTATTCTGACTGAGATGAACTTTTGATCCTGTGGTCACTTCCAGCCATGAAAGATGATACTACTGCTATATCCATTATGCAAGAGCAGTTGCAGAAAATGTGATCAAGTTCATGTGTGTGAAGTCCATGTGGGCTTACATGAGTCCATCTTCGAGCTGACAGCTTCTTGAAGTGGGTGTTGCCATGTGCATTGAAGTCTCCCACCAGAAACTTGTAGTGGCTTTGACAGGCCTTTACAGTATTAGTCAACTCGTAGAAGTCTGCATGTTCCTGCTCATCAGCATCAAAGGTTGTGCATATACTTGAAACAGACAGCCTGTGACATTGGGGGAAAATAAGAGCTCGAAAGAAGCTAGATGGTGTGAGTAGAAGTGTATGTTGATGACACATTGCTTGAATTGTGGGGCCACAATAAAACCAACTTTGTTGGATATTGAATCAGCCATTTGTTCTCCTAGGTATATACTAGTATGATCATTCCATATGCATTGCAGGAGATCTTTCCTTTTTGTTTCAGTCAATCTGGTAATGTCATACTTAATTAATTCTATGCATCTTTTCCAAAAGTAGATGGAACTATGCTGGGGATGTGATCAATCGTCAATTGTATGTGCAAATCCTGAGATCCATTCTTCTTGTTTGTGTTCTTGGTGCACTTTGTTGATTTTGATTGAATTTCCTCTCTCTTTTAGCAGCACCAATGTCATTCCTATTAGCATTGTAAGAATGAGGGGTACTTAGATAGAGGTTAATGTTGTATGGAGCCAGAATAAAGTAAGAAAGAAAAAAGAAAAGGAAAAAGAAAAAAAGAAGAAAAGAAGAACTGTGGGTGAAAGGCTGGTCCTACCCAGATCACCCTCATTGTTAGCCGGATTGACCACTGTTACCCCCATGCCACGATGAGGCCACAGATAGGATTTGTGAGGGATGCAGAGAATTCTAATTGTAATTGTTTTCCAATTGTGCTTCCATTTAGCCACCTGTGTGTGGCTAAATCAGCTCTTTCAGTCTTTTAAAATGCACACTTGTGCTGGAGTAGTCCATACCAGATTATAGTGTTTTAAATATTTTGCGTGTTATTGCTTATATGTTAAACTGTATTATTTATATTGTTTTATTTGCTTGCTTGTTTGTTGATATATTGTTTTATTTGTATTTGACGGGCTTGGCCTCATGTAAGCCACCCCGAGTCCCTTCGGGGAGATGGTGGTGGGGTATAAATAAAGAATTATTATTATTATTATTATTATTATTATTATTATTATTAGGAGGAGGAGGAGGAGGAGGAATTCAAATGTTTTTTCCATGACTGAATGTGAATATGTGCATTTTTGACAAGGGTTTTAAGCACACGTGTTTTTCAGCTGTTAACCCAATTCCGCACATACTTTTGTGAAACCTCATTTAGCCACCCATCCCTCTTTTATTCCAGTTTCTACCATATTTTCGGGCATGTGTAGAAGGGCCCTTAAAGAGAGAGAAAGAATAAGCTTTCATAGACTCATGTGAATAGTGTAGAAAGCACTTCGACTAGTGGGGAAATAGTGTGTGGGGGTATAATTTCATGTACTCAACTTAGTTACCATTTTTGCCCTCTAACTATCTATGGCTACTGTAACTGAACTTTTCATTCCAGCACCGTACCTGCATTTTTGCATTTCTAACACTACTTTGCTTTCCTAATGCTATACATCTCCATCTCACCTTTCACTACTATAAACTTCAGTCCATGGGTGCTTTATTCCATATACTTGATGAAATAGATTAGATCTACAAAAATGAATGCTACAAACTTCTTTCTCTCAATTACCACCTCATCAGACAGGGGTTTTTCCCTGTCCTAGCATGTTGCCAGCCTGCTACTTGGACGGAGTCTGCCGGAGCCCTTTATATGATGAAGGGCTACTTCCAGAAGGGCTCTGTTGAGATCCATTCTGGCAGCATGCCAACAGCACACTAAGAGGAAGCCCTGAAGAAGCCAAGGGCAGCACAGGAGGAAGCTGGGACTAGTGTGGAAACATCTTGGGATGGTAGCCCACAACCAACCACTGTTAAAGTGAAGAAGCTGGGCACTGCCACATGGTTTACCATTCTGTAAAAAAAAACAACATTCTGTCCCCTGCTTTCCTCAAGCTTTTGGAGCTCCATGTGATGAGGTCCTTACTCTCAAAAACCTATATTTCTTTACCCCACTCAACCTCCCAGGAATATTATATTGTTCTGTCCTACCTTTCTGTACATAGGGGGGGGGGGGATTAAGAATTGAGCAAAGGCACTAATAAGCATTTGAAAGATTCATTATCATGACACATGCAGAAAGGTTATTAACTGACTAGCACATGTTTGTACACATTTTATTCTGACGAAGATCATACAAAATAGTGTTCGGTTCAAGTGATCAACTTGAGTATACCCCTCCCCTCCCCCCGACTCAGTAGGTTGGAAACCTACCCTCTAAAAAAATTAAATAAATCGGGGGCAGATATTTCTTGCCTAAGTAAGCCCTATGAAATCCACGGGGTAACTATAATTTGACAGGTGGTCTGATGTCATTTTTGCAACAGGTTCTGGGAGCAATATTTCATTTATTTACTTCTCTGTGGAAGTACAGTTAATAATAAGTAAATTGCCTCTGTGACATTGCTGAAGAAGTTCATCAAAAATTAAATCCAGGTGCAGATCAAAGATACCTCCCAGAAGTGTATCTGATAATTGAGGAAGGATTACAGTAAAATGAATGCATTAATTAGCCCTGATATCATTCAATATGTCTAGAGAATGGCAGTGCTTTATTTTAATTAGCTGGGTTTGTCTCTCGGTTTCTTGGTTGGACTATGTTGATAAGAGAACAAGTGTAGTCATTGGTGAAAATGCTTGTAGCAAGTCTTGTTTCAAATTGAAGTAATTTATATATTTTAAAAAACACTTACAACAGAAATAGTAATCAATGGCCTTTTTCCCTTGGAGTAGATCCAAGCTTGTGCTACCCAAAGACTATTGTTAATTGCCTGTAACTAAATGATTGCTTTGCCCTCAAATTTAACTCTTGGGCACTCATTCATTTGTTGTGCTTAACAGAATGCCATTTCCCCTAGGAAATGGTTGGTAATTTTCCTCTGCAGTTTTCACAGTTCAGTCTCAGGGCTTGAAGAGGACAAGCCTGCAATTTTAACATCACGGCACAAAGGCTAAGCAGATCTGAAGTGCACTTTCTGCTTCTTCCTCTGCAATCTTGACAGAGTGGGTGGGAAGGTGGGAATGTAACAAAATCTCTTTTTTAAATTAAAAATGGATCTCCAGCCTCCAGGAACTTCAGCGGCAAAAGCCCTTTTCCGTAATGAAAAAAAGTAGAGAGTTGCTAGGAGAAACTTCTTCCTAATGTTAATTTAAATGTAACATCGGATAGGAGTGTATTGTCTTTATTAGTTTTGTGCCTCCACATCAGTCTCTATTTTGTGCCAATTGTATTAATGAGTATTAAATGAGCGATGGGGTTCCCGTTTGAGATAAATAGGATTTATATTCTATAGATATTTACCATACTAAAGTATCAACATAGAGTTGGGGAACTACTACCAGTTCCAGAGTAGATGAGAGCAAGCACAAGAGTAGGTTTCCAAATAGCACCATGTAGGCTCTCAGAAGAATTCAGAAATCATTTTATCCACATTATAAAATTATAGTAGTTTAAAACAGCTTTAAATATTATGGCTCCATGTAGTCTTGGTAAGATTCTGCCATCTGAATCTCAGCACTGGATCTCTCTGACAGAGAATTCTGGTTATGCCAACTTACTGTAATTACAAATTACCACAGCGGAGTTTAAGATAATCTGGGGAGGCCCTGCTCTCAGTCCAGCCTCCCTCGCAGGTGTGATTGGTGGAGACGACAAACAGGGCCTTCTCAGTGGTGGCCCCTCAGCTGTGGAATTTCCTTCTCTGAGATATTAGATCAGCCTCCTCCTTCTTGACCTTCTGCAAGAGAGTAAAAATGTGGCTTTGTGACTTATGCAATAGATAAATTTGGAACAATGTGCAATGACCATTGGAATGGCCAATAATGGCCATAATTACACTCGTGAATTATGTGTTTAACTCTGAATGTATTGTTTTTAAATGTTTTAATTGTTTTAAATGTACTTAAATATTTATTTTAATATTTATTTAAGTGTACATTGTGTTTTAAGGCATCAAATTGTTGCCTGTATGTAAAGCCACCGTAAGTCCCCTCCAGAGTGAGATAGGCAGGATAGAAATGTCGTAAATAAATAAATAAAGACTATAAATCCTAGCATGCCCTAGGATGGAACAGTAACAGTTAAAGTGAAATCATAGTCCTATAAGTGTGTGGCGTGAGGTCAAATTCAATACATGGGACAGGAGGTGCAATCCAGAGAACATTTGTTAGGCTTGATCACATTGATTTCAGAGATACTCTATTGGATTTCCCTTGGAATTGAATTAAATAAGTATATAAACTACAGGAATTTTATAGTTCTAGGTGTAATAACTGTGCAGAAACACCCTGCAAGTGAGACAGCCATATATTTTGTAGCATATATGCATTCAGCAAAATGCAGCATAACTGCTGAATTAAAAACTCCACAGAATGTTTGCTATTTAATCTACTTAATCTTATAATAATACTAAGGCATTTTTCTAAGCTAGCATTTTTCCCTTGCCTCAATACATCATCATTACTGAAAACACATAAATGGAGTGTTTTGCACCTAGCAACCTAGAACATTAAATTCCCATCTTCTGGTTACTATTGAACAGCCGCATCACATGTGTCAGAAAGTGATAAACAGAGCTATGGTAATCCAGGGCCATATAATTTCCATTTCCATTTATTTCCCTGCCCATTTTATTACTATTCTAATGAAACTGTTGTGAGCTTATTTATCTGAAGGAAACAAAACACTTTTTCCCTACAGATAAGAAATATATCAAATATGTGGAACCAGCACTCTTGATCTTAAACCATAGAATATAAAAGAAGCCACATTACCATTTTGTTGTGAACATTGTGAAAACACAAATCCTTTAAAAACAAAAAATAATCATATTTGATTATATTCTATTCTATTTTGAAGAACACTGAAGCTTTTATAGATGCAGCATGCATTGCAATGATAAAAACTCTAGTATATCAGTGTAAGCAATACATTGTGAGGAATATATTTTATTGCTCACAATTTCCTCCCAAGGTTCATATTTCTTTAATTGAAATATATAACTGAATACTCTAGATAAAATATATATAAAAAAGAAAGGGAAAACTTTCTGGCCAAACTGTATCATGGAAGCAAAAACAATGAAGGGACTTGTAGAGTATCAAAGAATTGTATATGTATTATGTCACAAGTTTTAATGAACTGACGTTCTCTTGGTAGTTTAGACTCTTGAGGGAATGCACTCAAATTATTTTTAAAAAATAATATCTGATGAGGTAACATGTTAGCCACATTGTTGCCATTGATGGCTGCAACTTTATGTACACCTCAGACCATGCAATGGTTAGTGCTATGGGTGAGGGGCAGGTTGATGACCTTGGTGAAAAGAGTGGTTTGGCATGACCTGTCAAGGCTTTGTATGTGTATGGGGCAGACCTATGTTATTTAGAGCCAGTCCACCCAACACAAAATCCTTTTTTTCCTTTCAATTGACAACCACCCCTGACCCTCAGGGTAGTCTGAACATTGCCGGTCACCTTTGGGTCAAAATTAGAGGTGTGCAAAATGGCAGGAATCCATTTAGGAATCTGCTTTGAAATTCAAATTCTGAATCTTTTGAAAGATTTGGAAAGATTGTGGAGTGTTTCAATTTGCAATCTGAATTCCAAAATTTTGTTAAAGATTCATTCCATCAGTGGCAATGCGGAAATTTTCAATGCTTGTTTCTCTGTCATTTTTATGGCTATAAAGATGAAACTTGTCACATTGTTAGGCAATATTTATGGCTGTAGGTCTGCCAAGTTTCATAACATTTTGGTTATGCACTAATTTTTAGGAAATTTTAATGTTTCTAAAAATAATTTTTCTTAAAAAAAAACCAACAATAAGGATCTATTTTGAATTTCTCCACAGTGTCAGAACATAAGCAAGCCATAATTTCTGGAAAGTTTTAGAATGATCTGGTTATCCACAGATCTTTAGGATTTTTTTTCCATTTAAGTGCCTAAGGCATATCACACTCTCTCAGTCTGAGGCTTGAAAAAATGAAATATTCTAATGGCTATTAGGTTGAAATTTTCCACATTGTAGGCCACACTTACCACTTTAAGCCTGCCAAGTTTCAAAATGTTTCAGTCATCCACTGATTTTTAGGAACCTTTTTTTAAAAAAATTACAAATATATTCTTAAAGAACTACAACAGGGATCCCCTTGAATTTCTGCACAGTGACACAACATAATCAGGGCATTGATCCTGCAAGGTTTCAAAAAGATGCATTCATCTACTGATTTTTAGGATTTTTTTTTTCAATTTAAGCATATGTGACTGGGGACAAGTTTTTAAGCAGAGCCTGGTTAGTCATCTGTTAAGAAGGCTTGGATGATGTTCCCCTACCTGTTGAGTAGAATTGGACTGGATGGCCTTTAAAGTCCCAGCATATGATTCTATAAGCAGTGTTTGGATTACCATCTGTCAAGAAGGATTTAACGGGGGTCCTCCTTTTGGGAAGAAGGGGGTTAGCATGGATGGCCTTTGGAGTCCATTTCAACCATATGAGTCTAATAATGATGATGATGATGATGATGATGATGATGATGATGATGATGATAATGCATAATAGTATAATAGAAATTCCATCTTCCTGCTTGGCAGAATGGCTTGGGACTGGATGGCCTTTATGGGTCCCTTCCAACTGTATGATTATAATAATAAATAATAGTAACATAATCATTCCATCTTCCTGCTAGGGCTAGGGAAAGAGCAGTGTAATTTTAAACCACTTTCTAAGATCCACAATCCAAGGGCTAGGGAAATAGGAATGTAATTTTAAACCACTTACTAAATTTAAACCACTTACTAAGTTTAAGTTTTAACAAACACAGGACGAATTTCTTAAGCACACATCTTTCACTGAGGGGAGGAGACTAGCTTTGCAGCTACAGCATTCAGCCCCCTCCTTCCCTCCCACACCAGGTAATTTTGTTAACTTTTAAAAACTACTCCAAATCTCTAAATCTTTCTGATTTTTTTTCTGTAATATTTCGGAAGGGCTGTTTCATTTCAGAAAGATTCTGATGCTGGCTTCCCAGTTCATATTTTGAAAATTTGTAGTCACAAATCACCCAAATCTCCAGAAATATGAAACAACCTCTGAAATTTTGCACACTCCTAATCGAAATTTTATTTCTGTTTCTCCTTCAAGACTTCTTTTTCCTCCTGCCTTCATTCTTCTCCGTACACATTCATACTTCAATTTCTTTCTGGAAGTATTTTCTCTCTCCCACACTCCTCTTTTCTTTCCCATGTGTCTTCCATTTTGATTCCCATTTTGCCCCTACTCTATTTCCATTTTTCTTTTCTGGCCTCAGCATCTTTCCTTGCATTCATCTAGCCTTGGCCAACAGCCGTCTGGAGCCTTGTCAAGTTTATTTGGAAGTAAAGTGCTTCTGAGATCAGTGCCACTTCTGAGCACCTATGCATAAAAATAAAAGGTGCTAAAAAGTCAAACTGAATTCTCAATGATTTTCAAAAATTTTAACTAACTGTATTTTAAAAAATCATATATATTTTTCTAGATTGTGACCTGCATATTATATACAAAATAAATTAATTGTTTTGTTTAACAATTAATTTATTCAATAATTTATTCAATTAATTTATAATCCATTTTATTTTGGATTGATGCCGCACCACTAAAATGTGCAAAATTTGTTATGACTAAACCTCTCTTATATTCATGGCCGATAAACAGAGGTTGTATGGCCATCTTTTGGGCATTCTTTGAATGTGATTTTCCTGCTACTTGGAAGGGGGTTGGACTGGATGGCCCCCAAGGACACTTCTAGTTCTAAGTTTCTATGATTCTATGATAGTTGGTCACCATAATCTGCAGGACAGGAAAATTGTTTCAAACTGTGGGTTGAATAGACTGTAGGTCAAAAAAACTGGCCTATGTTTTACCAAAATTCTCTTATCTTGTTATTTCATGTCTGGTCATCAATTGGATAACTCTTGCAAGCACCCATAGGGCTTATATCTAATGTATTTTGACTGGTGGACACATTCAGTTTGATCTGAAAAACACCCAAGCTTAGTTCTAGCCTTATCATCTCCCAAAGAGGTTGCTTTAAAAACAACATTTGGATGTGCCTGAATTTAGATATATAGGAATTTCCAGTCAATTATATAATAAACTAATAGCTTCACAATTGCTTTCCAGTATCACAAAGACAAATTACTTACAAATTCACTAGTCAGTTAGTAAGGCATACAAAACACAGTGTTTTATTCATCTTTCTCTTTCAATCTATAAATCTATTTTTAACTGCTTTCAAATGCTAGCTATAGTGATTTTTCAAAGGCTGAATGATGGAAACATTACTGCCCATAAAGTTTTGCATGCTTTTAGGGTAACAGATAACTCTTCATCTCTAATTTTAATACATTTTATGAAACAATGCAACAGGCTTGTGATGTTTAGAAGTATATATTTTCATCTCACATTCTCAACAGAAACAACAGCAAGACTGAAACAACAACAAATGGGAAGGCAATGGGTACTAATGAATTTAAAACTTCAGTTTCTTATCTGATAAGTGATATTACAAGGAGATTCTTGTTGAGAGATAGATAAAACTGAATTTTCCTAGCAATTTTTCATCCTTGGAAACTAAACTATATGATAGCGATTTCAACCCCATTACATAATCTACCATGGTTTAATGTAACAGTTGCCGCTGATCTTGAATGTCAGAAATGATAAATTGAGGAGATTCACAACATCTAAAAGGTAAAGTAAAGACAATCTTGTTTATGGAGAGCTAAGGAGATAAGATGAATTGCATATCCATGGTGAAAGGACTGCAATATTGAAACACAACTGAACCATGAATCATGACATAATTTATCTTCATATTTAAATCTGGAAAAATCAAAATATATACCTTGCAACCTATTTGAAATATTTTTTTTCTATGTAGATGGACTCTATGTCATATTTGTGTTGTACTCAACAAGAGTTTCCATGCTTGTAACAACATGCTACAAAAGCTCAATCTGTTTTCAACAGTTAGCCTGAAAAAATCTACAACAGCCCAATCCAACATGTGTTTGAGAATTGTTAAAAGGCATTTCTCCCTTTTCTGATGTGATAATAAATGGCTGCCTTAAAGTTGGAATATGTAATTATTATGTTTTGTAATTCTTTGCAGAGCTGATGTATACAGTTGAGCTTGCTGGCGGGCTTGGTGCTATTCTTCTACTACTTGTTTGTTTAGTGACTATCTACAAGTGCTACAAGATTGAGATTATGCTATTCTACAGAAATCATTTTGGTGCTGAAGAACTTGATGGAGGTAAGCAGGCAAACATCTCTTTGCACTTTTCTTGACATTCAAAACAACTATGTACCAGATGAGTACAGATGTACAATGAGAAAACGGTTTCTAAAGGATTTTCAAGCCCTCTAGAGCAGGGGTCCCCAAACTGTGGCCCGGGGGCCGGATGAGGGCATTTATCCAGCCCGCCGAGGAGGGGGCCTGCGTCTAAGTGAAGTTTTGGCTCTGCTAACGCAGAACTCCTTTCGTTCTTTCTGTCTCCTGCTCAAGCTCTCTCTCCTTCTCCTCGTTTCAGTCTCTCCCCCTTTCCCCTCTCTTTATCTTTCTCTTTCTCCCTCCTCCTTTCTCTCTTCTCTTTCTCCCTCTTTTTTTCCTCTCCCTTTCTCCTCTTCTTCCCTTACTTCTTCTTTCTTGGAGGAGGTGAAGGCGGCGGTGGGAGCGCGCGGCTGCTGCCTGAAAGAGCGGAAGCAAGAGAATCCCTTGCCTCCACTCTTCCAGAAAAGATGCAGCTGCCAATAGGCAGCCCCGAAGCCTCCCCTCACCATCCAGCCCTCCCTCCTTCCCTCCATCTCTACCTGAACGCAGGGCTCAAGGAGCAAAGCCCACCCACCACCCCCCCCCCCCCAGCTAAACAGGAAGGGGAGAGTGGGGGCGGCAGAAACGCCAGCCTCCTGGAGGAAAGACGTCTCCTCAAAACCGGGGGTTCCTTTTCTTCCCTTCTTTGTCCTCTGCTTCTCTTCGGCAAATCCAGGCTCCTGCTGTGAAAGCAGCCCATAGGTAGGCTGTTAGGAGTTGTGGGAATTAAAGTCCAAAACACAAGGAGGGCCCAAGTTGGCCCATGCCTGCTTTAAGAAATACCAGTGATATTTAATTCTGTTGTAGTGTTTCATATATTTGTAGATTTGAAATTTTATTGAAATGTAAGCTGCTTTGGCCCCTTCCACACAGCTGTATAAAATCCACACTGGTTTATATGGCAGTGTGGACTCTGATAATGCAGTTCAAAGCAGATATTGAGGATCATCTGCCTTGACATTCTGGGTTATATGGCTGTTTGGAAGGGCCCTTAGAGGGCCCTTCAAGACAGGTCATATATCCCAGGATCTGATCCTAGGTTTTCTCTTTGTCCCAGATTATCTGGCCATGCAGATTTATATAATCCAGTTTAAAGAAGAAAACCTGGGATCAGATCCTGGGATATAGGGCCTGTCTGGAAGGGCCCACAGTCTCCTTGTGGAGACAAAAAGTGGTGTATAAATAAACATAATAAACATAATAATAAACAAACATAATAATAATAATAATAATAATAATAATAATAATAATAATAATAATAAAGCCCTCCTCTTGTGATCTCCTGCTTTGGTCAGAGCTTCCCACCTGGAATTACACTCTGAAACCAAATTGGAGAACAAAAATCTGTTCCTGGCTTGAAAGTGTTATATCCTGTTTAATTGTGTCGTCCTTACTTTGAACAGTTGTTCTCCTCCAGATACTTTGTTTGTGTGGCTGCCACAAACTATGATGAATCTAATTGTCATGGGTGTTCTGTATGCCAAGTTTGGTTGAATCTCATTGTTGGGGAATTCAGAATGCTCTTTGATTGCAGGAGTGACTGCAACGTCCACATGTTCGAGTGTATTTTAACCAAACTCTCCAGTATTTTCTGTTGGTCATGGGAGTTCAGCTGATAGGCTGATCAGTAAACATATTAATGGGTTCCCTGTTGTTATATTAAGACTGTTACTCTTGCTACGACATGCTTGATGTCAAAATTTTATTTATTTGTAATTAGAAATAAATATTTCAAAATATATAATTACATATTATTTTTGTGATTAATCACAATGCTTTATGTTCAGTTTGTAACAATGAAAATACATCCTGCATATCAGATATTTACATTATGATTCACAACAGTAGCAAAATAAGGTATGTGCAGTGTGCATAGGAATTTAATCATAGTTTTTTTAAAAAAAAAACTATAGTCCGACCCTCCAACGGTCTGAGGGACAGTGAACTGGCCACCTGTTAAAAAAGTTCGAGGACCCCTGCTCTAGAGTACTTGGAGTGGTAGTGGTGGGGCAACTATTAACAGCTCAGGGGACAAGATACATTCAGTGATCACATTATTGTGCTCTGTTTCTGAGTAATAGCCACTGCAGCTTTCCATGGAATAGAAAATACATTTTTAAAATGCAGATTATGAGTATACTTTTCATAACAGGAAGAGGAAAAGGAGAACATGAAAGCTCTTTAAATGATAACGGAATAATTATCAAGATTACTTGACAGATTTCTTATTACAAATTATATACAGTTTCAATGCCTCTCCATCTACTTTCCAATTTTCTAAGGAACACACATCTCTGTTTTTGCAAAGACCTTGATTTTTATTTAATTTTGTAAAAATACCTCCATTTCTCCTCTTGGCACATTTTAGTTAATGCATCTAAATTCTTGTTATAACAAGTATGCAAGTCTTTAGTTGATAAACTGTCATTTAAGAAAGTCTGTGATTAGACTATGAGCATACAGCAGAAAACTGAATCTGCTGTTCGTTGCAGTGTGCTCACTGCTGAAGACATAGCCCATTTTAAATAGGTAGTGACCTGTGAACCAAATAGCAAGCAAAACGTCATCTGAACATGCATAAGACACCACAAGAGTTTGTGTGCAATGGATCAGATGTCTTAGAAAAAAGATCATGGTGTATAAGATTTGAAATGTAGATATTCTTGAAAATTTCACCTTTTGTCATGACTTCAAAACATGATACATGTTAAATCTTGTGGGAGCACCATTCTAAGGCCCCTTCTACACTGCCATATAAAATACAGATTATCTACTTTGAACTGGATTATATGGCAGTATAGACTCATATAGTCCACTTCAAAGCAGATAATGTGGATTATCTACTTTGATAATCAGGATTATATGGCAGTGTAGAAGGAGTCTAACTGGCAGTATAAAACAAATACCTACCTAGCATTACTTTATCATTAAAAAGTATTTTGCCCCCCCCCCCCCAAAAAAAAAACCTCCAGGGGGTATTACTCATTCTAGATTATCTCTGGAAAGGCAACTTCATTTCCCTGTTTGCATGTAAGAAGTGAATTTGAACTTGTATCTGGTTTCCATTTTAAAAGAAGAATGTTAAGTCTTATTTATAAAATTGAATAGTGTTTAGAAAATGTTAGATTCTTTATAAGGTGGCGGTGGTCATAAAATGTAAATGGGATTTATATATTACCTCTATAAAGAATTGTACAATTCAGAAACCTAGGGTTAACCTATAAAACTTTTCATGGAATCACTGGGCCCAAAATACACGAGCTTGTGCATTTTTAACAGAGACATCCAAACAATTCCTTTGGTAAAAGCAAATTAATTTGGGACAGAGCAGAATAACCTTGAATTGTCCTGAATTAATTAGATACTGGATTAGACCTGGGTCTTCTGAAAGACCCAGGTCTAATCCAGTATGGGCCCTGTACGGACTGCAGTCCGCACAACCCTCTTCCATTTTCTGGGCAGAATCAGCCTGGAAAACCCAGAAGGCTGTAACCCCCTCACCCAAACTCCTTAAAAATTAAAAATAACTTACCTGGCTGCCATTACCCTGGTGGCAAAGCTCTCCTGATGTGTCAAGATGACATGCCAGGTGTGTTGAAATGACATGCCAGGCAGGCAAAATTGTTCTCCCCCCCCCCCCTCCTTGGCATGTCCTTTCTATGTGCCAAGAAGACACATAGAAAGGTGTGCAAAGGGTAATGGCAGCCAGGTAAGTTATTTTTAATTTTAAGGCTTTTCTGGGGCATTTTCTTTAGTGTCTGAGTGCCTTGCCAGATGGTCCGACATAGCATCTAGACACCTCTCCACCCACCCCCACCCCCACCCCCAGGAAAGCATGAGTTTTGAGGGGAAGTATGCGGACTTTGTGGAACCAGCCACTGTGTGGAACCAGCCACTGTGACTAAAACCCTGCTACATTGTTCATTCCTAGTAGAACATCTAAGACACGCTAAACACACTCAATATTCACTTTTAGGATGAATCTACACTGCCCTATATCCCAGGATCTGATCCCAGATTATCTGCTTTGAACTGGATTATATGAGTCTATACTGCCAGATAATATGGGATAAGCAGATAAACTGGAATCAGATCCTGGGATATAGGGCAGTGTAGAAGGAGCCTCAGTAGCATTGTATAAATCAAATCAGACCATCCCTGAAGGACTCTGGAGGCCAGTTCATGCTCAAGCACTTATTAATAGCTTTTGAGAGTTGTTGTATTACTAAGTCATTGGGGTGCCATTTAGAAACTGGGAAATTTTAAAATTAGTGCTAAGATATATGTGGGGTTTTTTACCTTTATGATTTTCTAACCTGGAATTTGTGAGTGTAAGTCTAAAAATCTGAACAAATTCACCTGCCAATTTGGATTTCCACACATGCTCTAAATGTATCTATTTAATATTTATCCTGTGAAGTTGCACCACATAAATATTGAATTCATAGCAGCTGCTCCAATACGATCTCTAATTGAGATACTAACATCACTCCTAACAGCAAATATGTTCAATTCAGGACCACAGAAAAAAGACGGAGGTATCAGCATACTCAGGAGAATCTCTCAGTTTGCAAAGGCACATTAAAAATATCTTTTACATACCTATACAATAAAGAAAACCACCCAATCTCTAATTTATCACCTAAGAACCAGTACAGGCTGTCAGCTTTAAAAGAATATTTGAAATGAAAGATGAGAGAAGAGGTTGGATGATCTAATGCAAAAACATTGCCTCTTGGGTCCACTGACCATACTTACCTCTGCCATGCTAGTTTATAATCACAAGTTATGCATTACAATATTTTAGTATGGTCCTTCTGGTTGTTTAATGAAACCCGCATTAATCAAAGTTCAAGTACTAGAGGTTTGCACATATTTGTTTCGACTGAAACTGATTCAGAAAATTAAGGGATTTGTTTGCTAGATCCCTAAAAACAGGATTGGGGGGGGGGGGGAGAGCTGGCCAAAACAAAGGGAGCTGAATTTTTTCAGCTACTAGAGATGATGGGGTTAACTGCATTGTACCTAAGATAGAGACCTGCTGCAGTGGCTCCTGGAGATTATGGGGTTAACTACATTGTACCTGAGACAAAGTATCTTCATTCTTCCTCCCAGCAGTAGCATCCATTTCTTCTGGAAAACTTCCCTAGGATCCTCCTCCAGAGAGGGTCCTGCTGGGAACTAATTTCTTCCAGCAGCACTTTATGGGTTGGACATTGAAAAGCCTCTGAGCTCCTCTCAGGGCATGATGGGAGTTGAAGTTTTTTCACTCTGTTTCTGAAACAATAAAAGGCCTGGTTGTGTCCATGCTCTGATTGGCTGAGAATGGATACAACTGGTGACTCCAGTTCATCTTATTTTTTTAAAAAAAATTATAGTAAAAAATTTAAATTCCAAAAAAATCAGGAGGCTTTGCTTAATTTATATTAAGCAAAGCCTCCTGCCTTGCCATTCCTCCCCCTGGAATTAATGGAGTCTCTCAGCATTAGGAGCAGTGAAAAGAGGGAGCGGTGCATTTTGGGAAGGGGAGGGGCTCTATGCCAAAGAATTCAAAAGGCTCTGACCTAAACTACATTTCCCAGTATGCATTAGCATCAGAATGCCCCAATTAGGAGAGATCAGTCTGTAGCCAGCCAGAGTTCCAACATATTTGTTAATATTCTACGTGATGTTTTTTTGTTCCTGGGTTTCTAATTGGTTCTGTCATAAAAACATAGTGAAAGTTTATTACACTCCAAAAACTTTGTCTTTGCACAAGGAACATTGTCCTATATGCAGCAGTTTTTGTTTTGTTGAGTCTCCATCAATTTAGCAAAGTTCCTGCCACAAAAGAAAAGTTTCTGGAGTAGAACAAGTATTTTCAAAGTAAGGACTACACAATTAAACAGGAAAAATACTTTGAAACTAGGAACAGGTTTTTTATTATTAAAAATGTTGTTTATAAAAACTTTGAAAATTTGCCAAAAATCCATGGATAAGTGAAATGTTCTGAAATTAAGTGGGCTAACAGTGGTAAATGTGTTCTTTCAATGTAGCAAGTTCCAACCCAATAGTTTTAAAACTGAGGAAAATGGAGCCCCTGAAGTTTCCCCAATTATAGTAATTATGCACAATTACTGTAACAAACTAGTAAAAATAAATTTGTTAGTCCCATTACAGTAACAGATTTTTCACTTAGTATACTTAAGACACACTTTAGAAATGAAGCTCCAGCATTCCCCAGTTTTGTAATGATTTTGAACCATTTTAATGGATTCCACATCCATAATAGTCACAATGTTTTGTTCCAAGAGTAAATTAGAATGAAGCTTACCAGAGGTCCAACACACAAAGTCTAAAGTTCAAAGTTCAAGATTTACCAGATTTCCAACTGAAGCTCTCTGTACAACAACAATTGTTGCCAGCACTAGAAAACTGCCAGTATCTGTAATTTTTTGCTGCCAGCAGCAAGCCTTTACAGCTGAGTAGCCCTGCTCTATGCCAATCTCCTTGACCTTCGCAGCTGTATGGAATCTAGCGTTAACTGAAGCCAGGCAGGGCAAGTTAATTCCTGCTCACCAGTCTGATCCCATTCTGGCTCAAGCACTTCTACATTAGAATGGCCCTGCTCCTGCTGATCAGTACTAGGGTCCCCATCCTCAGACAGCTCAGCCATGGTCCTGAGTTTGTCTGCTGGAAGGAAGCCCTCTTCTTTTTTTATCATCATCCAGGACCACATTCCAGAGTAAGGGGTCAGTGTAGTTCCACCCCCAATAATGTTTCTCCATACTTATAATTAGTTTTTTTTATAAAAAAAAACTTTGAGACATAGCTTCAAGTTATTTATATTATACTTTTGTTTGTTTCTTAACACAGTAGCTCCATCATCCCCACATTTTCAGAATTCATCTTGGGCAAATAACAAATCTTGAACAAGAAAATGTTTTTGTTATGCAACATTTTGCGGGGGGAGGGGTGTTGTGTGTGTAAAACACAGTCACCTTGTATTTTAAATAACACGTATGGCTGTCTGGAAATAGTCATTTAGGTTTGAAACCTACAATTCCTGCAAAAAAAAAAATCCATATTTAGTCTGCACAGATTATTTTCCTTGAATACTTTGCCAAGAAATGTGAAGGAATAGTACTTTTTTCCTGCAAAATGCAGAAAGATCAGTAGATTATTCATCATCATTTGTATTATTACAATATTTGACAAATGTAATACAACTGTTCGGTTGCCTGACATGATAAATAAATAAAAGCAAACCAGAGTTTCAATAGCCAAAGGCAGACTTGTTTTACAACTTTTCTAGTGTAAGACTAGTAGATATTCTGATCATATTGGCAAAATATAAAACTCCACAAGATCTTTTCTTCTCCCTTTAATATTATCTTATTCTTCCAATGCCACTACTCCTGATAGCTATTTGGTGGCAGAAGGCAAGATGAAGAGCCAGCTAGCATCCAGCCATAGGAAACCGAAGTCCCAGCGGAGGTCCAGGAAACTGCTTTTGTTGTGCATATAAATGCTACAGTGTAAGCACAGGAATTCCTAGCTTTAGGTGCTACAACTAAAATTGAGCAAAATTATTTGGGGTTGGCTCTATTCATTGTAATGGGGTTTTCTATCATATGTATTGCTCTAGGTCAGTGATGGGTAAGCAAGTGGGTGTGGGATGGGAAGCAGCTGGGTGAGTGGGTGAGCGAGCTGGAGCAGGCAATAGTGTGCATGGTAGGAGAGAGGATGCTACATGCCCCTTCTGGCACACTTGCCATAGGTTCACCACCATTGCTCTAGGTGTCATACCCATATGTTTTTTACATGAGTCTAATGCACCATCAAATCTAATACACACCTAAATTTTCAAAACCCTGAAACTAAAAAAAAGTTTCAAAACCCCGAAACAAAAAAAAAGGTTGATTAAAGTAATGCACAGCAGCAAAAGGTGCATTCTTTGTAATATGGCCATTCCAGTTGCTGCTTGCTTAGAATTTCTTCTTTAAAACAAAAGTGTTAGAGCACTAGCATGGATTTCAGGTGTATCTATGCTGTAGAATGAATCCACTTTAACTGCCTTGGCTCAATGCTATGGAGTCACAGGGTCAGTAGCTTTACAAGGTCTTTGGCCTTCTCTATCAAGAAATGCTGGTGTTTTGCCAAACTACAAATCCCAGGATTGCATAGTATTGAGCCCTGGCCATTTAATTAGAGATGACATCCCTCAAAGAGGAGCTCCAGGTGCTCCTGAAGCAGCTTCCTTTAATACTTTGGCTCAGCGTTAAGATTACCGTATTATGTGAATCTAATGCCAGGCAATTTAGCCAAAAAAGGTGAGCGTTCGAGTTGAGTAACTACAGTATGTGACAGAATCTGAATAGAATGGGAACCTGAGATCAAATCTGTGAATAAACAAATTTGCAAAAAATAAAACTCCAACTTTAAAATAGATTAATCCAAGTCCTGTGACAATGTATATATATTGGGGTAACATTTTTATTCAGCTGGTATTGCTGACCAGATGTTTACATTACATCTGAGGCTTGACCTCCAGACACTCCTCTATTTCAACCGGAGGACCTTTTAACTCTTATGTGCTAAGTTTTGCTCTGGCTGTGGCAGCTTCTTTTACTAGAAGAAAATCCTTGAGAACAAGGTACTCAATTAAAAACAAATCAAAGCATTCTTTAAAATTAGACCACAAGAAGCCATATTAGTGTCTCCTTACCTTCCGCACCTAGGAAAGTTTCTTTAAGTATGAACAAAAACCTGCAATTGATTCTCTGTGCAATGGACATTCAGTGCCTGCAGGGTTATTTATCATTACTGTAATTTAATTTCCTTTAGCAAAGAATTCAATTTGGAAGTAATTATTTTTGATAGATTGACAGTTATAATTAACCTTAAGTACTTAATAAAAAGTAAGATCCACCTAGAATAGTCAGCTTTTTGAAGCAGGGTCTGTCTCCATATTGTTGATGGGCATGAGTGCTGACTTGTTTCAAATTATTAAGAGCTTGATGGAGGTGAGAATTTAATTATTAAATCTAACCATTTAGAAACACAGAAAAATGTATTAGGGGAAAATCAATGAATGATCAGCACAAGGTTGCTCCTTATATGCTTATCCTATAATTTCCACTCCAGTTATGTCTAAATTAGGTTTGAGCTTTGCAGCTGAAGCTTGTAGTATTTGTTAGGTCAGTAAGGATTTCCCTGAGATATGCCAAGAAGAAAACATTTTAAAAGATTTTGCCCTTCAAAATCTTAATGCTGTAAGGAGAACATTCCCATGTACATATTAAGAAAAACAGGACATCTCAATTCCCTGTACCAAATGCTTTGCCCCTATCCACTGATACTATGCCTTCAAATTACTTTGATACTGAAATAAGGAAAATAAACAAAAGTCTAATTTTGTCACAACATTTCACTTCTGTATACAGCATCTCATCCAGTTGTATTTATTTTGACATTTTGTTTCTTAATGTGATAGCCACAATGTGTTAATATAATTGGAGTCTATAAGAAACATGGTTTATAGAAAGAATGGGAAATATGAAACCAACATTCGAACATCTCCAACTCCTTCCCATCCCTCCCAATCCTTAAGAAAATCCCAGAAATCCAAAGGAAAAGTGACTTGATAAGACAAATCTTGTACCAATTTTGGGCTTGCTGTGGCAAGATGTAGCTGGACTGATGATCAAATTTAGCCCGAGTGCCCACTGCAAATGCCCACGCTACTATATAGTAACTATTAAAATATATTTGTCATTATTTCCCTCCATATAAATTTTTCAGTATGTATATTAACCAATTGGGCAGGGATGATCTTTTAGCTCCCACTTAGCAACCATTAGGTAATGGTTCAATCTCTTTATAGCAGGAATGGCCTGGCCAACTAAGGCAAATTTTCACTCCTCCAGGACACTCCCCCCGACAACAGTGCTCTAAAATGCCTGTAGTTCCATCTTAGCTCTTCTCAAAATGGTCATCAGAAGAAATGTCGTCACTTTCTATTACCAGAGCCCCCAGTGGCGCAATGGGTTAAACCCTTGTGCCAGCAGGGCTGCTGACCATGAGGTAGGACATTTCGAATATGGGGAGTGGGGTGAGCTCCTGTCTGTCAGCTCTAGCTTCTCATGTGGGGACATGAGAGAAGCCTCTCACAGGATGGCAAAACTATCCTGGCATCCCCTGGACAACATCCTTTCAAATGGTCAATTCTCTCACACCAGAAGCAACTTGCAGTTTCTCAAATCGCTCCTGACATGGAAAAAGAACCTTTTTGTCACCATTTTGACTTCAGGGTTATCCAGAAGCCACATACAATCCACAGACTACAATTTACTCATTTTTGCTTTACGATGTCCCTGAGATCTATTGCAAATGAATGACAATGCTGGGCATGATCATCCACATATCAGTGTCACAATATCTCATAACAATAATAATAAAAAAAATTATTATTCGCCTCTTCCTGTAGCTTGAAGCGGGATTCAACATAATTAAAACAAGAGATAAGACACTATTAAAAGACATACAAGATAAACAGAGATAAAATAAAAGTTAAAACCCACTAATAAAATCCAGATTAATACTAGTAATAATGAATTTATTAAGCATTTAAAGCATCTCCCAGTAGATCATACGTTAAAGTTACATGCTCTCAATTCCTTCCCAGCTTTAATAAAATAGAAATACTAACAGGATGGATTTTAAATGTAATTTTTAAGACATAAAAGCTTCTTTTGTGGAACATAAATGAGGACTAATTTGCTCTTAAAAGGTCTATAGCATTCTATCAGAAAACCATCTGGTCTTAGTGCTTTCCATGCTGATATCAATTGAATGGCATATAAAATGTCATCAAGCGTTGTATCCTGTGGCAGCTTCTTAATCTGATCATTTCAGATGCTAGATTAATATTCTAAAAGAACACCTGAAGTTTATGAGGATCAAATGAATTATCCTCCTTACATGGGTCTTCCAAATTTCATTTTAAGATCCCATTTGCAATGGCTTGTTTTCCGACAGATCTTTTAGAAGAATTTATAGTCTACAAAATTTCTATTTCTTTATTGCCCTTACACTGAAGGTCAGAAGGGTTTTCTATCTTTTCTCCCAGCTTCCACTGTGATTTCAGTATTTTAGCTCATACAAGTTTATGTCATAGATAAAAGCCATGTAAGACATCTTACATTACTGGATAGAAGGCAATATACTTGTATAAATGTGGCTAATAAATAAGTAAAGAAAATAAAAACCTAATATTCAGTCATAAGGTGTGAATATAAAAAGTAATTTGAGGCAATGCTCTGAAATCCATTTTTAAGTTAAAAATATTCTATTCTAGAATTTGAGCTTAGTGAAATATATTGTTTAATTTATGAGTCTCCACAATAATTGTAATTGGTTTTAAATTTTAATGCTTTATATTTATATCATTTATGGATGTTATTCTTTGTGTCTTGTATTTTATGTTAAATGTGCTTACTTTACATTATATTATGATGGGTCCCATTAGGGAGAAAAGTGGAATATAAATAAAGTATTATTATTATTATTATTATTATTATTATTATTATTATTATTATTCAAAGTGAAGCGCTGCTGCCTCAGATAATTCAGGAATTGCCTATAATCCAGTAATCAGATGTCTGTGAATTGTGGTACTCTAGTACTTTGAGAATAAATATTAACCATAGTTAATATTCGCTGATCAACGCACAAGACCTTCCAGCTGCATCAGCAAGTTTCAGCACTTCAAAATTGATTTCATATAAACCAAAGTAGTTTGGTAGTTTGCTGGCTAAACCTGAAGCTCATTTAGCAAATGCCAGGCCAACTTACTCTTTTCTGTTTATAGCCATTATTGTTACAAACATAGTTTCATACTTTTGCTCTCTCCTACTTCATAGCACATTCAATCCATTTCAAAAAGGGATTGTCTTCTATGAATCCTATAAACTTGTAGGAAACAAATGTCTGGGTTACGACAGTGTGGTATAGTGAAAGATGACCCTGGAGACAAGGATTTGAATCCCAGAAAGAAAGAAAATATTTTATTCCTTTCACCCATCTAACAGTGGGGAATTGCTTAGTTTTGTATATGGTTACTGATAACAGCAGAGTCTTGCTTACCCAACATAAACAGGCCAGCAGAATGTTGAATAAGCAAAAATGTTGGATAATAAGGAGGGATTCAGGAAAAGCCTATTAAATGTCAAATTACATTATGATTTTACAAACTAAGCACCAAAAACATCATGTTTTACAACAAATGAAAAGAAAAAGGAGTTCAATATAGTAACGTTATGTAGTAGTTATTGTATTTACTAATTTAGCACCAAAACATCGCAATACATTGAAACAGCTGTGGATCTGGGCAGGAGGCACACTGTGTTGGATAATACAGAATGTTGGATGAGCGAAGGTTGGATAAGTGAGATTCTACTGTATTTATATTCCTCATGCATTCACAAATATTCAGTTGGACATAAATATCTCACAAAGATATCACAACTGTGTAATATATCCTCCACTTGTATATTGTTGCGGAAATCTAAATTTTGTAGGAGGATTTAACTTCTTCCTCTCACTCACATTGACTTCTAAGACTCAAAGGCATCAAGTTTTTTTGTTTTTTCTTTCAAGTGTTGCAGCTGTGGATAATTTAAATACTTCATCTGAAGAGAGCAACTCAGCAGCATGTTCTAATGTTATTAGAATGAAAATAAACAAATATTTCACATTAATAATAGATCATTCAGTTTAGGGCTAATTAAGTAACTGCTCATCTAGCAACACTATCAGTGAGATAGATCGGATTTGACAGCTGAAAGTCAGCAGAAAAATGCATTACAAAAGTCTTTTGTTATTGATTATGCTTGCAATGATGTTAACACCACCTGTGTTACCTGTTTCATATTACCCTATAATGTTATAGGTTCTAAACATAACATATGATCTTGAATGTTCATTATTAATAAGTGTGTATTAAACATCACAGAAATGCTGGAGTTTAATAATTTATCGTGTGGTTGAGACTTCTAAACACCAAGACATAATGAATTCATATGAACACAGCAAGAGATAAAATTTGCTCTATTCCCTTGTGGTCTTGAAATATATTATTCCTGCCCCATACTGAAATCAATAGAAGTGTTCCATTAGTTATATTGAGGATTAAATCCTAGTATGTGTACTGAAACATTACACACAATGAATATTGCTTACGTCCAAGTAAATATGCAAAAATTATGCAGGAAGAATTAGAAAGCCCAAAAATCAGTTTTATCTTCTTTTGTATATCATTTTCCAACATCAAGCCATCAAGGCATAGTTTGGGTGCAGATTATATATTAATGTCCAAACAGACATTATTGAAGGATATTAATAAAGCGGATGCCTACTTTACTAATAGTAAGAATTATGCATCTGCTCCCAAGAAGCAGGGAAAGAAATGAGTGGAAGTGTGAAAGGAGACATTAAGACATAAGCAATGAAAAGTTAAAATCATGTTTAGTGTTCTCTAAGTCATTACACAAACTGCAAAAAGTTCTTTTCTAGACAATCTGGTGGGTGTCAGATCCTGATAATGAGGAATGGCTTCTCTTGACTTTTCATTGCCTTCCTACTCTGGCTGTGGTGCAATGAAAGTTTGTACTTCTTAGACTGTTTTTGTCTTCTTCTGTCTGTGATCTCTTTCACAACACAAACTTATATCATTTGAATTTCAATTTAGATACAATAACTGAATCTAATTGAGTCCTGAGATTTGAAGTGCAGTACTAGAGTTCTCTTGCTATAGAATTATAAATGTGTCTTCTTAAATGGCAAATCCCAGGGTTTCAGTTAAAGTGGAATCAAAATGCTATAAATATTTTGTGTAAATAGGGTCCCAGGTCTCTGCATATGGAGGGGATTGGAGCAGAATCAGTTACATGTTTCTCCTACCTGGAGAGAGACAATCCAAAAATCTGCAGAGGAGAAAAGTTTGAGGGAGCTTTTGTTCTATTATTCCCCTCTTTTCTTACATTTCTGGAGCAGATCCTGGGTGGGAATTGAAAATAGGGAGTGAGTCCTGACTTGTTCTTGCCTTGAATTGATTTGGGGTTGAATGTAATAAAAGTTTCGAAACTTAATTTTGCCGTGTTGGAAAAGGGAGAGTGTGAGAGATAAAATATTATTTTATCTTTTTTCCCTCCTTCTCAGAACTGTAAAATAATAGTTATTAAAGGGGAACTATGGTTTAAGCAGAGTAATCTAGGTAAAGTGTAAATTTGTTGGAAAAAAATCATTTTATTAAAGGTGATTTGGATGAGAATATGTTTGGCTACCCCTTCTCTTTCAGAAATGTAGTGATTATTTCCAAAGGCAAACATTTACCTCATTAATGTCAAAACATAAACTTGCAACTCTATTTCTGTGTTATTCGGCATGCACTTTTCGTTTCAATGCCACTTCATGGTACAAGTTTTTTTGACATTTTGATGTTAAATAAGGGATCAAAATGAATGAAATACAGTAACTCAACTTTTTATGTCAGTGTTTTTCAAAGAAACGACCAAAATTTCCTAGCTGTTGCTGAGAGAGCTCCACTATAACGAAATAATGATGGCCCCACACCTACAAAGGGCACCACTTTATTGAACAATAGGATAGTGAGTGTGAGGTGGGAAACGGTCAAACTTAATGGATGTTTATGGGGTGGGAGTGCATCTTAGAATTGAGGAAATCTTGTAGACAGAATGTGAGTGCTCACGGTTTTGTTGTTGCCTTAGTTGATCTCTTAATAAAATATCACCAATTTATTGTAGAATACTTTTGCCCAAGCTTGGTGGTAGCAGCAGAATGTGCTTGATACTGAACAGTGTTGTTGCACATTGCATTCTGATAAAGCACAGTTGGAACTTCTCCAGGTAATACTGACAGCATTTGGAATAAGTAGCTATTAAAGCAAGACAGAGATTTCACAAATCAGGTTTTGGCCTTTAATCTCCTTGGCAGCTCAAAAAGCTCTGGTAAATGTTTTCAACATTCCAGTTTTTATGTGTTCAATAGCAGGTGTTGTTTTTCTTCCTGAGCAAAGATATAGAGAGGGTAGTATGTTTATCACTAGAGCACGTTGCCCTGACAAAAAGCAAATCTTTCAAATGGCATAATCTATACACAGGGCCAAAGTGCAAGCAACAAATCAATCACATGTTCACTTGGAAGATGCATTGATATAGAAGGCTTTAGCTGCACTTTTCTTATGCTTTTAGGAATAAATTAGAAAGTTCAACTCAGAAGGAAAGAGAAGCACACAATTTATTTCAAGTTTGCTTATGTGTTAGCACTGTGTCTTTGATCTTGAGCCTGCAAGAATCCAGAAATTGGCAATGTACTATTTTAAGTATATTCGTGAAACCCTAGAGTCAAATTCAGGCAAGGCAAGCCACTTATTTTTACAAAAATATGTTTGGCCAGCCAAATGTTCCAATTTATGTGAATGCGTAGTGAGATATATATACACACTCGTGAATGAAAAGAGCACAATGTGGCGGATTGCACTATAGTAAAAACAGTCAACATTTGTTAGAAGTAGGTCAAGGGAATCCAGACAAGCTTCAAACAATGAAGGAGGTGACAGTGTTAGGGATGTTAGAGGAGAAACATGAAGTTGGCAGGTCCACGGTGTGAAGGTGCTAATAGGTGACAGAGAATGCAGAAATGTTCAACATCTACCTTGCCTCTGTGTTCTATTAGAAAGTAAACAGCACTCATCTTGTTGAAACAAGAAGAAATGATGCAGGAAGCAGATACAACTCAATGATAGATAAAGAGGTGATGTGGAGTTATCTAAACTAATTTAAATGAACTAAAGTCTCCAAGACCAGATAAACTGTCTTTATTTACAGGGGTAATAAAGACATTTATAGGTGTGATCTGAGCGCTTCTATGTATATATGTTGAGAATTCTTGGAGAAAAGTTGAGGAGAAGGGTAAATGTCACCATCTTCGGAGATGGGGGAGGGGATGAAACCTAAGCAATGAAATCAATACCAGGAAATATTCCAGAATATTCCAGAACTGTCAATCTATGAGCACTGATGAAAAAAGGCAAGGTTTTTTTTAAAAAGTCATGCCAGATTAATCTTCTTAGTATTTATGGCAGAATTACTATCTTACTAGAACAGAGAAATACTGGAATGTGTTTGTCCTTTAAACTCATTATAGCTAAAGCAAGGTCTCTCATGATGCTCTTGAGGACAAGCTGATAAGGCCAACAGATTCAGGCACAGCTATGCAGCAAAATACAAAAAAATATCCAGAGAAGACTGAGACCTTTGTCATAAACCAAACAACAGGAAATTCTCTATTGAAGCTTTTGAAGCTTTACTGGCTTCTTCATCAGGCAAAGATGTTTACAATCATATGGGAGAGAAAAAGTGACGGTACTAGAGTCACAGGCCTACATTTTGTCTCAGAGGTTATTAAGATGGTCGAGATCAGGGGTCCTCAAACTAGTAATAATAACAATAAACTTGATTTGTATACTGACCTATCTCCCCAAAGGGACTCAGGGTGGTTTCCAACATGTAAGGCAAACATTCAATTGCTGGAAAAAAACATACTGACAATTTCATCAAAATAACACATTCAACAATATAACACAACCTAATGAACTTAATAGACAAAATAACAACAACTAAAAACATCATAAAATACAAAAAAGAGAGAGAATTCTGCTAAAACACATTACAGATGAAAATATTAAAAACCCATTTCATTGTAGCTCCATCAGTGGAGGTTCAGAAAAAGAAAACAAAAACCAAGGTTACTACGTGGATGTGGGCCAACTATAAAAAGGCTGGGCATGGGATAATGCAAGTAGCAAATCACAGGGCCAGGGGAGTGGATGAAGTGCAGGACAGAGTACTATCTCATTACCTGGGAACTGGACCTAGCAACTAATCATTTTCAAAATCCTGCTGGAAGATGTAGCTATTTTCAAATTTCTAAAGAGCTGCCATATAAAACAAAATAAAGAAGGTTTTTTTTCTTCTGATCCAAAGGACAGAATGTAAACTAGAGGACTGAAATTACAAAAAAAAGGAGATTTCATAAATATTAGGAAAAATAGTTGAATGATCATATCTAAAATTCTACCTGAAAAAAAGTGGAAACCTGTCTAAAGATGCTTATAAGTATCATTCGTTTTAAAAAGTCCAATGTGTTTTGGACTATGCACCTTAAGGCCATCTTCAGCAGGTTCTTAAATATTAACTTCAACAATTCTCTGGACCAGGAACTCTCAAACCATTCACTTGACAAATAGTCATTTATTAGTCACATTGAAGATTTCATTGGAGACCCATCAGTTTCTGCTTCTTTTGCTTCTCAGTCGTATCAAAAATTCCACCAATCTGGCATTCACAGATAAGAGACCCTTTTCAGTCATTGTTTCACTCTAGAATTCCTTGCCAGTGGAAGTTTGCTAAGCCCCTTCTTATGTATTTTCAAACAGGCTTTATACACCTGGTTATTTACATTTGCTACACACAGAGACACTCTTTGCCTTCATACAATAGCATCTACTGGGCTCATGTGCCATTTTTCATATCAGGAAGTGTCAGTAGCACTGTTACAGTTGGTTCATTTTTTTTAAAAAAAAATCCATTGCATCTGATATGTAAAAAGCAGCGAAGTGAGGCAAGGATGTTCTGTTAGTAAACAGCCAAATTCAGCACTGAATCACTATAACATTATGTATGGTGCACAGTAGGATATTCAATCAGGCCTCTTTTACAAGCAATTGATATTCTATATAACCTGTACATAATGCTGTCTAGAAAGTTAGATAGCTGTTAACATTTCATTACTCTTGCCATTGATTTCTCCCTACCTTCTTTGCAACAAAAATAAAAAGGGATCTCTTCTTTCACTGAATTAGTTCTAGAGCACTTGACATTATTGACCCCTTAATGAAAATTAACGATGACTTATTTCATTCCATCATACATGTAAGGGCACTGGATTCACATTATGTTCAAAACAAAATAAAAACACCTTAATGAAGCACATTGGGTTCATTTAAAAACAACCTTAAATATACATTTTTTTAAAAAAATCTATTAAAATATTTATAAACTACCATTCTAGGCCACACACTTACATACAGTGATACAGTATTTAGGTAAAGACTATACCAGAAAAAATGGTTTTGGTCATTCTGGAAAAAAGTTACCTTTATGCAGTTTATAATGCAGTTTGAATTGTATTGAACTGGATTATATGAGCCTACACTGCAATATAATCCAGTTCAGTCTGCATTATAATAGCAGTACAGATGGGGCCTTACCACAAGCTACTTTTGCACCATGTACTCCATTTGCAACAATTGAAGTGAGCTAAGATGAAGAAGGAAGGTGGAAAAAGGAAAGAGAAAATCATCTGAAAGAGTGGGACTACATAGGATTAATCAGAAGTGTTCCTGGCATATCAGGACAGTTGGAAAGCATGTTTCAGGTCTAAAAATGACAAAAATTCTGAATCTCATTAAGGGCCTCATCACATGGTTGAGGTCTAGTGTAGCAATTCACCAGCCTCTGTGGTGAATCAGGGCAGCAGCGGAGCAATCCCAGTGCCCCGGCAGGCAGCTGACACTTCTCCATCACATGTGGGGAAGCACCACCACACGGCTTAATCCTGTTGTTCCTAGTGAAAGATGAAGAGGCTAGCGTGTTGGCGGTGCAACGTCCTACCACACTGTTGTCCCTTTTCACCCACTGAGCCCCACCAGATATCAGCCTACATCGTCCAATGGGTGGTGTGGGGCTCTGTGAGTGAAATGGGGTAGAAGTGTCTTAGGCCTGCTTATTTTTCCACACATGATGAGATCATATGACTTGAATGTTAGAACATATTAAACATGCATATTTTAGGAAACATTTCTCAGTTGACTTTAACTTACAGAAAAGAGCTAAAGCCTTTCTTCCCACCTTCCCACCCTAAATAAATAAATATCCTAATTTCATTTATTCTGAGCATGCTTTCTGCTGAAATGCATGGATGTCTATACAAATCTTTAGTGGGTAAAAAACATGAGTGGTGATACAAAGTAATTCACACAAAAGAACTGAATTTTTCTTGTGACTCAGCTGGAATCACAGAGTGATGTTGTCGATGATTCTGATGGGGATGATGAGATTTAGATTCAGTGTCAGATGCAAAGCAAGGATGTGCCTGTGTTATACGAGGAAGACCAGGATCAGGGGGCAGGAGTTCAGTTGTTTCCCACAGCAAGGGTTGACGATGAGGAAAGTGAAACTACTGAGACTGAATGTCAGGTGCTTGATGAAGGAATTAGGGAGGATAGTTCTCAGCCAGCTAACGGGGGATTTGATCTCAATGGGGCCAGTGAGTTAGATAGGGCTGATCGCTTGGAATTGAAAGTGCGAAGGAGTGTCAGGATCGCCGGGAGGTGAGAGAGAGACGCCCGAGGCCATAGGAAAGCCTTCATGCTGGCCCAAGGGTATTAATGGTCTGGTTGAATGTGCCTCAGTGTCAGAGCAACTTCATGCATTAACCAAGATCCTTTGGGATTTATCTTGTAGCCTTCCATATTCATGTTTTAGGACTTTACCTTATACTTATGGGACTTTGCCTTCCCTGTGCCTTCATGGATCTAGCTTGCCTATGTTACCTTGGATTGATCTTTCAAAAAATACTTTTGCTTTTTGAACTTTTTATCTTTTATTCTAAATAAAACTACAAATACAACTGCTGGTGTGTTTTTTGGTGTCTTAAGCAAGGTGGTTCTACTCTGAGGTGTGACAATTTTCTCAGATGAAAGATTTCAGGTTGAAATAAGTTTTGAGATCCTCTATGCACAACTCAAAAGAGGGCTGTGATTTGGTGGAGGGGTGAAAATCATTCAACTCTATGGACAACAAAATTCTGCTGGAATTGGAGGGAACCCTTGGAATTCTGCTGTGTTGGAGGGGACCCCCATCTTATTCCTTTTTGCAGATGCAATCAATCATTTTATCATTACTTACTGACTGTAAAGGGCTGGCTGGCTACTCCAGTGCCTTGTTCATGGCAATCAGGCCAAAGTAAAAGGATTGGTTTTTTGAGCAGTTTATGTTCTCTTGGCTTTGCAAAAGTTGCTTATTGCTTTGCTGCCTTCTTTAGACTGCTTTGTAGATTCAATCAATCTATTTTATATTTAGACGAAGACTGCTACAAACAGCTATTTTTGGGTCCTTCAGCCATTTTGGCTAATGAGCAGCCATGCATTGTGGGAAGTGTAGTTTAACAGCAAGACCTTTTGCAATCTCTATTATTGGGGGCCTGGCCTTCCCAAGCTACAGTTACGTTGGCTGTGATTAGCCACACCCACAGCTTCTCTTGCACCACCAGCGGAAAGCATGAGATTTTAAAAATTCCATTGCCTTTACCAAAGTTGCTTAATGCTTGTGAAAATTAAAACAACCATGGGAGACATCCGAACATTATAGAAAATTTTCCAAAAAAGGTAAGTGATTCAAATTCGGATCCCCCCCCCCCTTTCCTGCATACTTCAAAATCACATCGGATGTACAAATTCATATGGGTTTTTTTTTTCAAATTTCAGTTATTTCTGAATGAACCTATTCAACCCTAATGTTTACATAGGAAAAAAAGTTCACTTTAGAATTGAAAATATAAGTGCTGGTAAATTATTCACATTTCAAACATGCTTTTAGCCTTCTTTTAAATAGCTATACATATGATTAAACAAAAAAGCCAGGCATAAATTTGGCAAAAGAGGGTAAGCGGGAAAAAAAAGTATAGTAGAAGAGGCTTGGTGAATTGGAGAAGAGGAAATGAGTAAATGTTTATGGAAAGATCAAGTCAATATACTTCCTTTCTTCTGCTTTTCTTCCCCTCCCTTTCATATTTACAGATAATAAAGATTATGATGCATACCTGTCATACACCAAAGTGGACCCTGACCAATGGAATCAAGAAACTGGAGAAGAAGAACGATTTGCTCTTGAGATCTTACCAGATATGCTTGAAAAACATTATGGATACAAATTGTTCATTCCAGATAGAGATCTGATTCCAACTGGAAGTAAGTTTTAATTTCTTACGTATGGTATACTGGAAATCCATTATACACAAAAGCATATGTGAATGTTTATATTTTTACATTGCTTCATGATACGTTGTAGTAAAATTCAAGCACATGGCCATGTTATCCTGCAATACCAGTATGCAAAATCATCCGATATCACCTTGAAGACTGAGGCTGGCTCTATATTGTCCTATATCCAAATATCTGATTCCAGATTATCTGCTTTGAACTGGATTATAAGAGTATACACTGCCAGATAATATGGAATAAGCAAATAATCTGGGAGTCTGATCCTGGAATATTGAGAAGTGTAGATCCGAGAAAAAGACACTAGTAGTAAAAGTTTTCATTGGCCCCATCCATGTTTCATGACATCCACTAGATAACCATTTGACATTGAGAAAGTAGTTGTACTTACTTACTTACTTAGGCGATCCCTCGTTGTCTGAGAAGGATAATCCTCCAGGGTGGGTCCGTAGGTGACTATGGAGCCCTATTCTTGATCTACAACGTCTCCCGCAGTGAGGGCATTGGTTTCCAGGTGAACGGCGGTCCCGGTCGGGGTTGGCTTGACGTGCCTTCCTCTTGGCACATTTCTCTCTTTCGCCCTCCATTTGTGCCTCTTCAAATTCTGCAGCACTGTTGGTCACAGCTGTAGCTGTAGGTAAATAGAGGCCTTAATCCAGAACCCTTGAGGCCTAGAAGCATTTTTCCTTCTATAATCCATAATTAAAATCACCTCATCATCATACCCACAGATTTTGCATTTTTATTCACACACACAATCTGCCTTATATAGCCTCTTTCTAGGCACTTGAGGAAGTAGAATTAGTCTATGTAGGCTTATGCTACCCATTCCTTTCTTGTAGTTTAAGGTGCTACAAGATCCTGTTGAACATTGTAGTAAAGTTCATAGTGCTATTAATTTTCAATATAGAGTTCAAAGCCTATTATGTGCATAGAGTTCTGCATCAATTGTGCTATGCAAACCCTGCATTGAATGGCAATGTAGTACAACCTTATCCACAACTGGATGCACAGCAGAATGAGGTTTTGCCTTAACTGGAAATATGCACCCACGTGCCCAATTACACTACATTTGCAGCTCAGTTTCTATGAACTTGAATGGAATGATGAAAAGAGCACATATGTTTTTGTAAAGAAATAACATGTTTTCAGCATAGAAAACCCCAATTGCAAGAAATGTATTTTCTGTTCAGAAAATGTTTATGTTCTGCCCATTACAGCCTTGTTTTCCCTCATATCCAGTCAAGGTAGAACTTTGCAAATTCAAATACATTATTAAGAATGGAAGATCTGTATGAGCATTTGATACAATTGTTCAGGACTTCTAAATCAAATTGAAAGCACCTTGCACCCATGAAAATGACAATGAAATATAGACATAGTTTGACCTCAGTAATCTGAAATGATGCCCGGATGATTTTGCAATGGAATCCCCTGATATTTCAAATATTTCAAACCATCAATGGATATATTAAAGGCACTCAGACTATTGGACGGCTAGGCTAAAGTTTGAAAAAAAAATGAACTAATTCCTATGCATACTGCACATATCTTATTCGTAGTGCCAAAAAATTTGAAAAAACAATACAACATTAAAATGAAGAATAAGTTTAACCTACCTAAACTTACCAGTATTTCAATGGGAAGTGTGGTCCTGCTTTTAACTGATGGGATAGTAAAATTAATTACAATTGTTGTCATTGTGTGCCTTTAAGTTGTTTCAGACTTAGGGCAACCCTAAGTCTAAAGTTTAGAGTGGAGGCTATGTAAATTAGCTCAAGGGGTCACATCCAGCCTGCAGAGTGTGGGGACCCCTGTTTTAAACAGATTTCAATTAGAAATCAAAGGATTTAAAAAGGAATCCAAAGAGAATCATCAGCCTATGAACAGTCAAAACAGATTGCCATACAATTAATATTAATTGAAAGCAACTGTGTTTTCCCTTTCACAGATCTTCGCTTGTTCATTTTGTTTGATTATCTGTATATTTTCTGTAAAATGATTAGTCACTTGCATAGAGCTTCATGAGCTTTAAAAATGTCCTGCTCAGAGGCTATTTATGGGCTACTTCAGACGATAGAAGCTTTCTCTTATGTTTAATGTTCCTCCACATAACAGAAGCAAAAACAGGAGGAACAACAATGTAGATAGAAGAAAAGTATGTAAAAGTTGAACTAGAAACAATCTTCTATGGAACAGAAGATGTGAGGGCACTTGTTTCTGTGGGCCCCTACCTACATTATAAAGTAATACAGCCCATTAAGAACATTACAAAAAAGATGTCAAAAAGGCTCTGAATTAATGTTAATATCTAAGGAAATAATTTATTGTTGAAGTGGTCAGAACAAGGATGGGCAGGCACAGGGCTCCACACACTCCATTTATCAAACCTTTGGATTCTTTGAGAAGGTCTCACCTGTCAAAATTAGTGACTTTAAAAGGGTAAATGAAAAGGTATCCCAAACATTCTGAAGGCTTCTGAACCTTCAGGGAGCTTTTGAAGGTTCAGTTCCCTATTTCAGGACCAAAATTTCATTTACTGAAGGAAAGGCTCCGGGCTTTGAAAGGACCTTTGCAAACTATATGTAGCCTGTAGGCCACAGTTGACGATGTTAGCAAAATAGAAAATATTCTCTTGGAACATACTTAGAATCAACCTTGAATATAATGTTTAATGCCCCTTTACCTTTACATCCTGCTGGCACTGCCATTCATACTCCAGAGGCTATATTTCATCTCATAAGAGCAGGGGAGGTGATGCATTGATAGATCAAATTGAATTCATCATTACAATGCATAAAACTTCTATGACCTTGTTGGAGAATTTAAATTGTGGAGGATGTTGGGCAGGCTCTTTCCCCTCTTGCTTAGGAAGGATCAAATTGACTTCGCCTTAGAGGTAACAATAAAGTTCTCCAAATCAACCTTTGTCCTGTACTAAAAATAAAAGAGACTCAGAAGGCAGCTTAGAAGTAGTCCTATAAGTATTATGAAGTGAGTGTATCCTCTTTATAAAATATGCAAGGATCATCAGCTCCTTCCAAAAAGTTCCTGAGGCAACAATTTCACTTCCTATTACAAGAATCAAGAATAGGACCTCACCAGGGAAACATTTTAGATGCCATAGATGAGCAGGTGAGAAGTTATTTGCAACATTGACTAGGGATCTCTTGGTGATTCTGGCAGTGCACATCAGGGGACATGGGGAACCTGTTACCCCACATCACCCGACTTACCCAAGTTACCATCTCAAGCATCTATATCTGGCTTCCCCCCCATTGTTTCTGGTGGAACACAGGAAGCCTCCCGTGTTGCCACCATGGCGGCATGCTCCACTTCCCCTTTAAGCACATAGCCTCAATGGAAGTAACTGTGTGTCATGTAATGGGAGCCAGCAGGCTCCATGTTTAAAGAGAAGGCGAAGTGGAGCAGGCCACCGATTCTAACCCCATCTGATGAGCTCATAGGATACTTACAATTATTTTCATGCACAAGTTAAAAGAACTTATCTGCAATTTCTGGACACCTTTTGCAACTTCAGGTTTGTGTTTTAGCTGATTCTAAATTGCTCTTTTGCTTTGCAGCATACATAGAAGATGTGGCGAGATGTGTAGACCAAAGCAAGCGATTGATTATTGTCATGACTCCAAATTATGTGGTGAGAAGAGGCTGGAGTATCTTTGAACTGGAAACAAGACTTAGAAACATGTTGGTTACAGGCGAAATTAAAGTGATCCTGATTGAATGCAGTGAACTCCGGGGGATTATGAACTACCAGGAGGTTGAGGCCCTGAAGCATACCATCAAGCTCTTAACTGTTATTAAATGGCATGGCCCAAAATGCAACAAGTTGAATTCCAAATTCTGGAAACGTTTACAGTACGAAATGCCTTTTAAGAGGATAGAACCCATTACACATGAGCAGGTTTTAGATGTTAGTGAGCAGGGGCCCTTTGGGGAACTGCAGACGGTCTCAGCAATTTCCATGGCTGCTGCTACCTCTACTGCTCTTGCCACTGCCCATCCTGACTTGCGCTCCACCTTTCATAACACATACCATTCCCAGATGCGCCAGAAACACTATTACCGAAGCTATGAATACGACGTACCTCCTACTGGCACCCTGCCTCTTACCTCAATAGGTAACCAGCATACTTACTGCAACATCCCTATGACACTTATTAATGGGCAGAGGCCACAGACAAAAACTAACCGAGAGCCGAATCCTGACGAGGCTCATACAAACAGTGCAATCCTGCCACTCTTACCACGGGAAACCAGTATCTCAAGTGTCATTTGGTGACATCAGTGTAAGGGGGAATTTGGCCCCCTTGTGTAGAAATGAAGTCTGCAGTCTGGTGCCTGGAACTACATCCTCGACTGCTGCTGTTACACATGCATTACAATCTATGAAATATGAGGAAAAACAGGGTCTTGTACATATGTTTTTTGCAAATTCCTTTGTAGCATCAGTCTTCCTGTTTTACCCATGTCTCTTGCCATTCACATTTTGACTTTGTTTTATATGTCATTGGGATTTGTATATTTACATTTTTTAAACAAAAGAGGGGAATGAAGAGACTGCTGTATAGGAAAAAATACCTTTTGCTTCATTAGTATAGTTTGAGTTGTTTGAATTTTATTTTTAACATTTCTTGGAATGCTTGGACAAAATTCTGTCGAATCCAGAGGCACTATCTGTTTTGTTGGTCTGCCTACCTGATATCCAGAGGCTATGTTTGCAGGAATTCACCAATGTGTGTGCATGTGAGTGAGTGAGTGTGAGCACTTGTTCTTAGGAGGACCCTATGGAAAATTCATAGCCCTTTCCTCATTTATTCTCCCACTGCAACCCCTATCCCTTTACCTCACCTTTTTTATCACACCACACTGAGTGAAATTACAGATGGTCTAATTGTCTAACATTTCACATAGTAAATAGTTGTGGGAAAACAAATAAATAAAAATCCCCAGTCTGTATCACTTGCTTCACAATAACCACTATGACCACTATGGAAGATGTAGAAAGAAAATAGGAGTTTCTGATTTTATTTTATGAGTTGACTGTATTCTTTATATAGAGAGAAACATGTTGACTCAGATTCATTCACTTCCTGAGAAAGTGTTGGATGTGTTTGTGACTCTTCCCACCCTCCTTTTGTGGGGGTTTCATTGCTTTCTTTTCTTGCTTTAAATTCTTCAAATGAGATTATTTACATTTGTCAGACAAGGAAGGCAATAGGCACTGAAGTGCACTAAATCCCACAGAGATTTATGGTGATGGCTTCCAAACCAAAGGAAAGCAGAAGGACAGAATCTAATATAGTTTGTCACATTGTATTAGAAAAAGAAATGCTGTCTATTAAGAAGTATGAGAATACTTGTTTGCAGCCAATTTTTGAGTCCTCATGTATATTAAAATTTGGTCATCAACTTTTCTTTTCACAGATACATCCAGAACTCATACCCTCCAATATTTCACAGGTAAAAACTGGGACATATGTGGCCAAGAATCACAGTGTGGTCAAGATATCAAAGGTTATTAATGAGGAAAGCACACTAACCTGGAGAGGATGCAACAGTTTGCTTTTGCCTGCGTATACTGGGAAGGGCAAGATTCCTCTCTCTTCCCCTGCTGTGCTGAGTGCAAATTACTTTGGGCACTTTGAACTCACATTTCAACAACTGAAACAAGCTGGTGAAAAGGGAGGAAAGTGAGAGGAAGAGACAGAAACTGGGACATTTTATAAGAAGCTCAAAAAGTGGGATGACAGAGAATTCTTTGTTAATGACCCTGAAAAAAAATCAGGAGAGTTGGAGGGTATGAGAACTTAGTATTCTTTTTTATTCATTTTTATTTTTATTTTTTAAAAGCTTGTAATAATGATTTAGAAGTTATTTTAAATTCTAAGGTTGTTTAACAGAGATCTCAGGAGGTTGCAAAAGTAAATACCAACAAACATCAATATTTTATACAAGATTAATATTTAAATCAGACCCAGAAATGTTGGAAACAATTAATGTTATTGAATAAAATAAACTAGTTTTATTTTAAATGTATGATTTCATCTTTAAAAAGTTGCAGAAGCAGCATGCATCTTGGCTTTGGGAATTATTCTTTGCTTCAAGCTCAGGAGTGAATTTTGCCTATACTCAGTGCAATGAGAGTTTGTCAACAACATTAACAGAGTCAAAAAATAATTCTTATTTTACTTAGTGCTAACACAATCTGCATTAATAACTGCACAAACTGGTGAAGCAGCTATCTTTCATATAAGAACATCCAAGGAATAATATTAGAGTATTAGATTAATATATCAATATAATCTTGGGAGCATATTTCTAAAAGTGAAAACTGATGCAGTAGAACATTAATGTTCAGAGGAGAATGTCAACAAAATCCACTGGCAACATCTATTTGAAAAGACTAAACAGCTGAACATTTATAACCACTCTAATTGATACTATGTGTTTTGCACTACTTGCCAACCTTTTAAAAAGTTCATTGATATTTTTGGTTTAGTTAAAACAGAATATGGTAAAATAATGTGTAACCTACCCTCTAGGAATGTGTGTGGACTATGTACTTGATGAATAACCAATCCCATGCTGCAACTGGCAAGAAAAAGAAACATCTGCAAACAAGGAACAAAGATATCTAGGATATGCATTAACTTTTGTTTACCTAATATTTATTTCTGTGAAAAATCCTCAGGTCCTTTTCTAATAACCTATTAAATTTGTCAATTGTGCTCACCTTTTCTCCCATCCTTAAAAAAACCTCCCAGGACACATGTGCCAAATAATTCACACCAAGCAAATAAAGCTGCCAAGACTGGAACAATATGAAAGCCACTTTGCACAGTTGATTCTTTTAAAATTAAGGTGATAGTTATTTATTATATACACCTGCCAGGCATTCCTTAATGGCCTTTAGACAAGATTCCAGATCTCAGAATTTCACTTCCAGATATTTCACCAGTTAAATCTGGATTGTGCAGTAAGTGGAAAACATTGTAATCTGACTACAATCAGATGGTAGATATTAGCAAGATGTTTTTTTTTTCTTCCTTTAAAAAAAGTTCCAACAATAATTCTTATTTTCTTCTATTTTCCATGTAGATTTAAGCACTTTGAATAGCATGATTCAGGGATTGATGGATACTGTTTGATATTCACACTACTTTAAGCAAAGATTTTTATAATGCTTTGTCAAATTATTAAATAAAAACAAACAAATGAAAAATAAATTGATTGTGTGAGAGAGACAGACACAAAATAATTGGAGAAGTCCACTTTTGGCTTCAAAAACATTCCACCCAAATATTCCTTTTCTATAAACAGCGCTGTGTGAGAAATAGTAAAGGAACTGTCAAATGTTCACATACTCAATGTTCAACTAAAGTTCTGTTAGAACACAAAATAAAAAGAAAAATGCCCTAGCTCTTGGGCTCCATCCTTATTTATTGGGAAAGGAGGAGGGAAGGGATGATGTTCTAATTCTTCCAAATTTATGTGGAAATTGAAGTTCAAAGGTCACCCAAAATGCATCTAGATATGGACTGTCAGTGTTTACTGATTTTAATAGATATGTATTGCTTATGAAGTTGTTTATAGGTATTCCATTGACCACTGAAGAACCAGAATGGTGGAGGAGATGTCCTGTTGGTCTCATCTAACAGGACTGTTCTTAATTTAATGCAAAACATGTTTCACGTCAATTACATTTATATGTGGTCAAGCTGGCTAACACAGTCATTAAACAAAAGACATTTATCTGAACCAAAATTTATAACCAAATTGTGATCATATCCATTATGAAAATGGCTGCATAATTTAGTACCTGGTCAACTCTTTCAGTGCAGATAAGATCTTTCAAAATCTGTGAACATTAATCATCTACTTTGATTTCCTAATTGGCAGAGTAAATAAATAGTCAAGTGATAAATGTACTAATAAAGAGCTATTTCATACAACCATTATTGAGACATAAAAGTCATAAGGAAGAAAAAATGTGATATTGTCCTTCTGCTTATGCACAATGAGTCCAGATTTTTACTAATAGAGGAAAGTGGAAGGCAGCAATTTCCATACATTTCTCCATCTCACTGAGCATTATAAAAAGCTGCTCTATGCAATATCATGAAGGGTGAAAAGGTAAAAGGAAGGAGTACATAAAGATAATGTATAAAGAGAAAACAACAAAGAAGAAATCTGTAGAATCCCAGTTGAAAAGAAAAGGAAGATACATGACCTCTCTCTACCACATTAAATGATCACTCTGAGAAATGAGATGTGAACCAGCAGAGAAATTAATCAGTAAACCTTAGGCCATGAAGTGAACCCAACAAAAGAGCATGATCAAATATGTCAAAGGCTGTAGAGATCTCAAGGAGAAAAGGGACTTTTGACTTGCCCTGAAGAAGATCATCTGTGATCATTTAAAAAAGGAGTTACCTGCACCGAATTTACATTTGACTGTCTCATGCAGAGAACAAACCATATTATAAAATATAACCATCATAAATACAAATGTGCTTTATTCTACACAAAAATACCATGTGGAAATTTTACACAGACTAAATCCCAAACTGCCAATAGTCTTGGATAACTAAAGAGCTATCCTACCACATGATAATAAGACCAGACACAAAATATGGAAAAAATTGAGGGAAACTTTATTAATTGCTACCTTATTAAAATTCTTGATGAGCAAAACTACAGGGGAAGCAACCGGGTATGGGAGTAACTGGAGTGATAGGTCCTGTCACCCTGGAGTGAAATTCAGAGTTGCTGCTAGGCCAGCTACAAACCAGAAGGCTGGCCAGAGGCTGGAAGCCACCAAGCCACACAGTGAGTGCAAAGCCCCAGAGACAAGAGTGGAGGGAAACACTATCTGAAAGCCTGCTTAGGTCATAAATATTACCCTAAGGTAACTTTTTCATGAGGTTTGGGAAGAAATTGTTCAGAGGTTCTCCTCTGTCATCTTCTGAACTTGAAAGAATGTGTAATTGGATCAAAATCACCCAGCGTCCTAGTCTAACATTCATTTTTCTACATAACACTGATAAGAGAAACACCTGGAAATGTATTTAAAAGCTTTATTACTATTCTTGAAGACTTCCAGGTGATGAGTTTCATGAGAGAACTAGTAGAAATAGATATGTGTGAAAGAACTGAGGACCAAAACAACAATCTAGGGTAGCCCCAGTGTCTCACTTTGCTACCTCAGATTTATAGGTTCTACATTTGCTACCCCAATGATCACTAATGGCTAATAAATTGAAGAAGATAACATACACACTGACTGGGTCTAATTCACTTATGGAATTCTGTAGTCATTAACATGATGCAAAAATACAGGTTGAGGCTACAGGGGGACTAGCAGAGGTAAAGGTGGTGATCAATGTATCATTGGAACAGGGCAAAATTCCAACATGCCTATAGGAGACAATTGTGTGTCTTCCCCCCCCCCCCCCCCCATTCTGTTTAACAAATACATGAAACTACTGGGAGATATCATCCAGAGTTTTGGACTGTGCTGCCTCCTATATGGAGATGACACTCAACCCTAATACTCCTTCCCACCTAAAACCAAGGAAGCTTTCCTGACCCCAAAGCAGTGTCTATCATCAGCAATGGAGTGGATGAGGTCAAACAAACTAAAACTTAATCCAGACAAGACAGAGGTGCTCCTGGTCAGTCAGAAGTCAGGTCAAGAAATAGGGATCCAGTGTGAAGATACAGGTCTGCAGTTTTGGAGTTCTCCTGGGCTCAGTGTGGAGCCTGGAGGTATCAGTGGTGGCCAGTAGGGCCTTAGCACAATTAAAACTTGTGCGTCAACTGTGCTCATTCCTTGAGAAGCCGGATCTGACCACAGTGGCACATGCCTTAGTTACATCCCATCTGGATTACTGTGATGCACTCTGCATGGGGGCTCCCTTTGAAGAGTGCTTGGAAACTTCAGATGGTTCACAGAGCTGCAGCCAGGTTGTGAACTGGGGCTGGCTGCAGGGAGCGGACAACCCCTCTGTTGAAGCAGCTCTACTGGCTGCCAGTTTGTTTCAGGGCACAATTCAAAGTGCTGGTTATGACCTTTAAAGCCCTAGCTGGCTCAGGTTCAGGCTGTTTGACTGACTGCATTCCTTGTACGAACCTGCCTGGACCCTGAGATCTTCAGGAGAGATCCTTCTCTCGGTCCCACCTCTATCTCAAGCTCAGTTGGTGGGAATGAAAGTGCGGGCCTTCTCAGTAGCTGCCCCTTGACTCTAGTTCTCCATGCCCAGGGAAGCCAGAATTGCCCCCTCCCTGCTGTTTTTATGGCGGCAGGCTAAAACCTTTTTATTTAGACAGGCTTTTAAAGAAGATGGTTTTTAAGACTTCAGGGGTTGCTTTGGTTTTTAGTTTGAATGTGAATTTATTGATTTTAACTGAATTTTTAGATACCCATGATATTTAATTCTGCTTAAATGTTTGTGCATTTGTAGATTTTAAATGGTACTGAAATGTTTTTAACATCAGCCACTTTGAGTCTCCTTGTGGAGAGAAATAATAATAAATAATATTTCACATATAAGATAAAGTATAGCTACTAGAGCAGTGGTTCTCAACCCATGGGATCCCAGATGTTTAGCCTTCAACTCCAAGAAATCCTAACAATGGGTAAACTGGCTGGGATTTTTGGGATTTGTAGGCCAAAACACCTGGGAACCTACAGGTTGAGAACAACTGTACTATAGGAACCAAGGGACTTAGAGCAAAATCCTCTGCTTGTTTACAGAAAGGTAAAGACTGATACGATTGCTACTTATGTAGTTAATAGTACCTGCTATATATGCCTCATAAATAGTAAACAGTAATGGAAAAATCAGAAAATAAATTTTTGTTTGTTTTGTCAAACTTGATTTTGATTATAAAAAAATTAAAAGAAAGAATACATATGGTTGTTATTGCTTTTTAACAGTGAACTGTTTTCTGTGTTTAATTTTTAATGGCTTAGCTTTGATACATTACAGATGCTTTAGAGCATGTGTTCAAGTAGTCACCAGATGGGCAAAAAGTCTAGTCACTTTTGATTAAAATTCTGTCTCCACTACATAGTAAATCAGGTTCACTGTTAGTAAACAACCAGTAGGAAAATGCAGACTATTAGTACAAAAGATGTTACAGATGAAACATTCGGTATAGTTAATTCTAAATTTCATATGATAAACTAGGGAAGTATTGTTTGCTTTTTGCTCTTTGCATGAAGATGGCTAGAATCTGCTTCCAGAGATAGCAACTGCATCACCCTTAATTACACAATTGCAACTCTTTGGTATTCATGATCCTTACATATTTCCTAGTTTAGGGCACACATAGGGATGGTGAAGTCCCACAAGTTCTCTTTAATTTTGTTAATCAACAACAACAATAACAACGCAATACAATAAAAGATTTTGGAAAGTACTAAATGCACCATTTAGCAAATCTTTACTAGATTGTAGCTCAGAGAAACATCGTCTAGCACTCCTCCTAGTCCTAAATGTTTTAAAAGATGCTTAATATCAGTTTTGTTAAATAAGGTTCAATGTAGACATTTCATTATCTTTTCAGTTGCAAATTTTGAATGACAATTTGCATGAATTATTAACAATACATCATGCATATTCACCACAGAGATAAATTAATGAAATCTAAGAGATGAAAGATATAACTATTCAACAGAAACTAAATTCTCCTAGTTTGCATGCTAAATTTATCTGAATACATACAAATAGATGGCTATATGATCCATCCCATTAAAATGAATCTCTGGAAAATCCCTTATGGAGGCAATCAAAATAAATAGTTTTCTCTGCCCCAAATATTAGGTGTATTTTAAGAGTTCTCTGACACCTGAAATCTTAAATATAATTAGACATATCAGTGGCTGCAAAACATTTTGTTCATTAGTTTTAAGAAAATATTTTTCTGAATATATATATATATATATATATATGTAATGTTTGTTTGTGGGATTAACAAGACTCAAAAAACACTGGAAAACACAGCAGAAGAGACTTAAAAAGCCCAAAAACAAAAATTACATTACAATGCATGCACAAAACCACATATATATATATGCAAACACACATATACACAAATACACACACACACACACACAAAACACATATACACAGACTGAGCCACAACAACGAGTGACAGGGGATGGCATATATATATATATATATATATATATATATATATATATATATACAGCCACAGTAAGAACAGACCATGGAACAACCAACTGGTTCAAGATTGGGAAAGGAGTATAGCAGGACTGTATACTCTCACCCTACCAATTCAATTTGTATGCAGAACATTTCATGTGACGAACCCAAGGCTGGAGTTAAAATTGCTGGAAGAAACATTAACAACCTTAGATCTGCAGATGATTCCACTTTGATGCCTGAAAGCAAGGAGGTGCTGAGGAGCCTTCTAATCAAGGTAAAATAAGAAAGTGCAAAAGCTGGATTGCAGGTAAACATCAAAAAGACAAGGTTATGGCAACAAGACTGATTGATAACTGGCAAATAGAGGGAGAAAACATGGAGGCAGTGACAGACTGTATTTCTAGGCACAAAGATTACTGCAGAAGCAGACTGCAGCCAGGAAATACAGTCTTTCCAAGAAGTTTACTTCTTGGGAAGAGAGCAATGACCAAAATCAATAAAATAGTGAAGTGTACAGACATCACACTGGCAATGAAGATCCACCTAGTTAAAGCAATGGTATTCCCCATAGTAACCAATGGATGCCAGAGCTGGACCATAATAAAGGCTGAGCAAAGGAAGATAGACGCATTTGCACTGTAGTACTGGAGGAAAATTCTGAGAGTGCCTTGGACCATAAGAAGTACAAAATACAAAATTCATTTGTTGCAGACACTTTATATAGGTATCTTGAAGGTAATTTTATACAACAGTTTTAATACTTTTGTGCACAATAAAAGTTTGTATACATTGAACCATTAGAAAGCAAAGTTGTTCCTATTTAAACCACCTATTTAGGGTTTTGGAATTCTGTATAAGGTATGCTCAGCCTGTACATAATATTTTCATACTAAAAAAAAGCTCACAAATTGGAGTGGACTGAAAATAAAACTGGAAAACCTTCATGAGCTCTAGTTTTATTGTTCTACACATACCCAACCTTAGTGCTGAAAAGTACAATATTGCAGTGGATCTTGTCCACTGCAGTCAAAAGTTCTGCATTTTGCAATATCTGTAAAGGTGAATTTGTTCTGAGCTAATTTCACTTAGAGGAATGGTTTATTTAGAGTTAAGAGACCTATGTGGTTGTTAACTTTGGAGTATGTACATAATTGGTCCCATTCGATGTTTTCAGATGTTAGGAAGTTAAATGTACAACATTCTAATGGGATGCTTAAGTTACATGTATAATACTAATTGTTTTAATTGTCTCTTTAAGTATCCCTGAGAACATAATTACAGCTACTGTGAGTTGTTCACCAGAGAATAAAACCTCTGGCAAACAAGCTAGCAGTCTGGTAAAGTCTATGTTGGTCATCTGTTCAGCTCATAATGAAAATGATCATAAAATATTGCTCTTCATTACCTACCAAACAATGAAAATCCACCTTGGTCTCTGTTCTCCAGCTCAAAAATCAGCATACAAGAGTACTGATAAAATAAAATAAAATTTATTTTTGAAAAGAGATTTGCATTGCCAACTGTTCAAAAACAAATTATCTGCATGACTATTGATAGACATGTCTTCCTATTTAACATCATTGGCATCTGGTCCCGAATAGACATGATCTGGTCTTCAAAATCCATCAATACCCAAATATCAAAAATTAAAATACTCCCGAGAGACTTGTCAGATCATTGCGCGCTAGAAATGACACTTAATCAGAGAAAAGACTTCTTTAGGTGGCGTCTGGACGATAACCTCCTTAAAGATGAAATAGATATAAAATCCAACTCAGACCTCTTGAAAGAGTATTTTGAACTCAATAATACAGGAAACATCTCGATGAAAACCCTATGGGATGCAGGAAAAGCAGTTATGAGGGGCCACTTTATAAAACAAAAAGCCAAAAAGAATAAACTGAAAAAACAAAAGCTTGAGGATCTGAAGAAAGCACTCGAGACAGCAGAACTAAAATTCAAAAGAAATGTCGAAAATAAGAAGATAAAAAAGGAATTGGACGAACTACGAAAACAGAGAAACATCTTAGAAACCGAAGAGATGGAGAAACAACTAAAATATATAAGACAGAAAGAATTCCAACAGGCCAACAAGCCTGGAAGATGGCTGGCGCGAAAGATAAGGAAGAAAAAACAAAGTAGTCACATTGTGAAAATTTCCACCAGCAAGAAAGACGTAACTACCGACAATGACATACTACAAGAATTCAGTAATTATTATGAAGAACTATATGCCGAGAAGCAAAATAAGAAAGAGGAAATTATGACCTACCTCGGGAACCAGAAACTCGGGAAGATCTCAGACCAAGATAGAGACCTTCTAAACAAGGAGATAACAGAGGCAGAGATAAGAAAAGCGATCAAAAAACAAAAGCCATCAAAAGCTCCGGGCCCAGATGGATACACGGCCACCTATTATAAGACCTTCGGTGAGGTAATCATACCTTACTTGAAGAGAATTATGAATGAAGCTTTATCAGGAAAGTCGGTCCCAGATTCTTGGAAAGAAGCCATGATAACGGTTTTACATAAAGAAAATACTGACGCAGCGGGAGTGAAGAACTACAGACCCATCTCTCTACTTAATCAAGATTACAAAATATTTACATCAATATTAAGTGAGAGATTGAAGTCCTATCTATCTAAATGGATAGGCGAAGAACAAACAGGTTTCCTCCCAGGGAGACTAATGAACGAAAATATAAGAAACATCTTGGATCTAATTGAATACTACGATTACCACCATCAGAGCGAAGTAGCATTCGTAGCGGTTGACGCCGAGAAGGCGTTTGATAACACGAGATGGGAATTCTTCTTATCGATCTTAGAAGAAATGGATTTTGGGCATAATTTCATCAACGCCATAAAAGCCATCTACAAGGAACAATATGCCATCCTATGGATAAACGGCTGCCCTTCTAAAAGAATAAATATAGAGAAAGGCACAAGGCAGGGCTGCCCACTTTCCCCTCTTATTTTCATCCTATCGCTAGAAATCTTATTAAGAGACCTCAGATCCGATAAATCCATCCCACCACTAAGCGTCAGTAAAGATGCACTGAAATTCCGAGCCTTCGCAGACGACTTGATATGCGTCATAGAAGATCCAAGAAAACAGGCCCATAAATGGCTCTCAAAACTAGAGGCGTATGGCTCCCTAGCAGGCTTTAAGATTAACAAGGAGAAGTCTAAGATCTTACCAAAAAATATAACAAAAGAAAACCAGGAAAAACTTCGACTTCTGACAGGCATGCCCATAACCTCAAAACTAAGATATCTAGGCATAAACATCTCAGCCAACAACTCCCAGCTCTTCAAGAATAACTATGAGCCAGTCTGGAAAAAAATTAAAGAGGATCTGAATAACTGGTCCAAGTTAAAAACATCTCTTCTGGGAAAAATAGCAATAATTAAAATGAATATCCTACCTCGAGCTCTCTTTCTCTTCCAAAATCTTCCGATCGTACAAAATAAAGCTCCATTTAAGAACTGGAATAAAATAATAAGAACATTTATCTGGAGTGGAAAAAAACCCAGGATCAAGCACATACACATGGTGGATGCAACAAAGAGAGGAGGCCTAGGATTACCGGACTTGGCCCTCTACCATGACGCCTGCGCCTTGACCTGGATCAAGGATTGGATCCTCCTAGAGAAGAACAAAATACTAACGCTAGAAGGGTTCAACCTGCGGAAAGGCTGGCATGCCTACCTATGGCATGATCAAAGTAGGAAGGAAAAAAATTTCAACAACCATGTACTAAGAAGACCTCTATTGAGAACGTGGAACAAATATAAAAGAAAACTATACCCAAGTCAAACACCATTGTGGCTCTCTCCACTAGAAGGGGAGCAAAGAAGGCTGTTAGGTTGGAGAACCTGGCCCACCTATAAGAACTCAACAAAGAAGAAAGAGGGCTCCCTCCAACTAAAATCGAGGGAAGAACTGGCCAAAGAGTTTCCACCGTTCTCATGGTTACACTACTTCCAGCTAAGGGAACATTTTAATAAAGATCAAAAAGATGGCTTCATGGAAAAAGACATTTTTTGGGAAAAAGCTCTGAGGAAGGAGAAAAAAAACATAACTTCAATATATGACATCCTACTGGAAAGAGAAACAGAACAGGAACAGGTGAAAGAATGTATGATAAAATGGGCGAGAAACATCCGAAGGCCAATAAGACTGGAAGAGTGGGAACAAATATGGAAGAAAAAGATCAAATACACCTACGCGATTGTACTAAAGGAGAACTGGTACAAAATGTTCCACCGTTGGTATATGACGCCCCAAAGAATAGGTCAAATGTACAAATCAGCCAACAACAAATGTTGGAAGTGTGCAAACCAGGTGGGCACCTTTTTCCACCAATGGTGGTCGTGCCCCCTGGCGCAGAAATATTGGAGAAAGATTAATAAAATCTGCGAAAAAATCTTCAAAATCAAGATTAAGGATAGAGCAGAATGCTACCTACTGGGTATCTTTAAAGAAGAATGGGAACTAGGCACAAACGAAGATAAACTACTCACCTATTTAACTACGGCGGCTAGAATAGTTTACGCCAGTAAATGGAAATCCAAAGAAATCCCATCTGAGCAAGATTGGATAAACAAGATAATGGATATTAGGGAAATGGATAGTTTGACATACGCATTGAAGGAATCGAATGGTCGCCCTCTGAAGAGGACAGACTGGAACCCTCTAAATGACCTCCTCCAATACTAGAAGGAGGTCCAGATTAAGAATTAAACGAGAAGAGAGGACACTCAAAATAAGAAACAACCAAAAACGCAAAGAGATAGACGACAAAACAGAAGAATAAATAAAATAAATTTGACATCGCAAGCGGAGAAGGTGGACGAGGAAGTCCACCCCCCACCCCCCCCATTCCACCCCCCCATTCCATCCCCCCCCTCTCCTTCCCCCTTTTCCCCCACCCCCCTTTTACCCTCCCTTCCCAACCCTAACTTCCCTTTTTTATACAATTTGTAAAAAAGCCCACCCCTCTTTCTCTTCCCCCCCCCCCGCTATTTTTGTATTGTAAGTTATTAAAAAACCGTTTCAATAAAAAATATTTAAAAAAAAAAAAACATCATTGGCAGAAAACCACTACTGTAAGGATTTATTTTTATTTTTGGGTGACATACAAATAAAACTAGATAACTTAGAAAGCATTTTTTAATTTTAGAAAGTGCATGTAAATGTGTTTTTATCCATGAAAAACAATGAGTATACTAAAAATAAAAATGTTTACATTAGGTAACATATATCAAGCACAGTATCCTAGAAACAGATGCTGGTTTTGGAAGGTGATCAATCCTCTCAATGCACAATAGAACATAAAATCTAATGGAATTCTGATGAATTCAATGAAACAGAATTGCGAGGTTTTAATGTATATACTACAAAAATACTTGGGTTGGGTCTAGACATCTTTATGATCAGAAAGTAAGGAGGAAAATCTATTGTATTCTCCTATAAAAATATGAATAACTGAATTAGTTTTGTCTCTGCTGTAGGTGAAAATAAAATTTTCTTTGCAGGTTTCTCACTGCATTTGACCTTCCCAAACTGTTGCTCAGATATCAGCATGTAATGGTAGATGAAACTTGTACAAAAAATGTGTATCTATCATTCTTCCTGGTGAGGCTTCCTAACCCCTGGGAAACCCATTTTTCAAACAGGAAACAAAAAATTAGCAAATACATTATAATTAACAAGTATGTTATACACCGCTTCCTATATGCTTTATTAAGATAGTGAAAACTGGTTCTGGATAAAAAATTTAACCCTGAACATTAGATGAAAAAAGATACTTTCAAATAATAAAGCGTGGGGAAGAATATCTTGTTAAAACTTAAATGTAACTTCATCTTCCATTAGTATTATAGGTGAAATATATATACTTTTGGCAATACAAGTTAAATTTGTTACCAGTTATTTTGAATGCAACTTTTCACCACTTTGAGTGGTTTCTTTTTTTACAGAAATATAGAATCATAGAATCAAAGAGTTGGAAGAGACCTCATGGGCCATCCAATCCAACCCCCTGCCAAGAAGTAGGAATATTGCATTCAAATCACCCCTGATAGATGGCCATCCAGCCTCTGTTTAAAAGTTTCCAAAGAAGGAGCCTCCACCACACTCCGGGGCAGAGAGTTCCACTGCTGAACGGCTCTCACAGTCAGAAAGTTCTTCCTCATGTTCAGATGGAATCTCCTTTCTTGTAGTTTGAAGCCATTGTTCCGCGTCCTAGTCTCCAGGGAAACAGAAAACAAGCTTGCTCCCTCCTCCCTGTGGCTTCCTCTCACATATTTATACATGGCTATCATATCCCCTCTCAGCCTTCTCTTCTTCAGGCTAAACATGCCCAGTTCCCTAAGCCGCTCCTCATAGGGCTTGTTCTCCAGACCCTTGATCATTTTAGTCGCCCTCCTCTGGACACATTCCAGCTTGTCAATATCTCTCTTCAATTGTGGTGCCCAGAATTGGACACAATATTCCAGATGTGGTCTAACCAAAGCAGAATAGATGGGTAGCATTACTTCCTTAGATCTAGACACTATGCTCCTATTGATGCAGGCCAAAATCCCATTGGCTTTTTTTGCCGCCACATCACATTGTTGGCTCATGTTTAACTTGTTGTCCACGAGGACTCCAAGATCTTTTTCACACGTACTGCTCTCGAGCCAGGCGTCACCCATTCTGTATCTTTGCATTTCATTTTTTCTGCCAAAGTGGAGTATCTTGCATTTGTCACTGTTGAACTTCATTTTGTTAGTTTTGGCCCATCTCTCTAATCTGTCAAGATCGTTTTGAATTCTGCTCCTGTCCTCTGGACTATTGGCTATCCCTCCCAATTTGGTGTCGTCTGCAAACTTGATGATCATGCCTTCTAGCCCTTCATCTAAGTCATTAATAAAGATGTTGAACAGGACCAGGCCCAGGACAGAACCCTGCGGCACTCCACTTGTCACTTCTTTCCAAGATGAAGAGGAAGCATTAGTGAGCACTCTCTGTGTTCGTCCACTTAACCAATCTTCTTCTAACTGAATTACAAGTTTGATAGATGAGGAGAATATCATGAGGAGAATACAGCAAACTCTCGGTTAATTGGCACCCATGGGAATTGGTTGATACAAGATACGCCACAAATCGCCCTAGGGCTGAGAGCGGCGGTTAATAAGTGCAAGTAATAAATAAATAAATAAATAAATAATAAATGTAGTTTATGGTTGCTTGAGAGTTACTATTAAAAATAGGCCTAAATAATACTATACCACATATTATACTATACCATACACTCTGTTTTGCTGGATATTAATATTAAAATGCAGTAATTAAAAGCAAATGAAGAAAACAAAAAACAACAGGAAGGGATACCAGCCAAGTTCCTTTGCAAAGGAATTCCAAAGCCTCACAGATAAATAAAAGCTCACTGAAGGTTCTCTCCCATGTCCTTATTAGATGGGTCTCTGATTGTGGCAAAAAAAGTCTCCCCAGAGGATATTAAGACTACACTAGTCCATAGGAAGCCACAGTCTTTCAGGTAGTGTGGAGTTAAGCAGTGTCAAGCTTTGTAGTTCATAAACAGTTCCCAGAAATGAATCAATAGCAAATCAAGGAGTTTAGCAATAAGGGAATTGGAGTGGGCCAATGGTATCTGTTGGAATTTGATTCAAAAATCCCCATGGATACCAAAATCAATAGTTTGCATTTTTGAATTTTTAAAGAACTATACTTTCGAGTTTTGAATAGTTTAATCCATGAAAACAGAATCTGTTAATAGGGTGAGCCAACTGTATATGCTGTCTTGTAACTAGTATTCTTGTGCATTTGTATGGAATCACTATTCATTTCAGTTTGTTTCATTCATAGCCCTCCCCCCTTCACTGTTTTTTCATGCCTTCCAAAAAGAGGTGCCTTTCTAAATGTGCGTTTTCATTCCACAGCCAAAAGAATGGGGTTATCGTTTTGTTTGTTTTTTTTGGACCATTGGCCACCATGGACAGCTTTCCCAGGCTCCCCTTTTCCTCAGTTTTAGGGCTAGGTGGTGAAATTTGCCAAACATGTAGGGAACATCTACCACCAAGTTTTATAATGTTTGGGTCATCCCCTGATTTTTAGGGATTTTTTTCTTCCTATAAATAAAAATTCTTTAAAAACATTCGCTCTTTCCATTCACTGGCCCTGCACTCTAACTTCTCCAGAAGCAGCGGCAGGAGGGGGGCAGGACAGGGGACCATTCCTTCCTTCCAAATGTCAAAGATGCTCCACACACCACACACACGCATAGCCCAGTGCCTGTTCCAGCCCCACTATTACACTTCTTCTTTAGCGAGAATGAGGGGATTCCCTTCCCATCATTTTTGGCAAATGCATGGTTTGCCCTTATATCCTTCATTATGACCTGGATTAAAATCATCACAGTTATTTAAGATACTACTATTTCTGTGATGTTTTCCCCTTAGTCTGCAGAAGAGAACTGAGTTTAAAGGCAGGGCTTAAGATACCAGTATTTCTGTAATGCTTTCCCCTCCATCTGTAAAGTGGTGGCGGGTGAGGCGAGGCAGGCAGCAGGTGAAGTAGACGTCATTCTTATCCTCTTATTGGCCCAACAGGCAGGGCTCAGAGGTAAATATTAGCACGGCGCAATGCTCAGCAGGCTGTGTGAGGAGCGCCACATGACCCAAAAATTTCTAAAGGTGATCCTGTGGACAGTTTGTTAGAATACTTCAAAAGGGATGTAATCAAGGCATGTTTTGCCATAGCTAGACCTGACATATCTCAGAATAGGCACAGCTGTCACATGAGATACCTGACAACCTGAAAATCAAGGTTGCCCTTGGGCTTCATAACTGTTCTCTCAAACTTAAAACATCTGAATTGGTGACTGCATTGTAGTTCATAAGTATAAGATGCAAAATATATCTGTGTATGTCACCAGTGATTACCTACCTTCCTTCCTAGTTATTATATGAGGGCAACCTCATATATCTTATGCTTGAAGATAATTATATTTGAGAGATGCTGTGATCCTCAAATTATTTGAGTACATACCACAGGGTCTGTTGAGTCTAGCAGATCTCTTCCAAAGTAAGTGATTTCCACAAGTTGGAACAATTAAATTAAAGGGAACGAGCACTCTTTTTCTTTCTTCTCATGAAAATAAAATGAAATGAAAAGGAATAAAAAATAAGAGATGGAGGAAGTGTCAACCAATATTTTAGATTTACCTGTCTTCTGTCATATTAAAAGAACCCTTAAAATAAGATTATTTTTCAATTGCAAGTATATATGAAACAGTTTCTCCTTGGTTAACACACTTATGTTTTGTATTTAGACATACTGGAGTTACTGAACAGAAAAAATATACAGTGTCTTTAGCCCTTTAGTTTGCATATTCTCCAGACACTGAAAACGTGTATATAGTTGACTTGTGCACGGATTCGTTTTGATTGTTTATCTTCGACTTCTTCAGCTTTTTTGGCTTGTTTGGATGTCTGTAATTGTAAGGGCTCCACCGCCATGTTTTTCGACCAAGCTGGACCACATGACTGCCAGTCACAGCTCCTTCTGCTCTATTCAGGAACACACAGTGCATGGAGAGGTTTACCTGTGTGAGTCCTGCCGGTTGGAATAGAATAGAAGAAAGCTGTGGCATGTCTTATGCAAGCTGTGTCTATTTAGTGGGGTGAGTGCCTCCATTGTTGCTTCCTGAATCTAGAGAGAGGTGCTTCAGTCCGATTGCCTTGCCACTCACTCGAAACTTTCGCTTTTGGCTTGGCTTGGTCTTTCTCTAGCATTCAAGCTTTTGGATTTTTCTTGATTTTCCTTTCTTTTCTTGAGTCTTTATTTAGTGAGACTGGGATTTGGAAAGTGTGGGTGGGTAGGTGGGTGCATGGTATTTGGGAATTAGGTGGGTGAACTTTTCTTTTAGGGTGGCTCTGAGCTTTGAGTCACCCTTTAGGCTCTATTAAAACTTTTAGCTTCTCTTATCTCTCCTCCTTCCTCTCTTTCAGAAAGTAGTACTTTTAAAATATTATTGTTATTAATAATTATAGGAGTTCCAGCAAACAGCAAAGCCTCATTCTCAGAAAAACTACCAACCTACCTACCTAGGCTCCCAGGTGGTGCAGTAGGTTAAACTACCGAGTTGCTGAACTTGCTGAAAAAGGTCAGTGGTTCAAATCTGGGGAGTGGGGTGAACTCCCACTGTTAGGCCTAGCTTCTACCAACCTAGCAGTTCGAAAACATGCAAATGTGAGTAGATCAATAGGTGCCACTTCTGTGGGAAGGTAATGTCAGACCATGCAGTCATGCCACCCACATGACCTTGAAGGTGTCTATGGATAATGCCAGCTCTTCAGCTTTGAAATGGAGATGAGCACCACTCCCTAGAGTAGGACACGACTAGACTTAATGTCAGGGGAAATCTTTGCCTTTACCTATATACTTACCTACCTACACTTACCACCAATACCTAAAAAAATGTTTCCTTCGCAATCTAATCACAAGTTCTCTCTGTTTATATTTCTCTCTATGCTCTCTGCCTTCTTAATTTCATGTAATAATAATAATAATTTGGCTGTTGCCTCCTAATAATAACAATAAAGAAATGAACTTCTGTGGAAGCTTTTCTAAGAAGCCAACAAAACCCAACTGAATCTCTCTCTAACATCCATCAACACATAAAAGATTATTTTTGTTAATACTAGTACTTATATTCATAAGAATTGTACCTTCAAGCTGCAGCTTCCTCCCTAAAAACATTAACAACTGATTGTGTTATTCTTTTGATTATACTAATAGTATTTTACTTGTGTGTGTTTGTGTGCATGCATCCTACTGTTCTCTCACACAAGAAGCATGAGTCTATTCCTCCACTCAAATTCCAAAAAAGCAGTACAACTTATGATTAATAATAATATATTACAATACATGGCATATATAATATACTAATAAATAAATGTATAACAACAACATATGGGAGAGGAAGAGGAGATACAACTGCATCATCTCATTCTCCAGAATCTCAGTCACTGCAATCAGATCCTCCTATGACCCCACCAAAAGTCCAAAGAACAACAATCTCATTCAGGGGCTTCTGCTGATGCACAGCCTCAGACCATTGAGGAAGCCTTCATGATACCACTGCCACTGTTATTTCAAATTCCCACCAGTAGTCCCAGTGATGACAAATCAGTGGAACTTGTGCAGGAGAAGGAGGGTGAGGAGATGGTGGTAGTAACATCTGTGTCTGGGGTGGATTCGGAGATGCCTTCCCCCCGTGTCGTAGTTGTCTCCATCTGCACCAGCCAGAGATCCTCTCCCCACCCCCCAAAGCACACCTGGAAGCCCTCGTGTCTCTGTTTGGGACCACTTCTGCCTCAATCCAGCCAATTCCAAGCAGGCAGTGTGTGTGCACTGTAATGCCAAAGTGAGCCATGGAAAAGATGTAAAGCACCTCTCAACCAGCAGGTTGTAGAATCACATAATGAGGCACCACCCAACACAGATTGGGAATGAGTCTGGGACTGGGGGTGTCAGTAGCAGCAGCTGTACTAGTTCGCCTGCTGATGGGCATGTGAGGGATAAGGGGCAGCCCACCCTTGTTAAATGGGGCACTTCCAGGGACAGGACTACAAGGGTTGTGAAGCTGCCCACTGTGGGTGAGATCACCCAGTTGTTGTTTTATCATCATCATCTTAATTAAACCTCACCTTTCTCCCATGGAAACTCAAAGCAGCTAATACTCCACACAAGACAAGTTTTATTTATTTATTGTCAAAAGCATTGCATAAATAGATAAACTTTGTACAACAGCTCACAAGGAATGTAAGATTATTGCTCCCCCCCCCCCCAAAAAAAACACCAAAAAAAACAAATATTGTTTGAATCAATACTGCCAAGCCAGCATTCTATACTTTTTTCCTAGGGTATTTGATCTTGAAATCAAAACTAGCATCTCATGTTTGTATGTACTTGGGTCATTAGTGTTGGCAATTAAGATTCTTCTGTCTGAGAGATCAAACATTTTTAAGGATTTATTGAGGGTAATTAAATATTTTTCTATTTATTTTCCTCTAAACCTGGGAGTTTACTGGTCATATAATTTTTACATGCTTTGTACAGGAAAAAAAAGATTGTAATGACAAATGTTCTTAGCAATATAGCTTGATTCCCTTTAGTATCCCTTTGAATTTTAATATAGGAGTGTAATTACCACATCTCTGAATCAATCTGACCAAGTCAGAGTACTTTCTTGAAAATGCAAAAGGCAACCTGAGCCTAAACTGCACCTTAGATAAGTAGAGGGCATTTCTTTTAGCAAAGAAATACCTTTTTTTTCATCTATTCCACTTTTGCAATGACATTAAATAATGAACTATAACAAACAGTTGGTAGTCTATAGTTAGGGGACATATAAGCACACCTTTTCAGTTTGTAAATTAAGAATTTAGTCTGTGAACTTAAGGTTGATTTAGTAGCCTAGCTTATATGCATGGTGATTTTTTGAAAAGTGTGGAATGGTGAACTATTCTTACTCCACTGGCCTCCACAAGATGTCCTAGCTAATTTTTCATCTTCTGTCTCACCAGCCAGAAGTGTTGATAAGTTTCTGGCAGCTAAGTAATGGGCCATTAGGGAATATATGACCACTTGAAATAAAAAGAAATTGAGAGAGCACGATTATTTTAATGAGTGCAACTCTTCCAGACAATGGCTAATCATATTGTTTCCATTCAAGATACCCTCTAGGGAGCTTGAGAAAGTTTTTCCCCCACTTAGCATACTCACACATTTTCAGTAGTATTCATCTCTTTGAAGTGGAACATAGCTTATACTCATCTGATTTCTTAAATACCTCTGACACAGAAAGATTTGCCATAACCAAGAAGCACTGAAAAAAGTAGTAGAAGTAGTTTATTAATGCTTGGACCATAGGTTATTCAAGGCAAAAAAATAATAAGAGTACAATATAAAAGGGCAACAATGTAAATATACTACATGAAATAAATGACATACAGATGGTAAAAAAAATTAAATACAATTAAAAATTAAATATAAACAATGCTATAATTAGATAAGATTATTTTAAATACGAGCATCACCAAAGCAATTAGCTGCAGTACAAGTGATAAAACTGGCCCAATTTTTATTGCTGATATGACAAAAAGACAAAAAGAAACCTTGCTAGTTACCATGGAGTCAGTATCTGATAGGAGACAGAACATCTCTTCTGAAACATAATCACAATGTAGATAAGACAAAATAGATCCTGAGAATTTGATTATTGGTTCAGATTGAACAGGAGAGCAAATAATGGACCAAAATCTCAATTTTGGGAGCATCACAAATACCCAAACTGAGGGCCAAGGGGTTATGAGACCATTTGCATAACTGTAGGCATGGTTTGAAATCAAGAGGCCATAAAAGCTGGCCTAGGGTTGGGGTATGTGAGCTTTTTCAGAAAAACAGTGCTTTCAGGGTCAAACGTATAGGATCTGTACAATTTTGAGAAATTACAGTTGTTAATAGCCCATCTGTCTAGTTGTGCACCATGATCAAAATGTATTCACAAAGCTTCTCTTTTGTATCCAAGAGAAGACAGATTATTTTCATGTGCAGTAAGATATGACTAAAGCAACTTTAGATGTCTTTAGCCCATATTGGGCAGTTTGATAGCTGTTTGAAGGATGTCATGGAGGAAACCTTGAGGAATCTTTTAAAATTATCCCATAGTTAAATATAATAACATGAATGTAAGACCTAATGGCAGAAAAATTGAACTCTGCCCGAACCAGAGCTGCAGGAGTGCCAGATTAAAGTACTAATAATTTCTTGAGAAATGTATTCTGAAAGGTATTTGAGAGTTGCCCCATCCAAAGACAGCAGCACCATACAAAATCTGGGCAATGGCTTTGCCCTGGATTATTTCTTGGGCTGAAACAACTGGTTGGTCCCATGCTGCATTGTGAAATGTAAGCTTCAATAGATCTCAAAGAATAGCTTCTATATGGGGCTTTCAAGAGAGATTTTCTGCAAAATGAATGCCCAGAAATTTAAATTCTCAGTCCAGTTCAATCTGATGAACAATGTTAGATTATTAAAAATTAAAATGTCTTTTTTCAAGCATAACCTTTGTTTTAGTACAGTTAAGCATAGAATAATAAAATTGGGAGAGACAATAGGGCTATCTAGTCTAATCCCCTGCCATTCAAGAAAAGCACATTCAAAGCTCCTAATAGATGGACATCTGGATTCTGCTTAAAAGCCTCTAAAGAAGGAACCTCCACCACACTCCAAGGCAGAGAGTTCTACTCTTGAGAATGTCCTGACCCTATGGTCAGGACATTCTTCCTAATGTTCAGGTAGAATCTCCTTTCCTGCAATTTGAATCCATTGCTCCAAGTCCTAGCCTAGGAAACAGAAAGCAAGCATGCCCTCCTCTTCCTTATGATTGCATTCCAAATACTTAAACATGGCTATCATGTCCCCTCTGAACTTTCTCTTCTGCAAGCTAAATATACCTAGCTCTTTAAGCCACTCCTCATAGGGCATGGTCTTCAGCTTTTCTTTAGAAAAAAATACTCTGAGGTTAGAAACCAGACTTCTCTGATGTATGCTAGTAAGTGAAATTAAAACCATATCATCAATGTAAAAAAAAAAACCCCAATATATTCTTGGACTCAACTGCAGATTAAAAGAATCTGGGCTGTACAATGCTAGAACAAGTTAAAGAGGGCCAACAGATATCATTATTTACTCCTTTGATTGGAATTTGATCAGTTAATAAGCCTGAAATACCAACTTTTCTTCTACAATCGTATCGGATTAGAATCCTTTATTAGGAAGAGTTAGGGGGGTGGGGAGAGTTTCATGGGAATTGTAGTTTTACAAGGTCATTAGCCTTCTCTACCAAAGAGTCCTGGTGTCTCACCAAACAACCACTTCCAAGATTCCATAGCATCAAGTCAAGGCAGTCTAAGTGGTGTCAAACTTCACTAATTTTGCATTCTGTAATTAAGTGTCTGTCACTTCTACTGCTAATAGTTTATCCAAATCCTTTGAAATACCTGAATTTGAATGCCTTATCAGAAAGGAATGAATAAAATAGGACAAATGACCCTTGCTTGAGAAATTGCTTATTACTGAGAAGGAACAACAATCCTATTCACCAAACTTTGTGACAAAATAGTGTGTTTTAACAGCCCACATTCTTATTTCAATCTATAAATTGAATGGGGCAATTGAATGGTGCAATTGAAGCATACTATGACACTTCTGCCCCAGTTCACCCATGGAGCCCATCAAATGACATACAGCTACATTGACAAACTGGTGTGGCAGCATGGTGGGATGCTGCCACCTTCAACACAAAGCCCGCCCCATGTTCCATAAGGAACAATGGGGCTTTGACGCAGTGGCGAAGTCTCCCCACATAGGATGAGGAAGGTTTAGCTGGCAGCCAGGGCACTAGGATTTCTCCTCTGCCATTCCACTGCTGCCATAATTTGCCACAGAGGCTGGCAAATCACATCGCTGCACCTCACCCATGAGATGAGGTCCTTAGTAAGAACTGCTTATAATCTCCTCTGATATTTTTCTGTAGAACAATCCAGAAAGGGGTGTGATTCAGAACAAGAAACAGTTAGGACAACCCCCCCCCCCCAAGAGCCAATGTATGTTGGTGCTGAACCTAGATTTTGGGAGAGCTAGGAGCCAAGATTTGAATCCACTGGAGGGGGATAAAATACAGTACTACTGAGTTGGACATGATTTTATCTTGGCAATTTGGCTTATTTGTAATTTTAATGGATATGTATTTTAACACGATATTATATGTTTTTAGATTGTACTATTAGCATTGAATCCTTGCTGTAAGCCGGTCTAAGTCCCTCTAAGGAGGTTGAGAAGATTGGGATATAAAAGTTTTAAATAAATAAATAAATACCAACAAAAATTGATTGGGAGAAGCAGGAGTTCTTTCCTGAAAACCAAAAACAGCCTTACTACTTCATGCAATTAATTTCTTCCTCATCCTAGATCTTCCGTCCCAATAATTTTACATCTCCCAGTGTTTTAAAATTTTTATCCTTAAATTTGGCCCTGCCCTGTGTAATCCTGCATGTTTAATGTCCGATTTTAATGTCCTATTTTATACTGCTGTGTCACTTATTATCCCAATAAAGGACCCCAGTTATCTGTGTTTTTCTATTGCATTCCTTCTGCCCAGCTAGCATTTAAGCACTTTATTTTTTAAAAGATCTTGCAGTATTATCTCCAACATTCAAGTCCAAAGAAACTGCTTCTACTGCTACACCTTTGGCTTATCTGCAAGAATATTACTATTACAGTATAATTTGAATGGGTTTTGGGGTTATTAAATGCACCCTAAATGATATCTGTCAGTTGATATTTCTGATTATGCAGACAGTTGAATGGTCAAAGGGAATTGCTTTAGAATGGGAATTATATGACTGAGAAGATTAAAGTGCTGTATTCATCTGCACCAGGACAATAACAGAAATATAAAAATGAAAAAGCAGACTTTTTGAATATTTGGTATCAGTATTTGAAGATAAGGCAATTGAGGAAGGGGTGTGATTCAGAACAAGAAAAAAATTGCCAGTTATATTGTATTTTTAATTATATTGCTACGATTCTTTAAATATGCTGTTGAACATGAAAACTACGGCCTAGTTCATAATTTATTGATGGGTACTAAGCTGACAATAGCAAAAACGTTATTTTTAAAAAATAGCACATTACTTCAACTATGGAAGATTAGAAAAGGTGGTCCTAGCAGGTGATATTGATAGCAAAGAAGTTTATTTTAAATGTCTAGACATTTTTCTTATTGTGCAACCTTTTATTTATTGGGAAAAATGAATCACATGTTATGATAGTATTAAAGCATGAGAAAATTGTTATATAGGCATTCTGAGATGTGGTGATTCTTAAGATCCATCTTTTTTTATTATTTCAAGTCTACAGCAAGAGGATATTTGGATAGTACAGAATCATGTGTATAATGCAATGAACAATGTTACACAAATTGATATTGGAAAAACCGAGGCCCATGTGGCTTCAGAATGTTGTTTTCATGACCCTTAAAACTGTCCAAAAGTACCTCAAAGCACCTCCATTCCATTTTTTTTTCTTTTCAAGGCATGTTTTTCACTTGAAAGCTATTGGAAATGCATGCAAATACAACATATGCTTGAGATTTGACTTCCTTCATTTCCCAGAACCCCTTCTTGAGAAAAGCCCAATTCTATTATTAGGATTGTAAACTGCTTGAAAATGATGACTGAAAGTGACATGATGTGACAACAGTGAGGGAGTTGCAGGACTGAAAATCAGGTTTTCTTCTCAGTGAAGTTGCCTATCTCTGCTATAAAATATGCAGAAAAAGGGGAAATTACAGAAAAGTCTAATAAGAAACATAAGGAGAAATTATTTTTTAAAATTAAAATAATTAGAGTGAAATGGTAGGGAAAATTTCTGAAAAGGGAACAATAGGATCAAGACACTAGGTTTTGACCATTGACCAAAATTCTGTTATCTGAACTAACGAATTTATTTATTTATTTAAAACACTTTTATATCCCGATCTTCTCTACCTCTGTAGAGGGACTCAGACCGGCTCACAGCAAGGATTCAATGCTAATAATACAGTCTAAAAACATCATACAACAACAAAATATTAAAATACATAAGGAATAAAATACATATAAGCCAAATCGCCAAGATAAAATCATGTCCAACTCAGTCCGTATGTGTGGTCGATAACTTTGTTCTGTAGCCGGTCTCAGCCATTATTCTGGGAATGCTTCATTCCATAGCCAGAATTTCACTAGCCTCCTGAAGGACAGGAGGGATGAAGGATGAAGATAAACATCCAACTTGTGTCAACTATTTTACTTAAAGCAGTACTTACTCATTTGGCTGTTTCAAGGTCCAAGTTCAAATAATAAAGAATAGCACATAGACTCAGATACAAAGCAAAGAATTATAACAAGGAGCATATTACAAATGCCAGTTCAGGAACAAGAGTACAACATAGTCATGGTTGCAGTCTGAGAGTCACATGCTAAGGGTTCACTGATTAATATCCAAGATTTAAGACAACAAAGCATAGTCATAGTTCCAAAGCCAGAGAGTCCAGAATTCAAGGATGATCCAAAATATGTAGTCAAGAGTCAGTCCAAAGATTCATGGTACATCAAGGTTCACAAGATGATACAAGAGCAACAGGGTTCGCCAACGAGATGCTCACCAAGGTTCAAGTTTCTTCAAGGTACAAGGTTCCATATGTGCCATGTCCCACAGCTAATTATGGGTGGTATAGTGGCATGCCTAGCAGGTGGTGGTGATTAGTATATAGAATGCTTGGCATTGTGGTGGTGGGTAAGTAAGTCATGACTAGCAGGGTGGTGATGCTGCAGAAGGGGTGGAAGTGGTTAATTTTCCTCCTGGCTCTAAAGAGCAGAGCAATCTGTAAGTAAGAACTTACAGTTAGCAGCAATTAAGGGTGGAGGCCTGCAGAGATACAATGCAGCTTTGAGCAGCTGCATAAAAAGAGCCAAGCTAGAGACTGTTCTTTGGGAGAAATGTACAGTATTTGTCATACACTTGCTCTTTGTCCCTCTTTCTCTTCATGAAGCCAAACATACCAAGAATAAAACCACCCAAAATCAGTTAACCCAAAGTTCCTTAAAACAAACAAGTGGGAAACAATCTCCCAAAGTGGAGAAGAGCAGGAGGCACAGATGACTGAAATATGGAGGCTGCTCTCCTGAAGCCCTAAAGCTCTATCCTCTGATGGTAGCTCTCCCTCTGGCACTCGCTCATAACTAAAAATGCTATTTTTATCAAAGCAAAACCTGGGCCAATTGACAGCTCTTAACTCAAAATGCTCTTAAGTAGACGTTCTACTGTATGTCTTTCCATTTATCTATTTCTTTATTTATATTACAATTATGGCATTGCAAGAAAAAGAAAAACGAAAAGAAATAAATAAAATGAAAAAACAAGGACCAGTGAAAGAGAGGGAGGAGAGGAGGGGAATCACACCTACTGATGCCACATGGCTGCTGATTATTGGCACAGAGACAGAAGGGGCGTATTGCATTTAAGTGAATAATAGAAAGGCAGCCATATCAGGAGGCATTGTCTGTTTACCCTTCAAAAAAAAGTGCTACAATCATAAATGTAATGCTACTAAGCAGCAGGTGTCATATGATAACTACTGGCAACAGACATGATTATTATCTTGCTGGAAAAAGTAATAAAAGTCTCATACTCAGAAAATTGTAACATTCAGTGCAATGGAGCATACTTCCAGGTAGGAGCATTTGTGATAGCAGTGAGTCTTGAGAAATCAAGCAAATCCGATGTGGGATCACTAATCTCTTAATGTCACATCTCATTCAACATCCAGAAGTGCTAAGCAACATAACCTATGGAAATCTGTAACATCATGAAGACAGATGGTTTTCTCAAGAGAAAATAGATAGTTTAACAACCAACAGGAAAAGAATGCAGCTGAGAAAAGACTAGAAATACATTTTTATACAAGAAGAAATATGAGAGGCAAAATTGGTTGTCAGGGAGCCACCCCCAGCTCTCAGCCCAGAAGAATTTCATGAAGCAGGTCAAAGATTTTTCAAGCCCAGAGACCAAAAAACAAAACTATGCAAGATGAATCCACAGCAAGCTTTAAATAAATCAGGTTTTTAACCTGCTTAATTTTGGAACTTCCTAAAAAGGTTCGTTCAGGCACTTTATACATTCTGTCTTTCCACACACTCGAGTATGTGCTCATTTGTGGCTAGTGACTGACCTATATAAAGACTAGGACCATTTAATGGCCTTTTACATTCAATAGAGGGATGCTGTTTGAATGCAAACAAGGATTTTCTTGGTTTGTAGGGTTTTTTAAACAAAAATGTTGCACCAGAAAGATGGAAATACTCCCACTTGCACTTCTATTTGCAAAAAAAAAGTCTTCTAGATTCACAAAATCTCAATGAAGATTTATATAGCAAACAACACTGTCACTGTTGTTGATTATAATATGCTGCAATGAATTTGTACTTTGTTCATATGTTTTATGTCATAAAATATTTTTAAATTAAAAATGCTGTAGTTAAGTTGCTGGTTGCAACTTTCCATTACTCTATGAAAGAGAGACTTCTAAGACAATCTGTTATTGATACCCCTACTCAAGTCTTACAAGCCCATAGCCGTGGTTTCCTAGATCAAATCGATTCACCTGTCTTCCTCATTTCCTATCGCCTTCCACTTTACCAAGCGTTTCCAGCTTTTCCAATTAGTCACATTATAACATGATACATCCAAAGTATGATCATCTCATTTAGTAATTGTGGGTTCTAAATAGAGCTCAAACTTGGTTTCCTCTAGGAACCATTAGTTTCTTTTTTGGCAGTCCACAGAATTCCTATACCATTTCTCCAGCATCACCTTTCAAATAAGTTGATTCTCTTCCTGTCAGCTTTCTTCACTGTACAAGTTTCAAAACTATGCATAGGAATCATAAATATAACAGTAGATCAAAAAGAAAGCAAGAAAATGCACATTTAAAGTCAACCCGTAAAGTTTATTCCTTTTGTTCAGGGATTATTATATCTTGCCCAGAGGTGAACTTTACAGCAAGGAAAAAGAAAAGATGTTTCTTTAACCTTGAGCTGCATTTCAGTACTTTGCATTGGAGGTGGGGGGTGGGGGAGTGGGGGCAGAAGATTACAAAACGTACAAAGAAGGTATGTCCAAAATGGGGTAGCCTGATCTGAAAAGCACCAACTGGACACACAGAAAGTCCATACAGCTCTTTCTCTCTCTTCTAACTCAGAACTGGGAAAAAGAGGCAGAGCAACAGTACTGCTTCTACACATTACCAGCAGTGAGAGTTTCCACTTGATTCAGGGAGAATCTAACACAATCTCTGCCTCCCACCCTCTGCACCATCTGGGTCCAAGTTGGAAGAAGAATATGGAAAAGTTTCATTTCTCTTGTGTCTTGTGTTCATTTGACACAAAGATTGCTAGATTTATTTATTTATTTATTTATTTATTTATTTATTTAAAATAAATTTATTTATTTATTTACAGCATTTATATTCCACCCTTCTCACCCTGCAGGGGACTCAAGATGGATCACAATGCACATATACATGGCAAACATTAAATGCTATAGACCAGGCATGGGGAACCTTCGGCCCTCCAGGTGTGGTGGACTTCAACTCCCACAATTCCTTGAGGCCAAGGTAAGCCTTTGGGGCGAATGCCGAGCCTCAAGGAATTGTGGGAGTTGAAGTCCACCACACCTGGAGGGCCGAAGGTTCCTGACCCCTGCTATAGACAAACAACATATATAGACAGAAACACAGAAGCTATTTAACTTTCCAGCTTTCATGAGGGTATGCTTTTTTAATTCTGGCCACCGCAGAGGCTGTCACTTCACCATCCACTTGGAGTACTTCCTCATTCTTTTTGCATGCTACTGGAGAATTTTATGGCACCGTAAATTAGTTAAATTAGCCTCCCTGCATAAGCGGTACCTACATTTCCTACTTGACAGATGCAACTGTCTTTCGGGATGCAAAGGTCGACAGCAAGCTATTTATTTATTTATTTATTTGGGGTTCTTTTACCCCACCCTTCTCACCCCGAAGGGGACTCAGGGCAGCTTACAAAAGCAAGGCACAATTTGATGCCTGCATCATAAAAACAATCAAACACAAAATTACATCAATACACAGTTAACACCAAATATACATTATAACCATAAAATCAATAAAATCAATAAAACCAAATACAAACCCAGTTTCTCCTCTTACATGGTCAGCGTTCGCTACTCATAGATCTAGTTTTACGTTCCACTTCATCAGTCCTGCTGGTCTTACTCGCCTGGTTGTCTGATTTAATTGCCGGAGTGCCCAAAGGCCTGGTCCCATAACCAAGTCTTCACCCTTCTCCTAAAGGCGAGGAGGGATGTTGATGCCCTGATTTCCCCCGGGAGTGAGTTCCACAGGTGAGGGGCCACCACTGAGAAAGCCCTGCTCCTCGTCCCCACCAGCCTCACTTGTGACAGTGGTGGGGTCGATAGCAGGGCCTCCCCAGATGATCTCAGACTCCGAGGTGGGACATAGAGGGAGATACGTTCGGACAGATACACTGGACCGGAACCGTACAGGGTTTTGTAGGTCAAAACCAGCACCTTGAATTGTGCTCGGAACTGAATCGGCAGCCAGTGGAGCTGGCACAGCAGGGGGGTGGTATGCTCCCTGTATGTCGCTCCGGTGAGCAATCTGGCTGCCGCTCGCTGGACTAGTTGAAGTTTCCAAACAGTCTTCAAGGGCAACCCCACGTAGAGCGCATTGCAGTAGTCTATTCGGGATGTAATAAGAGCATGGACCCCCGTGGCCAGATCAGACTTCCCGAGGTACGGGCGCAACTGGTGCACAAGTTTTAATTGCGCAAAAGCTCTCCCGGCCACCGCTGAGACCTGGGGTTCCAGGCTCAGCGATGAGTCCAGGATCACTCCCAAGCTGCGAACCTGCGTCTTCAGGGGGAGTGTAACCCCGTCCAGCACAGGCTGTAACCCTATACCCTGTTCGGTGTTACGACTGACCAGTAGGACCTCTGTCTTGTCTGGATTCAATTTCAATTTGTTAGCTCTTATCCAGTCCGACACAGCAGCTAGACACAGATTCAAGGTCTGGACAGCCTCCTTGGTGACAGGTGAGAAGGAGTGACAGATCTGGACATCATCTGCATAGAGATAACATCTCAGTCCAAATGGCTGGAAGCTCACTCCGACCCAGGCTGGCTTCGAACTCATGACCTCTCAGCTGACTCCCAACTAGCTGTGCCACAACCCGGCGTCAGTACATAATCAGCCCTCTGCATCCATGGATTCTGTATCTATGAATTCATGCATCTACAGCTTGAAATTATTATTATTATTAATCCAAAAAGCAAGCTTTGATTTTTCCACTTTCTATAAGCACAATTTTCTGCAGCATTATATAATGGAACTTGAGCATTCACAGATTTGGTTATCCATGAATAGGTTCTGGAAGATTGTTCATGAAACCCTGCCTCTATTCCTTGTGTCAGAAACAGTAAAAAAAACTTTTAAAAAGATCACCAGACCCTTCTTTTACAGATCTAAAGTATCCCTCAGTTTCAGAAAGAGTTTTGTAGACATTTTCTAGAAACAAATTATTAAACCAGAATTAATGGCTGAAATGTTTTAGGTAGGGTGTTACTATCCTTACAGGTACAAAGAAGTAATTTTAAGTTAAGATGCCCAAGGAAGAAAAATGAAACTCAATCCCTTCCCCTGAGTTTTTTTCATTTTTTTTCTCAGCTGTTAGGTGAATTTTTATGTTTCCATATGGTGGTAAGCAGAGATATGGGATTAATCGAAACAGGCAATTTGTGCTGCATGGTATTACAGCATTTAATGTGGTTTCTTGGCAGTTCTTGTCACTTTATGTTGCTATCCTGCCCAAACCAAACTCTTTCCGGTGCCTTTTGAAATGCCTTTAAAAAAAAAGAAGACAAGAGAAAAGCAACATATTTTGGTTCATTTTGGGGTGTCTTGCTTGTGAAATGGGTCATGACATTACCCTCACACATCCCATTTTGCTCTCAGATGTGTGTTCCTAATGTGTTGCAATCTTTACATGGTTATTTTTCTCCTTTTTAATTTTATAAAACTCTGACTAAAATCTTGTACCCTATGTGTATAAATGTTTATGATAGTTTCACTAAGGCTGGATCTACACTGCCATGGATCTACATTTTATATGGCAGCATAGAAGGGGCCCATACCCGAGCCAGAAAGATCCTCCAAATTAGATGAAATACTTTTTCTTACTATCTCTGTTTTAATTTTAAAAATACAAAGCAGAATTCTATTAGTGACATACAAAGGCAAAAGTTGCCTGAGAGCTGGAGGCAATATTAATGCACATTCAACATGCAGCTGTAGGATATTGTGGTCAATCTGAAATAGTCACAGCCAGTTAATATTGGTGGAAGCTTCATGGAGAACCTTTTTCTGCATTGTAGCAATGAATGTACAGTGTGCATTGCTAATAATAATGAGATGCCAATCATTAGCACTCACAATTTATTCTCCTGTGTGGACTATGTATGGCAAGTGTAATGTTATTCTACCAGCAGATATTTATACAATGCCAAAATGATGTAAGATCGTGCTGTTGAATCTCAGCTAATGTATTGCAGTCTTCTTAAAATGTTTTTGCTTTGTTTTGTTTTGCTATTCTTTCTGTGCCACTTATAGCTGTCTAATCTGAAGAAACAAAATTGGGTTTTGCTCTATCCGTATTCTAAACATGATATTGATGCTCATTAGCAGTAAATTATTGCTAATTACTCAGATTATGTATATTAATATCTATAATTAAAATGGACCCCATGAAGCCATTATTATATATAGGTATTTAAATGGAAACCTAGAGAAAAATATAGAGAGCTTGGAAGATTAAGACATATTTTAAAATATTTATAGCATTTCAGATGTAATTATTTAATGTAGACATATTTTGGATTAAAACAACTGATGATACTATGTTACTCAGATTCTTTTCTCTTGCTTCTGTTGTCTTCATGCCATGAAAACACTTTCTATTTCATTTCTTTATGTCTTCTGGTGACAAAACGATAGCATGTTTGTCATCAGTTACTTCTAGGGCATCTAAGAAGGCATAAATAAGCCTAAAGTCTTGCTGTCATCCAACTGATATGCAGTGTTTGGAAATGTAGAGTACTGCAATCAAAAGTACAATTCTGCAAAATGAAAGATTTTGGTCTGGTATCTTATAATTTTTCTGCAGTATGTAACACTTAGTACATCTTACTACATAAGGTTTGTTGGTTGGTTTGTTAAGAAAACTGGCCTGTGCCAAGGAAAGGCTGGTGACATATACATTACAAGCTGTAGTCTCCCTGCCTTTTTGTTCTCTGCCTCTTTATCATGAACCAGAAAATGTGAATCAGCAATCATGTCAGTGATGGAGAGGACCAAACAGAATCCTCTTTGTTTCTGTCACGATGAGGTTTTCTCCTCAATATTCACTGAATTACAGAGTAACTGGAAATGTTGTCTGAGAGCTGGAGACAATATTCATGCAAATTCAACATGCATCTATAGAAATTCATGAAAGCATGGGCCTATATCATTACAACAAAAGCAAACACAAAATTTATTAAATGAAATTGAATACTGTGTTTTGTTTTCATTTTTGTCTTTCACTATCATTTGCATGAAGGGTTGGTTTAGTGACATTGTGTGGTTTCAGGTTTGATAAATAAGAACATATTTATAATACAGTCAACACTCTATGTCTAACTGTGCAGATCCAATTGTTCATCGTATGATTATTATGTTCTTCTTAGACATCTTTGGGTCTTCCAGCACAATTGTACAGCCAATATCCAGTCGAGGTTGACCATCAAAGTGAACTCTGGAGCACATAGAGATCCCAAAAGAGGTGTTTGTGCTGTCGCACGCTGGGCCTGAAATAATGTCTGTTTACAGGATGTGCTCTCTGTATGCCCAACGGAATGCCGGGGTGCCTCAACTGAAGGGCCCTTTAGATTTCCCAACACAAAGTTCTACTGAGGCTCAAGATAAATTCAACAAAGTTCTTTGTTTGGGCTTAAATCTTCAAACAAATGAATTAAACAATTTATAACCTTGGAAAACCAGTAGCTTCCTCAATCTGCTATCAAGGGGCAGGCAACTGGTGGTAAACTGTTCCTTTCTTCCTTAGGGAAATCCTTTGACCCCTCCCTGGGCAATCTTTCTTTACCTTGCTGGCGTGAGGCCCCTACTCCTGGCTCCCGAGTGGTCCCTTACCAGGCAAGGTTCCTTTACATCTGCCAAGCTGAAAGGTGTCCTTTAGTTTCTCCACGAAGGCTGTAGGAACTGTTTCTTTACTTCCCAGCAGAGCTGTGGATCTATTTCTTTAACCCCCAGCAAAGCTGTGGAACTATTCTTTTTCTCCCCTAGCAGAGCTGTGAGAAGTGAAGCTTTTGTGCAGGTGGGAAAAAGAATCCCACATGTTCTGCTTTTAGGCTTCAAACAATGAGACTGAACAAAGGTCCTCCTTTCCCTCCAAAAACCCTGGGAAAAGGGGCGGGCTTAAAAACTCTGACAATGATTGGCAGGTTGCTGGACCTACGACAGCAACCTGAGGGAAGCTACCTTATTGCAAAATGCATGGCTTAAATAGATTCTTGCAAACTAGCAGTGCAAGAAAAGGAATTCAAATCTCCTGGCACTACCGTGCCAGCACAGTGTTCTTTCTCAGCTGAAGAAAATAATAGGTTTTATTCACTTTTTTCGCTTCCATTGATGTCCCGTTTCTCTAGCCTCTGTGAAAGCAAAGGGCCTACTGTACTACAATATAAATTCATTTTAAAAATTACTCTCAAAGCCCAACTGCTCTGCTTTGTTATAAGATCAGTGGCCTGTAATAGAAAATTATTTGTTTATTTATTACTATCCCACTTTTCTGCCAATTGGGACTCAAAGTGGTGAACAAACCTGTAATGGAAGAATTAAAAAAGCACAATCATCACACCACAAACATATTTAATAAGAAATTATAAAACTGGTGACGACATAATAAACAGAAAAAACAATACAGTTTAAACATTCAATAAAGTTTTAAAGTCTCATCTGATATCAATTCCTAGGCTGTAGTCAAGTCCATTGCCAGAAGTTGATTCAAATGCATACATTGCACAGATGAATCTGGTATTTGCAATACCACTATTTTCCTTCAGGGAAGACCAGCTTCCATAGGAAGGTTTTAACTTGGCTCCTAAATGAAAGCAAGGGGGTAGCAATTCTAACCTCTTTAGGAAGGGAGTTTCAGAGTCATGGTGCTACCAACAACAAGGCCCTCCCCTTAGTTCCCACTAGTCGCATTTGAGATGGTTGTGGGACCAAGAGCAGGGCCTCCTCTGAGGACCTCAGGGCTCATGTGAGTTCATAGGATGAGATGTGGTCAGCTAAGAAAGCTGGGCCCAAACTATTTAGGGCTTTATAGGCTAATGTCAGCACCTTGAACTGTGCCCAGAAACAAACTGGTAACCAGTGCAGTTTTTTAAATAGTGGGGTTGTTCGTTCCCTATATGCCACTTCTGTGAGCAACCTGGCAGCTGATATTTGAACCAGTTGACGTTTCCAAATGCTCTTCAAATGTAGCCCCATAGAGTGCACTGCAGTAATCCAGTCGAGATGTAACTTCAGCATGCACTACCTGGCCAAGTCTGGTGTCTCAAGGTACAGGCACAGTTGGCACACAAGATTTAATTGTGCAAAGGTGCTCCTGGTGACTGACAACTCCTGTGGCTCCAAGGACAGCGATGAGTCCAGGATCATACCCGTGATGTGGACCTGTGTCTTCAGGGGGAGTGTTACCCTATGTAGCACAGGTTGCAACCCTATACCTTGATCGGACCTACAACTGACCAGGAGTACTTCTGTCTTGTCAGGATTCAATTTCAATTTGTTCATCCTCATCCAGGTCATCATAGCTGACAGACACTGGTTCAGGGTCAGGACGGCATCCTTGGCATTTGGTGTACAGATTGCACCAAACTCCAAAACTCCAGGTGATCTCTCCCAGTGGTTTCATGTAGATGTTAAATAACATGGGGAACAGTACTGAACCCTGCGGTACCTCACAGAACAAAGGCCATGGAGTCGAGAAGAAGTCCCCCAATGCCACCTTCTGGGCCCGACTCTCCAGGAAGGACCAGAGCCACTACAAAACAGTGCCTCCAAGTCCCATTCCCATTAAGTGGTCCAGGAGGGTATCATCGAAAGCTGCTGAGAGGTCCAAGAGAACCAGTAGGGACAACCTGCCCCTATTCATCTCTCTACATAGATCATCAACCAAGGCTACCAATGCCATCTCAGTGCCATAGCCAGGCCTGAACCCAGACTGGAATGAGTCTAGATATTCTGTTTCATCCAAAAATCCCTGGAATTGTGAGACCATTGCAAGCTCCAGAACCTTACCCCAAAAGGGGAGATTTGATACTGGTGGGTAGTTATTCAACAGTGAGTGGTCTAGAGAGGGTTTTTTTTTTCAAAATTTGTCTAATTATAGCCTCTTTTAGGCTCATTGAAAATATGCCTTGTGTTAGAGGGGTGTTCGCCACCATCTTTACCTACTCTGCCAGTCCCCCTTTGGCTTGTTTTATTAGCCATGAAGGGCATTGGTCTAGAATGCATGTGGATCCTGTTCACATCCTCAAATTCAGCCAATTTAAAAGAATTGGTCTATCAAAACTAGACAAGCAGTTGCCCGAGAAACATCCATAGATACTATGTTAAAACTGGCATCCAGGTTGGAATGGATCTGGGCAACTCTATCTGCAAAGTGCTGTGCAAATTCCTCACAATGTGCCACCAATTGTTCAGAGAACACCCCTTATGGGATAGGATGTAGAAACCTTCTGACCACTAGGAACAGCTCAGAAGGCTGGTTCTTTGCAGATACAATGTTGGCAGTGATGTAGGACTTTTCTGTTGCCCCCATTGTTGTGGAATAGGCTTTTAAATATCTTCTATCTCATGTTCAGTCGGATTCGCTACAAGTCTGGTGCCAATGTCACTCTAGCCTCTATCTCACTTATTGCATTGCCACCAGCTCCTCGTTATACCAAAGTGCTGGTCTGGCTCTGCATTGTGAGAGGGGTTTTTTTGGGAGCAACTGCCCTGGTCATTTCTCCATTCTAGAGGTCCACTGAGGCTTCAACAAAATCACCTATCTCTGTGGCAGGACAATCCTCAAGAGCTATCAGGAACCTTTCTGGTTCCTTAAGCCTCCCGGGGCAGACCATCTTAATTAGTCCTTCCCCCTGCAGTGGTTTGCCACAACAGTAAGTCTAAACCTGATCAGGTGGATATTGGTCCATGACTCCCATCTCATATAGAAAACCAGGTCCAGTGTGTCCAACTGGGGCCAGATACTTGCTGAGACAGCCCAATATTTATCATGGCCACCATGTAGTCCTGAACTGCTCCCATCAGGGCAGATTGGCATGGATGTTGAAGTCCCTCCACACAATAAGCCACTGAGACTCCAACAGCCTGATACCTCCCCAGTCAGCTCAGGTAGGGAGCCTGTACTGCAGTAGGGTGGCAGGTACACTACCTAAATCCCTATACTGTCCTGAGGCACCTGGTCAAGGAGATGGAATCCTGATAGACCACTGCTACCCTGGGTCTAGTCTACTGCTGTACAGAGAACACTGGATAGCAGAGCCGGGAGGGATTTACCCCCCCCCCCTCCACACACACACACACACCCCAAACCTCAGCCTCATCCAGCCAGGTCTCTGTAAAACAAGCCAAGTCAGCATGTTCATCCAGGATCAAATCCCAGATGGTCATTGTTTTGCCTTTTACCAACCTGGCATTGAGCAGCAGCAGTTTAAACCCGGGGGGGGGGGGGGGCTGCCACTTTGATTACCCAGGTTACATGTAGGGGAGATGATCTGGGGGCATCAGGCACTGGCCTGAGCACCCTAGGGCATTGGTATTGCTCCTCCCTCCTCCATCTCGATCTCTTCCTTTTCCACACTGTTACCCTATTTTTATGAACTGGTAGCCTCTCTTAATTCATCTCTGACTATAGCTCTTTCCAGTCTATGTAATGTCCTTCGCCCAATAAGAGTAGCACAGACAATCTTGGTCCCTACTTATACTGCTTCCATCTACTATAGTAACCTGATATGGTATCAGTCATATCAGGTTACTCATGGTTAAGCACTAATTTAGTATTTTTGGTTGTGGGCTCCGTTTTTGATGCCTTGCTTGAATAAAGAAACCTTCAACAGTCAATTACCTGTCAGCTTTTTCTTCCTCACACCCCTACACTCCATCAAAAAGATGCAAATTATGAAGTAACAAGTGTCATCAAAATTGAGACTTTGGAAATAATATTCAGATGCTGTTAACATTTCACTGAATATCCCTGTTCCCACCATGGATGTTCTTTTCTTTTAGCAAACAAGACAAAAAAAAAAACCCCTGTGAAACAGACATGATAATATTCTCCATCTTGAACCACTAGAAAATATCAACATCAATCATCCTCTGGCTCTGCTAACATGATTGCACAGAGCTAAAAAAAAAAAAAAGCCCATACTCATGAAATTAAAGTGATTGGGCATTGTTCTGAGGTTCGCAGAATTGGCACTTATTAAAAGATTGGGATTATAGTTGATAGCCACATACATTATCTCCCCTGAAAATGTGGTAGATTGCCTGAATTATATTTGTGCTGAGTATAGCAGACATTAGCCACTTCTATAAGCTACATTTCCCAAGTTAGAAACATTTGACAATTGGCTGTACTTCTGAAAATAATTTCCTACTTGGAAAGGAAAATGTGAGCCTTCTAGAGTAGAAGCAATGGTGGGGAACAGAACTGACGCTGCAAAATTTGAGAGCGCCACATGTTACCACTTTCAGACAATTCATATGAAAACATCAAATGAAAAGGCTGAAAAAGAGTGCAGAGCCCTTTCATGCTTGCCAGAGCCCTTCAGATTATCTAAGCGTGCTTGTGAAGAATATGCTATGATTGTGCCAAAAATGGCAAAAGAAAGAAAAACACCGGTATAGAATATTTTACGGTCAAATTCTGGACAATAAACTTGTGGTTCATTGTTGCAGATGATGACAACAATGATGATGTTTCAAAAATTTACAAACACTTGGCTAGTTATTATCAGTTGGTATATTCCTAGCATCGGCCATAAAAAGGGTTACCCTGTAAATTCAAAATTTGCATTGTCTTCTACTAGTATGGGGTTAATATTTAATCATAATATTACATTTTTCATCTTTACCCTTGAAAATGGCACACTGCTATTATTCTGCATAACAGTTCTGCAGGGTAGCAACCATTACAACCACATGACTGGCTAAGAATTTTTTAAGGTTAATATAATGCCCTAGCTAATCAGGATAGAAATGTAGTCATGAGAGAGAGTCACGGGAGATTTAAAGAAGTGTCTGCTTAGATCACTGTCTTCTCTTTTGTCTTCATGCATCAGGGAGAAGTGGTTTGCCAGGTTTCAATATTCTCTCCTGACTACAGCTTTATTTACTTAGGTGAACCCTCATTGTCCAAGTAAGATGGTCCTCCAAGTGCGGTGTCCTGGCTGTGGGTACATAGGTGATTGTGGAGTCCTATTCTTGATGCGCATGTTCTCCTGCAGTGAGGGCATCGGTTTCCAGGTGGAAGGCGGTCCTGGGTGGGATTGGCTTGATGCACCTTCCTCTTGGCACATTTCCCCCTTTTGCCTTTCCTTTGTACCTCTTCAAATTCCACAGCACTGCTGGTTACAGCTGACCTCCAGCTAGAGTGCTCAAGAGCCAGAGCTTTCCAGTTTTCTGTGTTTATGCCACAGTTTTTAAGGTTAACTTTAAACCCATCTTTAAATCTCTTTTCCTTTCTACCAACATTACATTTTCCATCCTTGAGTTGAGATGATAGTAACTACTTTGGGAGACAATGATTGGGCATTCGGACAATGTGGCCAGTCCAGCAAAGTTGATGGTGTATGAGCATAAGATGGGCTAAAATTGGCTGCATATGCAAATTCCTCTCCATTTGCCCCACGAAGTCTGCCAGCTTCCATCTTCCTGCAAAGTTCCATGGCACAAATGGAGAGAAACTGGTGCATGCAGGCTTGGCAGCAACACAAGAGGCTTCCCATATTGCATAGGGATCAATGGGGAGAAGCCAGGTGGCAGATGCTTTCCCCTGTGGGATGAAGTAAGGGGGAACCTGAGTGATGTGGAGCATGAAAAAACAAGTTCCCCATGCCCCCTGCTGGGCACTGCCAAATTCACCACAATTTGTGGTGAATTAGTAGCCAATTTGATGTTTGTTACACAAAGAGGCACACATTGCCTTATAATCCAGTTTTAGAATCCAAATTCTCTGCCTTGAATGGAATTATATGAGCCTACACTGCCATATAATACAATTCAAGCAGATAATCTGGATTCAGAAACTGGATTATGTGGCAGTGTAAATGAGAACAGATGGCTGTAAATGTTTCAGGGGATATCATGGAGAAGTTTGTTTTCTGCTACTCTAGACATGAACTAATGGATTCAAATTATATGAAAAAGATTCTACTTGAACTTTGGGAAGAACTGCCTCTTGTTCTTCCTGTTTTCTCTCCCAGTTCTTCACCATTAAAAGGTCATCATCATTATTCTTATCAGATTGTTTGTTTTAAACCTTTTATCTAATTTTAGTTACTACCTAATAAATATGTGGAATTTGAAGAGGCACAAATCAAGGGCGAAAGGGAGAAACGTGCCAAGAGGAAGGCCCATCAAGCCAACCATTGCTGGGACCTCCCTTCACCTGGAAACAAATGTCTTTACTATGGGAGAACATATGGGTGAAGAATAGGGCTCTACGGTCACCTATGTACCCACCACCAAAACACTACACTTGAAAGGCCACCATACTCAGACAACAAGAAATAGCCTAAGTATTTCCTTCTGAGTGTACACATGGTACTGTTTCTACATTTCTTTAAAAACCTTCACTTGATCCAAACTCTCTTTCTGAATATTCCACTGTTACAGTTTCAAAGGTACTGTTCTGGGTCATTCGCTGCTTGCTTTTTATACACTATTGTTGTTTAATTTTATCATTTTATACATCACCTTTATTCTTCTGATAGCTGTACTTCTCCAATCTTGGACATTTTCTGATATTAAACATCATATTAGATCATGTATTTCCATTATCTCAGTATTGGTGCTTCATTATCACCTAAAGATTGACATGGCAAATACAGAACTACTTTCCTCCTAAACCTTTTTTGCAACATACATTTTTCTTGACTGCTAATAATGTTTCCATTTATCCTGTGAAGGACACACATAGTCCTGGCTTTATTTTTTTAACTGTTATTGGTCTTCTGTTCTGAGCCTGTAACAAAGTCATGTTAATTTCTTTTTATAACATTGCCAAATGTTTAATTTTTTTTAGTTTTTGCCTTGGTTCTTTCCCCTCTTGAACAATGCAATCTTCTCAGTTCTTGTGGGTTTTTTCGGGCTATATGGCCATGTTCTAGAGGCATTTCTCCTGACGTTTCGCCTGCATCTATGGCAAGCATCCTCAGAGGTGAGGTCTGCTGGAGCTGGGGAAAAAGGGGGTTTATATATCTGTGGAATGACCAGGGTGAGACAAAGGGCTTTTTTAAGTTGGGCTAGGTGTGAATCCTTCAACTGACCACCTTGATTAGCATACAATGGGCTGACTGTGCCTGGAGCAAAGTCTTCTTGAAGGGTGATTAGATGTCCCTGCCTGTTTTTCTCTCTGCTGTTTTTGCTGTTGCAATTTTAGAATTTTTTAATATTGGTAGCCAGATTTTGTTCATTTTCATGGTTTCTTCCTTTCTGTTGAAACTGTCCACATGTTTGTGGATTTCAATGGCTTCTCTGTGTAACCTGACATGGTGGTTGTGAGAGTGGTCCAGCATTTTTGTGTTCTCAAATAAAATGCTGTGTCTAGGTTGGTTCATCAGGTGCTCTGCTATGGCTGATTTCTCTGGTTGGAGTAGTCTGCAGTGCCTTTCATGTTCCTGGATTCTTGTTTGGGCGCTGCGTTTGGTGGTCCCTATGTAGACTTGTCCACAGCTGCATGGTATACGGTAGACTCCTGCAGAGGTGAGGATCCCTCTTGTCCTTTGCTGAACGTAGCATTTGCTGGATTTTCTTGGTGGGCTTGTAAATTGTTTGTATGTTGTGTTTCCTCATCAGCTTCCCTATGCGGTCAGTGGTTCCCTTGATGTATGGCAGGAACACTTTTCCTCTGGGTGGATCTTCACCTTTACTCTCGTGGCTTGTTCTTGGTCTTGCAGCTCTTCTGATGTCTGAGGTGGAGTATCCATTGGCCTGGAGAGCCCAGTTGAGGTGGTTCAGTTCATCTTGGAGGAGGTGGGGTTCACAGATTCTTTTTGCACGGTCTGCCAAGGCTTTAATTGTGCTTCTTTTTTGACTTGGGTGATGGTTGGAGTTTTTATGTAGATATCTATCTGTGTGTGGGGGTTTTCTGTAAACGGTGTGACCCAATTGTTGATGTGGTTCCTGGAACATCTTAACAGCATCCACCCAAACATCCAGTTCACTATGGAAAAAGAAAGGGAAGGAAGACTGCCTTTTCTAGATGTCCTAGTCATCCGTAAACCAGATCAACAATTGGGTCACACCATTTACAGAAAACCCACACACAATTATTTCTTACCCCTGTTGATCAGTACATGGGGTGACGGTCTCTAACACTATTGCCATGTTGTGGCAGGTTATCTTTAAGCTAAGTAAAGAATGAAACTTATCTTTTAGTGGTCACCATCTGACATATTACCTATTACATATTAGTAATATTACATATTACATATTATAATATTACATATTACATATTACAGCATAGGGAAGCTGATGAGGAAACACAACATACAAACAATCTACAAACCCACCAAGAAAATCCAACAAATGCTACGTTCAGCAAAGGACAAGAGGGATCCTCTCACCTCTGCAGGAGTCTCCCGTATACCATGCAGCTGTGGACAAGTCTACATAAGGACCACCAAACGCAGCGCCCAAACAAGAATCCAGGAACATGAAAGGCACTGCAGACTACTCCAACCAGAGAAATCAGCCATAGCAGAGCACCTGATGAACCAACCTGGACACAGCATTTTATTTGAGAATACAAAAATGCTGGACCACTCTCACAACCACCATGTCAGGTTACACAGAGAAGCCATTGAAATCCACAAACATGTGGACAATTTCAACAGAAAGGAAGAAACCATGAAAATGAACAAAATCTGGCTACCAATATTAAAAAATTCTAAAATTGCAACAGCAAAAACAGCAGAGAGAAAAACAGGCAGGGACATCTAATCACCCTTCAAGAAGAGTTTGCTCCAGGCACAGTCAGCCCATTGTATGCTAATCAAGGTGGTCAGTTGAAAGATTCACACCTAGCCCAACTTACAAAAGCCCTTTGTCTCACCCTGGTCATTCCACAGATAAATAAACCCCTTTTTTCCCATCTCCAGCAGACCTCACCTCTGAGGATGCTTGCCATAGATGCAGGCGAAACGTCAGGAGAAATGCCTCTAGAACATGGCCATATAGCCCAAAAAAACCCACAAGAACTGAGTGATTCCGGCCAAGCCTTCGACAATACACTGCAATCTTCGTCTGGTTGATTTCACACTACTTTCTGTTCAATATTCTGCTTCTGGGATTACCTTTTTGAGTCTGTTGCGTTGATCATGTTATACCATTTTTGATATCTCCTTATAAGCTAACCATTCTTTCTTGTATTCAGTATGAGATACATATTTTAATGTTCAAAGTCCTCCATCACTTAGTTTCCCTTATCTTTCAATCCTTATTTATTTTTACTAACTTTCACATGTTCTGTGTTCTAAGTACTCTAGACTTCTTAACCATCCAAGGGTTTCTTCTTCCTTGGCTCAACTGAGGGGTGAGAAAATTGCAGTCTTTGATTCCTTCAAGAGCTATTGCAGAGAAGGAGAGAGAGGTTCGTTCTCTAATGCCACAAAGGATAGAACCAAGTCTATTGAGTTTTAGTAACAAGAAGGAGAATTTTCATGGAGCATTATAAGGAACATCTTTGCTGTAAGAGCAGTTCCAATGGCTTAGAGAGAGAATGGGTCTCCTTCTCTGGTCATTTCAAAAAGAGGCTGGACAGCACTTGCTGAGGATGCTCTAGCTGTTGATCCTACACTGATCTTGAGGTTGGATTCAATGCTCCACCTCCTACATTATTGTTCTATATAATTATTTAATTTGACTTGGTCTCAGCCTTCAATCCATTTGTCTCAAGCCTACCAGAATAATAACCAAAGTTATGTAGTCACAGAAGGGTACAGGGCAGCTGCAGGTAATATGTCAGATGGTGACCACTAAAAGATAAGTTTCATTCTTTACTTAGCTTAAAGATAACCTGCCACAACATGGCAATAGTGTTAGAGACAGTCACCCCATGTACTGATCAACAGGGGTAAGAAATAATTGTTTTGCCATGGAATGGGAAGATGAGGGAGAGATTCTTTCATAACTAGAACACAGCAATCCATCCCAATTAACATATACACCGGACACAAAATGTGCTTATTTTGGGAAGCCCTTGACAAAAAGAGTAAATATATTTAAAAGTACATCTCTATACTATTCTTTAACTGTTTTAATTGCCTATGCACACTTGTGACTGAACTTTGCTAAAAAGTAGATTAATTTGCAACCTTCTTCCATAGATTTTTCAAGTATAAAAGACATACTGTGTGCATAAAATACATACTGTGATTATTGTAAAAGGTAACCTGGAGGCAGAATTAAAAGCTTCCTATTATCAAGGCTCCCTTTAGCCACAGTGTACTACCCTGTGATGAAACATTTAAGAGCTAAATTTATCAAATACTTTCCTACTTTGTACTGATTGAAGGATAGAATAAAAGACTTAAGAAAATGGAACCTATATCTGTTTTTATCCACTCCATTCAAACATAGTTTTTATTAATGAATTCAATAATCACTTCTTGAAAAATTGAAACACCACTGCAATCTACAGATTAATAATTCACTGTACAAATGTATGATGGTTGATTTAGTATTTTTCTTTTGAAGAACTGTGTTTAGCACAAATCTAAAACTGCAGGATGCTGCCTATAATGTAATAATGGGAATGGCAAAATGTAACAATTATGTGTTCTTTTGTATAATCAAAATGATAAAGTGACATGTTTTAACACTGTAAGAAACAACATTGTTAATATTTTTCCCAATGCTATTTTCAGACCAAAATCACTCTCAATGAGTATATTTGTGAGTGCATTTATTTCTGTCATGTAAAACTGCTTTATCTCCAAACTGAGAGTAACTCATTTCTTTGCCTCTTTGACAGCAAAGATCAAGAAAATGCAGGTATATCAGATTAATCTGGTCTTTTCAAAAACCATTCTGCCAAGATGGGAAGTTACTATTTTCTCAATTATCCTTTATTGTAATTTTCATACTGTGCCATCTCCTTCTCTCTTCTGCCTCATACGATAAAGGGCAAGTTTTAGTTGTATTTAAATATTGATTCAATTGGAAATTTCTACACACACACACACACACACACACACACGTAGACCTCGTGTATTATTCAAGGACAGATTTTGGGAGCCAAATATACAGTGTATGATGTGGAAAATAAATCAAGGGCAAAACAATGGTATGTAAAGGACATAGAAAAAGGAATATGGTGCTAAAGAGCGTACAAAATAACAGTAAGCATCATTTCTAATTCTCACTTTAAAGACTGGATGGATAAGAAGGAGAAAACTATTGTAAATGGTGCTGTACAAAGTGGGGGAGGACACCAAGTGCTGGTAATTGCATTGAAAGGCAAAAGTATCAGCTGCCCCTGGCCTCCACTGCCAGCATTTTCCTAGCCAGACATTCAAAAGAGTCAGAATCAAGTGCCACAGTGGAAAGAATGGAGGGGCTTGGTGCTTCTTTGAGGTTCTTTTGAGATGAAGCTTTCATCACTATACAGATACTCACTGTGTAACTCAGTGGACAAACACTGGGAAGTAACATGGCCTTCATCACCTTAACCTAAATATGCTTGATGGAAATAGCATTACACGTTTATACTTCGTAACGTTATTTATATCAACATTTAGTAGGAGAGGTTCTATTTGACCTTAATGTCAGGATTATTTTTTCAATTGTATGATAATAAAAAATAACATAATTTACAAATTTAGACATAATGAAAAAGAACAATTCTGATATACATTTGTTACATTCATTCAATCATGTGATTTTTAAAGTAAAATTTTGTTACTAATTGTCCCTTTCACACTACATCATTGTAGCATTATGATTTCACTTTAACTACTATGTTGCCATACAATAGTCTCCTGGGATTTTGCAGTTTAGAAAAATGTTTTTGAAATTCATCATCATCATCATCATCATCATCATCATCATCACTTTATTTCTTAAGTAGTCGCTCTCCACCAAAGTGCTCCGAGGGACTTACAATTTAAAATAGCTTATACACAATATAAAACATTCAATATAAAAACATTCAACATAAAAACATTCAACATAAAAACATTCAACATAAGAACACAACCAGAGAATTCTAGTGTTTTCACAAACTACAGGTCCCAGGGTTACACAGGAGGCAGCCATGACAGTTAAAGTGGAATCATAATGCTGTACTTGTGTAGTGTGAAAGGGCCCAGGTGCAAAGGGTTTAGATGAATTATTTTGTAAGAGGAAATTCAGAAAGATGTGCTTTTTTCATCCCTGCTTGATGTATATCTAAGAACAGTGTATAAAAAGATAACCTGAAGCCTTTTTGATGACCTACTTTTTAAAAAACTAAACAGGGTCAGATAAAACAGTGAAAAAGGATTCTTTTTCAGGATGCCATGCATCTTTGTCTTGCATTTAATTACCATTTGCTTCCAAACCAACAAATAAATGAGCCAACACAAGAATGTGGGTTAAACTATGGACAACTTTGATTAAATGTTACTGATCAATCTCTATGTGAACTGCCAACCTATGTAAGGGCATGAACCTGGCGTGTATATGAACCGAGGCAGTGGCCATCTATGACCTACTCCTCATCTATCAAGGGTGAGACACCATATCCCCAGCTACAAGCAACTGTTGATTCCAGGGTGACCACTCAAGGGAAACGGGTGGATAATTCTGTCCCAATTCCAGAGGATATTCGGACTGGAACTCTTCCCACTCAATGCCATTATTGTTCACCCCCACCTCAGTTCTTTTAACCACAGCTGAGGGTTCCCATTCACTGCCTACACCATAAAGGGGTGCCTTAAGTGTACAGTAAGATGTAAACCTATCCCTGTTTTCTCACATGATAGCCTATTTAAAGCCCACTCACTCAATTAACCCTCGACTGAACAGTGTAGGGTAGGCATTGCAAAAACAAAACAAAACCCTAGAACATGGGGGGGATTCCTACCCAACCGCAATGGCGACCCTTAAAGTACACTGTTAAAGGGTGGGAGGGTGAGTGAACAATCACGCCAGAATAGAGAGCAAGGCAAGGATATGGAGCTATGCTGGTCTGTTCCTTTCAAGTCCCAATTGGGACTATTTTCCAAGCTCTCCCTTCACTGGAAGGGAGCATTTTTTATGGATCGCACATCCCTATTAACTACCACAATCTTCGTTGCTTTTGATGTGGTCCTTCAAGTCATTACCAATTTATGACTACCCTAAAGCAAGCCTCTCACAAGTTTTTCTTATCAAGATTTATTCAGAGGGGGTTGCCTTTGCCTTCTCACTAGCTGAGAAAGTCTGACTTGTGCAAGATCATATAATGGGTTTCCAAGGATAAAAGGTTTCCAAGGACAAAAGGGAAGTTATAGGCCCCTTCCACACTGCCCCTATATCTCAGGGTCTGATCTCAGATTATCTGTTTATCCCAGATTATCTGACAGTGGAGACTCATATAATGAGTTTAAAGCAGATAATCTGGGATCAGATTTGGGGATATAGTGCAGTGTAGAAGGTGCCTCAGAGTCATAGTCCAATTTTCAAACCACTATGAAATCTGGATTTTAATTGTATTCAAGTATAACTCTCTGACTGATAACTCTAAAAACCCTTCCCTAAACCACAGATCCCAGGATTCTAAAGGATATTGTCAAGGAATCACCACATTATGATTGTGTAATGTGTAATGTAAAAAGATTCCAGGATCCCAGTCACTATGGCAATGCATATCAAACTTCATGAAAATATAGTGAGTATTGTGAAATCTCGGCCTAGTTTTATGCCTCTGTTCATTTCCCTGTTTGCTCTCTTGAGGTGGACTGTTCCATTTTGCCGAGTTTTAGGGGAGGAGCTTAGGATCCCCCAAGAGGCCGAGCTCTGTTGGTTCAGCCCTTCTGGCTCAGAGCTTGGTGGAAGGACTTTTTCCCTCCATTCTTTCTTTGGCAGAGCTTTTAGCTAGTTGAGCTAGAAAGTGTCTGGTCTGGCTTGGCGATCTGAAACTGGCAATCCTAAGCATGTACACGTCATAGATGATAGCTGTGTTTGCCTCATAAGACCTAAGCAGTACAGGCCTTAGAGTTTATAGTTTTGTATTTGCCTAAAAGATCAGAACAGTACATTCCTCAAAGAACATAGATGTACTTGCCCCATAGATGAGAGCTGTACCATCATAGAGAGTACTTACCTCATATAATATAGTTTTGTTCTTTACCTCAGAGCACATACCATCTTTATTACTCATAGTCTAGTGTTATCTATACTTACCTCAGAGTTTATACCTTATATCTGCACTTCAGTATTCTAATTCTATATCATTCAATAATCAATCTGCACCTTTGTAATACCATGTTTTGATTCACCTTGATTGTTTCAGTAAACTTAATTGGTTAAATTTAATCTCATCTCCAGAGTCTTATTTTAAAGAATTACAGTACATATAGGGCATACCGATGGTCACTGGGAAAATAGACAGGCACGCGCATAGTTTTCTTTCAATTCCCGGCATACCATCACAAGTATATATAAACAAAAACAACAGAACGTTAATCTAATTCAAACAATATGGTAGATAATCTGAATGCTTGCTCTCTATTAGATTTTAATCTGCATGTGATTACATGTACAACTTGCACCATGAGCTCCCAATCTGTTTCTGAACTGCAGAGATCTTAGTTTGACTAAGATTAAACATTTCGCACACACTTTCACTAAATTGCATTCGGCGCAAACTCAATTATTTTAATGGCCTGGAGAACATCAGAAATCCTCATTAAGGAGGTGATTCCACACAGAATGTTAATTAGGAATTACCGGTAAATGCCACCTACATAACATTTTGGTACTCTACTTTAATAAAGGAGGAATAACTATCATTCTTTTGTTGAGTATATTTACATCATTGTATTGCATAAGGCAATTATAATACAACCCAAAAAATCAGAGAAGTCAAGATTTATACATTAATCAGTTTACTTTCCTACTCAGCTCATTCATGAACTTCTACCCTCAAACACAGAGACACATATATTTTAAGATTAAAATACATTTATCAAATATATTCACAGGTGACAAAGACAAACCCTATGTCAATATTTTTTTCATATGGTTTACTAGTTTTTCTTGCAGAGTTTTTATTGTCATTATCATAAGCTATCACTCATGGCCAAGTCTGTTTGCCAAGAGTGAATCTTGGCAGTGGGCCTGTAAGTGACTGTACAGACTTATTCTGGATCCGCATGGTCTTTCACAACGATGACATAGATTTGCAGATGGAAGGCAGTCCCAACACCTTCCTTGACATGCCTTCCTTTCTACACATTTCTCCCTTTCATCTTCTAATTAGGGCCTTTTCAAAACCCATAGCACTGTTAGTAACAGCTGAACTCCAGGCAGAATGCTAGAGTCCCATTGCTTTAGGTAAGCATTAAGCCTATCTTTAAATCTCTTTTGCTATCCACCAACATTCCTTTCCATTTTTGAACTGAGAGTACTGCAGCTGCTTTGGGAGATGGTATTGGACATTCAGACAATGTGGCCAGTCCAGAAAGTTTTCTCCGCCTGCCTTCTCAAGAGAATTACAGATTTATTCAGAGGAAATGCTGATAGAATTGTTCCAGAAGTTGAGAATGATGTTTGTAGACAGTCAATGTTTTGCAATGTATAGTGGAGTCATTGTGTCAGCTCAGGCCCACCTTCTTTAAAGATTTCAGTAGGGATCCCATCAGTCCGTTGGTTTTTTATTGTTTAGTTGGTTGATGGCTTTACTGATTTCCTAGAAACAAGGCAGTACTGCAAGTTCATCTCTGGTTTGTTGTTGAGGGATTTGCAAGAGAACGTTTTCAGCCATGTTGGAACTGTGATTAAGGAAATTATGGTATTGCTCTTTCCAACATAGTGCAATGGATTTTTTAAAATCCTGGTTTCATCTGGTGAACATAGAGGGTTTATGTCATTATTTGTTGGCAATAAATGACCTTTATGGCTTTAAAGATTCCCAGTGTGTCATGGGCATCTGTGAAATGTTGGATTTCTTGAGGCTTTTTGTCTACCAGATGTTCTTAAGTTGTCTGGTCATTCTTTGAATCTCAGCTTTTGCACTAGAGTAGATCTTTTTCTTAGCTGCACAGTTGATATCTCTTTGCCATATTTGGAAGGCTTTTTTTTCTTCTTATCATTTAAATGTTCGATCTTGTTATTCTCATCAAACCAGTCTTAATGGTTCTTAGTTTGGCATCCAATGGCTTATTCACAAGCTGTCATGATAGAAGTCTTCCATTTATTCCAATGTTTCTCAACATTTTCACGGTGCTCCATAGGTAGATGATCCTTGGTGTTGTTTGGAGAAGGACTCATTTAGAAGGCTCTTGAAGGGCTTCTGTGTTCATTTTACTCTTTATCTTTCTTCATTGGAGTCTATGTTTGGAAGATATATTGATGGCATTGTGGTTTGAATTAACTGGTGGTCTGTCAAGCAGTCATCAGTGCAACACGTGGCTCTTCTGAGAAGTACATCATGGTAATCTCTGGCATGTATAATTATATGGTGCTTTCACCGGGGATTCTTCCATGATGTCTTAAATTTGTTTTTCTGATGGAAGACAGTGTTGATGATGGCAAGGTTGTGTTTTATTGTCATATGGGAATGCACTGTGACTTGGTAAATATTGTATTTTTCCTTTTGAATCTTTTCCACAGAATGAATCCATTATGGGAGAAAAAAAGGAGCAAGCAAGCAAGCAAGCAAGCAAGCAAGCAAGCTGTGAATGGCAACAAGAAAGACAAAGAAAAAAATCTGAAGTGAGTGAAAGAGAATCCAAGTTGTAGGAGACAATAAATTCATAGAATCATGTATCTCTGCATAGTAGTTAGGAGAAATAGGAGTGATGTTATGACCAAGATCTATCCACTGATCTGTGTGGGGTAAAAGGATTACATGGCCGAGACCAGGGACAGCATTTCATTGGTGACCTTTACCCATGTAGCCCCAGCATATGGGCTTTTCTGAAGCCCATCTGCTGAAGGAATTTTTCAGTGGTATCTCTTTCTGCATCACCTCACCCTGAGAATGCAGCAACAACTGGAGAGCTTCTTGATGTGGCTCCATTGGTTCCTACATCTCTGGAGATTCAAAAGGACCCCAGGGCCCTTTTACATTACACAAGTACCTCAATGATTCCATTTTTACATTACACAAGTACCTCCATGATTCCATTTTAACTGTCAGGGCAACATTCTATGAACTCCTTGGTCTTATAATATGTCAGCTCACAGCAGCTGCTCCCAATGAAGACACAGGAATGCGCTCTGGTATCAATGAGAAACTTTACTACTGGATGCATGGACATGTGAAAAGCCAAGATTGCTCGGCACCAGCCGGTCCCTCCTTATATACACACCCCCTCATTTGAAAGTACATTTCCCGCCAAGTCAAAACCCTGCACAACATTTCCGCCAAGCTACAAGCCATTGTCTTTCAAGATCGGCAGCTGCAACAGTCTTATCAATGTCCTACGTCAGGATCCCAGGTTCCAGCGCCAAAACCCAAGGCCTGGAAGCTGGATCCTGACATGACGTCCTCCTCCTCTTCTTCCTGGAAAGGAAACATTAGTTATTTCTATAGTCCTTCTCCATCCAGGGATCCTTGATACTTTTTTAACAGGCTACAGTGGAACACAGGGTGTACCTTGCCCAAGTAAGCACAATTTGTATGTAACCTCATTGATTTGATTGGAGATTCTGAATGGGCCTATATAACTTGGGGATAACTTTCTCGAGGGAAAACCCAGTTTGAGATTTTTTGTACAAAGCCACACCAGGTCTCCTTCCTTCAGTTCCTCCTGTAATTATTTGGTTGTGTGTCAATAGGGGACACATATTAATTGGACATCAGAAGAAATTGGATTGTGACTTTCTGCCTGGAAAAATGGGATCAGGCATTGGCAAACTTCAGCCTTCCAGGTGTTTTGGACTTCAACTCCCATAATTTCTAATAGCCAGTCCAAAACACCTGGAGGGCTGAAGTTGTCCCATGTCTTGTCTATAAATGTCATTTCCTAATTGGTTCTGTCATAAAAACATGGTGAAAGTTTATTACACCATGTTTTTATGAGTTTATATCCACCAATTTAACACAGTTTCTGCAACCAAAGAAATGTTTCTGGAGTATAACAACTACTTTCAAAGTAAAGACCACACAATGAAACAGGAAATAAAACTTTCAAAATGGGAACAGGTTTTCTTTATTATTAAAAAAATGTTTTTAATAAAAATTCAAAAATTTGCCAAAAGTCCACGGATGAGTCAAATGTTTCAATATTTGGTGAGCTAACAGTGGTAAATGTATTCTACCACTGTAGTAAGTTTCATTATGATAGCTCAACAAATGAGGGAGAGACAAGCTCCTCAAATTTCCCCACTGATAGTAATGTTTTCCTTAATGTGCATGCGCTACCACCATTAATGAGGTACTTATGAAGATTCAGAAATTTGTAAAGTTTCAAAAAATTTTACACCCAACATTCATAAAGGACTTTAGAAATGAATCAACAATGCCCCCTACTTTTGAACACAGTTTAGAACACACACACACACACATCCTTTTTTAAAAAATTTATCTCACATACCTAATAATCTGATAAGGCATCTGAGCTCTCTGGTTAGAATCTGTCCCTAAACTCCAAATTTCAGAATTTCATAGGAAGTTATTATGACAGTTAAATTGAAATCAAAGAGCTTTAATAGACTAGTGTGAAAGGACCCAAGAACATGCTCAGACACACCTCTGTTGTACAATCAGGCAATAGTCTCAGCCCCATCTATTAAGCCATAAATATGTTATTTTGCACCTTAAAATAATTTCTCATTGATGGATACATTTTGGCAAATGTATCAAAGGATTTTCTTGGTATAATTTGTTCCGAACATTTTTGCCTTCCTCAGAGGTAAGTGTGACTTGCCAAACAATTTCTATGCTTGATTGGAACCCATTCTTCTAGTTTACTAGTTCAAGATTCCTCTTGGGTATAAAGGGAGACAATGACAGATATACTACTAAAGTGGGAGATTAATTTCCTGTCCATTGATCATGGTGTGACTACATGTTTTCTTTACATTAATTTATGTCAAAATCTTAGCTGCATACTAATGTTCCTTTTGATGAACTTGAAGTAGACTTGGGCCCATAAGCTCTAACTTATACTGAAAAGGTTTAGTAAATATAGGCTTCCTGTAGAGATATTGAAATCAATCCCTTCCCATCCAATTTTCCTCTCTTAACACTCTGTGCAGAAATATTTATGAAAAACATTTCTCTCTCACACACACACACACACACACACACACTACATTTGGTCCTAAATTGACCTGACAATGTCTTCTTAATTAGACCAGCTGTAAAATTGAAAAAAATGTTTGATTTCTGTTGAATAGATCTTTAACTATGTAAAATAATGATTCATTAAAGAAAAGCCTTCCAGGAGACAAGCTGTCTGAAACATAATGATTCAGATTAGCTTTTCAAAGGAATGCAGAATAGATCAGTGTAAACTTTGATCTTGTTTAGTACACCAAAGTGGAGAATCTTTTCTTTCAAATCTGAGGAAGATGATTTCAGTGTAAGAGATGTGAATTACATTGAATCATAGCCTGGTTGGAGATCATTCATTAAGCTTTTAAAAAGATGTAAAAATTATACAATGCCAAATATTTCAAGGTGCTTATTTGTAGTTCAGCCCTTAAAGAAAAAGAAAAAAGATGAGATAAAAGGCAATTTCACACATAAACCTGGTTTTGTCAACAAATGTAAAAGCAACAAAAATCTATAGGCAGCTTTCAGCGGATCATGCCTGCATAGAATACATGTTCACAAACACATTGTTGCATTTACATTATGACCTTTAAGTTTTATCTTTACCTCTTTCAAGATGTAAAGTGAAGCAACTTAAAGAAGTTAGGTATTCTGAATTCATCACATACACCCCTTTCTTTTTGTTTACATGATTAACCTACATCACTTTATGTTCCACTGGAAGGCAATGTTTAACAATGCATAGGAAACTCTGTTATATCATTTGTCCAGCTAGCTGAGTAATATTTTAGTACCAGTGGACAGAAGCACCCCAGGGTTTAGTCAGAGGTTTTTTCAATGCTAGGTGGAAAGGCTAGAGCATGAAAATCATGTATTATACCACCAATTATTGACCCTCATAGTATAACCAATGCTATATTTATACAGAAAGTTTATACACTCCACCACATGAGACCTTGAGATTATTTATATTACTAATACTAGTTTGAGGACCCAGCGCTGCCTGGGTTATTAGAGAAAGTGGGTAATGGCAGTTCTGTATGTCAAGTTTAGTCTTTATTGGTCATTGGATGATGGTTGCATTGTTTTCAGTGAGTGAAGGTACTTGAAATCCCATCATCGATGGTCCACCCTCCTCCAAACTGCAGCAGGATGTAGATAGGGTCATGGGGGCTCTGTGTGCCAAGTTTGGTCTTGATCAGTCATTGGATGAGGGTCGCGGTGGTTTCAGTAAGTGAGTAAAGGTTCTGCAAGTCCCATCATCCATGGTCCATCCTCATCCAAACTGCACCAGGATGTAGAGTGGGTTTTGCGGGCCCTGTGTGCCAAGTTTGGTCTTGATCAGTCATTGAATGAAGGTCACAGTGGTCTCAGAAAGTGAGTGATGGTACTGCAAGTTGCATCATCCATGGTCCATCCTCCTCCAAACTGCACCAGGATGTAGAGTGGGTCTTGCGGGCTCTGTGTGGCAAGTTTGGTCTTGATCAGTTATTGGATGAGGGTCATAACTGTCTCAGAAAGTGAGTGATAGGAACTGCAAGTCCAATCATCCATGGTCTACCCTCCTCCAAACTGCAGTAGGATGTAGAGTAGGTCTTGCGGGCTCTGTGTGCCAAGTTTGGTCTGTATTGGTAATTTTCTGACACAGCCTCAGGCCTTTTCCTTTCCTCTCTTTGTCACCTCAGAGTCTTGGAATTGAGGCTAGCCAATCATAGACCATATGCAAATAGCACCACAGTGGCAGCCAATCAGAAAGCTGCCACAAACACCTCCGCCCTATGTCCTTCCTCTGTCCGCTCTCCGCATATAAACACTGACATATTATATACTAGCTTGGGGACCCAGCACTGCCTGGGATATTTGATAAAGGAATTGTGTATCAAGGTTGGTGTTTATCAGTTATTTATATAGCTTGCAGTGGTCTCAGGAAGTTAGTAAAGCTACCATGAGTCCCATCATCTGTGGTTCATCCTCCTCCAAACTGCACCAGAATGGAGAGTGCGTCATGGGGGCTCTGTGTGCCAAGTTTGGTCTTGATCGGTCATTGGATGAGGGTCGCAATGGTCTCAGAAAGTGAGGTAAGGTACTACAAGTCCCATCATCCATTCTCTGTTCTCCCCCAAACCTCACCAGAATGTTGAGTTGGCCATGGGGGCTCTCTGTGCCAAGTTTGGTCTTTATTGGTATTTGGATGAGTGTCGCTGTGGTTTCAAGAAGTGAGTGAAGGTACTGCAAGTCCCAGCATCCATTGTCCGTCCTTCTCCAAACAGCACTGGAATGTAGAGTGGGTCATGGGGGCTCTGTGTACCAAGTTTGGTCTTGATCGGTCATTAGATGAGGGTTGCAGCAGTCTTGGGAAGTGAGTGGAGGTACTTGAAGTCCCATCATCCATGGTCTGTCCTCCTTGAAAGTGCACCAGGATGTAGAGTGGGTCATGGGGGCTCTGTGTGGTCTCAGGAAGTGAGTGAAGATACTGCAAGCCCCATCATCCATCTCCAAATTCTTCCAAACCACACCAGGATGTAGAGTGGGTCATGGGGGCTCCTTTTTTTAATTGTGATCCTGGTACATCATTGTTGGTAGTTGTAATGGTCTCAGGAAGGTAGTGCAGGTATTGCAAGTCCCATCGTCCATGGTACATCCTCCTCCAAACTGCAGCAGGATATAGAGTGCATCATGGAGACTCAGTGTGCCAAATTTGGTCTTTATTGGTAATTGGGTGAGGGTTGCAGTGGTATCAGGAATTCAGTGAAGGTACTGCAAGTCCCATAATCCATGGTCCATCCCCGGCCAAACCACACCAGGGCGTAAAGTGGTCGTGAGAGGTCTATGTGCCAAGTTTGGTCTAGATCAGTCATTGGGTGAAGGTCACAGCTGTCCCAGAAAGTGAGTGATGGTACTGCAAGTCCCATCATCCATGGTCCATCCTCCTCCAAACTGCAGTAGGATGTAGAGTGAGTGAAGTTACTGCAAATCCCTCAGGCCCTTTCCTTTCTCTTCTCATCCACTTGAGAATGTTAGAATTTTTTTTTTTGTCGTGTCAGGAGCATCTTAAGAAACTGTAAGTCGTTTCTGGTGTGAGAGAATTGGCCGTCTGCAAGGATGTTGCCCAGGTGATGCCAAGATGTTTTGATCTTTTACCATCCTTGTGGGAGGCTTCTCTCATGTCCCTGCATGAGGAGCTGAAGCTGACAGAGGGAGCTCATCCGCGCTCTCTCCGAATTTGAACCTAAGACCTGTGTGTCTTCAGTCCTGCTGGCACAGGGGTTTAACCCTCTGCACCACCAGGGGCTCATGTTGAGGCTGGCCAATCAGAAACCATATGTAAATTTCCTTTCCCCTCTCAGGCACTTGGGATCTTGGAATGTTTTGGTTGGCCAATCAGAGACCATATGCAAATTGTACCACAGTGGCAGCCAATCAGAAAGCTGCCACATAAACTTCCGCCCTACTTCCGCCCTCCGCATACATAAATACAAACAAACACTCTCTTTTATTATATGTATAGATATAGATATATAGATATAGATATGCAATTGTGAGTGATGTTGTTGGGTAAAGTGACTGCATCCCATCACTTAGGAAACAACCAAAAGATAATACACCATTGCTTTATGTGCTTAATTATCTATGTAAATATCATTTTATACTTCACTGGCCATTGGCCCCAGAGTAGAGTGTTTTCAATGTTTTCAGTGACATGGTTCATGCTGCCAATATTGCTTCAGGTTTTGTAAAAAAGGACAATATGTTGAAGGATGCTCAGCAGCAATAAAGGAGGACATTCCTTGGGAAAGACAAAAAACACTTCAGTTTTTTGAGTAGAGATAATGTAATCCATTGACCAAAACAGATCTGTACTCCCTCTCACCCCGGAAGCCTCTAGAGCTGATAGTGCTTGCGGCTAACATTTTCCTTTTCAAAGGAAGAGACAGAGAGATAAAGAGAGTGCTGCCATCAAGAGATGCTGCCAATGCCATCCATTCCTCCAGAACGCTTCTGACCTTCAATTAAAAAGGCAATAGCTTCAACCACACTTAGTGTTTCTTTTCCTTCTAGGGAGCTCTATAGCTCCCTAGCATCAAGCTAACCAGGACTATTCCATTATCACAGCAAAAATGTGCATAAAACGAAAAAGCAGACAGACATACAAAAGCTGTTGTTGCTGCTACTGCAAATCTATTCACCTGTGTAGACGCCATGGTGGCACTGGGATACCATGGAGAACATCTTCCTATTAGCCTATTTCAAACCTGGTGGCAGGCCCGAGTGAATGCCATTCCACTAGAGAAAGCAGACATTTATAAATGTCCTAGGAAACATTGACTGAAAGCTAAGTTCAAAGTACAGACTTTTTTCAGAAAACACAGGAGTGCTACACTTTTGTAGCAGCAAACTATCCATATTACTGGATTATTTGTGTGTGTGTACAGTATGTGTGTTATTTAGTAATGGCTGGTGACTTTAATGTCAATGGGCTATAAATTCCCTCTGCAGTTTTGTCTTCATCTCCACAGAAACTTTATCTACTTATTCAAACATCCATACCTTAGTTTTCTTTATAAAACAACTCCAAAAGACAAACGTTAATTTTGCTATTTTGTATAAGGTATACCATTTTACCACATCACTGTATATAATGGAGTTTGAGCATTCACAGATGTTGGTATCTGCAGGAGATCCTGGAACCAAATGCCAGCAGATTCCAAGGGCCCACTGTGTTATAAAGAAACTGACCACATTGCTCAACCCATTACATAAAAAGCTCAACTAAAGTTCATAAAAATCAGAACTGATTACCATCACCCACTAACCCACACCAGCTCTGGAGCTATTCCTCTCCTCTGGAGTTACTGATCTTCTGCAGAGATGGATCCTGATCTTGTATTGCCGAAGGCTTTCATGGCCATAATCACTGGGTTGTTGTAGGTCTTTTCGGGCTATATGGCCATGTTCTAGAGGCATTTCTCCTGACGTTTCGCCTGCAACTATGGCAAGCATCCTCAGAGGTAGTGAGGACCTCACTACCTCTGAGGATGCTTGCCATAGATGCAGGCGAAACGTCAGGAAAAATGCCTATAGAACATGGCCATATAGCCCGAAAAAAACTACAACAACCCAGATCTTGATCTTGTTGCTTAATTTAATTCCAGTCCTAGAATATGAGTATGTTGCTGGCCCGGATCCAACGGTGCTTTTCCGCTGATAAAGTTCTTCACTTAGCAGAGCTGGGATGTGGGCAAATACCCATCCCTGAAGCCCTCATGCATCTTCAAAATCTGCTCTGGCAGATTGAAAAACTGCATGAAACAGATCTGTGGACACCAAAGATGGCTGCTAGAGAGAAAAGAGCCCCATGGTGTTAGCAGATGAGGAATGGCAATGCCAGCTATGTTTCTCAAGCATTTTATTGCTGATATGCTATCTTATTGCCTGTCTCACATTTTGTAATGTTTTTAAGTGCAGGGTTTAAAAATACACTTTATTTATATTCCGCTTTATCTCCCCGGAGGGACTCAGTGCGGATTACAATACACATATGAGGCAAACATTCAATGCCTTTTTACACACACAGTGAACTACATACAACAGAGACAAAGGGTTGCCCTTTTTCCACCTCCGGCATCTGGAAGCGATGCTCAACAGTTTTAGTATTTTATATTATGATTTCAATATCAGTGTCAGGTCTTCATCACAACTGATGTCAAGTAGAGAACTAAAAACAACAAAGAGTATTGTGGTGTCTTAAAAGGTTTTATTTGACATAAGCTTCATTGACCTTCTTTTGCTGAAGTAGTTTGTTGCCAATTAAGTTTCTGCCCAATAAAACCTATTATTAGCCTTTTAAAGTGCTACAACTACAACATACTTCACTAATTGTGTTGAAAGTGCCCAAAGTTGTTTCCCTGCCTGGAAAAGGGAAATTTCTACAATAATAGAATTGTAGGCTTCAACCTCACAGCAAAGTAGCCAGAGGGACATAGACACAAATATATTTCTAATTGACAGATTTTCTATTTGTCTTCTGCGTTATTTTGGTTTTTCTTGAATCCAAAATAGCAATTATAAACATTTATACATAGTTTTTCACATTTAACTAATCAATCATTTATATACTATTTCTCATATCTGAGGTGGGGAAGAGAATAGTTGACATAATTCATAGTACAATCATTTAGGGAAAACTTGGGTGAGAGAAGATATTTAACAACTACCATAGTTTCCACTTTCTAAATATCAAGGTGGAAGGCACACCACAATATAGATTATACAACAGAGAACAGAACTAGATCACTGGTTTTAAAATCATGCAATCATGGAAACTTTTCAGGTGCATTTGTTCCCATGGACAAATGGCAGCTTGGGTGTGATCCTGGATTCATCGTTGAGCCTGGATCCCCAGGTTTCAGCGGTGACCAGGGGAGCATTTGCACAGCTTCGGCTTGTGCGCCAGCTGCGCCCGTACCTTGGGAAGTCTGACTTGGCCATGGTGGTACACGCTCTGGTCACATCCCGTCTTGACTACTGCAACGCTCTCTACGTGGGGCTGCCCTTAAAGACGGCCCGGAAGCTTCAGCTCGTCCAGCGCGCGGCAGCCATGTTGTTAACAGGAGCAGGACGCAGGGAGCACACAACGCCCTTGTTGTTCCAGCTCCACTGGCTGCCGATTTGCTACCGGGCCCAATTTAAGGTGCTGGTGTTATCCTACAAAGCCCTAAACGGTTCCGGCCCAAAATACCTTACGGACCGCATCTCGGCCTACGAGCCCACGAGGACCTTGAGATCATCTGGGGAGGCCCTTCTCTCGATCCCGCCTGCCTCACAGGCACGTCTGGCGGGGACGAGAGAGAGGGCCTTCTCGGTGGTGGCCCCCCGGCTGTGGAACTCCCTCCCTGCTGACATCAGACAGGCGCCCTCCCTCATGGCCTTTCGTAAGGGCCTGAAGACGTGGCTCTTCGAGCAGGCTTTCAACTGAGTGCTATGTTACTGGAAATGACAACCGGAATGAATTTACGACTACGAGATTGATTATGATTCCATAATATGACGCAGCGGATTTTTAGTGTAATTTAAATGTTGTGTATTAGTGATGTTAGTTTGTTGTCCTGATTGCTTTGTAAAGTGTCTTTTTGTATTGTACACCGCCACGAGTCGCCCTAGGGCTGAGAGCGGCGGTTAATAAATGCAATAAATAAATAAATAAATAATGGTTTCAGGAGCCCCAGGTGGCAGGACTGCTGACCAATAAGTCAACTGTTCAAATCCAGAGAGAGCGGGTTGAGCTCCAGCTCCCCATGTGGGGACATGAGAGAAGCCTCCCACAAGGATGGTAAAACATCAAACAGCAGGCATCCCCTGGGCAACGTCCTTGCAGATGGTCAATTATCTCACACCAGAAGCAACTTGCACTTTCTAAGGTTGCTCCTGACACACACACACAAGAATTGCAAATTTCAGCTCCATTCAGGAAGCTGTTGAATTCCCATTCCATTCCTATGTGACACCCAATCTTTCTGAAGCAGAAGCAAACTGGGGAAACTGCCTGTTTCTCATAAATGAGATTAGTCTACCAGAAGATTCTCTATGTTGTCAAATTCAAACTCATTTTGTTGCTTCTCATCCATCTCATTGCTACATCCAATTCAGAACAGACACAACCTCTTCTGAAATGCTATAAAGAAATAAACCTGAACACACATAGAGCTAAAACAAAGGATGAGCATCTGGGTGGCATGCAGATTAAGTCCTGACCTCAGCACATCCAGGCATGCAAATTAAAGACTTTATCCAATGAGGCAGGAAAACCAGCCTGGCAGCTAGATCATTACCTTTGGTGATGGTCCCTATCAAATTATGCTATGTGCACCTTGCTACTGATTTGCCCCCCCCTGCTGCATCATTCTCCCATCCATAGTTCCTTACCCCATTATGTTCCCACTATTTACCATAGTGTGATGGGTCCCCCAGGAGACACATGATGTCAGTGGCTGGGATTCTTCCCCTCTCCCCTGTGTACACACACACACACACACACACACACACACACACATGGCAATCAAGAAAAAGAAAGGAAAGGAAATGGTTATCATGTTTCTTTGTCTTTTTAATGCTATAATTGCACAATTGCACTAATAATAAAATAATTTAAAATATTAATGAATTACAAGACATGGTGGTAGGGAATGCAGGATTACAAGGGCATGAGGAAATCAGATTTGTGAAATGACATGGTTATACTACTGAAAAGAGATGTCACATTGAAGGTGTTCAATTCAGTATGTATTTATTATCTGCACTAATGTGATTGTTGCAGAAGAGTTTATTTTGCATGAACAGCACTCAACACACAAACTTCTGCAGGGATTCCCATATGCTTATATTCCTGCCCCCTAATTTAGTCCTGTGCATAGTCAGGTAAACATCTGTGTAGAGCTATAGAGTCACCTCAAATCTTCCCAGTGGTTTAATATATATGTTAAGTAGCACAAGGGACAAGCTGATACCTGAAAAACCTAGCTGCATAACTGCCCCAGCCCCAGCTCAGAGATATCCCACATAGGGATGGGCTCCTTCTATAGGAGCAGGAGCCCCCAAATTCACAAGGTATGGACATTCTCCTGATTTGAAAAAAAACTTATATGTATAAAGAATAGCATCTTTCACAGCTATGAATAAGATTTTGAATGAGCTTTTGAATAAGAGGCTATGAAAAGCACCAATTAGTTGTTTGAATATGCAGCAAGGCTCAGAAGAATTAATTTCAGATCAGGACATAAATGTAATCCTATTTATAAACATGGAAGATTTTCATTTTTAGGCAGTATCAAAATGTAAATAACATTGTATTGTACCAGCGACAAGAATTTCATATTCTCTAACTGTGGGCTATCACCTCATTTTAAATTAACTTGGGCATTTTCCATTTTTATAAATTTGACAGCATGTTATATACAGACACATACAGTGAAACCAGTCCTGTTGTTAAGAGTATTTTTCAGGGGCAAGAAAAATGCTACCTTGTGGTAGTCACCTATTTTCAGAGGAGAAAAACAAACTATCATAGTCATGACCAGTCATTCCAAGGCAGAAAAGGCATATGCATATATTTTCACAAACTGTTACTGCTTATCACCTACGAAACGTCTGTACTGATATCTTGTGTTTCCAGAATGCTGGAAGTGTGAATATGGGCAATCTTGGTTTTTCTGTCTGTCAGTAATGTCGAATGTGTAAATATGTATAGAGTTTCTTAGTTTTATAAGACATAAAGTAGTTTAGCAAGCAGCTAAGAGACTGACCTAGAAATCAATACATCATTGCTTAAAATTTTCCCCTTGTTTAAATTCAGCAGGAGTCATGGTGGCGCAATGGATTGAACCTTTGTACCGGCTGAACGAATGACCTGAAGGTCGGTGGTTCAAATCCACAAGATGGGATTTGAACCACCGTTCAAATCCCATCTGTCAGCTCCAGTTTCCCTTACAGGGACATGAGAGAGGATGTTTTACCTGCCTGGATGTTTTACCAGAGGATGGTAAAACATCCGGGCGTCCTCTGGGCTACATCCTTGCAGATTGCCAGTTTTCTCACACCAGAAGTGACTTGCAGTTTATCAAGTCACTCCTGACACACACAAAAAAGGAATTACAAATTTCAGCTCCATTCAGGAAGTTGTTGAATTCCCATCCCATTCCTATGTAATACCCAATCTTTCTGAAGCAGAAGCAAACTGGGGAACCTGCCCATTTCTTCCCAAGGATCCTGTCCACATCCGCGAATATATCTAGAAGTGGCCACATCACAGCAATATTAAAATCACTCCAATGCCTGCCAATATATTTCTAGGCAAGGTATGAAGCATTGGTTGTTATCTTTACCATCATATATGGTTTGAGTTCAAATTACCTAAGAGAGCATGTTCTTCCATATAATCTACTGCATACACTCAGGTCTCCTGGAGATATTTACTCCTATCAGCCAGCCCTATGCTGGCAATAGTAATCAAGAAGACCTTTTCTTCAGTTACCCTTAGACTTTGGAATTACCTATCCAAAGAGATTTATATATTAACAGTTAATTCCACAGTCTAAGAGTGACAGAAGAAAAGGTCCTCTGGAATACCATCTTCTGTCTTATTTTGTACATTCACATCTTAGTTTTTCTTCAGCTCTCAGTTCCATGTTTTCACTAATTCTTGCAACATCCTAGTTTACTGTCTTGCTGAAACAAAACTGTTTTCATATTACTTTCCCACTATTTTGTACTCCTTAAAATGTACAGAATACAAACATTCCTAAATCACTAGTTCCCGGAGAGACCAGCACCTTTCAAAGGAGCAAATTAGATATCATAGAAACACAGCCTATCTGTTGGATATGATGAATGGCAGCCTAAATTTAGCTTCATGCATCTAGGCTGATGAAAGAGCATGCCTCTGCCTCCTTGTCTTTTTGGCAATCCTTCTAGGAAACTCAAAATGCTACAAAGAACAGTGGGAGGTCCCACTAAATGGAGTAAATTTTGGTGTAGGGGAAGGAGGAACCTTGAAAATTTAGAAGAGGTATCTGCCATGAGTGGAAGTTCACTGCCCAAACAATGAAGATCCTGGAACTAACTAATATAGTTTCCAATGCTGAAAAGACAATAGGATGCCAATTAAAATGGATGTGACTCACACCTAAATTACTAGATCTGGCATTTTCCAAAAAGTTATATATGCCTTTCCAGCTTTGCTACCTTCCAAAAATATATTGCATGGCAAGTGATCAGTGAAATCATTTCCAAATAACCTGCTGGCCTGAGTTATACCACTACTGAAATTTATTTGCTGAGGTCCAATGAACAAATAGAGTTGGCAAGCACTGAAGAAGATTAACTCCTTTCTTTTCTTTAAAAAGCTGAAAGGAAATTATTTAAGCAGCCAGTTGTAGCAGACTTTTATTTTTCAAGTTCTATTGGCTTTACCATTGTGCTCATACAATGGTACTATTGTACTAACCCCCACTGTGCTGGTACACAAATGTAGGTTTGTTTCTTACAAGCAGTCTTAAATTTGGGGTATCAACCCCCCCCCCCGTGCTTTCTCTCAACTGACCTTTCTAAACTTTACATAATTGACAAATATTATTGTGAAAATTACAAATTCTTCAGTCCTAAAAGTGAGTGCAAGTATTAGAATATTAACATCATAGAATAATAGAGTTGGAAGAAACCACATGGCCATCTAGTCCAAACCCCTGCCATGGAGGAAAAGCACAATCAAAGCACCCCAGCAGATGACCATCCACCCTCTGTTTAGAAGCCACCAAGGAAGAAGATTCCACCACACTTCAGGGTAAAGAGTTCCACTGCTGAACAGCTCTTACATTTAGGAAGTTCTTCCTAATGTTCAGGTGGAATCTCCTTTCCTGTAATCTGAACCCATTGTTCTGAGTCCTAGTTTCCATTGCAACAGAAAACAAGCCTACTCCCTCCCTCTCACTTATGACAAGCCTGTCATATATATACATGGCTATCATGTCTAACCTCAAAAATAAATATATCAATGGATACCCCAGGGGAAAATGGGAAGGGAAATGGAGAAAACTGATAGCCAAGGCAAGGGGCAACAGAAAATATAAGAAATTGAACTAGAATGAGCAATAAAGGAACTGTATGACTATTCCCATGGGGAGGGGGTGAATGGGAAAGGGAGTGGAGGGGGGAAAAGTGGAAAAGGGATGGATACAAATAGAGGATGAGGGTGGTTACATTGAAAACTATCTCTTTTTGTTAAATTATTTAAAAACAAACAAACAGAAACATAGCTCAGTTCTTGTGGGTTTTTTCGGGCTATATGGCCATGTTCTAGATATAGCCCGAAAAAACCCACAAGAACTGAGTGATTCCGGCCATGAAAGCCTTCGACAATACATAGAAACATAGCTGTTTGTTTAAGTCTGGATCATCCTTCGTCCTGTTCCCCTTTTGAAGGAACATTTTATTAGGGATATTAGATTGGCCCCCTCCCTCCTGACCTTCCAAAAAAAAAGTAAAAACCTTGCTCTTTGAACAAGCCTTTGGAAATGCAGTGCAGTAGACAATCATGGAATTGTGTAAGTGTGAAACATGGAACGGCTTAGACAATGCTACTGGAAAGTGAGATTAACAGGAAGACATTGGTTATTATGTCTTGGTTATTATGGTCAGGGGTACCATCCCCAACCATAGACCAGGAGCAACAGGAACACATACAGGAGAACCATAGGCTCTTGGATGAATCTCAATGGATTGTCCTTGACGAATGCACCGGGGATGTCGAGGAGGAGGACAACACTTTTCACCTACACAATTCACACCAACAGGATCACTTTTCTGGAGACCTACACACTACATTGCACAAAAGGGGCCCTGTCATTCCTGAAAGTAAACAGGTCTTGGTAGTAGGCGATTCCCTCCTTAGAGGAACGGAAGCTGTCATTTCCAGACCAGATGGGATGGCTCGAGAAATATGCTGCCTACCGGGGGCAAAAATACACCATATCACTCAGAGGCTCACCAGGCTCCTCAAGCCCTATCACCGTCCTCCCCTCATGTTGATTCATGTAGGAACCAATGATACTGCAAGGCATACGTTTCAAAAGATCACAAATGATTTTCGAGCTCTAGGAGCAATGCTAAAAGAATGTAATGTACAGGTGGTCTTTTCATCCCTCCTCCCTGTTGTAAGACACGGACCCACAAGAGCCAGAAAAATAGTACAGGTCAATGACTGGCTTAGAAAATGGTGTCAGGAGGAACGCTTTGGCTTTTTCGACCATGGCCTGCTATTCCAGGAGGATGGCCTACTGGCAAGGGATGGGGTGCATCTCACACAAGTAGGAAAACACCTTTTTGCTCACAGACTCGCAAACCTCATTAGACGCACTTTAAACTAGGTCCACCGGGGGAGGGGGACAACAGCCTTGCGAACACTACTTTACCCATAATGTCTGGGAATCGCCAGAAGGCTAAACGGAGGGCTGCACAAACACAACAAGGACCAAGTACCAAAAGCACAATAATCCCAATTAAACAGCTCAAGGGAAGATCCCAGGGGCTCACATGTCTTTACACTAATGCACAGAGCATGGGAAATAAACAAGACGAACTCCAACTTCTAGCACTACACCACAAATATGATATCATAGCCATCACTGAAACCTGGTGGGATGACTCCTATCGCTGGAATGTAGATATCGAGGGGTATAACCTCTTTCACAGAAACCGAACAAAGGGGAGAGGAGGCGGAGTAGCCTTATATGTCAAAAACTCTTATGCTGCAGAAGAAATTCAAGACAGCAATCTGGGAAACAAGCTTGAAATCATCTGGATAAGAATCAAGGGAACTGGGACTCAAAAAGATGTCGTTGTAGGCGTCTACTACAGACCCCCAAGCCAGGAGGAAGATCTTGATGAAGTCTTCTGCCAACAGTTGACCAAACAGGCACAGAAAAGAGATGTAGTAGTCATGGGCGATTTCAACTATCCCGATATTTGCTGGAAAACAAACTCGGCCAAGAGTACAAGGTCCAACAAATTCCTCGCTTGCCTTGCAGACAATTTCATGGTCCAGAAGGTAGAAGAGGCAACAAGGGGATTGGCTACTCTTGATCTCATCCTAACAAATGCGGAGGACCTGATCGATGCGGTCGAAGTGGTAGGATCCTTAGGGGCAAGTGACCATGTGCTCCTGCAATTTGAGGTACAAAGGAAGGCCGAAACTAAGACAAGTCAAACCCGCATTTTGGACTTTAGGAGAGCTGATTTCCAAAAAATGAAGGAAACGCTGAACAGCATTCCGTGGACACAGATACTAAAAGACAAGGGAGCTACGGATGGATGGGAATTTCTCAAGAGTGAAATACTCAAGGCGCAATTGCAAACCGTGCCAACAAGAGAAAAAATAGGACAAGTGCAAAGAAGCCAGAATGGATGTCCAAAGAACTTCTAACTGTGCTAAGACACAAAAGAGACATGCACAAGAAGTGGAAAAAGGGAGAAATCACCAAAGAAGAATTCAAACAAATAGCCAACACCTGTAGGGAAAAGGTCCGCAAAGCTAAAGCAAAAAATGAGCTCAGACTTGCCAGGGACATTAAAAACAATAAAAAGGGCTTCTATTCTTATGTCAGTAGAAAAAGGAAAAACAAGGAGGCGATAGGACCTCTTCGAGGAGAAGATGGGGCAATGCTGACAGGGGACAGGGAAAAGGCAGAACTACTTAATGCCTTCTTTGCCTCGGTCTTCTCACAAAAAGAGAGTCTTCAACCTCAGCAAGATGGAGTGGATGAGGGATTGGAGGACATCCAACCCCAAATTGGGAAAGAAGTCGTCCAGGAATACCTGGCCGCTCTTAATGAGTTCAAGTCCCCAGGGCCAGATCAACTACACCCAAGAGTACTGAAGGAACTAGCGGAAGTCATTTCGGAACCATTGGCAACCATCTTTGAGAGTTCTTGGAGAACGGGAGAAGTTCCAGCAGATTGGAGGAGGGCCAATGTGGTCCCAATCTTCAAGAAGGGAAAAAAGTACGACCCAAACAACTACCGTCCGGTCAGCCTCACGTCGATACCGGGCAAGATTCTGGAAAAGATTGTTAAGGAAGCGGTCTGCAAACACTTAGAAACAAATGCAATCATCGCTAATAGTCAACATGGATTTATCAAAAACAAGTCATGCCAGACTAATCTGATCTCTTTCTTCGATAGAGCTACAAGCTGGGTAGATGCGGGGAATGCCGTGGATGTAGCGTACCTGGATTTCAGTAAGGCCTTCGACAAGGTCCCCCATGACCTTCTGGCAAGGAAACTAGTCCAATGTGGGCTAGGCAAAACTACGGTGAGGTGGATCTGTAATTGGTTAAGTGGACGAACAAAGAGAGTGCTCACTAATGCTTCCTCTTCATCTTGGAAAGAAGTGACAAGTGGAGTGCCGCAGGGTTCCGTCCTGGGCCCGGTCCTGTTCAACATCTTTATTAATGACTTAGATGAAGGGCTAGAAGGCATGATCATCAAGTTTGCAGATGACACCAAATTGGGAGGGATAGCCAATAGTCCAGAGGACAGGAACAGAATTCAAAACGATCTTGACAGATTAGAGAGATGGGCCAAAACTAACAAAATGAAGTTCAACAATGACAAATGCAAGATGCTCCACTTTGGCAGAAAAAATGAAATGCAAAGATACAGAATGGGGGACGCCTGGCTCAAGAGCAGTACGTGTGAAAAAGATCTTGGAGTCCTCGTGGACAACAAGTTAAACATGAGCCAACAATGTGATGTGGCGGCAAAAAAAGCCAATGGGATTTTGGCCTGCATCAATAGGAGCATAGTGTCTAGATCTAAGGAAGTAATGCTACCCCTCTATTCTGCTTTGGTTAGACCACATCTGGAATATTGTGTCCAATTCTGGGCACCACAATTCAAGAGAGATATTGACAAGCTGGAATGTGTCCAGAGGAGGGCGACTAAAATGATCAAGGGTCTGGAGAACAAGCCCTACGAGGAGCGGCTTAGGGAACTGGGCATGTTTAGCCTGAAGAAGAGAAGGCTGAGAGGAGATATGATAGCCATGTATAAATATGTGAGAGGAAGCCACAGGGAGGAGGGAGCAAGCTTGTTTTCTGCTTCCTTGGAGACTAGGACGCGGAACAATGGCTTCAAACTACAAGAGAGGAGATTCCATCTGAACATTAGGAAGAACTTCCTGACTGTGAGAGCCGTTCAGCAGTGGAACTCTCTGCCCCGGAGTGTGGTGGAGGCTCCTTCTTTGGAAGCTTTTAAGCAGAAGCTGGATGGCCATTTGTCAGGGGTGATTTGAATGCAATATTCCTGCTTCTTGGCAGGGGGTTGGACTGGATGGCCCATGAGGTCTCTTCCAACTCTTTGATTCTATGATTCTATGATTCTATGATTCTATGATTCTATTATATGTTTTTAGTGGTTTTTGTATTGTTTTGATTTTATATTGATTTTATAATGCTGTTTTAATTGTATATTGTGGATTGTTATGGCATCAAATTGCTGCCAATTTGTAAGCTGCTTTGAGTCACCTTCGGGCTTGAGAAAGACGGGATAGAAATATTGTAAATAAGAAATAAATCAAAAATGAAACCAGAGAATAGAGATAGATTTCCCCCCCCCCCCCCCACACACACACACACACACAAAAGGGTTTGTGCAACTATTGTGTGGGGAAATATGGTAACTATAGTTTAGGATATTATTTAAATCCTAAGTCATGATTAATTTCACCTATGGTTAGTAAAAGAAGGTACTTTCATACACAGGCATCCCATGTTGTGTTGCTTCTACTAACCATAGTTAGTTTTAAGCATGAGTTTCTGCAAGTTTGAATTATACAGAAAATTGTAGTTGAACAAAATCAGAGATTAGAGCTATTGAACTTTGTTCTAAATGCCTCAAAACAGTAAGAAATACACAATATGGGGGAAGGCCATGCTCGTTCTTCTAATGCGAAGCTACATCATAACATGATGACCAACTCAGATTATTATCTTTTTCTCATGCATACCACAGGGATTCCTGTGGTGTACTAGTTTCTAGAAGTATCTAAAATTCTCCAAGAAACAATTAAAGAAAGATAGTTGTTCTAGGATGTGAAGTAAAGGATTCAGAGTTTAAGTTTGAATTAATGAAGATAATATTTGAATAGTCATTGCTCTAGAGAATTAAATAAACACAAATAAAAGTAAACTGACTTGAACATGATGAGCTTTGAAAACATCTTGCATACATATCAGAAAACCGCTGTCAATCCATTTTTATTTCAAAACTGCACTGATTGGAATTTCATCTGGTGGACTGATTAACTTCACAACCACAATTCAGAGCTTTAGAAGACAACTTTTTGACTATAGCTCCCCAAATCTTCTAGGTAGCATGCTTATTCCTGATTGGGGCATGCTGGGATCTGTATTCGCCAAACTAACATTTCCAAACTTTGCAAAATTGCTCCTCATGAGCACAATTTATCATTTACAGGTATTGGTTCCAGGTACACACACCTTATTTTAATAAGGGTCCTTCCACACAGCCACATAATCCAGAACATCAAGGCAGATCTGCTTTGAACTGGATTATCTGAGTCCATAGTTCCATATAGATTCCTGTGCCTGCCAAATATTGTGTAGATCGTTGTGCGGACTTAATATTGTGTAGTCCTCAATACTGTGTAGACCTCTTGTGCAGGCCGAATATTTGTGTAGTTCTCTGTGTTGGCTTAATACTGTGTAGATCTTAATACTGTGTAGACCTCGTGTGCCGGCCTTAACACCGTGTAGACCCTTGAGCTGGCCCACCTTGGATTGATAGATACGCAACAGACCAACGGCGCTGACCGCCGCCGTGTATACCACCGCCGGATGCCCTATCCGCGCTTAGACCATCCGTCTAGAGGTACACCTGAATCATAGGAATTTTACTAATTGTTATCACTATCAGTCTCGTAACAGTGTGACTACATATACTATCATAACACACTCCTGGTTGTCCTCGCTGCTAAGTTGATATAAGACCTCTTTAGCACTTTAGGGCGTTTGCCACCGCTGCTAACTTCTCTGGCACTTACGCCCCTTCCCTACCCTCTATGCCGCACCTTAGTGAATACTGAGACTCAGTTTCAGGCACCTACTGCACTTTAAATCTTGCACTCTATGTACGTGCCCTACAGAACATAGTGTTGTCAACCGAGTGGTTACTGCCGTCTGTATCGCATTTAAGACTCTTGCACTCTCGCACTTTATAAACTGTCTAACGGGTGCGGCTGAAACGTCCTCACCATCTGTAGCTATTATCATCCATGTGGCCCCCCACCCCCCTGTTAATACTATCTCTGTTACTAGTAGTTAGCGGAGAGGCCAGGGGGGGAGGTGGGCTGGAGCCCAATGGGGCCGAGAGGAGGGAGGAAGGAGAGAAAGGATGTTGGCAGGATCCAACAAAGCACACAGCTGAGGAAGCAGGAATCAGGTCCTTGATATTAGATCGCGGCATGGAGGGAGGGAGGAGTTCCACTAGCCGTGGGGCCCCCATAGAGGTCGTGGTGGGAAGGAGGAGATGCGGAAGAAGGAGACCTCGAATTCGGCCTAATTCGGACCACCTATCTAAATTAATAACTCCCAACCGGTCTCCTAAGGTAAATTGGTGTAGCCAGGTGAGCGGGCCCTCGGGATTGAAGGTGGTGCTGCTGAACGCCAGATCTGTCAGCGGAAAAACGACCTGGATCCAGGACTTAATCCTGGAGGAGCGGGCAGATCTGGCGTGCATTACGGAGACCTGGTTGGATGAAGCTGGAGGGGTAAACCTGACCCAGCTTTGTCCTCCAGGCTTCTCCGTACAGCACCAACCTAGATCCGGAGGACGGGGAGGCGGTGTCGCAGTGGTCTATAGAGATTCCATCCATCTAACCAGGAGCCCCATCCCGCAGACCACAAATTTTGAATGCGTCCACCTGAGGGTGGGTGACCGGGACAGAATAGGGATTCTGCTAGTGTACCGTCCACCTCGCTGCACTACAGTCTCCCTACCTGAGCTAGCGGGGGTGGTCTCGAACCTGGCGGTGGAGTCCCAACGGCTTCTTGTGCTGGGGGACTTCAACATCCACGCCGAGGCAACCCTCACAGGTGCGGCTCAGGACTTCATGTCCGCCATGGCAACCATGGGGCTGTCCCAACGAATAACTGGCCCCACCCACTGTGCTGGACACACATTGGACTTGGTTTTCTGCCAGGGATGGGAGCAGGGTGGCGGTGTGGAGGAGTTGTCCATCTCTCCGTTGCCATGGTCCGACCACTTCCTGATTAGATTTAGGCTCACTGCGCCCCCTAACCTCCGCAAGGGTGGAGGACCCATTAGGATGGTCCGCCCCAGGAGGCTAATGGATCCGAATGGATTCCTGACGGCTCTTGGGGAGTTTCCCGCCACCGCGGCAGGTGATCATGTCGAGGCCTTAGTCGCTCTCTGGAATGGGGAGATGACCAGGGCTATTGACAAGATCGCTCCGGAACGTCCCCTCTCGAGTAACCGAGCTAAACCAGCCCCTTGGTTTACTGAGGAGCTGGCAGCGATGAAGCGAAGGAAGAGGGTTCTAGAGAGCGTGTGGCGCTCAGACCCAAGCGAGTCAAACCGAACACGGTTTGTGTCCTTTTTAAGGGCATACGCCGCGGCAATAAAAGCCGCAAAGAAAACTTTCTTTGCGGCCACTATTGCGTCTGCAAAAAACCGTCCGGCGGAGCTGTTTCGGGTTGTCAGAGGTCTTTTAACTCCCTCCACTTTAGGTGGGAGCCCTGACAATTCGACAGCGCGCTGTGAAGCATTTGCTCGGTTCTTCGCAGACAAAGTCGCTTTGATCCGCTCTGGGCTGGACGCCACATTAGATGCAGTCTCTGTGGATGTGACACAAGCACCTGCTTGTCCGATTTTGTTGGATTCTTTTCAGTTTGTGAAACCCGAGGATGTGGACAAGATACTTGGAGGAATGAGACCCACCACGTCCATCCTAGACCCCTGCCCATCCTGGCTTCTGAAGGAGGCCAGAGGGGGATTGGCCGAGTGGGTAACGGTGGTGGTTAATGCCTCCCTTCGGGAGGGCAAGATTCCAGCGAGCCTAAAACAGGCTGTTATAAAGCCGCTGTTGAAGAAACCATCACTTGACCCCACTAAATTGGACAACTTTCGGCCTGTTTCCAATCTTCCCTTCTTGGGCAAAGTCATGGAAAGCGTGGTGGCCTCACAACTCCAGGTATTCTTGGGAGACACGGATTATCTAGATCCGGCACAGTCTGGTTTCAGACCGGGACATGGTACCGAGACGGTCTTGGTCGCCTTAGTGGATGATCTGCGCCGGGAGCTAGACAGGGGGAGTGTGTCCCTGTTGGTGCTCTTGGACCTCTCAGCGGCCTTCGATACCGTCGACCACGGTATTCTTCTGGGGCGCCTTGCAGAGATGGGTCTTGGGGGCACTGCTCTGCAGTGGCTCCGGTCATTTCTGGAGGGTCGTACTCAGAAGGTGTTGCTGGGGGACACCTGTTCAGCGCCACGGCCGTTGACCTGTGGCGTTCCTCAGGGTTCCATCTTGTCCCCCTTGCTGTTTAACATCTACATGAAGCCGCTGGGTGAGATCATCCGGAGTTTCGGGGTACGGTGTCACCTGTACGCAGATGATGTCCAACTCTGTCACTCCTTCCCACCTGCTACTAAGGAGGCCGTCGAAGTCCTGAACCGGTGCCTGGCCGCTGTAATGGTCTGGATGAGGGCGAACAAACTGAAACTAAATCCAGACAAGACAGAGGTACTCCTGGTCAGTCGCAAGGCCGAACAGGGTATAGGGTTACAGCCTGTGCTGGACGGGGTCGCACTCCCCTTGAAGGCGCAGGTTCGCAGCTTGGGTGTGACCCTGGACTCATCGTTGAGCCTGGACCCCCAGGTTTCAGCGGTGACCAGGGGAGCATTTGCACAGCTTAGGCTCGTGCGCCAGCTGCGACCGTACCTTCGGAAGTCTGACTTGGCCACGGTGGTACACGCTTTGGTCACATCCCGCCTTGACTACTGCAACGCTCTCTACGTGGGGCTGCCCTTGAAGACGGCCCGGAAGCTGCAGCTAGTCCAACGCGCGGCAGCCATGTTGTTAACGGGAGCAGGACGCAGAGAGCATACAACGCCCCTGCTGTCCCAGCTCCACTGGCTGCCGATTCGCTACCGGGCCCAATTTAAGGTGCTGGTGTTATCCTACAAAGCCCTAAACGGTTCCGGCCCAAAATACCTTGCAGACCGCATCTCGGCCTACGAGCCCACGAGGGCCTTGAGATCATCCGGGGAGGCCCTTCTCTCGGTCCCGCCTGCCTCACAGGCACGTCTGGCGGGGACGAGAGAGCGGGCCTTCTCGGTGGTGGCCCCCCGGCTGTGGAACTCCCTCCCTGCTGATGTCAGACAGGCCCCCTCCCTCATGGCCTTTCGTAAGGGCCTGAAGACCTGGCTCTTCGAGCAGGCCTTTAACTAAGTGCTATGCTACGGGTAATGACAACCGGATTGAACTACGACGACGAGATTGGCTATGATCCCATAAATATGACGCAGCGGATTTTTAGTATAAGTTGATGTATGTATTGTGATGTTAATTGTTGTTTGACCCCTTTTGTAAAGTGTCTTTTGTACTGTACGCCGCCGCGAGTCGCCCTAGGGCTGAGAGCGGCGGCTAACAAATGCAAGAAATAAATAATAAATAAATAAATAAATATAATCCAATTTATACAGCTGTGTGGAAGGGGCCCCAGCCAGCAATAAAGATTGGGTTGTCGAAGGCTTTCATGGCCGGAATCACTGGGTTGTTGTAGGGTTTTTTGGGCTATATGGCCATGTTATAGAGACATTCTCTCCTGACATTTCACCTGCATCTACAGCAAGCATCCTCACTACTTCTGAGGATGCTTGCCATAGATTCAGGTGAAACGTCAGGAGAGAATGCCTCTAGAACATGGCCATATAGCCCGAAAAAACCTACAACAACCTAATAAAGATTGGGCCAAGCTCTGCTCCAGATTCATTATGTCTGAATTAGAGGACTCTGGTTTAAAGTTTTCATCCACAAACTTCAAGTAAGTCTCCAATACAGTCATAAAACCAAAAATAATAATTTCACAGTTTTAAATTAAGAAATTTAATTTAGCAAATAGAATAAAGGGATAATTAAAATTTTACTATTTTGTTGACTTTTTACGATGAAGTGGAGAACATCATGAATACTAAGGCCCCTTCTACACTGCCATATAATCCAGTTCAAAGCAGATAATCTGGATTTTATATGGTAGTGTAGAAGGAGCCTGAGGGCCCTCCCAGCCAGGCTAAAAATGCAGGACCTGTCTTGCTTTTATCGCAGGTGTCCAAATGATGCCTCAGGTAAAAGTGAATTATCTGATGAAAACTGGGTTTTCCCAGTTTGCTCCTGATTAGTAAAACACTTGGAAAGTTCTGGACCTTAAGCTATGATCCAGATCTTTCCTGGTGCTGTGCCTGTGGTGATTGACTCCTGGGACTACTTCTGCAGTCCCAAGGGTCAGTCCCTACAGCCATCCTGGTTCTTTGGGCTACTGGAACCCGAAGGAGTGGGAGGGTGCCCATCTCTCCCCCAGCCCCCCATTTCCCCCAAAATATCTTACTCTGCAGAGTATTCCTGGCATGCAAATATGGCATGTCAGGAGGTCAGGGGAGAGGATTTTCCTTCCACCCCTCCCCAAAACACACCACCTGGTGTCATTTTTGCTCATCAGGAGTACTGTGTAGAGGGGCCTGTGCTATCAGCAGGCCCTTCCAGTAATTTTTTGGGGGGGAAATGGGGGCCTGAAAGGCATGTAGCCACCCCTCAAGAGAAAAATCACTGTTCAGGTTGGGGACAGAAGCTTGTGAAGTCTTTGAGGATGAGGATGGGGAATTTCTTTTTGAATCTGGTGTTTCTTTGGGGGAAAGTGAAAGTGCTTTTTGAGAGGATGGGAATGCTTTGGGTAGATCTGTTGTTGGGGAAACAGGCAGTGATTCTCATGAGAATGTGGGGGAAACAGGGGGGGGCGTTACTGATAACCCAGAGTTTACAGCTCAGAAGGGATAGTGTGAAGCAGAGACAAATTTGTTGCTCCCAGAGGCTGAAAGATGAACAAAGGAAGCCCAAGCATGAAAAAGACTGATGCCATGGGCAAGTGGGAGTATTCTTAAGGAATTAGAGTCAATGTTCGGTGGGGAGATCAACACTGGATTTTCATGTGTCAAGTTGCCTGTCTTGGGAGCTCTGAGTTAGGAGTTCTGTTCTTGTTTTCTTCTTTCCTGTTTAAGTTACATGCCTATTGTTTGGATTATAAATCTTGTTTCAAGTTTCAAGCCTTTGAGGTTTAGTCAAGTTCAAATATCAAGCCTTTGGATTATGGTCATGTCCATGTTTTCAAGCTTTTGGACATAATTATAGTTTAAGTGCAACGTCCCTTGGATTACAGTTTCTTGCTTTTGCCTTCGGTGATTTTTGGAATTCATATTCAGAATTGATTATTACTTTTTGTTAAGCTCCTGGAAATCTAGCTTGTGGATGTAACTTTGAAATTGCTTGTGCATACTGGGTTTTGCTGGTATTTGAGTGAATATTTAGTCTGCTTATTTTACCCACTATTTTGAAACTGTTTTTATATTAGATACTCTTTTGTTAATAAACTCATTGTTGTTGATCTGTGTGATGTTTGGGTGAAAAAGGGATCAAGAAGGCAGCTGGGCTGCCACACTTGGGAAGAAGCAGGCTATTTTAACCCATTGGCTCCTGGGTTTCTGGCATGTATGGAAGGGCCTTGAGTCATATATCTGGGCCATAGTTTTGGTATATGAGAACCAGTATTACAAACAGTTACATTTCATGACTAGCTATTAATTACAACATTCTGAAAAACAGAGCATCATCTGGCTATAAAGAAACATGCCAATATAACTCAACACATTTCCCTTGCTTGCTCTTAGAAAACATTTAACCAAAGTGTCCCCTTTAAAAACTGAAAGAGAACAAGACCTAGTACCACTGAAACCTTGGAGTAGTAAACAAGTTTTACATTTATTTTCCCCCCTGAGCTTAACATCTCAGTTTATCATGATTTACCAAATTGGGAAGAGGGGGAGCAAAATGAACATTTCTGCAAACAAATATTTTTAAAATGTCTTTTTTTATAAACTAATCTAATTACTGAAACCTATGAATCACCTTCAGGTTGAAATGTACATTCAGCAGAAACATAATAAATAGAGACATATTAATTCATCCCTCAGGTATTTTGGTAGGTATGAGCTTTTGCCCATTCTATCATTTGCACAGTGCTCTTTCTGGATTTCATTTCCACACTAGCAGGTGTTTGGCAGAAAATAATATGTAGAATAACACAATTTTTTCTACAAAACATGCTAATACAAAACCACTATATATTTATATATGCAAAATTGTGCTTGTTCTCCCTTCTTTTTCATCTGCTGTATTTGCTCATCATCCCCCATTTTCAAAAATAATAAATATTGTCCACTGGCATATATGTAAATATCTTGAAAGCAGAAGATCCTTTATGCCTTGCCACAGATTCTGTTAGCATTATGAAGGTGTCACTTTCTCTGAATAAGGAAAGTCCAATACAACCTCCTTTAAAGAATCCTAAATCTTACAAGTTTTCACTTTCTTGATCATCACTAGGAATGTCATGTTCCCCGTCTACATTTTGTAATTCTTATACAAACAGTGAAAACTCTTTTTGCAGCAATGGTGGGAAATCATGTAGAATAAATCATAGGAAAAGTGAGAACTCATATAAATAGAGGCACACTGATATAAATTCGTCCTTCCAATTCCTACATAGAATTGTGGGCCAACTATAATTACTTTCCTCCACTGCAAAGCATAATTTTGTATGCAGATGAGGGAACTTTAGATCAGAAACTATTACTCAACTATTCCTCTCTGCTTTCCTTCCTCCATATTTATTTCTCATAGCTGCCAATTATAAAGGCACGGCGTGTGGCCAAACAATATAACTGGACAGGGGGTCAAACAATCCCACCACTGCCAACCAATTATAAAGACTACGCAGATGGCAATCCGATCAATCCCACCATCTACACCAAATTATAAAGGCTCCTTTATGGCTAAACAATATAACTGGACAGGGGGCAAACAGATCCCACCACTGTCCTTCCTTTAAAATAAAGACTTCACTGGCACCTATAGAACATTTGAGGGGATGTCTCTTCAGTTAAACTTTCGCTGCCACCATACACTAAATGAACAGGAACCCTCTAGCTGGTTAAACTAAGAAAAGGCTTTTTAGACCACCAAGTACTGTGTCTTTTAAAGGGCTTCTTTGAAGGGAAAAAAACAGGTGAGGTTGATTTAAAAGGAAAAGGGACTAAATCCACAAATGTACACTGGACTCAGGCTTAAGTTTCAAAAATAACAAGGAAAGTTTATTTAATATAGTACAGAATGAAGTGAATGCAGTTTAATAAGCTTGGCTGTTACAGATAAAATGTTCTTGTTCTTGTAAGCGTAACGGTTGCATGAGAATGGTTCTTTCTTTGTTACAAATTACAAAACCCAGCTATTTCTTCCCTAAATAGCTGTACCCAGTTTGCCACAGCTCACTTGGCTGGCAAACTTCAGGCAAACTGCCTATTCTAATCACGAACTCCTAAAACCCTTCTGTAATCCTGCTCTAACTCTAACATCAACAAGACTGACTGACTAAAGAAGCTTCTTTCTTTCCCTCCAACAGTCTAACTCCGCCCCCCTTCAACAAACCAATCCTGGCTGCTCTAAGGCTGGCTCAGGCCTAGGCCACTCCGCCTCTCTGAACTGGAGCTTTCCCTAAACTAAAATGGCTCCTGCTGCCCTCTGCCAGGCCTTCTAAGGCTGAAACTAACTAGCCTGCCTCTCCTAGGCCCTGCCACCCAGGCTGGCAAGGTAAGGGATCTTCACACCAATCTTCCAGTTTCAGGCCAAGTAAAATTAGAAATTGGCCATATAAAACAGGCAGAGATATTACCTTATGAACTCTGAGGGCAGAACACAGTTCTGATAGAATTTAATAATACGAGTGAGATGTTCAGTAATTGTTAGGAATCTCTAAAATCTGAAGGCTGGAAAAGATTGACAACAAAGATATTGAATTTTAGAACATATAAATAGAGCACAAGGTAGAGAAGACAGGTCTATCAGCTGATACTTTTTCATCTCTCACTTCACATTGAGAATGTTCATTCCATTCTTCAATTATTTTTCTTTTATGGAAATATGAGACTATATCTCTGTATAAGCTTCTTTTTTAATGATCTTTGTGGTAGAAGCACTTTCAATTTTCTTGTGTTGTTTACTATTTATTTTGAGACTGCTTTGGGGTGCTTCCACACATAGCTATAATTTGTGCTGAAATGGGTTAAAGTAACCCAATTCAGCATGGGTTCTAGTTCTCACCACCTCCCTCAACCCCTGGATTTCCCTCCTGCATGGCTACATGCTGTTCCAATTGAAACTGGGATAGCATGAAGCCACCTCAAAGCCCCCTATTTACCCCCTAAAAGTTAATGAAAGGGATCCCTGGCTGCCACAGAGCCTCTCCTTGCATCATAGTGGCATGAGAAAGGCTCCATGTTGGCCAGGGATCCTTTTCAATAAGTTTTAGGGGGTAAATCAGGGACTGGGAGTAGGAGGTGGGTGCTATCCTGCACCTTTGGGCTCCAGGAGACCAAAGGTGCAAATTAGCTATGGACATTGACCCCTGGAAAATGCATGATGCATCCCGAGAGTCAGTCTCCACAGTCTCAATGTTTCATTAGACCTGGATCTTTCCATAAGATTCAGATTTAATGAGGCATCTAATTAATGCAAAGTAATCTGGGAAAAACCCAGTTTGCTCCTCATTAATTTGCTTTTACCGGAATCGTCATTTGGACGGCTCCGGTAAAGCGAGACAGGTTTTGGGTTAAAGGCCTGTTTGAATGGGCCCTTGTTTGTAAGTATATTATAACCTTCTGTGAGTCAAACAGTTGACATGGAATACCAAGGAAAGGTTGCTTTCAGACAATATCATGAACATTGTTGGTAGAATTTGGGATATTTGGATAGAGAATAGAATTGGAAAGGAGAGGGAGGCAAAGGCCATTTGTTCAATGCTATGTATGCCCTGTGAACAATAAATACATCAATGGGTTTTGGTGAGTATTTCTTCATTTATTTGCCATATTTATATCCTACCCTTCTCAACCCAAAGGGGGCTCAGAGCAATGTACATAAAGGCACAATTCGATACCATACAATGACTACAATACATTTCCAACAAATAAAAACATACATATTAAAACACCCGCTAAAAACTTTTCAACATTAAAATTATTAAAATCACATAATCCAATATCATAGTCCAGGCCATTCCAGTTATCATTGCACTATTCCATATTCTCATATTGCACTAATCAATTATCCAAAAGCTTGGTCCCACATCCAAGTTTTTCAGGTTTTTCCTGAAGGTCAGGTGGGAGGGGGCTAATCTGATGTCACTAGAGAGGGAGTTCCACAACTGAGGGGCCACTACTTAGAAGGTCCTGTATCTCACCTCCACCAATCGCACCTGCCAGGGAGATGCATTCAGATAGGTAAGTTGGGCTGGAACCATTTAGTGCTTTATATGCTAAAGCCAGAACTTTGAATTGTGCTTGGTAGCAGACTGTCAGTTGGTGGAGCAGACCTAGCAGGGGGGCTCTACGTTGCTCTGGTGAGAAATCTGGCTGCTGCAATTGGACTACTTGAAGCTTCCAAACAGCCTTCAAAGGCAACACCACATAGAGCATGTTGCAGTAATCTATTCAGGATGTAACAAGAGCATGGACTACTGTGGCCAAGTCTGACTTCCCAAGGTACAGGCACAACTGGCACACAAGTTTTAGTTGTGCGAATGTTCCCCTGGCCACCGCCAAAACCTGGGGCACCTCCAGATATATTCTTCTGACCAAGACAAGACTACTTACATATTTAGATACCTTTCCATTTGTTTATAATGTGTGTGATTACTCTTCCTAGTTATCCTTGTACCAGTCCTTCCATCTTGGTAGGTGTTCTAGTGATTAAAAGCAGCATTATAGTCTATTATGCCACCTATTGTTTAAGCACACTAGAGCTATGTAAAATGACACACAGCAAAGTGCAGAGGGCTGACTGAGACAACACATCTAGTAAGTTATTTGTCTGACAGTATAATATATATATGCAGATATCTGTTCAAAGGCACTTCCAGAACCCAGAATCCTTAGCTTACATTTTCTACAAGAGCCTCAGATCACCTAACAGCGGATTGCTGAAGAGACTACTATAAAATTAGTGTCATTTATCTTGAAATGACAGAAAAGTATTGCTAGAGAAGACCTACTCTGACATATTCACACTATGTCTTCTTGATCCCTTTAACTTCCGGTGTTCAGCATAATATATTCTGCATTATGCAAAGTGATGGGTCTAGCCATGGAATATAGATATATATATCAGGTGGACTGGAAGATTCTGCTTGTGAGATGCTTTCATATAAGATATGTAGAATAAGGAAAGACCTAGTCCAACAAACTTAAACAATTATAGTATGAACTATTTCACATATTAATAAATAATTTTAAACACAATGGACAACATTCTACTTATGTGCATAGTTTCACACATACAGTTCCATGCACTTCCACCACCCAACAGATATTAAGTCCTGTGAAGGGGGTTATGGGGACAGGAAGGGGAAGGGAGAAAGCTCAGGCCCCATCTATACTGCATTATATAGTCAGTGTAGACTCATAAAATGCAGTTAAACTGTTTTATATTATTCTACACTGGCCATATAATATAGTTCCAAACGGCATTATAGATAGGGCCTCAGACCACAAAGAAGCAGCTGGTCTCAACTCAGTAAGGAGGGTAAGAAGAAATTAGGAAGACAGCCACAACCTTGAGATTTAATCTCTAGTTCCAAGCACAAACATTTTAAAAAGCATTATTGTGCCCTATCAAAAAGATCGTGATTCAGCAATGCCACCTTAAGTACTGAAGCTACATCAATATTAAAATGCCCTACCCAATTTTACCAGCCATCACTAGTAAGGAAGTGAAGCATGAATGGCTTGTTAACTGAGGGGTTGGGGCACTTCTCCCCACCATTTCTGGGAGAGGCATCACCAGTATTCAGTTCACAAATGTGGTGTTAATAATAACCCACTTGTTTCAGTGAAATGCAATCTCACTGGTGGAAAAGTCTATACGTACTACTGGGGGCAAGCTTGAGCAGGACCTCAGTACATCAAAATTCTTATTTCTGTCCTTTCAAATAAAAATGAAGAAACATTGACTCTATATCAGCTTCTATTGTACATTTACACTGTAGAATTAATGCAGTTTGACACCACCTTAACTGCCATAGCTCAATGGACTCATGGGAGTTGTAGTTACCAAGATTAGTTTAGACTTCTCTGCAAAAGAGTGCTAGTGCCACACCAAACCACAATACCCAGGATTCTGTAGCATTGAGCTATGGCAGATAAGATGGCATCAAACTACATTAATTCTAGACCTATTAAAGCTGCTACACACTGTTTCTTCATGATCCTTTCGGAGTTCCTCTCCAGCATACATCTACCAACCAAAAACAATACAATAATTTATTTTATTCCAGGACTTCCAGTGTCATTTCTTCAGCAGCATGCCCTGAAACCAGATAACATATCGCAGAAAACATTAGAGGTGAATTGGATTTCTTTCTCCCTGGCCATAAAACCCAAAGTTCAAGTGTGGTTTTTAAAAGTCATCCCCCCCCCCCCCCAAAAAAAAAAAAAAAGCCTTGATTTGTTGTTTCTCTCTTTCTTTTAGCTTGGTCATGTCTGATTTATTTTCTCTTCTGCTTAAAGAAATCTTTCTAACATATTCTGGCTTCCCTTATGATTGTGTTGTGTAGCTTGTATTACTCGTGCATATTTCATTTGCCATATGTTTTCCTAACAGCACAACTTAGACTGTGCTTAGGTTGCATCCTTCACAACATATGTTATCATCAGCACATTTAATTGTCTGCATTGACAATCACATCAGTGGCCTGCCTTAATTTGGCCTCCCAATAATTTTATACAAATAAGGATTCATTAGCCATTTTCTTAGGTATAACCCAATGCTGATGCTCCTTACCAGTATTATGTTTTCCTTTATGTTTCAGTTCTTTATCCCTGCTCCCTATCTTGCTCCTAATGCTTATTAAATTTCTGAAATCATAGTGTAGGATCTTTTCTGGTACTGTTTCAAGCTTGAGACAAACTGCCATATGTGCTATTTTTTACACTATTTCTCACCCAAATTCTTCGGCTTTTTTCAGAGAAGTGTGGGAAGAGAGGCACTTCATTCCCTTCTTGAATATTTTCCATTTTCCTCTTTGCAATTGGCTAATGTACTTTGTTATAAATTTGCAAAGCAGAGCAGTTTCTGTGTGAGCTAAGTACATTTTGAAGTTTCTTCACTTAGATATTTTTCTCTTCTGTTTCAGTTTGTGCAGAACAAGCAACTCTAAGGATACAGTGTCTGCATATTTAATAAGGGAGGTGAAAGCAGAAGGAAGGGCAGCAAACAGCAACCCCCCTAAAAGGTTCCCTGCACAAGAGATTCAAATCCAGCTTCTCAGCAGCTTGGAAAGTAAACTTTAAATAGAGGAGGGGGGTTTACATCACAGATGTCAGTTATATCACCCAGATGCTGAGCTGCAATTTGGCATCTGTAGAAGCCATATGGGTATTGAAGTATTGATGAAATGGGCAATTTTCAACTTGCATTCATTTTTTCCTATGCCAGAGACAAGTTTGCAACTCTGTGTATATATGAGTAACTGTATGAGAAAAAAGAAGAGTAGTACCAAAAGCATATTTATTGAGGATGTTCCATATCGTGGAGTGAACAGGGGAATGTGAACCCTCTTTTTAAGAGTTGTGGTGCTACATAGTTCTAACGCAAGTCCATTTCCATCAGAAACCATGAATATACTATCACCATTTGCTTATATTCTGTAATGAGAATCTCAAAGATGCTGCTTTATGACTTTCCAAGTGAAAAACCTATGGAATGCCTTCCATACTTACTATACATACAACTGTAAAAAGGTTATTATCTATACTCCAGTGTAATTATAACCATAACTGGTTAGAATAGTTGAACAGAGACTCACAATTTAAGAATGTATTTAAGGCTTTATAAAATAAACAGGAGGTGGAAAGAAACAGAAATCAAGACAGCCATATCCAGGAATAATTTACTATAGAACAGTTCTAGAAGAAAACACTGCGTCATTGACAGCTTTCAGATGAAAAGCTTGTAATATGTTATGAAGTGAGCTATCAAGGACAGTGCCACTTTCACTAACAGCAGTGGGCCACACAACAAAGACACAAATTTAAGGACAAATACAAATCCAGCATATCCTGAATGCAATTGTCCTCCTGGCAACATAATTATAGTACTTAATAACATCAATCTACAATATCAGGATTCATTTACTGACTCATCTCACACTATGATATGTGCCATCTCTTAACAGGCATGCTCAGAGAGTACATTTATGGATGCACAGATGTTCTTATAATAGAAGTCTGTAAAGCAAGGCTGGAAAAACTGCACCCCAATGAGGGAAACATTATCTTTAAAAAAAAAAAAAAAGCCTTTCTAGGGAGGATGGCAGGAGGTTTGCTACATTTTGGGTCTTCTCTGTGCTCTCCTGGAAACTGCCTGTCACTTTCTGTTAAAGGGGGATCAAAACATAGTAAGATTGCTTCTCACGTTCCCTGCATGATCTTGGAAAGGTATCATGGGGTTAATAAAGGGATTTTATTTTAACTTTAGTAGTGATCTTAGTGGGAGACAGCACAGCTCCATAAGAGCATATGGCAGTTCTTGATAGGGATGGGAGTTTTCAGATTTGAATTTTGTGAAACCAGTGCATCTACAAGTCTCTGTCAACCAAGCAATAGTTCCCATCTTGGGAGGGAGGGAGGGAGGAAGAAAGGAAGAAAGGAAAGTTAATGGAGATCTTTGGAGTAGAAAACAAAAAAAATGCTTCAGACTAAGTTCAGGTTCTTCACAGGTAGTTTAGATACCCAAAGCTGCTCAGAACAAATTAAATGCTTACTGCTAAAGAATCTGTAAGTGAATTGAACTCTATTCCTGCTTTAAATGTGTTTTACTGTTAGATTCGGTGGAGTTTGTAATGCCTGAACCTTCATGAGCCTTTCCAACCACCACAGATGCTCATGATTTAACTCTGGGGTCAAGTGAGATTTTATTGTTGGACTCCCCATTATGTAAAGAAAGTGCTTCTCAGTAACAAAACAAAAATGTATATTGGACTTTGTTGCATGCCAGTGCCTTCATACTGCTGTATTTTTTTTATATAAATTTTATTAATTTTTTAACGTATACATCGAAAGAGTGAGAACAAAATTTGATAGAAAGTTCAGAAAGACATAGAAAGAAAAAGAAAAAGAAGAAAAACAAAAAAAAAACACACACACAACACAACCCTATACTAAACACATCATACTAACTAAAATTGACTTCCATTTCACACTTCGGTTTTCTAAGTCCATTATTTCCCTTTTACTGTTTATAGATCCTCTTGTTCTCTTCTTCTTTTGTCATACTCACAAAAGAGGGTCCAATCTGTCCTCTTTATCAACTTGCCCGTATTCTTTTTCAAGTAAAATGTCAAAGTATCCATATCTCTTATTTCTCTTATCTTCTCCACCCATGAGTCAATCTCTGGGATTTTTTCTTGTTTCCAGACACTAGCAAAAGTTATTCTTGCTGCCGTTGTTATATATGTAAACAACCTATCCTCATTTTCATTAAGCTTTAAATCTTGATCGGTAAAACCTAATAGATAGTATTCAGGTTTCTTTTTGAAAGATTTCTTCAATATTTTTTGAGCCTCCACATGTATTTGAGCCCAATATTTCGTAGATTCCTTACAAGTCCACCACATGTGGAAGAAGGAGCCTATCTGTTGGCATCCCTTCCAACACTTATTTGACATATTCCCATACATTTGAGCCAATTTTTCAGGTGTTGTATACCATCTGTGGAACATCTTTATCCAGTTCTCTTTCAAGTCCATCGCATATGTATATTTTAACTTCCTGTTCCACATTTGTTCCCACTCCTTAAAGTGTATAGGTCTTCTTAAATTCTCCGCCCACCTGATCATACAATTTTTCACTTGCTCCGTTTCTGTTGTCCAGGACAATAATTTCCTATATACAGCTGTTATTATTTTCTTTTTCATGTTTAAAATTTTGTCCCAAAAAGTTTCTTCCAATTCAAAGTTTATGTTTTTATCTTGTTTATAGTAATCTTTCATTTGGAGATAATGTAACCAAGTGAGGTTTTTATACTTTTCTTTTAGGTGTTCAAATGATTTAATCTCCTGTGTCCCCTTACTTAATATATTTCTATACGTAGGCCATTCTCTCCAGCCCAACAGCCTTCTTTGATGAGCTTCCATTGGAGATACCCATAGTGGTGTTTTTTTATAAAAATAGTCTTTATATTTCTGCCATACACGTAATAAAGATGATCTTACAAAGTGATTGCCAAAGTTTTTTTCTTTAGATTCTCTATTATACCAGACATATGCATGCCATCCAACTCGCAAGTCAAAACCCTCTAAATTTAAACATTATTCTTTATCCAGTGTCATCCATTCCTTGATCCAAAGAAGAGCACATGCTTCGTGATATGTTTTTAGGTCCGGGAAATCCAGGCCTCCTCTTGTCTTACTATCTATTAAATTCAAATATTTTATTCTTGGCCTTTTCCCAGCCCACACAAATTTTAAAAGTTCTTTATTCCATTTTTGGAAACAAGATTGACTCCTAACAATAGGAATATTCTGAAATAAGAATAACATTCTAGGCAATATATTCATTTTAATCAAAGAGATTCTACCCAGTAGGGAAAGTTTTAAGTTTCTCCATTTTTGAAGGTCCTTTTGAATCTTTGTCCAAGTCATTTCGTAATTATTCTTTAACAGCTGGTTATTTTTTGCTGTAACCCATATTCCCAGATATTTCATCTTCTTTACTATCTCCAGACCTGTAGCTTCTTGTATTTTTATTTGTTTCTCTTCCCTCACATTCTTTGTTATTATTTTTGATTTTCCTTTATTCAATTTGAGACCTGCTACCTTTCCGTATTCATTGAGTTTCTGTAACCAATAATTAATATTCTTAACTGGGTCTTCTACTATACCTAACAGATCATCAGCGAAAGCTCTTATTTTATACTCATATTTTCCGACTTTTGCCCCCTTAATATTTTCATCCTCCTTTATTTCTCTCATCAATGGCTCTAAGGCCATTATAAAAATAAGTGGAGATAGGGGGCAACCTTGTCTAGTGCCTTTAGTTATAGGAAATTCTTCCGTCAATTGTCCATTTATCCTTAGCTTTCCTTTTTGTGTGTTATATATAGCATTAATTGCATTATTAAAATTCATTCCCATATCCAATTCTTGAATCAATATTTTGAAGAAGTCCCAGTTTAAATTGTCAAAAGCTTTTTCTGCATCAATGAATAACATCGCAAATTCTTTTTGATGGTTAGATTCGTAATACTCCAATAAATCAATCACTGTACGTATATTATCCTTCATCGATCTCTTCGGGAGGAATCCTGTCTGGTCCTCCCCAATCCAATCACTTAAAAATTCTTTAAGCCTTGTTGCCAAAATATTTGCGAAAATCTTATAATCTACATTCAATAAGGAGATAGGTCTATAATTTTTAATCTCTGTCTCCAAAGTACCTTCTTTGTGAATTAAGACTACTTCCGCCTCTTTCCATGTATCTGGGATTTTTTGAGAGAGCATTGCCTCATTTAGGACCTTTTTCATAATAGGTACTAAAGATTGTTTAAATACCTTATAAAATCCTGCTGAGTATCCATCTGGTCCTGGTGCCTTATCAGCATCTATTTTATTTATTGCCTGTTCAATCTCTTCATCCGTAATTTCTTTATTTAGCTTCTCTCGGGTTTCCTCTGTAATCTTTTGGAATTTCCTTTTACCTATATATTTCATAATCTCTTCTTTGTCAATATTTTCTTTTACATAGAGTTGTCCATAGAATTTTTTAAATTCCTCAATTATTTCCTTGTCCGTCGTTAACACCTTATCTCCTATCTTTATTTTTGTTATTTGTTTAGTTTGTTTCTTCTTCCTTACTTGTCTTGCGAGCCATTTTCCTGACCTATTAGCATTCTCAAATGTCTGTTGTTTCAGAAATTTTAATTGCCTAGCTTGATATTCAAGATCCAACCCATCTCTTTCTTGCTTTAACCTTTTTAATTCCTTAATTAAACTTTTCTTTTCCGGTTTTTTTTTTCAGTTCAGTTTCCTTTATTTTTATGTTTTCCACTATATCTCTCATTTTTTTATTTCTCTCCCTATTTTTCTTTGCTCCTTGCTGAATCAGATGGCCTCGTAGCACCGCTTTCAATGCATCCCACACCGTTTGTGGATTCATTTCTTCTGTATCATTAAAGTTTAGGTACTCTTGAATTAGTTTTTTATAGACTTCTCTATCTTCTTCTTTTTTAACTAAATTCTCGTCAAATCTCCATTTCCTCTGTTGTTTTCTATGATTTATTATTACTTCTATTGGACAGTGGTCCGATATGTCTCTTGGAAGTATATTTATATGTGAGATTTTAGTAGATATTTGTCTTGAAACCCATGCCATGTCAATTCTTGACCAAGACTGATGCCTAAATGAGTAGAAGGTATAGTCCCGTTTCATTTCATTTCTACTTCTCCAGATGTCCTCTAATTCAAACTCCTTTTGAAGGTCAAAAAATTTTTGAGGGAGCCTAGCATTGCCCCCTTTTCTTTTCTTTAAACTTTTATCTTTTTGAATATTCATTACCCCATTGAAATCGCCGATCAACATAAGTTCATCAAAATCCGTTTCCTTAAGTTTAGAGTTCAAATAGTCTGCAAAGTTTGCCTTTGAGTCATTTGGTGCGTATATATTACAGATTAAAATTTTTGCATTTCCCATTGTAATTTTAACTGCCAAACATCTTCCCTCTAAGTCTTTAAATGCCAGTTCTGATGGAATATTTTCTTTCACATACGTCACCACACCCCTTTTTTTCTTTTCACAGGATGAGTAGTATGTTTGCCCCAATTTTTTATTTGTTAGATAAGCCACATGTTTATGGGAGATGTGTGTTTCCTGTAGTGCTATGATATCGTATTTTAATCTTCTCAATTTATCAAATACCTTTTTACGCTTCTGGGGAGAATTCAAACCATTAATGTTGTTTGAAAAGCATTTTATTTGCATTTCCTCCATTTTAATCATTCTTATTCAAGTCCAATCCCATTTCGCCAATATCCAATTGCGCCAAGCCAATTGCCATTTCGTCTGATCCGCAAGCACCTTCACTTAGCTCCTGAAGGGGTGTTTTTCGACTTTCGTAGCTTTTGGAGGGTGATCCGTAGCTTTTTGGCGAGAGATGTCTCGCTTTCTTAGGTTGATTACCCTGACTAGGGGTTACATCTTTTCTTTCTCCTTTTCTATCTCTTTGTTGCTCTTCTTCTTGTTCTTGTTCTTTCGTTAAATTTTCGTAGAAATTTTTCGCTTTCTGCTGTATTTTTGAACAGCTAATCAAAATAAATAAGCAGGTAGTTTATATTTAACAATCCATTGATGCTTCTATCCTGAAGGAACCAGAGAATTCCAAGTTTATCAAATGCCTCTGACTCAAACTGAAAGCAATCAAAAATGCAGTTTAATTATGAAGTTGATGGGTGTAGAAATGGTTTGAGACCCAGGTGTGAGAATGGATTGAGACAGGCCAGCCTTTAATATGCTGGCATAGTAATGTACAAACTTTGTGACTTATAGTAAAGGTAAATATTTCCTCTTGATATTAAGTCTAGTTATATCCAACTAGACTTATATATATATAAGACATATATATAAGACATATATATAAGACATATATATATATATAAGACATATATATATATATATATATATATATATATATAAAAGATATATATACAGGAAAGCCTGGAGAAGACAATTATGCTGGGGAAAGTGGAAGGCAAAAGGAAGAGGGGCTGACCAAGGGCAAGATGGATGGATGGCATCCTTGAAGTGACTGGATTGACCTTGAGGGAGCTGGGGGTGGTAACGGCCAACAGGGAGCTCTGGCGTGGGCTGGTCCGTGAGGTCACGAAGAGTCGGAGATGACTGAACAAATGAACAACAACATATCCAACTCTGGGGGGGGGGGGCACATCTCAATTTCTAAGCCAAAGAGTCGGCATTGTCCATAGATGCCTCCAAGGTCATGTGGCTGGCATGACTGCATGGAGCCTTGTTACCTTCCAGCCAGAGAGGTACCTATTCATCTGCTCACATTTGCATGTTTTTGAACTGCTAGGTTGGCAGAAGCTGGGTCTCACAGCAGGAGCTCACCCCACTCCCCGGATTTGAACTGCCGACCTTTTGCTCAGCAAGTGCAGCAGCTCAGCAGTTTAACCCACTGTGCTACCGGGGGTTCTACTCGTTTATTATTAAATGTGAAGTTGATGTGTTTAATTTATTTCTTGTTATTCCATTTTGTTTATCTTATGGGGAAAAATGTATTTTGTCACTCCGTAATAAATTTTGAATTAATGCCTTTTGAGCATGAGAGAGAGAGAGAGAGAGAGAGAAATGAGCTGACCATCATTCCTCAAACATGATCTTCCCTAACAGTATGAATTCCCTCCATGTAAGGTATTTTTTCCAGATACTAGATGTCATATTGGGAAATTATGGCTGACAACCCACAAGTGACTTATGAGAGTGTAAGGACTTTGTCACATGGGGTACTCCCCCCCCCCCCCATGCTGTTTGTCTAGCCTCCATGGGAAGCATTCCAAAGTGGCATTGGAACCAGCACAAAATGGGCAAGCTTCCATGTTTGAAGAGAAGCTTCTTATGACACTTTCATTCCTATTGTAGGTGGGACCTCCATCGTGTGATGGGCAGCATGCCCATGAATCACTGGACAGGCAGGGAAGTGTCCTAGGATGTTCAAAAAGCCTATGTGATGAAGTGGTATGTCTCTTTTCGGATGGACCATAGAGAGCTATTTGCTTGCACTTGCTCAAAACAGTTCCATGTCTAGAAGTTATAAGTCCTGGGAGTGATTGTTGATGCTCCTTCTCATCACAAGGATTTAAGAGGGAGGGTAGAGGTGATTTAAACCATAAAGCTCTTGGGGGAAGTAAATGTCACACTTTCACTCCTGTTGTGGGCGGGACCTCCATCGTGTGATGAGCAGCATGCCCATGAATCACTGGACTGGCAGGGAAGAGTCCTCCTTTTTCCCTCTCACCACCAGAATTATGACCAGCTGCTTCTGTATGATCCAAATCACCTTCCTCCCTTTCCTTTTCCCTAGAAGTAAACAACAAAGGCAGGAGGATCTAGAGCTGCATAAACATGTAAGATCTCTGCCTCTGTGTATCTATTTTGGTTATGTTCTAAGATTTGGTTTATAGTTGATTTGGGAACTGACTCTCATTTTAGAGAAAAGAAAGATATGCTGCAAACATTTTTCTTGCATACATACAATATTTGCAAAGGCATGTGTGCCCTGAATCTCTCCTCTGTTGAAATGTGTAATCCCTATTTACCAAGGAGCCATCTGTATGCATTTGAGCACTCTGGCGCTGATCTGAGAGTAGTTGAGGCATGAATTGCTAACTGCAAACAAAGCCCTCAGGGAGGGGCTTGATGATGACCATACTCTCAACTTGCAAACTATGTCAAAAGTCCAAAAATGTCCAGGCAGAATTAAATGCAGCTCTCCTCTTTTGTGTCCCAGCTCCATTTTTGTTCAACAATGATAGTGGAATATGTGGGCTTTAATGTATCAAAAGAAAAATATAATTGCTTTTGCTTCTTTCTTATCTTTTCTTTCCTGTTCTTATTTGGACTTCCTTTTGTATTGGGCAGCTGAATCCAAAATGAATTAAACCTGGAAGTTTGGTTGTCAAAAGGCATTTTAAATTTAATACTGAGAGTTATTTAAAAATGCTTTTGGGTTCACGATCCTTCAGTTTATAGGACAATTTGACTTATATGGCAACTGTTTCACCTGTAACATTGAGATCTTAGGTCACAAATGTTTTTCAACATAAATCTTGCTTAAATGTGAAGAAATCCTTGGATGTGTAAGATTCCTATATTGACAATTGTTTTGCAGTCACATGTTTTCCTGTTATTCATTACTTCAGCATTTCATTTGTTACCACTGTTGCATTGATTTCTACTAGTTCTGTAATGGTTTCATTTCCTTACAATAACTTTAGCCAAACCAGTATGAGACACAGCAGTTGATCCTTATGAATTTGTTAATGTTGAATCTGTGCTTCACTTATTATCCCACTCTTGCACCTAGAGAAGAAGCATGCTTTGTCCACCAGTTTGTGTGTTATAACATTTTTATAATTTGCTTGGAAATGTGTTATATATTCTACAAATAATTCTGAAAGGAGAAGAAGCACATTCAAAATGGGAAGATGGACACAAACATTTTGCAATCATTAATATCATTTCCTTGGGTCGTTTCAATCTTATTCTCCTGCATACAAAGCATTCTTTAAAGAAAGGAATAGAAAAGAATAGTTGATAATTTGTCCTTTCAGTGATAATGGAAGGAATCATGGTTTTTTTCTTTTAAAAACTGCAATTTAATAGACAAAAAGCAGTGTTTCCTTCCAATACAGAGATAGAAAACTAGCAATGAAAATGACACAGTAGGTTCCACAATTATCTTTCTTTTATAACTTCCGTTTCACGTTTTCTCATTTTGCAAGACCAGATTGTGAGCCAAAATTATCTCTGATGTAATCTCAGGCAATTCTCAGAAATAACTGCTAAAGATTCATTGTGCTATTAATAGTATATAGTCTGTAAACCTCAAACAGAGGTGTTATGTGCCTTGCTTCTTGCTCACATTTGTACATAAATGTTCAGATTCCACTAGTTACTGCAAACATTGTCATGACTTTAATCAACAAACTGTTGTCATCTGATGTTCTTCCACTTCAAGTCACAGTTATAGGAGAACACCCTACATTTACATGTAGTTCTGTACATGCAGTTATGTGTCTTCTCGTCTCCCAGCTGCTGTCAAACCCTGAAAGGGTTATTGCTGCTGTCACTTACTAGTAGGGCTGGGGAGAGAGAATAGAGGTGACTCAGACCATAAATAAGCAGCCCATCCTGTGCCATCTAACAACCCATATAGAAAGGTGGTCTAGAAGGTATGGTTGGCATTTTGTTTATGGCTTATGGGTATCAGCTTGTAATTTTCTTTCCTGGATAGGCTGCAAGAGCAATTTGTAGTTGTCCTTGTGCTCTTTCCAATAGTATCTCACCCTTGCCATCTATTGAGCCCTAGAAGGACCCCTTGCTGCTATTACTTTCTGGGAAAGGGACAGGAAACAAGGAGATTCAGAATTTCATGGCCAGCTATGACAATCCTGATGCTTTAAGCTGCATTTGAAAATACACCCTCATTTCTATTCTTTTATCACACCGGACTGAGCAAATTACAAGCTGATACCCATAATTACTAACAAAATGCCAACCTTAGCTTCTAGGACACCTTTCTATATGGGCTGCTAGATGTCATAGGATGGGTTGCACATCACAGAAGTAGGAAGAAGTGTATTTGTTCATCTGATTAGGCAATCTTAATCAGATGGACTTTCGACTAGGTTGTGTGGGGTAGAGGTGACGTTATCCTTGGGAGCAGTAGTTTCTCAAAGCTTGGAGGGAAAAGACTTTAGGAGAGCTAACTTCAGTAAATGCTGAGCGAGATTCCATGGACAGGAATACTAAAAGAGAAGGGAGTTAATGATGGATGGAAGTTTCTGAAAAGCAAAATACTAAAAGCACAATTGCAAACAGTGCCGGCAAGGAGAAAAAGTAGAGAAAAAAGAACAATCAGAATGGATGTTCAAAGGACTTTTAACTGAGCTAAATTTTTTAAAAGACATGAACAAAAAATAGAAAATGGGAAAAATCATCAAAGAGGAAATTTAAAAAATAACCAACCTATGTAAAGAAAAGGTTCATAAGGCTAAGGTGCAAAATGAGCTCAGCCTTGCCAGAGAGAGTAAAACCAATTAAAAGGAGTTATTTGATTATGGCAGTAGAAAAAGGAAGAAAAAGGAAATGGTGGAGCACTGCATGGAGGTGGTGGTGAAGAGCTGTTCAATACTTTCCTTGCCTTATAAAGTATTCTCCCAAAAGGAGATTGGTGTTCAGCTTGAACAATGTGGAGCAGATCAGGTAATAGTGAAAATGCAACCCCAAATAGGTAAAGAAGTAGTCTAGGAATACCTGGCCACCCTAAATGAATTGAAGTCTCCGGGGCCAGATGAACTACATTCAAGAGTATTGAAGGAACTAGCAGAAGTCATTTCAAAACCCTGGCAATAATCTTTGAGAATTCTTGGCAAACATGGATTTCTAAAAACTAATCTTATCTTCTTCTTTTTTTTTATAGTGGTACAAGCTTGGTAGATGCAGGGAATAAATAAATAAATGAATGAATAAATAAATAACTTTATTTATATCCCACCCCCTCTCCAAATGGATTCAGGGCATCTTACAACAAATAAATAACATATAATACCTAATGTCAAAATCAAAAAAACATTGCAAACTAAACTAACAATATCATAATAACATACACAGATTAAATTTAGCAGGATTTAAAAACATATTGTGCACCAGGGCCCCATGTCCCACCCTGAAGAGGAGCAGTGGCAGTGGCCTCCACCGGCTGTGAGACAAGGTCCCAAAATGCTCATCATGGGGCATAGTGTCCAGCTCAGACATGAAATGCAGACTAATTTGCAGACGAGTTAGAAGAATGCAGAAGGAAAGGGGGATTGAATAAGTAACTGCTTCTTCAGATCTACCTAAAGTAGTGGTTCTCAACCAGATGATTTGACCTTCAACACCCCAAAATCCTAACAGCTGGTAAACAGACTGGGATTTCAGGGAGTTGTAGATCAAAACACCTGGAAACCAACAGGTTGAGAACCACTGACCTAAAACACCATGGCAATTTCATTGTCTGTTCCACTGTACTGGTAAATATATGAAAATTTGAGGCAGGTGATTATATTTAACAGAGATGAGGAAGACCAGAGAGCATATTCCTGGCACAACAGTCACACCAAGAGTGATGTTATAGTAACAAGCAATTCCCTTAGTTAGCTTCTGAACTTCTGTAACAGAAGGTACTAATGATCTGTTAGGTAATCTGAATAATAAGTAATACAACTTTTATAAAAGAACAGTCAGAGCTCTAGGGACAGTATAGGCTATATGCCTTCCTTTCTTCTGCTCAAATGGCTACTGTTCTGTTGAAAAGATTATGTCTGGATCATTTCATCTTTATTGCTGAATGTTAATAATAATAGCAATATTCAAGGATATGAAATTTAGTAGCAAAGGCATATTGTTGTTTTATCATGACCTCTAAAAATCTTGATGATCATCTGAAAATATATCTACAGTAGTTTACCAAAAAATAAAATTGTTCTATGACTGCATGTGTTATCTTTGATTAATTCACATAGTCTGACATTTTTCACTTTACAATTTGGGCCTGCCAAGTTCCTTTTCATGTTGGTATGCTCCTGCAGATGGCCAAATTCCAGATGGTATCTACACACATTTTTCACCCACTTCTCAATGTCCAACACAATAGAAGCATGTATGAAGTAGCAGGGAAGAAACAAAGAAGCCCATCTGCTTCTTGCTACAGCAAACAATACCAGTTCCTACCATATGGTCTTCTAGGCAATGACATTCACCCAAGGATTTTTTTTTTTAAAGTGAAACAAACTGGCTAAAATAAAATGTGTGTGTGCTGTGCATATATGCCCAACAGATCATCTCTTTGCCATTTGAAATTTCCATGAAATACACATGTGGTTTGGATTCCACACTATTATATTTTAAGATGAAAACCATGTTTATTGTACCTTCTGAGTGCTGTATTTTTAGTGGCAGTCCTTGCTTTTTAAAATGACTCTTGAGAAATGTTTCACCTTCTACATTATGGAAGGATGTGATCATGTGATGGACTTGTAAATAATTTTAGTAAGTTATTTGATCATTTATTATAAGATTTTGTAGAGATGCAAGCTATAAAGGCACGAGTATGGCAAACAATATCTCTGGACAGGGGGTAAAGCAGATCCCACCAACTGTCCCTCCAAAATAAAGAATTCACTGGCACCTATATAAAAATGTTATGAGGGGATGGCTCACTAATTAACTTCCGCTGCCACCATAACTGAAAACGTACAGGAACACTCTAGCTATTCAAAATATTAAAAATGCTTTTTAAGGACCACTCAGCACTGTCTCCTATTTCTTCTTTAAAGGAAAACACTTGAGGTTGTTTAAAAAAAAGGGACTATAGCCACAAAAGGCACACTTGACTCAGGCTTTTTGAGTTTTAAAATAAACAAGAAAGATTTACTGATGAAAATACAGAGGAAGTGAATGCTGTTTAATAAGCTTGGCTGTTACAGAGAAAATGTTCTTGTCTTTAAAGCGTAATGGTTACAAGTACTGGTTCTTTCTTTTGTTACAACACAGAGATTTTCTTCTCTTTAAACACAAGTACTCTTGACAGGATCTGAATCTCTGCCAAGATACAACTGTAGCTTAGCTACCCTCAACTGTGGCCTAGCTAACTACAAATCCAGCTATTTCTCCCTAAATAGCTATACCAGTTTGCTACAGCTTCTTTTGCTGGCAAACCTAAGGCAAACTGCCTTCTCTAAACTAATCTTCAAACACGAACTCCTAAACTACCTTCCTACTCTAATCTCCAACAACAACAGACTGATTGAAAAAGCCCCCTTCTTTCCCTCCAAACAGTCTAAACTCCGCCCCCCTTTAATAAACCAATCCTGGCTGTTCTAAGGCTGACTCAGGCCTCGGCCACTCCCCCTCTCTGAAATGGTGCTTTCCCTAAACTAAAATGGCTCCTGCTACCCTCTGCCAGGCCTTCTAAAGCTGCAACTAACTGGCCTGCTTCTCCTAGGCCCTGCCACTCAGGCTGGAAAGGTAAGGGATCTTTACACAAGCCCATCATGTGACAACCCAAATTACAAAAATTGTATTTGTTTGAACAAGCATGCTTAACTCTACCAATCATCATAAGTATAGAAGAATGGCAGGGTTTTTTTCCACTTTGCTTCATACTCTGCTGGAAAAAACAATGCTTCTTGTTTTGTTGCAGGCCATTTCTTAATCTGAGAATCCTAACTGTTGTTAGAATTTATCTTAAACACTCATATCATGCACTGTTTGGAATTATTACAAGACCTCAAATCAGTAATCATTTAATAAAGAAATGGGTAAATTGCTAGCTTGAGTATTACTACTTGCCTTAGTCAAGTGCACTGTTGTGAACCATGAACAGGTTGCCATGAAAGGGTCACTTTGCTGTTCTTCCACTGCCAAGCAGATTATCAGATTATTATTATTATTATTATTATTATTATTATTTTATTAAAGGATTTAGGTGATATTATATAGTTTTTATTGAACCATTTGCTTTTAAAAAAAATAGTTATAATTCTTAAATTGTTTAAATATTATAAAAAATTTAGTTGTGTTAAAATGTTGATTTTCTAGGTTCTTTGCTTCATAGTACTTGTTTTTAAATGGCATGCTGCCTCAAGTCCTAATTTTGGGGAAAGGTAGAGAGGAAATTTTGATGATGATACTTCAAGACAGATGGAATTACCCAATTCCTAGTTTGAATGTTTGAAAAATCAAGGATAAAGACCATCTACATTGATGTTTCATGTGAATGCACTGCTTTTAAACACTGAAAAGTGCCACATATCCTTTTTCATCCATATTCATGTTGAACTCAGACATTCTTCCAAGTCATATCAATTTTATGAAAAACAGTAATATCTGCTAGTAGGATATTACTATTAAAATGCATACAAGTTACTGCTGAATCCAAGATTAGCTAATACTGAAATCTATAGTAATGAAAGTTCAGTCATTTGGTTTGTAATAACATAAATTTTCACTTAAATGTTTGAAAACAGGTACTTATATCAGAGTGTTAAAACTACCACATCAGTGAAATAATCCAGGTTTGTTTATTGTTTTCCAATAATGGGAGCCCCTGGTGGTGCAATGAGTTAAACCCTTGTGCCAGCAGGACTGAAGATCGACAGGTCGCAGGTTCGAATCTGGGGAGATCATGGATGAGCTCCCTCTGTCAGCTCCACCTCCGCATGCAGAGACATGAGAGAAGCCTCACACAAAGGATGGTAAAAACATCAAAACATCCAGGCGTCCCCTGGGCAATGTCCTTGCAGACAGCCAATTCTCCCACATCAGAAGCAACTTGCAGTTTCTCGTGCTCCTGACACACAAACACAAAAAATGGAATGGCAGAAAAATTCTTCTCTGTAATCTGGGCAAGTCGTAGAAGCGTGTCCACAAGTTAGCTGTCTTAACTAGATCACCTTTGATAGAATAGCTGCACTTATCTCCTATTATCTTATCATAGTTATAACTGTTGATGTACCTCCACTAATAACTATGGCCAGAGTAAACGGATGAACAAATTACACTGAGGAATATTCAATTAAGTTGATGTTATGAGGTCATGTTTGATTTTCATTTAAATTATTTTTCATGGTGACATCTTTTGTTTAATATCATTACAACATAAGCATTAATTGAGTGCAAGATGACTAATTCACTGGCTCTTAACAATTCACTGTAATTGTAGTAAATGCTCTTTTGCATCATAATAGCATATCCTGTCTCCATTATGTAACCTTCATTTGAACTGCAATAGCCATGCTAATGAAGTAAAAAAGCAGTACAAGGTGCCTTGGAGTGTCAACATGCATTGGCTGATTTTAAAGAAATACTGTTTTCCAGGGAATTGCTTGTCATCAAAGTAACTTAGTGTATTTGACTCATCAGAGTGGTGAAGACTAGAAGTCGGGCACTTTTTAAAGGATTTGACTTCTATATTTACAAAAGTGCATGTATCATGTAATGATATTTATATGTGGTGCTTTGGCATTATGAATTTAGCAGTTTTGGCTGGAACAGTATTTGCAAGGTACACGTGAGATGGCTGCCATACTTGTGAGCTTGAAAAGTTCATTTTTGGAACTGCAAGTTCCCAAACTGCCAATGGACACGGTGTGTGGTTGGCTGGTAGTTCTGGAAGCTGTAGTACTTCTTATATGCAAATTGAGCATCCATGACCCAGAATTCTAATTTCCAAAGTTCTCCAAAACCAAAAACTGTACATATGCTTAATAATGGTTTAATGAACACAAAACTTTCTTTCATGCACAAAACTATTAAAAGTATTATATAACTTTACCTTCAGGCTATATGTGTTAGGTGTATCTGAAGCATAAAGGAATATCATATTTAGATAAAATATGTCATTATGTGTATACATGCAAATATAGGTATTTCAAAATCCAAAACACTTCTCGTCTCAAGCAATTCAGATAAGGGTTACTCTGCCTCTACTTAAAATATTACAAATGACACTGTCTGTGGTATTTTATAGATCCTTTGGATACATTTGTATGTCCTTGATAAACTACTCATTTTATGAGTTTCCAGCTACAGCACAGTATAGTCTGAGAGATTAGTTCTACTTCCTTCCCCAAAGATTTTGCTTTAGCTATATCATTGCCATAACACTCACAGCTGCATATGTCTATTAGAAAATGTATTGAGAGATTTTCAAATGAAACATTTAATATATAAAAGATTAAGCAGTCCTCGTTTTTATGAGTTAATAATCTAGCTGTGGACACAAGGATGACCTCTACATGGGACAGAAAGGACAACAGGAACAATATTAAAATCCAATCAAATTAGCCTTTCTTTTCTTGGTGTTCTCAGTGTAGTGAATCCTCTCTCAAGCAGCATTCAGCTAAAGTGCAGAGTACCTTTGGAATAAAGAATCCGTGAGTTTATGTGTGGAAGGGAAGGAAAGGAAATATTTTAGCCAATTTTCCTAAACCATTTCAACATGGAGAAACTCTACAAGAAAGAATGACCATGCAGGTTGAGTGGGTTAAAAAGAACTGCTTAATAAGAAAACAGATAAATTTATAAATGGCCAAATGGGGGGAAAAAAACAAGGGGGTTGTTGTTGCATACATTCAAGTCATTTCTAACCCTTAAATGAACCCGGAGGTTGCCTTCACCTTCCTATGAGACTAATCATGACTTTCCAAGGTCATTGCGGGGGGGGGGGGGGGGAGGTTCATGGCCAAGTGAGGATTCAAACCTTGGCTTCCCAAGAGTAGAAAGGGATAAATCAGTATGGTTCCACTCTTGACATGTGTTCATTCTTAGATGTGTCCATTTGCCACATCATTCAGTCACATGTTTGGTTGCCCCCATTCAAATCTTTACTTTTGTCCTAGACCAACCTAATTGTCCCCAATTTATACACTAATTTTATTTCTGCATGCATTTTCATCTAATACCCTTTTTTGCATGTATCTAACCTAAAATAAACAATTGTATACATTCAAAGAGTTTGTTCCTCGAGCAATGAAGAAATGCTGAAGTAAAATTAAAATATAATAACATTTCAGTCTGTGGATGAAGTTATTTTCCTTAAAAATGAAGACCTCGCGGAATTACTGAGAATGTTTGATAAGCAGGAAAAATAGCCCAACTCCTTCCAAAGAATCCAGAAAAGCAAGAAAAAAGCAGAGGGTACATGTTGTAAGTTACATATCCTGTAGCTGTTGAATGAGAAATGAAGGCAGAGGTTGAGAAACTCTGCTAATTAAAGCAGCTGTGTGAAGAATCTGCATTAGCCTTTGCCAAATTGGCTAGTTAGAAATGTGGGCTGGCTGTCCATGCTGCGTTTTGAACAGTTTTTGCATTTGTCCAAATCCTAACTAACTCATAAACATACACCTGTTTCCAGCTACCCCATTTCTCCCTTTTCTACACTGATTCACTATTCTTTTATGCGTGTTGGCTCTGTTCCAAAAAGCCAGTGAACATGTACTCTTAATAACTTAACATGCCAACTATTGAAAGTTTCTAACCTTTTAGTGAATAATTCAAGATCTGGAACAGATTTTAGTGTTTGGTACCTTTAAAAAATTATGATGTTGGCACCAACCCTGTATAACATTGCTAAGAGTTGATTCTGCAGCTACTGCAGGAAAGGTAGCAAGAGCAATGGTGTGGAAGTGTTTGGAAAAGAGCAAGGTGGTCCCTGTTTTGAGCAGTGTACCAAATGGCTGGGTTTTAAATCAAGACAAATTCTCCATCCACTATTTAGTCTACAAAATGCAGAGGTGTATTTATTCATTTTAAAAGATTTATATGCTGCCCTCCAACAGTTTTCAGCTGTGCAAAACAAGATAACTCATAACTAAAACATGACAAACAAAATATTAAGGGAAGATAAATCTAAAAGTTTGAGAAAATACTATCACATTTGCAAAATAATAGAAGTATAACCATGTTAGTAACACTGAGGTTGCTCTGAGTTCTGGAAAGGGAATGCTATAGGCTGGACCCTATCAGTGAAAAGAGTGGTTCTAAACTTTGTCATCTCTTAGGGCGCTTCCAGGCAGAGCTAAAATCAATAAGGACAAGGGTTAAAATAACCCACTTCCATGAAGGTTCTAGTCCTCACCTCCAATCCTAACCACAAGCTTTTCCTGGGGGGGGGGGGGGGGGGGCTACATGCAAGTCAAATCAGAATGGCATAAAGTCATCCTGAAGTCCCCAATTTCGCCCCTAAAACTTACCCAAAAGGGGCTGGCAGCCATGGAATCTGTCCATAGTGTCTTGGCTGGAGGAAACAGCGACTTGGGAGATGGAAGTGGGGATGAGGCTCCTGAATTACCATTTCTTACAGCCAAGAGGATGCTACAGACAGGCTCTGTGGCTGCCAGCCACTTGAAAATGCAAAATCAGGGTCTGGAGGGGAAGAGGACACCCTCTAGCACCTTTGGGTTCCAAAAGCCCAAAAGTGTGAGATGGCTGTGGAGATTGACCCCCAATATCGCAGAACACAATACCAGAAGTCAATCCCCACAGGCCCAATACCTAATCAGTCCAGGATCTTTCATTAAGGTCCAGATCTGATGAACTGCTCTCTGAGTCCCTTTCGGGGTGAGAAGGGCGGCATATAAAAGTTGTAAATAAATAAATAAACTGTTTTATTAATGTGGAGTAAACTGGGAAAACCTGATTTACTCCACATTAATTTGCTTTTACCAGAGGAAACATTTGGTAAAACCAAGATTGGTCTTGGATGAAAGGTCTGTCTGGAGGACTCTAAATCTAAGGATAAGGGATACTCAACCTATAGTGGCATACATATCAACATTTTACAGATGACAAGAAACATCAGAGTATGGTCAAGATGGCAAAAGTTAATAATAAGGATGGATGTGGAAGCTATGGCCCCATCTACACTGACCATTTAGGCAACTTCATGCCATGCAGAACTGATCTTTGGCCACCTTAATGTACCTTTGCCTCACATTACCAAAAGTCAGGGGGAAGTTCAAATTCTGGCTCAGGTGACCTAGGGACACAGAATGGCAGTCCCAAACCCTATCCCCACTTCACAGCAGTTTCTGGCTGTAACACAGACCTATATGTTCCCCATCACTTGCCCTGATGTCAGGCAGGCCAGCGAAGTGCTGGGAAGGGGGAGAAGGGGAAATTTTCTTTTCTCCCACCTCCCTCAATGTCCTGTTACTCTGGCTTATGTCAGGGCAAGCCACAGGGAACAGTTAGGCACATGTTTGCTGAGTGGTGGGGACTTCTTCCACTTCTGTGGTGACTGGAGGAGTCCCTGTGTGGGCACCTCTTTGGCCCAATCTGGTGTCTAGCAAGCTGGATCAGACAAATTTAAGTGTCTGTGTAGATGTGTCCTTTTGCAGTTGATTATTGTCTAAGCGAATTGAGCAGCGGAGAATTCTCCCTTCCATTCTTTTTTCTCCCTTGCAGAGTTCATTGAGTGTCAGCGACATTTGCACTTTGAACTCAGTTTGCTGCAACTGAAATAAGCTGAGGGCAAGGAAGCAAAGTGGGAGGGGAGAAAACAAATGGGGCATTTTTTAAAAATTGAGACCACAGACAATTAATTAGGATTACCTCTGAACAACTGGAACAGTTGGAAGGTATGGAGTGGCAGTAAAAAGGCCATAAACATAGAAGCCGTGAAGGAAGCAAAGTACTGAAGAAGTAGGCTGCTTGCAGATAGTAGGGGTAGTTTTCTGCTTTCATTTCCTGCTATTGTGCTAAAAAATAGAGTTCTAAGTACAGTTCACCTATATTGGCCTTTATGCTCTTCTTGCCACTCTTTTTGTGCTTTGGAAATAGTGCCTTTCTCTCGTATTTCATGTTCCAAGTTTTGGTTTTTTTCTTACTGAGTGATTCTCCTCTTACTAAAATTGTGTAATTCTCTGCCACATTTCTCTAGGTTTTTTTTTTCCCTTTTGCTCAGAGGTATATACACCATCTGTGCTTCTTTTGCGGTGTTCTCAAATGGCCTCCAGGATGAGTATGTGCTTTTAAAACTTTTATTGCTTTGCCCTTCTGTCTCATGTTAACCACTTATTTTTCATTGTTTTTAAATTTGCACTTTTTATGTTTGTTGTTCCACTTTCACCCATGACAGAATTGGCCTCAAAAACAAAACTTGATTTCAGCGTTACTAGAATAGTGTTGGCTGTTAACATAAAAACATAAAATACAAGCAAATATAGTCTGTCTTTTTTTTTCAAATAAAAAATCTCTTTCCTCAGTATTTTTAAATGTAGCTTTATATCACTTCATGTTGTCTCAGCTCTGTTCCTAACTATGAGTCACTTGTAACTCAGCGATTGCGCGAGTTAGCATTTGTTCTGACATTTCTTTTTCTTAAAAAAATCAAGGGACATACTTTGGTACATCCATATGCTTAAAACAACAACATTCAGACCTTTCATCTCTTACAGCCTCATCACATGGACTTATGGCTCCTTCCTAGGAGACTTCCAGAACAGAACCAGGCAGAAATTTTTAAATGATGCAGGGCTACTTCTGACAGAGCTCCATCCTGACGCCATTCTAGAAGCATCCTAGGATGGAGGCCTGAAAACATGAGAGACTAAATAACTTTAACAATAATAACTTTTTATATCCCACCACCATCTCCCCAAAGAGATTCAGGACAGCTTACAAGCAAGACCAAGCCCAGCAATAACAGAGTTATTGCCTTTTTCAATGCCTGTATGGGAAAACATTCACAGCAGCCAAGGGGGTCTGACTCTTAAAGCAGCATTGGTGCTTTCTCCTCTCCACAGAATGATCCTCAACTTATCCACTGGTCATATCAAAATCCTTAATTTTTGCCACAAAACCTGCCCATGATTATACATGAGGTCAATTGTGGTGGCTCCATTTCTGGGTCCTAGAGATATAAACTCCAAAACATGCAAATATTTCTGTCACTGTAAGTGTAAAACTCATCTTACATTAGAGGAGATAAATGTGCAGTCCTTCTGGTTGGTGAATCTTACATGAAATTGTAATTCTGTTCTTTAATGCATCTTACCCAGAAATGACAGGAAACTGCTGGCAGAGGTCTGAAGGCTCTTTTCCTTGAGCAGAAAAAAATACCGTTGCGAATGCATTAATATCCCATCGTGCATGTTTCAGGGCTTTGCTATACCTCTGGGGCTGAGCCTTGGCTCAAATTAAACCCTTGCTAGTACAAGCACTGTAACTATCCAAATCCAAGTTAAAGCCTTATTGCATTTCAGTAGCTAGCATGTGGTCTCTTTTTGTATGCCACGGAGGTCCATGTTAGAATGAGATGAATTGAAGTAATACACCAGGCCTCTTTAATATGCAGAAAGCATGAAACCCTAGAGCACTTTGCTGTTTTGTAGCATGTATAAAAAGGGAATACACAGAAAAAGGAAAATATTCATTTATTTAGAACACTTGGAAATCTTTTGAGATCATTTTATCCACTCAGCTTATCTTCTGTGCTGATACTGTTTGCAAATAGCTGGTAATCTAAGAGCACCTGAAGCTCTAAATAAGGCCAGAAAGACTTTCCTTCAATACAGCTTGTGACATGAATTGTAAATCTTCAACTGGAGAGATCTGTCCCTAATGCTTTTTAAGTGACAGTCATACTGTCACTTAGTTACTGATGCTTCTAAACAGTCCAGATATTTTCATAGGAATGTAATTCAATAAGTACATAGTAGAATTTGAATGTATGCATATTTGGAAAGAAACCACTTGGAGCTGGAATGTAACCATGTAGGCATGTGCGATCAATAAAAAAATGTTTCAGAAGTCATTACAAAATGGGGGTAGTGCCACTGGTGCTTTGTTTCTAAATTGCTTCTAAAGTATTGTTAGTGAAAAATTCATTACTATAATGAGAGTAATGACATTTTGTTATTTTGTTATAGTAATTGTGCACCAGGGAGGGAGGGCTTCAGGGAATGCTTTCTCCCTCATTTTATACAGCTATAGGGATAAAACTTGCTACAATTGTATAACACACTCACCATTGTTAGCTCACCATATTTCAGAATGTTTCACTTATCCAAGGATTTTTGGGGAACTTCCAAAGTTTTTATAAACAACATTTTTAATGATAAAGAAAATATGATCCTAGTTTGAAATTGTTATTTCCTGTTTAATGGTATAGCCCTTACTTTGAAAGTAGTTCTCCAGAAACTTTGTGTGGCACAAATTATGTTGAATTGCTTGAGAATTGATGATGAGATACTCATTGAAAAACTATGAACTATGCTATAGCGCAATAACCCACTTTTTTGCAGTTTAATAAACTTTCCCCATGTTTTTTTATGATAGAACCAATTAGCAACTGACATTTATAACCCAGGAATAAACATCATAGAGTAGAATATTAACCAATTTATTCCTGATTAGGGCTTTCTGATGCTGATGCATTCTGAGAAATGTAATTTAGGGCAGGGCGTTTGAATTCTCTGGCACAGGGCTTCTCGTCTTCCCAAACTACATTTTTCAGAATTCTGTGCTTCTTTCCAGGGAACTATGCTTTCTCCCTCCTTTCCCTCTCCAAATGGTTAGAGATCATTAATTTACAGAGGAGGGGGAACCTTTTTGGTTTTGTTTTGCTTACTTGCCATGAAAACAAAGCTGACTTTGGGAGGGAGCCTTCCAAAAATGTATTGAGTAAGTTTGTCCATCTGTCGGATATCGCTTTGGATATCCAGATTTAACAAATTTTCTTACAACTTAATTTTTGCACATTCTTACTAACCAGCAGATAAATTTATATCTTTATTGCACAAAGATGCTATTTCACAGCAGTGGTGTGATCATAGTGGACACATACAAATCATACTTATATCCTTATGACTCTTCCTTCCTGCCTTTCTGCTGCTCTGTATTTTTTCCAGTAAGAATTCAGAAATTCAGTGTTTCAGCAGTGAATAACCAAAAATAGAGACAGATATAACTGAACAATATATTTGAAAAAACACAAACAAATAGTTCAGCAATAGTGAGGGAGAGGAGATTCTTAGTAGACCCAAAGCTGAATATGAGTTAACAGCTTGATGCAATGGCTAACAAAAGCCAATGCAATTATAGGCTGCATCAATAGGAGTATAATGTCTAGATCAGGACTTCTTAAGCTTTCTACTTGCAACTGCTTTTCACCTGATAAATGTTTCTGTGACTCTGGGTATATATGTATATAAAATAGGTATAAAATAAAATATCTACTTATAATAAATTATCATTTTCAAGACATGCTAAGCATTTTCATTTTTGTGGAATACATCTGAAGCTGGGTTGTTGTAAGTTTTTTCAGGCTATATGGCCATGTTCTAGAGGCATTCTCTCCTGATGTTTCGCCTGCATCAATGGCAAGCATCCTCAGAGGTTGTGAGGTCTGTTGGGACTAGGAAAAAGGAGGTTTATATATCTGTGGAATGACCAGGGTGGGACAAAGGACTCTTGTCTGCTGGAGCTAGGTGTGAATGTTTCAACTGACCACCTTGATTAGCATTTGATGGCCTGGAAGTGCCTGGGACAATCTTTTGTTGAGAGGTGATTAGATGGCTGGCACTGCCAGGCCATCAAATGCTAATCAAGGTGGTCAGTTGAAACATTCACACCTAGCTCCTTTGTCCCACCCTTTGTCCTCACAAGAAGCAAAGGAACTAACCTCAAATTTATTAATGACAGCAAGACTGATAGTTGCTAAAAATGGAAAGATAAAAGTGAAATCCAATTGGAAGAATGGTATAGAGAGGTTTGGAACATAGCGATTAATGACAAACTGACTTGTGACATAAAAATTAAAAAGGGAATATGGAACCAATTGGACTTTTGGAAAATATGGGGGAAATTTATAGAATTTGTATTTACTGAAGGACAGGGGAATAACAGACATAATGAAAATGGACAAATTAGCCAAATTACTATGTCAAGGGAAAAATAAACAGATTGGTCACCACTAATACAATATGTGCCCAGGGGGACATATTATGTAGCTCATAGGCTGCATTTTGCCCACTCTGATTGAGATCAAGTAAATGGACATTGTATTATTATTTATTATTATTTAAAAAAATTTCTATACCAATCTTCTCACCTACAAGAGGGACTCAGATCCGGTTCACAACATGTGTTCATATACAAAAATACAAACCACACAATGCATCATCATTACACAATTAAAAACATATTACAATACAACATCGTCATCATCACAATCACATAGCCACATTGTCAAAGCATTCCTGGTCATAATTCACAGTTATTCATTCTCCTTCCATATGAACCAAAGTTGACTCAGTTGTCAAAGGCCACATTCCATAGCCAAGTCTTTGTTAGCTTCCTGAACGTCAGGAGGGAGGGGGCAGTTCTAATCTCCTGTGGGAGGGAGTTCCAAAGCCGGGGAGCCACCATCGAGAAGGCCCTGTCTCTCGTCCCCACCAACCGCGATTGTGACAGTGGTGGGATCGAGAGCAGCCCCCCCCCCCCCCCCCGAAGATCTTAAAGACCTCGATGGTTCATAGGGGAGAATCCGTTCGAACAGGTAAACAGGGCCAGAGTCGTTTAGGGCTTTGTAGGTCAAAACCAGCACTTTGAATTGTGCTCGGAAGCTAATCGGCAGCCATTGGAGTTGGCGTAACAGAGGGGTTGTATGCTCCCTGTACCCAGCCCCCATTAGAAATCTGGCTGCCGAGTGTTGGACTAGCTGCAGCTTCCGGGCAGTCTTCAGAGGCAGCCCCACGTAGAGAGCGTTGCAGTAATCTAGACGGGGTGTAACCAAAGCGTGGACCACCGTGGCCAAGTCAGACTTCCCAAGGTACGGGCGCAGCTGGCGCACAAGTTTTAATTGTGCGAAAGCTCCCCTGACCACTGCTGAAACCTGGGGCTCCAGGCTCAACGATGAATCAAGGAGAACCCCCAGACTGCGAACCTGCGCCTTCAGGGGGAGTGTAACCCTGTCCAGCACAGGCTGTAACCCTATACCCTGTTTGGCCTTTCGACTGACCAGGAGTACCTCTATCTTGTCTGGATTTAGTTTCAATCTGTTGTCCCTCATCCAGTCCGTCACAGCGGCCAAGCACCGGTTCAGGACTTCAACAGCCTCCTTAGTAACAGGTGGAAAGGAGTAACAAAGTTGGACATCATCTGCGTACAGATGACACTGCACCCCGAAACTCCGGATGATCTCTCCCAACGGCTTCATGTATATGTTAAACAACATAGGGGACAGTACTGAACCCTGTGGGACTCCGCAGTACAACGGCCGAGGAGTCAAGCAGGAGTCCCCTAGTGACACCTTCTGGGAGCGACCCTCAAGGAAGGACCGGAGCCACTGCAAAGCAGTACCCCCAAGACCCATTCCTGTGAGGCGTCCCAGAAGGATACCGTGGTCGACGGTATTGAAGGCCGAAGAGAGGTCCAGCAGAACCAACAGGGACACACTCCCCCTGTCTAGTTCCCGGCGAAGATCATCCACTAAGGCGACCAAGGCTGTCTCAGTACCATGTCCCAGCCTAAAACCAGACTGCGCCGGATCTAGATAATCTGTGTCAACCAGGAATTCCTGGAGTTGCGAGGCCACCACACGTTCCAGGACTTTGCCCAAATAGGGGAGATTGGAAACTGGCCAAAAGTTGACGAATTGAGTGGGGTCCTTACTTACTTACTTACTTAGGCGATCCCTCGTTGGACGAGTAAGATGGTCTTCCATTATGGATTTCCTTGTGGGTCCGTAGGTGGCTGTGGAGCCCTATTCTTGCTCTGCATCTTCTTCCGCAGTGAGGGCATTGGTTTCCAGGTGGAAGGCGTTCCCGGTCGGGGTTGGCTTGACGCGCCTTCCTCCTGGCACGTTTCTCTCTTTCACCCTCCACTCGTGCCTCCTCGAATTCTGCAGCACTGCTGGTCACAGCTGTCCTCCAGCTGGAGCGCTCAAGGGCCAGGGCTTCCCAGTTCTCGGTGTCTATGCCAGAGTTTTTAAGGTTGGCTTTCAGCCCATCTTTAAATCTCTTTTCCTGTCCACCAACGTTCCGTTTTCCGTTCTTAAGTTCGGAGTAGAGCAACTGCTTTGGGAGACGGTGGTCAGGCATCCGGACAACGTGGCCGGCCCAGCGGAGTTGATGTTGGAGGACCATCGCTTCAATGCTGGTGGTCCTTGCTTCTTCCAGCACACTGACGTTTGTCCGCTTGTCTTCCCAGGAGATTTGCAGGATTTTCCGGAGGCAGCGCTGATGGAATCGTTCCAGGAGTTGCATATGACGTCTGTAGACTGTCCACGTCTCACAGGCATATAGCAGGGTTGGGAGGACAATGGCTTTATAGACAAGCACCTTGGTCTCCCTACGGATGTCCCGGTCCTCAAACACTCTTTGCTTCATTCTGGAAAATGCTGCACTTGCAGAGCTCAGGCGGTGTTGTATTTTGGCGTCGATGTTGACTTTGGTGGAGAGGTGGCTGCCAAGGTAGCGGAAATGGTCCACATTTTCTAATGTGACACCATTAAGCTGTATTACTGGCATTGGAGAGGGATTGGCTGGCGACTGCTGGAACAGCACCTTGGTTTTCTCAATGTTCAGTGACAGGCCGAGCTTCTCGTATGCTTCTGCGAAGGTGTTTAGAGTGGCTTGTAGGTCTTCTTCTGAATGCACACAGACGACATTGTCATCAGCATACTGGAGTTCTATAACAGATGTTGTTGTAACCTTGGTTTTGGCTTTCAGTCTGCTGAGGTTGAATAGCTTGCCATCTGTCCGATAGATTATTTCCACTCCGGTGGGAAGCTTCCCATCAACAAGGTGAAGTATCGTAGCGATGAAGATGGAGAATAGAGTTGGGGCGATAACACATCCCTGTTTGACACCGGATTCCACCTTAAATGGGTCACTTTGGGAGCCACTGCTGTCCAAAACTGTTGCCATCATGTCATCATGGAGGAGCCGCAGGATGTTCACAAATTTGTTAGGGCACCCGATTTTGTGGAGGATGGTCCAGAGAGCGCTGCGATTCACTGTGTCAAATGCCTTTGCAAGGTCGATGAATGCCATGTACAGGGGTTGGTTTTGTTCCCTGCATTTTTCTTGGAGTTGTCGTGCAGTGAAGATCATGTCCACGGTTCCTCTGGAGGGGCGGAAGCCGTTCTGGGATTCTGGGAGGGTGTCTTCTGAGAGGGGCAGAAGGCGGTTTGCAAGGATTCTTGCGAGGATTTTCCCAGCGGAGGTTAGAAGGGAGATACCTCGATAGTTTCCGCAGTCTGTTCTTTCCCCTTTTTTGAAGAGGGTGATGATGGTGGCGTCCTTGAAATCTGCTGGGATTTTCTCGGTCACCCACACTTTTTCTATGAGCTGGTGGAGTTGGTGTGTTAGCTCAGGTCCTCCCTCTTTAAAGATTTCAGCAGGGATCCCATCTGGTCCACTGGCTTTGTTATTCTTCTGTTGGCTGATGGCATTGCTGACTTCTTCCAAACTAGGCAGTGCTGCAAGCTCATCCCTGGTTTGTTGTTGTGGGATTTGTGAGAGGACCTCGTCGGCCACATTGGAGCTGCGGTTCAGGAGGCTTTGGTAGTGTTCTTTCCAACGTAGTGCAATTGAGTTTTGGTCCTTCAGGAGTTTGGTTCCATCTGATGAGCGTAGAGGCTGTATGCCATGGTTTCTTGGTCCATAGATGACCTTTGTGGCTTTGAAGAATCCCTGAGCATTATGGGTATCTGCCAGGTGTTGGATTTCTTCGGCCTTCTTTGTCCACCAGATGTTCTTGAGTTCTCTTGTCCTTCTTTGGACCTCAGCTTTTGCACTAGCATAGATCTTTTTCTTAGCAGCACAGTTGATGTCTCTCTGCCATGCTTGGAAGGCTTTCCTTTTCTTGTCAATTAGCTGTTGGATCTCGATGTCATTTTCATCAAACCAGTCTTGATGTTTCTTGGCTTGGTATCCAATAGTTTCTTCGCAGGCTTGGATGATGGAGGTCTTCAGTTTGTTCCAATGTTCCTCAACATTTTCGGGGTGTTCTGTGGGTAGATGGTCCTTGAGTGCTGTTTGGAGATGGGCTCGTCTGGAGGGCTCCTGAAGGGCTTGGGTGTTCATTTTGCGCCTTGTCTTCCTTCCTTGGAGTCTGCGCTTGGGGGCGATCTTGATAGCCATCGAGGATCGAATTAGCCTGTGGTCAGTCCAGCAGTCGTCAGCACCTATCATGGCTCTTGTGAGGAGCACGTCACGGCGGTCTCTGGCGCGTGTGATTACATAGTCTAAGAGGTGCCAATGCTTTGACTGGGGGTGCTTCCATGATGTCTTGAACTTGTTTTTCTGGCGGAAGAGCGTATTGGTGATGACAAGGTTGTGCTCCGCACATTTGGTGAGAAGCAGGATGCCATTTGAGTTGCTGTTTCCAACCCCGTCTTTTCCTATGGTGCCTGGCCACAGGTCGAAGTCTCGCCCGACTCTTGCATTGAAGTCCCCCAGGAGAATGATTTTGTCCTCCTTAGGTATCCCCGATAGGACGGTGTCCAGCTGACAGTAGAATTTCTCCTTGATGTCTTCATCAGCGTCTAGTGTTGGTGCATAGGCACTTATGATGGTTGCCCGTTGGTTTTTGGCAAGATCAACTCGGAGGGTGGAGAGACGTTCGTTGATACCAGTGGGTGCTTCGGACAGATGTTTCATCAGATCATTTCTTATAGCGAAGCCAACTCCGTGCATTCTTTGGTCTTCTTTGGGCAGTCCCTTCCAGAAGAAGGTGTAGCCTCCTTTTTCTTCTTTCAGCTGTCCCTCTCCTGCTCTCCGGGTCTCCTGAAGGGCTGCTATGTCGATGTTGAAGCGTCCCAGCTCCCTTGCGATGATGGCAGTTCTGCGTTCGGGGCGTTCACTGCCACTGTTGTCCATCAGAGTCCGTACGTTCCACGTACCGAAGTTCATTTTTCTTTTTTGGCCGCAGGGTGGTGACCCCACTGGACGCGGCACTCCAGTCAGGGATGAGTGAGGCAGACTATGTTTGGGGCACCTTTTCTAGCCCCCTCCCCATGTGGGGTGAGCAGAGTGGGTCCTCAATAGGGCTGCTCAGTCGTGGATACAGCTGCCGAACTACTCAACTGCCTCGGACCTTGAGGTAGAACGACTGAGTCCGTACCCACCGCCCATGTGCCAGTCTGTGACTAGGGGCTTCCAGATTTCACAGTCCTGCCCCCGTCGCCACTCGCTGATCGCCATGGGACTTTGGTTGGTTGGTTTTTATTTTCTGTGGAAGACGCCTGTGCGTGGATTTTTTTAATGTGTGGAGGTCAGTGCACAACTGATCAACACACAGACTTCACAGAGTGAGGTTCCACTGGTGATGTAGTTTAACACAATGACCGTGGCTTCTCAGTCTGTTGCAGCCTTCTTCCGCCTTCGCAGCCGTTGTAACATGTGCCATGTTATCCTCCGCCTGCTCCGCCGTTGAGGTCTTTGGGTCTTCGGACTGTGCTTGGTCTGGGACCTCCCCCGCAGCCACTCCTGGGAGTGCACGACTCCAGTTGTTGTGCCTACAGGTTCATCGGAACACGCAAGCCCCCTCACCACGACAAGGTGACAGTCCATCGAGGGGGGTCCAGTGATGGTTTTTTCAACAGCGGTTTTATAACAGCTTGCTTTAAGCTGGCTGGAATATTGCCTTCCCGAAGGGAGGCATTAACCACCACCTTCACCCACTCTGCCAAACCCCCTCTGGCTTCCTTTACCAGCCAAAACCATGACTGGAGTCACTGAAATCTATCTCACCCACAGATGGAGATCAGAACATGTACAGCCAAGCAACACTAGAGTGCCTTGAAGATGGCCACTTCTCAGATAATTCTCTCCTCTTGCAGATTTGTTGCATTCCTTACAGTAGGCAGGAAGTAAATGGATTTTCCCAGCAACAATGTTTTGTATTGTTTTGATCTGTGCTGGCAAAGAAACTCACCTGAAGCATCCTGAGAGTTTAAATTCCAAGAACTATCCTTTCTAAACTCAGTTGCGTGTGTGTTTACATAGAGATCAGCACAGTTGCCTTTTGATAGCCATTATAGGGGTATCGCTGTGGAGACAATATCCACAATTGTGTGCTATCTACTTGCATTAATTTCTTGGGAATGATTTGAGACTGTTCCATCTTCAACAATCATCTGTTCCACTTTGTGCAATCATTTGTTTTCCAAAACAGGAAGATGTTGCTATGACTATGGCAATCTTTTTATAGTTCCCATTAATTATTATTTTATTCCTTGAAAAACTAATTTTTTGTGAAATACTTTGCCCTCTTTTCAATTAATTAGCCCCAGCAGTTCTATAAAACCAATTCCTTCAATAATCTGCCCTGGTTGGGAATAGCAGTTAGATTTAAGCCATTAGATTTTATACTTTAGATGTTCTATCATCAAATATAATAGTGGTGAAGAATATATTCATATTAATAGTGTTCTGATATACCCTAAAGATTTCTGTGTATTGTATTTGAAATGAACAAGACATGCATTTTATTGTTTTATCTACCTTAATAATGTTCCTTTTTCTATTTGTTTCAGGTGTAGTATTTCTGGTTGCATTAGGCTGAACTTTTCAACAATACATTTGCCTGAGGTTAACATACTTATCACTGAAGAAGTCCCTAGATTCCGCAGAGAAATCATTAAAAGAAATGTATATCTAAAATGGTTTCATTGCCATAAAAATTAATGTGTATCAAAGGAGATATTATGCTTAATTATAGAGAACTAGTAAGTAGAAGGATATAGGAGAATATAATATAAAGGATGATATATTTGTATCCTCTATTTGTAACCAAACCAAACAAAAGAAGGTCAACAAAACAACACAAATGAGTTTTAACCTCTTTTTGAATTATTTATTAATTAATTTTAACACAGTCTAATTTACAACCAGTAGTAAACATTCGGGGGGGGGGGGGGGGTTAAAAGCAAGAAAAAAAGAAAGGAAAATAAGATCGGGAAAAAAATGTGTGTGTAAGAGAGAGGGTTAAAACTAAAACACAGTACTAAAAAACTTAATTGAACCACTAAATATTAACTCACTAAAACACTAAACACTAATTTACTGAAACAAAAAAGACATTGACTCTCCACATCCAAAAATGCAGAAAGAAAAATAAAGAATAATTTTTCAACAACTTGGCTCAACTAAATAATTCTACTAAAATTACTGTAACCATTACCATTATATTAAATAGTTTGATTTCGTATTCCTAAGAAACTTCATAAACAGTTTCCAATCTTTAAAAAAAATCAGTTGCTTTATCTTTTAAATCCCACATTAGTTTGGCAATTTGTCTAATTGAGCAGCCTTAATCAATTTTTCCATGCTTCAATGACTTTCCAAAGGCATTGGTATTTCTTATGTGTCATTCATACACTATTTAAGACAGCCATGGATCCAAGTCACAAGGAAGCAAAGATTCTGCCTTCGACAACTCATCCTGCCTGAATGTTCCTAAAAATAACAAAAGAGCTACTTTGTTGAGATCCATGGAACTGAATGTCTATTTAACTGTAACATTCCTGTGTGATCATAGATCATCATTCCTTTTCAGTCTAAACCAGCTCAAGTTTATTGTCAGGATTATATGGGATATCCTTTCCATGGATAAAATCTTGAGTTGATGAATAAAATGATCAGTGTATAGATATAGATGTGATAAAATGCATCATAGCACCCAGATAGTTTTTGATTAGTCAGGAAAGTCCCATCAAGCTAATGATGGTGGTGGCTGTATCACAAGTAACACAGCTGGAGGGCAAAAATCTGTGGTTCATATGAGTCATGGGGGCTATTGGCAATGTGAATATCACAGTCAATGTGAGCTCAGATAGTCATGTAAATAGGGTGAAAACACTCCTTATTGTGATTTATTCTTGTTTTAAGGAAGTCACAATATGATATATAGAGGAGGCACAAGTTGACAGCAGCATTCTTAAGCTCCCTGAGGGAGAAACCCTGTGTGTGGGGGAGGGCGTGCTTAAAATGGAAGAGTTTTTTCTTTATCTTTAGGGCAGACAATCAGCACAACATGCAGCACATTAAGCTTCTTGTATTACATTGATTAGGAGGAGCAATTTATTTCCCCAATTAAGAAAGACATGCTCTAATGTTCAAGGAGGAACTTGCACCTGTCTCCATTTCCCTGAAGAGGAAATACATCTGTCCCCACTTCTCTAGAGAGTAAACACACCTGCCTCCCCACCTCCCATGCTTTGAAAATCACTGATGTTGAATTCTTGATGGTAAATTCCTATACTAAAGTTCAAAATAAACTGTGGAGGGGAGTGGACTTAGAATAATATTGGACCCAACAATATTGAGCCTGTATTATTCGGTTGTATAGATGAGAATAAAAAGAATATTTGTATTGGATCTAGAATATTCCACATTCCTAATTTTGTATAGACCAAAATGCTAATTGTTCTGCAAAGATTTAAAATTTAAGATTGCCTACAGAGAACAGACGGTGCTCCCTTTCACATTTCCTCTTTTTGACATTTAAACTACTACCTTGCACTTAATGTTAGTTTTTTTTTTAGTTTTTTTTTTTTGCCACCCAATCCATGTTAATAGTCTCTGGCCAAAAAAAGATAATTCTAGCCAGGATGGTAATTACTACAAATGAAGAAAAAGATTTTATTAGATGACCTTATGGTGTCCTTTTCTCATTGGCAGGCATCTCAGAGATTTACAGAAATCTCAAGATTAAGTGTAGCTAAAAAGGTTATGGGCAGAGAGCACTGAACCTGACTTTCCGCTATCAAATATTGCCTAAGAGAAATCTGGGCAGAGTTGCAAGTTGAAAGCTTAGTGGCTTTGCTATTTATTTACTTGAAAATCTAGCAAAACAGTGGCTACTCATATAAAGATGACACACAAGCGACTTGTTTCTGACAAGGCAATATTTACTTGTTTGGTTCTCTTCTCTTCTCCTCCTTTCCCACTAGTTAGGTAATTTTTTTCCTGCAAAACTGCTGCGCACACCTGATCGTTTTGTTTGTTGAAAAACTGCTACACACACAATTTTTCCCTTATCAGAAGTACAAGTTGACAAAACTACAAGCTCAATATCTTCCCATGACTTTCATGGGAAGATTTCATGGGTTTTATTCTGATTTTAATTTTACTGCCAATGTTGTCAAAAATTGGCATCCCTACACTCCAAAAAATGTGAATTAACTACCTAGTTTTTATTAAATATATATTTCAATTAATTCTAAACAATTTCTGAAATTGTGAAACCTTTCCATCCCAGCCTTTCAAAAAGGGTTGTCTTCCCCACAGCCGCCCAGAGCCCAGACATTCCAAAAAGGATTAATCATTTACGCTATGCAACACAATTTTTGTTCCTGTGTTATAAATGTCATTTCCTAATTGGTTCTATCATAAAAACATGGAGAAAGTTTATTAAACTGCAAAATCTTTTTGTGGTCTGTACATTTAAAAGTTTAAAATGGCATGATTTCATTAAGAAATTAATAGCACTACTCTCAGCCAAAAAAAATGAAGTTTCTGGAGTATAACAACTACTTTCAAAGTAAATACTGCACAATTAAACAGGAAATAGCACTTTCAAACCAGAAACATTTTTTTTCAAATTTTGTTATGTAATGTTATCTGTTTAACCCAAAGCCCTGGTAAAGGTAGAAGGGAAATGTACCTAAACAATAGATTGATCCCAAATCCCTCCACAAAGGAGTTTCATCTTAGATTTCAAAACTATGCACCCCGAGTTTCCCTTTTGGTTTATTCATGATTTATGATGTACAGATAGTTATGAACAAAAGGGGATTCTAACATGTATGCTGTATATTCAAAAGGACTAGAATGCACTAAAATGGATATGTGCAGACACAGTCCAGCACATCTAGAAAAGTCTTAAAATATAATATGTTTGTGCTCATGAAACTATTCCATTGTTCTGTTATGAGGTGAACTCACCCAGGTAAATAGAACAAACAGGAAAGACTTAATTTAAGAACACCAAAGGGACAATCTGACGGGATCCAGATGGCAGGAGATGCCAAACAGAAACAGCATCTTGATGAAATCTATATTAATCTGTATACTTTGCATTGAATTGTTCATGTTTGCATAGTCTCCTAATTGTCTCAGAGATTGACTCTTTTGTGTACACCAGACCTCACCTATAATCCCATGGCCTGGGTGGACTCTCTGAAGGACTCCAGTTTCAAATGGACAAATGACAGGTATCCTCCCTCCCTGTACAAGGGAGACTCCATCCATCCTTCTCTGACATTAGTGGAAGTCCCCAGCATTCCCAAATTCTAACTTGACCACTTTTCAGCCAATCAGGAGAGTGAGCAGGAATTTTGAATGACTGTTAAAGGGGATAAAATGTCTTGCGCTGTGTTGTATTATTATGTATGAGTCTTTTAGAGTGGAGATTCTGTATCAGACATCCTTTCAGGCCTGCAAGCAATAAACCTGTGTTTTTGTAAAAAAAAAAAAAAAAAGGAAGGAAGAAGGAAAAGTATTCACAGAAGGTTTCACAATTCAATCTTTATTTGGCAGAGGGTTTTTTTGCTATTACTATTACACTAGAAGGAATAATGGAAAAAATATTTCATTAGGAAAAAGATATAATTATATTTGATTGTCTTCTACTCAATGGATGGGAATTCAACACAACTGGGTAGGAGTGGGAGGAAATAGCATCATCCTGAACGAACTGTACAAATGTTAAAAAGCATTAGTCTACAACATATATGTCTATGTAGATTATATACTGCTTATGTTTAAATGTTCTTTTTTGTTGTTCTTTTTTTCAAATTTGCACATTTAAACTTTAAAATATTTGACACAGGAAAACTGTCTCTTATCTTATTCAATTTTTTAAATTAATTGAATTGTCTTGCTCATTGTAAAACACATAAAATTTCAGTGTTTATAACCAGACAGTTTGCTATACAGTGACCAGGAAATATTTTAAGTGCAATGCTGATTTAATACTGTTGGTGGTAATGGGACTAAGACACATTTCATATAACTGTGGTTATTTTGTAGTAGATGAAAGCACTGTATTACTGAACAGGAAACTGGGCATTGTTTTAATAGTTAAAGATTCTCAGGGATTTTTCAGTTTCCTCACTCTCCAATATTAGTATGCTTGAGAATACACTTGTCAAAGGGGGATATACATTAATTTGTGGAAAGATTTTTTAGTAAGGAAGAAGAGTGTTAAATGATAAAAGGTTTATTGGATATGACCTCAGAGTAATATTAAAGAACTTCATATGCACAATTTAGAGAAAAGATTACAAAGAGCAGATATGAAACCCTCTTTAAGTGCCAAGGGTGGTAATGTAAAAGATTAAGAGGAATTATTTAAGGTGTCCAAAGATTATATAAATGAGTAATAGGTTGGAACGTGAAAGAAATTAAAAGGTTCACATTATGCTTGCCCCACTGTACATGTAGGGCTATTTAGACAATTGTTTTAGAAGAGAGGTTATGGCATTGTCAATGGGAACAATGTTGAAAGCTGGACAGTGGACACATAACCCATCAAATCAGAGCATTTTCTCAAATAAGTTACACTCTTAATGACTCAATTCATTTGTTCCTCCACATTTAAAAAATTGTAGCCTGATCCATCTCTTGTCTATATCTATCACTATTCCTTTCGGAGCCCCCAGTGGTGCAGTGGGTTAAACCCCTGTGCTGGCAGGACTGAAGATCGTCAGGTTGCAGGTTCGAATCCGGGGAGAGGCGGATGAGCTCCCTCTATCAGCTCCAGCTCCTCATGCAGGGACATGAGAGAAGCTTCCTACAAGGATGATAAAAACATCAAATCATCCGGGCGTCCCTTGGGCAATGTCCTTGCAGACGGCCAATTCTTTCACACCAGAAGCGACTTGCAGTTTCTCAAGTTGCTCCTGACACGACGAAAACCTATTCCTTTCTACTACTCATATTTACTCAAGTTTAATGTGCCATTGAATCTAATTTGCACTTCAGTTTTTCAAAACTCTGAAATCCAAAAAAATACCATATTATGTGAATCTAATGTGCACTCCAATTTTGGGATGGTAACTTGGTCTTTTGAGCATTAAAATCAAGTAAAGACAGTAATTATGAGTAGATACAAAGACAAAGGATTATGTGATAGTGTCATAAAGGACATTACATTATGTTACATGGAGCCCTTTGGGGTACCATTATGAACTGTGATACTCCAATGTTTGTTGTGTCATGTCAAGCAGTCATTCCTATAACTCTAACACAATCATTCTATACAGAAAATTCCTGATTCCCAATAGGAAGGATGCAATATTGCTCCTGAGATGGTCTGTATAATAAAAGCTCATCCAGTGAAAATCTGAATTAAATTCCATCCTGTATTTAAGTTATCACACAGAGTTTTGGAATAATCTTCCATTAGTTCTGTTTTGATATGAGTTTTTTAGCTGATATGTTTTAAGATGTTTCATCCAGCACTGTTGTACGCTGCTTTGAAAGCAACATCTAAAGTGATGTTCAAAAACCAGAGCTTGAAAAAAAAACTTTTTGAATTATAGCTCTAGGAATCTTTGATCAACATTTCCAAAATAAAAAGTAATTTTTCCTTTATAAGAAATATGATGCATAAATAAATCATCAGAGAAGATTTCAGATAGTGATCAAGTAAACTATCCTTGGCAATGAATGTTATCTCTTAAACTATCCACTGATTTTCAGGATAATTTCATAAAAAATGTATTATATAGATATGCTTTACAAAATTAAGGCACTGTGTCAGTTTTGTGAAGCAGCAAATGGAGTAATTATTATGCTGAAGGAAAAGAATATAATTATGACAACAATCCAGTAGCTAAAAGCATTTGTCAGTTAGTTCAAACCATACTTTCTACAGTTATTAAATCAAAGAGCCAGAGTGACAAGTGATGCCACAGCTGGCAGATTTCTTGCTTTTCTGTCACTCCTAAATGTTACAAAAATTCTTCCGTTTTTTTAGACACAACAACGCTCTAGCAGTCCTGTTTCTGCTTGCCAGTCACCTGTATCTCATTTCATTGCTTGTTAATTCAAACTAAATTATTCTGGTCATTTTTTTCCAGTAGCTTTTGGAGTCAATAAGCTTCATTTCTCCACTTCCTAGAACATCTCTTCTCCCCAGGGTCATAGCCGGGGGGGGGGGGGAGTCAGGGGGTAAAGGGTTCAACCTCCCCCTGAAAGGGTTCACCCCCCCCCCCCCGAAACCTAGTTTACTCATTAATTTTAACTGGTTAACCCATTTATGAGTAAACCAGGTTTCTGATTCACTTCAGGGTGGGGTTGAACTTTTAACGCTCCCCTGGCTACGGCCCTAGTTCTCCCTTAGCTTCTAGTTTTCTTCATCTTGATTAAGCTACATCTTCATCTATTTACTCCCATTCCTAGATCCTGTATGCGATATTTTTAATCTCAACCAAACAGACAGCTGTCCTTTTCCTCATAAAAGCTGAGAATTCTGTTGCTTTATTCTTTGCACAAGGAGAGTATTAAATCATGCTACCTAGTCCATTGGTGAAATATTTTACTGCTAAAAACTGAATATAACATTTTAAATATTCAGAAGAAGTTCATGCCTGACATATACTGTAAACATTTCAGGAAGCTTTAGAAAAATACTGAGATGTAGCTATTTCAGGTAAAGCAAGTCTGTATGCTACTGACAGGGCCACATCAATTTAAATGCTACTCTCCCAGTATTACCTGAGATCTTCATCTAAATACCATAAAAATTAATATGGCATTGCCAGCAGAAGAAATGATAGGAAAGTTTTAACAGCTAGGGTAAATTCTCAAGGGTCAGGTTAGCATTTCCAGATTGTGTGTGAAGGGCAATAATAAGTCATGTCTTTGTATGTTAGGCACATTGATTTTAATTGTTTCACAATCATCTTCAAATGTCCCCCTAAGCTAAAATGCCAGTCAGTGATATTAATCTGAATTGACATGTGTTTTTTTTTAAGTTGGTGCCACTTAATTTATAGACTTGCAGAAGTAGTTAAAATTTTAATGAGAGCATATATTTTGTTTATGAGGAGTCCTCCTACTCAACATTTGTATTTCTAGGCTGTAAAATTTGTGTGTCCCTCAGAGAGGAATCAAAGGGAGTTGTGCCATTTTGCTCTGTGCTAATAGTCCTAGTTTACTAAATTGTAATTACAGTTTGTCATTATCTTTAGAGACTGCTGACCTTGACATTATTGGCTTGCACACAGTAAGGGAGTTTGAACAAATCTTAACAATCTAACAGGTGAATGTCTCGAGGGCTATGAAGTCTCATATTAAAAGAAACAAACATCATTAAATGCATATCACTTGATTAACTAAAAGAGATGGGGGTTTTTTCCAGGTAATTCCATAAATTGCAAAGGAATTTAATTGAACTTTTGTGGGAATCTCCCCTTTACTATGATATGGGGGTATAGTCATAATCACCATCACTGCCATCTTCTTAATTATTTATACCTTACAAAGCATAAAATGTCTTTGCAAGGCACCAGAATGATCCCAGTGTTGTTTGTAGAGAAATGGAGTTCCAGAGCATGAATTCTGGGGCTATCTGGTTTTCTATTGGCATTATTGTTCTCTGTTAGGAGTTTTTCTTGTCTTTTAACAAAGGTTCTAGTATACTTTTCTAATATAACATTTTTTTCAGCATTTCATGTCTTTGGTCACCAAGGAGAATATATTCAGCCACATGAAATCAATGAACACAGCCTTCAGTCCTGACATCTTCTGTAGGAACTGGCTGAATTTCTATAAATCTTTGTCATATACCAAAGGACATTTTGACCAGAACAGAGAGACAGTCATGGGAACATGAATAATTATGGTAATTATAGATCCTCTTATCTCAACCAGATGCCAAGCAGTGAGACAGAAAAGGTCACTTGGGCCAGTGAAATCTGTTGTCAGCTTGGTGGCTTCTGTCACTTGCTAATATAATGCCTTGTATAAATAAGACATGGTTTGTTTCAGAAAACAGGCATGTGACGCAATGAGAAAAATTCTTTTTATACGGGCATAAGACTACAGATAGCAATACTGCTCCAATAAATGCCCTAAAGGTACCACATCATGTCTGATCATGGAAGATAAGCAGGGTGAATGCTGGTTAGTCCTTGGATGGGAACTGCCAATGATTATTGAATGCTGTAAGCTACATTTCAGAGGAAGGAACCAGCAAAACTAACTTTGAGAATTACTTGTCTAAGAAAACCCTATGAAATGTCTTTAAAAAACCTTATGAAAGTAATCAGGTTATTTATTTATGGTGTCAGGAGTAACCAGACAGTTGTATTACATTTTTAAGCAAACAAACAAACAAACAGACAAAATACAAAGTTTGCAGACTTGGTAGTTGATTAAATGTCCTTTGACCAGTATCTGGCCACTTGGAGTGCCTCTGGTGTTGCCGCAAGGAGGTCCTCCATTGTGCATGTAGCAGGGCTCAGGTTGCATTGCAGCAGGTGGTCAGTGGTTTGCTCTTCTCCACACTTGCATGTCATAATCAGGTCACCACAAGCCAATTTGAAGGCAGATACACACAGAGAGAGAGAAAGTGGATATCATTCAGTTATCTGAGTGGCAGAGGACCACAGATTCAGCCTTGGATATCCATAAAATATCTGCCTCAAAATCTAAGGCCTTTTGCAATGCACAATTACAGCACGGAGGTTCTGTGTTAACTCCCATGTCAACATTTTGTGGCATCTTGGATTTTGGAGTTTAGAGAAGGACACTTAGAATTCTCTACCAGAGAGCTCCTGTAGCACCAGAAACACTAGGATGTTGTCACAGCAGTTAATGTGGAACCATATTGTTGCTTCATGTATTTCTCAACCTGTGGGTCCCCAGATGTTTTGGCCTACAACTCCCAGAAATCCCAGCTAGTTTACCAGCTGTTAGGATTTCTGGGAGTTGAAGGCCAAAACATCTGGGGACCCACAGGCTGAGAACCACTGGTCTCACTGAACCACTGATGTAGAGTGAAAGGTCCCCATGAGAGGTGCTGATCTGGATGAACCAATGATCTGACTTAGTAGAAGGTACCACCTATATAAATTGTGGCTTCATATGGTAAGAAATCTAGAATATATTTCAGCTAATATGTACATATTAATGAAAAAATATGGGAAAAGGACTGGAGTTACTGCATGTCCTGTTAACAGGATCTACTGAATCCATGATATTCTCTATCTGAGGTGTGTGGTTAGGACAGCTTTTTATTTCCTTTGTTTGTATATATGTACATGTCTTCAAGTTGTCTGTTGAGTTATGACAAGCCTGTGTGGTTTTAGAAGTTCCATCCTCTCAAATGTAATGTACACTCCTCTGGCATTCACTCATGGTTTGTAGACCTGTGCAATCAATGAAAAAAAGTTTCAATACTCATTACAAAATTGGGAGGGGGAAGTGAATCATTTCTAAAGTGTTTCTGAAATATTGTTAGTGTCCATGTCGTAACTATAACAATATAAAAAAAATTCATTACTTTTTTGTTAAGTAATTGAATAAGTGGGGAAGTTTCTGGGACTCCTTTCTCCCTCATTTTTAGAGCTATGATGATGAAACTTACTACAAACGCATGTGCTGCATTGCCTCCAGGTCAGCAGCACTAAAGAATTTAGAAGGCTCCACCCTAAACTATATTTCCCATAATTCTGTTTGCTTCAGAGTACTGAAGCGGCCTGCGTTAGAGCTGCTAGAAGAGCAGTTAGCTTTGGAATAGGATGAGGGAACCCCTTCTCCCTGGCTCCTGAATGTCAATTGGAATGTATCTATTTGTTCTCTCCCTCCCCCCCCCCTCCCCCCTCTCTTTCTGATCTCATCTTGATTGGTGATGTACAATGGATACTCTTTAAGTTGCATGCCTTTGTTTAAGACTTTTGCTTTTTCTCATCTTTGCATTTTGACCTCTCCCTACTCTGTGTTAAAAGAGATGTAGTATTTGGAGATTTTTTTTGTCTTATTTGAACTTTAGAAGTTATGGAGTTAGAGAGAAGCTTAGGCCCTATTCTTTCATATCAAGGGATGTAGTTCTTACTTGTAAATAAACATTTTTGGTAACTTTAAAGATTGAACTGTGCTCAACATTCTTTTGCAGCTACACAACACTTCACCTTTCTGCTTGCGAGCTGACTGTTCAGTTAAGTTAAGTATCTTTCTTTCTTTTCTTTTCTTTTTTGGATGCTCTGCTATTGTGAAAGAATTCCCTAACAAAAGCCTCAATGTGAGTGTGGTCTCTGCCTGTGTCTCTCTGGGCCAGCCATGTGCCGGAAGGGCTTCTTCCTTGCCCAGCCATCTAGCCAGGCCTCCCTCCCTCCCTTCCTCTCATTGCCCCCCTTTGGGGGACAAGCAGAGCTTCTCCTTGGACTCCCGGCCTCACCATCCTCCTCAGGGCCCTTTGGGAAACTCAAACCCAGCCCTTTTGTGGGAGAAGCAATGCAACGGAGACCTGGAGCCATTTATGAGACATAACTCATCCAAAAGTCATAGGTCCGTGTTTTAATCTTAAGTTTTTTGTGTGGGTGCTCCTTGTGTTTCTTAATATTGCTTCGCATGTACAAATCTTACAAAGTTGATGTGACAAATGAGTTATAAACAAAGTTTTGCACAGCCCTGGTTGTTTCCATCCAAATTACATAATAGTGCTGACCATGCATAACTTGCTGTAAATCCCAAAATGGATGTGTACATCTGCACATTTATATATTATGCTGGGTGGGTCCAAGCATTCCTGTGAAATGCAGGTATCAGTATAATTGCTCATTTAATATAAAATTGTATCTTTACAGACAGTATTGGAGACAAGGTTTAGGCACACTTAAGTTTATTGAAATCAATAAGCTTACACACACCCAATTTTGTGCTGGATTATAGCTCTAGTTTTTATTACAGAGATACATCCTGAACACTGAAAATCACCTCTTCCAATAACATGCACAGCCATATCAAGGCTTATGTTTGTGCACAAGCCTGTATAAACCCAAATTCTATTTTAAAGTGATTGGATGCTTACGATTAGACAGTATTTAAGAATTTTACAATTTACTTTGTTACTGAAATGCTTAAAAGAAAATAAGGTTTATAAAGGGGAATACTGGAATAAAAATAATCATTGGAATTAGAAAATCAAAAAGTGATTGCATATGCCATGCCATGTATGTAATATAGACATATTGGTAACTTATAAGTTAGTATTATAAGTATTTTCTTCCCCTTCATTGTTGGATTGCAATAGCAAATCTGCAGGAAATGGAAAAAGAAGTTAGATTATATGATCCTACTGGAGCTATGCATATACGAATCTTACAAAGTAGATGTATGCATGTCTGCTTACAACAGGCAAGGTAAACAGCAGATCTCATCAGAATCTCTTACTGAGCATGAATGAACAACAAAATAGAGAGAACAGAGGAAAGCAGCTATGCCTACCTCACTAGCTACTCTTCTTACTTCAGAAAGTTAAAGAAGCATGGGTCTTGGCCACCAAAATTGCAAGCAGAAGTGGAGACGAGTGAAAGAAAAATTCATTCCATGTGCATTTTGAGGGAAGCTTTCAAGAAGTCTCTGTGTCTAGAAGGTTCAAAAGGTTTTTGTTTATATGCACATATTGTGATTTTGTTAGCTACACATATGCATTTTATATGTCTTAGATAAAAAGTTTGCTGAAACATGTTCAACTACTCTTCTTTTTCATGGTACAAAAATTGTGTTCCTATTTTTTAGAATGTTACTTTAGTGGAATCAAATTTTCTGTTAAAGAAGTAATTCCCAGAAACTACTTCATTAAACTCGCATATCTGAATGTGTGTATGCACCTTGAATTTGCCATTGTTTCTTAGGCAAGGACATTTGCCTGTTAAAAAACTAGTAAGATAGGCATTACTGTCCTAATTTCAGGGTATATCTACAGTGCAGAAATAATGCAGTTTGATAGCACTTTGAGAGCTATGGTTTGATGAGATGCCAGCACTATTTGTCAGAGAACAGTAAAGACTTTGAGAAAGTACAGCTCCCATGATTCCATAGCATGGAGTCATGGCAAGTGATATCAAACTGCATTTATTCTACCATGTAGATGCACAAAAACGATGCACCTACTGTAAAGAGTTAAAATTAAAAACAAGCCCTTCTTCTAGCAAGTCTTCTTCCAATGGCACAAGTTAGTCGCATTCAATAAAGATGGTCAGCGATTGTAATAGAATTATTTCCTCCTTGCAGGTGTTGTTCCTTTATCATTTTTCATTTAGTATAGGGGGCAATTAATTGTATTTCATTCTTATCTTTGCCATAATTAGTCAGCATTCCCCTTGAACAAGAAAGTTTTATTTTACAAGATGGGAGGTGTTCCCATCCAAGTTTTATTAGACTGCAGCTCCCTTCAACCAGCATAACCCAACATTGGGGGATAAGAGCTGCAGTCCAAACACATCTAGATATTCCTCATCCCTTACTTCTTTGTTCTTTCTTTAATTTTTTCATTTAATATCATTTTGAATTCCCCCATCTAATTTTTTATAGAAGATTGAGATTAAAAAAATATATGTTGAAAAAATGTACTTTATCTTTATCATTCCAGAACTTAATGTGGGTAGTTTTTTAAACAATATCAAGAGTGGCACATCTGGGAGCACCATATACCTTTACATTTGGCTTTTAATGAAGCCAAGTATAGCCAGTATGCCCCTGAGTGAATGCTATTTAAAGACTACCAAGTCTGTTGCAGAGGAAGCTGTCAGTATTTAAAAAAAAAAACAGTGATCATCTCATCTCCCCAGGCTGTAGATATATGTGTACAGAGCTACTGAGGGGTTAAGCAAAGCACAGAGCAGGGAAATCATAAGGCAATAAAAAGGGAAAGCAGTGAAAGAAAAGCAAGCAAATTAGAAACTTCCTTGTAATTATCTTAACTAGTAGGGTTGGAAGATAACCTTTTTTTTTTGTTCCTGTGTTTGCTTTGCTTTTTTATTTCTATATTTTGTTTCTGGAGAAAAATATAAATATAGTCAGCCCTCTGCACCCATAGCTTCAACCATTCACAACTTTAAAGTACCACATTTACTCAATTATAATGCTCCCCTGAATGTAATGTGCACATTACAAAAAACTGGGTTTGCTGTTGAATGTTTCTTAGGCTTATATGTGAACAGGAAGTCATGCACCTTTGCCAGCCTCACACAGTTCCCAACTGGCTTCATTCACAAGGCCTTCAAACCCAAGGAGGTTTTGAAGGTCTCATGAGTAGGTCAGTTGGAAGATGCACAACTCCCCATGCTTTCACTCACCCTTTGTTGTGTACATCCCGGATGACAGCCCAACAGTACAGGCAAGAATGTATCAGGCAGGCAGCCATAGCCAACAGGTAAGGGGAAGCTGTGCCCCTCCATTAGGCCAAGGTCTTGGGATGCTGAATCAATATGAGGAGGTGAGCTGGAATGGCTGCTGAGTGAGTGACAAATCCTATGGGAGAGGAGGAGGAAGTGTGGACAGTGGACAGCATCTTCATTAGGCCAAGCTCTCAGACTGCCAGGTTGAGGCCAGAGGGTGAGCTGGGTGAGATGGGGCAGCCACTGAGTGAGTGACTAACCCAACAGTAGAGAAAGTTGGAGCTACAAGGTTCCCATTTCCCTCAAGGCAGTGCTAAAGAAGAATGAACAAGAGAGAAGGGAGCGGGTGGGATTACATGGGTGATTCTAACGCACCACTGAATGTAATGTGAACCTCATTTTTGGTGGTATAATTCATCCAGAAAAGCATTTGACTTGAGTAAATATGGTATTGGTAAAAATCCAAAAAACAACCTTCAGTTTGTCACAAGGAGCACCTTTTTCCTATCTCACTGTCTATAAGGACACTTGAGCACTGACTATACAGAGATGATTCAGGTCCAGGCTATTTGGCTGACTGCATCCCCTTATATGAACCTGCCTGGGCCCTGAGATTTCCAGGAGAGGCCCTTCTCTCAGTCCCACCTCCATCTCAAGCTCGGTTGGTGGAAACGAGAGAGCAGGCCTTTCTTCTTGGTGGCTGCCCCTCGACTCTGGAACTCCCTTCTTCATAGGGAAGCCAGAATGGCCCACTCTCTTCTGGTGGGAGGTTAAACCTTTTTATTCAAACAGGCCAATAAAGATGAAGGTATTTGAGATCTGGTCAGGGAGTGCTGTGGTTTTGTGTGCTTTTATGGTTTTAACCTGAATTGTTTTTAATACTGTTTAAATATTTTTATATGTATATATTTTAAGTTGTATTGTAATGCTTTTAATTGTGAGCTGTTTTGAGTCTCTGTATGGAGAGAGAAAGCGGGATATAATAAACAATTATTATTATTATTATTATTATTATTATTATTATTATTACGCATCCACAGATTTTGGTATCCATGTAGGATTCTGGAACCAAACCTCAGACATCAAGAAAATGGAATGAGAAAATATATAGTTCGGTAAAAGGAAATAACCAGTATTCCAAGAAGGATAAAGTGATTCTATAAAGCTTCACTCTGAAGTAAATCAAATTATTTTCAGTGGGTCTTACTTTCAGCAAAGTGCTATGATATTACAAAGTAAATCTCAGACTGGATCTACACTGCTATATAGGTCAATATAGACCCATATAATGCAGTTAAACTGCATTATATGTGTCTACACTGACCAAACTGCAATATATGGCAGTGTAGTGTAGATACAGCCCCAAATATGCAGAAAATGGAAATGTAAGGTATTTCCAACTATAAAAAAAAATCACAAATAGTTCTCTTGCGTGCAAGTTATCATGTTTCAGACACTGTGCCCTCATTTTTTCTGAGACCTGAGCAAGCAACGAGCATGCCTAGAAACTCACTAGCCTTTAAGGGGGAGATTGATCTAAGCAGCCAAATAAATAGTACTCTAAATGTAACTTAGCAAAAATCTAAGTACAACCAGTCTATCAGTGGATAAAATTCTACATAGACAATGTACTTCCAATATCAGATGGGTTGAAATTGGGTTTAACTACCCATATTGTGGCATTATTTTTATTAGGCTAAACAAAGATGTTGCCATAATATGAACTTTGGAATTCTTTCATGGCTAATAATGCTACCTGTTCAATTCGTGTAGGTTAAATATAAAAAGGAGGAGTACCATACCTAAAGTATCTAGAAAGACTAGTTCAAAACCACAAACTTCAGACTTATACCAATCCAATTTAGCTGTATTTGTCAGCATAATATTGATATCTCATTTTTGTGACCCTATTTTCATTCAAGATAAACTTCTTTCTCTGTCTCTTGCTTTATTTACTCACAAGGGATTGGATTTGATGACACTGGAAGAGAAATCTGTGTCAGGTTCACTAGCTTTGCATTGCCATTTAAGTCCTGATGAAACGGAAACTTCTGTTTAAAGTAGGACACATTTGCTTGTGATTTTCTGTATTTTTAATTTACTCCTTAATTTATACAGCCTTCAGTTAAAATTTAAAAGCAATTTTAGTAAAAGAATACATTTCTAAGCTCTCTGGCATAGCTTTGCAAGACTTAAATGTAGTAAACTCAAAAATAGTGTTCTCATTTACCACTCCATTCCATCCCACAACAATAAGGGAGCAATAGAACTGGTGTGGTTACATTACAAAGTCATTTGCCAGTAAGCAGTGTGTGTGTGTGTGTGTGTGTGCGCGCGCACGTGTGACTGCTGTCATATGAAAAGCCAATGATGGCAAACATAGCTCTCTTGCAGACTTAAGAAAAGGTGTATCTACCAGAATTCCCACTTCCACACAAGGGCTAAAGGTGTAGTTGACCTAGCAAGCTTTACTTCTGTCTGCCTTGTAAGAATACAATCACAACAACATGTTCTACGTTGTTGTTTAAAACAGCTCTTGTCCGTTTTTCTTTTACTTCATACTGAAGGCAATTTTGCCTCACCCGTTGCTATCCAAGATGTGCCAAGTAAATATCTCCCAAGGGAATCAAAAATAATAATGATAATAATTTCAGCAAAATAGCATGTGAATGTCATGGTTGGTGTTAAGAGAAGTGAGTGAAGAGTGCCATCTACAGGCTGTACATTGCATCAGTGAATGATAGCTGAAGAGGTAAAAACCACATGAGTTAATATATCTTATCATCCTTAGACATTATTTTATTAACAGAACATACAATTTAATATCTCCTTCACTCCCTCAGTGTTCCTGATCATAGGCAGAGTGGTCCTGTTCAGTGTTTCAACCCCAATTCTTAAATATTTTATGTTGAGCATTAGTCCAAAGATGGATTTTTAAGATTGTTGAACATACATCAATGCCTGAATAATTTATTTTTTAATAAAATATCCAAGTATAGCAAACACTCCAACATTTCACTGATGTGTACTGGGACTCATGTGGCTGGGCCATGTCAGAGTTTAGTCCTGTGGTTGGGCAAAAAGATAAGGAAAAACATGCAAAACTACTATTTTAAGTACAAACAAGCCAGGGACTTTATGCAGAATTTAGGAAAATCTGAAAGTTTTAAAATTAGTAAAGACATTATTCTGCACATGTTTGTGCATGCATGCACCATGTTTAATAATAAATATATTATTATGTAATGCATTCTTATACATGTAAAATCCATTTATCAGACCTGCTAAAAAAACCCACCACAGAATTGTAGAATACAAATAGGATTTTTGGGGGGGGGGGGTGTTTATCTATGAGTATAATACTTCTAGCTCTAGGAGATAAATGTAATACAATGTGTTAAGAAAGTTATAGGCAGATATTCTTTATTGCAGTTATGAATTTGTAACTGAAGTTATGGATCCATAACTGTTCCATATTTTGTAGCCATATGCCACCCAGCCTACCTTCATTGCCAATCGTCATACTGAGCAAAGCAAGTCTGTTCAACCTGCCAGTCAAGGTACAAGGAGAATGACATTTCCATCCCAGAAACAAGCCAGACTAAGGCCCCAGATAGACTGGCAGTATAATGCAGGTTGAACTGGATTATATAGTAGTCCAGTGCAGTTCAATCTGCACTATATGAGTCTACACTGACCATATATGCAGTTCAAACAGCATTATATGGCAGCGTAGATGAGGCTTGAGATACAGAAGCTGAATCTCTCTTACAATTCCTTATTACAACCTCACTCATGCAAGAGGACTGGAAATACTAACAAAGTAGCCAATATAGATATTTGGAATAACTGAAGAGGAAACCTGATTGTCCTAGAGAAATAGCCCCACTGAGAAGGCCAGTGTGGTATTGTGATTTGAGAGTTTACCACTTTGGAAACCATGGCTCGAATTCCCACTTAGCCATGAAAATCCACTGGGAGACTTTTTCACTCACAAGAGAAAGGCAATTCCTCTCTGGTCAAATCTTGCAAAAGAAACCTCATTGCAGATTTGCCTTAATTCATTTTTGTGTGAGTCAGGAGCAAGTTGAGAAACTGTAAATCACTGGGGGTTTAGCACAGCTGGTAAATCGCAAGCAATTATAAGAGCTATCAACCAAAAGATTGCAAATTTGAAGCCCCGGGTCAGCATGGGCTGCCAACTGTCAGCCCAGCTTACTGTTGACCTAAGCAGTTTGAAAACAGCTGTTGCTGTGATTAGAGAAATTATGTACCTCTAAAAGTGGGGGAGGTGTTTTACGATGCCATAAAGAAAGAAGAACAGAAAATGCTGGGCGACCAAAGGGAAAGAGGAAGTCCTGATGGCTCTTTGTCATAGAGGACCAAGCGACAGCACCCCTTGTGGCTGGATTCAAACCCAACCTTCCATGGCAACAAAAAAAAAGCTGGGCATTGAGTCAAAACAACACACCTCCTTCTTTTCTGTCTGTCTCTGTATTGTCTATACAAAACGGCCTTGGATGTTTGCCGTGTATGTGTACTGTGATCTGCCCTGAGTCCCCTTCAGGGTGAGAAGGGCATAATATAAATAAAATGTTGTTGTTGTTGTTGTTGTTGTTGTTATTCTTGTGTGAGAGAATTGGCCATCTGCAAAGACATTACCCAGGGGATGCCTGGGTGTTTTCATGTTTTAATATCCTTATGGGAGGCTTCTCTCATATCCCCACATGGGGAGCCAGAGCTCACAGAGGGAGCTCTTCCGCGCTCTCCCTGGATTCAAACCTCTAACCTGTCAATCTTCAGTCCTGCCTTAAGTCATAAACGATTTGGAGGCACACAACAAGAAGTGTTACTGAACTTACTGAGCCTTCCTTTTGTAAAGATTGTATTTTTAATTTAGTGTATTATTGCAATGTGAGAAAAAAATCCTTTTCAAATTTCTCCCAGCATCTGACAAATTACAAATTATTTTCTGTGGCACTGTGCATTCTAAGCACAAAAGATTAATACATTAAAATGGGAAGTGAAGGGTTAGAGAAAAGAAAACCTGTACAACTAAACCTTAAAATATATAGCTTATTCAAATAAAAAAATCAAATAAAGAATGCATATGTTCAATATTGATTCCATTTGGGGAAAATCAGAGATGGAAGAAGAATCATGAACCCATAAAAAAGAGGGATTTAGAGATCTGTGTCTGGTACAGAATTTTGTGTTACAAATCAAACAGGATCTCCTGAAGAAGAAAAAACATTATGGATGATGTAAGAAATTTTGAAAATGGGAATATAGTTGACTCCAAAATTTAGGAGGTGCTTGTTGCGCTAAGCATATTTCAGTCAAGTCCAATACAGAAGACACAGTAACATTGCACCCAGACAAGAGGAAAAAGAACAGAAAAACTTTACTCTTAGCAGCAGAGTTAAAACATAAACTTGCAATGTTACAAACAGTGCAACAAACGTACATAGTCTTTGTAAGCAATACAGAATAAAGCTTCTTTGTCCTCATCCAAATGAGAGAGCAGTAGAAATGGTTGAGCAAAATGCCTGAGCAAAGGCGCCTCAGAGCAAAAGTTGAACTGTATTCTAAAAACCATACAGTTATAATCCACCGGGTGTGGTCCAAACTTACTAGTTAACCTACATTTCTACTGCTCTCTCATTTGGATGAGGACAAAGAAGCTTTATTCTGTATTGCTATTCTGTATTGCCTACATTAGCAGCTGCACATAATGATTAACAGCATAAAGTTTTCTTTAACACACACACATACTTGATCCTGTTACGATTTACTGTAACAGAGCTGCCTGAGCCTTGCTTAGGACATGTAGCAGAGAAACTAATGTCATACACATAGCTATACAAATGTAGTATGCAAAGTAAGTTCCATTGGAAACCATTAGAGGTCTAAACCTGGAGTTCCCTATGAAGTATAAGCCATCAGAGGTCATTACTTGCTATGGCACTGTGACAGTTTGCCAGATGAGGCAACTGATGTGTTTTGACACATCTGTACTCACCAGATGTGAGTATTTTAACTTTTAGTAAATTACTAAGTAACAGGAAACATGAATAGGGGTCCAGTTAAGTATCTGCTTGGTTCCCTTGTCCAAATAAAGACCAGGCTTCTTCATACCTGCTTTGCCTTCATACTGGCAGCTCCGATACAGAGAAACAAAAATTTCACAGCTGGGACAACACTTCCGAGTTTGTAATGATCTAAAATGGAGTAGTCATAGAGGTATCCAAAACTACTGTACACATGACAGGTAGGGATTTTTTTTCTCCATACAGAAAGTCTTGGAGTAGCAACAAAACAAAAGGGGAATATAAACAATGCTGGCACAAGCATTTGTCTTACAATAAAAAACCTTGGTTGGAAAGCTGTGAATGCTTCTGTTTCCAACAAATTCATTTACAACAAAAATGGGTGCATTGTCTTGAAAATATAAAGCACTGTGCAAGGGAGGGGGCACTTATGTCAGCTACACACACAGTGCTGTGCAGGTGTGTGTGTGTGTGTATATACATATACATACATACATATATATATATATATATATATATATATATACACACACACAAAATGGGGTTGCCATATGTTAAGTGGCCCTTAACTGCACATTGATTCTGTTGATAATCTGACCTGGTATTGTCTTCTTTTCATTAACATTATAGGCTGATTCACAAGTTTTATCTTGAGATCTGCTTCAGATAGAACTATTGAGTAAGGTATGCATAAAATCTACTAATTGTATCATTTTCTAAAAACATAGCCATATTTGTTCTAGTAAAGGAAATTGGATTTTGAGGCACTTTAAAGTTATTAAAGAATATATTCCTGTGAACATGCTGCATCTTATTAGATGCAATATAGGCACATTATTGGTCAGGTGAAGAATTCCCGATCACCAAAAACATATACATAAATCTCAGGTAACTCTTCATATATCCAATGAAATGCTCAGTATGCCTCTTATGCATATCACCCCTATCCCAAAGCCACTCCACTCATTGCCAATTAATTTCCAGGCAAAGTATAAGGAGTTGGATTGACCTTTAAAGTACTACAGAATACCTACAGGATCGCCTTCTCCTGTATAGTCTGCCTCAAACACTGAGGTCATCTTAGGGGGTAGCTCTGCTCCAGCCTGCCAGAAGCCGACTGGCAACCACTACCAGAGGACCTTTACATCGGCCACCCCATGACTGTGGAATGACCTGCTAGTAGAGTTCCAACAGCTAAATCAGCTGTCGGAATTTAAGACACAAGTGAAGACCTGTCTCTTCTGGCAGGCCTACCCAGACAGCTCTAATGATGAATTTTAAACTTCCATTCTATGTCTAACTTTTGCTTTTGTATTTTAATATTATTTTATGGAAATATGCTTTAATATGTGTATTCTACAGAGTGTTTTTAAATTATTATGTGTTTTTATTGTGTGTTTTGGCAATGTTGTGACCTGCTCAACCTGTGAGGAGACGTGTGTAATAATAATAATAATAATAATAATAATAATAATAATAATAATAATTCTCATTTGCTGTGACATACTCTGTTTTTGTGTCAGTAAAATAATAATAATAATAATAATAATAATAATAATAATAATAATAATAATGTCTATCCCTTCTCCAAAGTGCTTGAGACTAGAAACGTTTTGGTTTTGATTGTTTCTTTATGGATTTTGAAATATTGCATATACATGAGATATCTTGAAGATCAAATCCAAGTCTAAACACTAAATTCATTTACTTTTGTTTTATAGCTTAATTTTATATGCAACATTTGAGAGATTTTGTGCATAAAACAAAGTCTGTGTATATTGGACCATCAGAAAGTGGAGGTATCACACTCTCAGTCATCCATTTGGATAATTCTGGATTTTGGAACATTTTCAACTTTCTAGAAGAGGGATACTGGACCTGTAGATTACATCATAATAAAATATGTCAGTCTGGAAGATGTCACAAGGTTCCTTCTTGTATAATTATCTGCATATAACTAACTATATTAATATAATAGAGTTCAGACTCTTTTAAACCAAGAATATCAAACCAATATCAGAAAGCATAAATAAAATTTAGTAGAATTGCCTGAAAAAGTTTATTCATATGAAAGCTACAGCGCAAAACATTCTGGAAAGTTTTCACAGAAATTAAGGAGACACTGTAAGTCTTGTTATTTAGCTATTTTAGAAGGAAATACAGATATACAAATAATAACTTTTCCAAAGAGTTAAAAACAACATATTATAGTACATTTTCATGTATATAATACTAATTTACTAACAAAGGGAATTGATTTCCATGGATATAGGGAAACAATTAAAACTAGAATAATATATCCAAACAATTGGAAAAGAATATTGAAAGAGTACTAGATAGATATGAGAAGATATGACAACAAGTTTTGTCATTGAATGACAAAAAGAATGTTCCTATAGAGGACATCTGAAACTTTAGAAAAGTTGAATGATGTGTATAATAATACCTGTGTGGAAGATATTTTTGTAAAAACTCTCTCTCTCTCTCTCTCTCTCTATATATATATATATATATTTCTTTTATCTCCCCAAACCATCTTCTTCGGTGATACAGCAGATATGTATATAACTCTAATCTACTACTAACCAGAGCTCCATAACCCCACACCCCTTTTTATTTTTATCTTTTGTATGTGTATGTGTACAATATTATATGTTTCTATTTTATTTTATTTTTAAAGGTATAATAATAAAAACTATTATCAGAAAAAAAGAAACCAGCTTTATTGTGCCATAAATACTTTAGGTAAACTTCTTAGAGATGTTTCCCCAATAATTTACAGATTATTTTTATTCCCCTTGTTTTTCTTTTCAATACTGAAGTAAGTCCCATAAAATTAAATTATACTTCTAATTATGTATGCTTATATTCCTCTGTTTGGAGAGATGGCTGCCAGAGAGATGATTTTAAGAAGTCTTTTGCTCTTTCTTCATTATTTCTCTATAATAATACAATTCAGAATCTGTCACAACTATTCCTTAGAACAAGGAACAATCTTTAAGAGACCATGTACAGAATATTGATGGGGTGGAACACTGCTATTTGTATTATCCATGAGGTCAGCAAATGTATGAGATTATGAAATATCAAAAAAAAAAAAGCCCACAAGTACATATATAGGATATATTCTATTTTGATTCCCTTGGTTATTGCTTTTAATCTGGATGTGTTTATCAGCAGCACTTTTCAAGGATTGTCTTTGCAGGGATACAATATATATTCTGATCACACACTGTCTACTCATCCATATTGGTGATGAATTATTTGCAGACACGTTGCAGCAATTTAAAGTACAACCTTGGTGTGTATGGTGGTTGCAGTATTCTACATTTCACTTTTCAACTAAATTTACTTTCACCACTTTGAATGCCAACTGCACCTCAGTGAGGAAAATTTACAACAAATCTGTACACTACATTTTTAAAAAAAGAAAGAAAGAAGACCCATGAAATGTTTCTTAAGCTTATTTCAGCACCAGCCTTTCTTGCTGTGTTCATTTCCAAGGATGAGGAGACAAACTTAGAGTGCAGAGTCTTGTCAGTTTTGAGTAGCCAGGTGAACTAAAATGTTGAAGAAGGAGAAACTCCCCAGCATGGCAAGAGCTGGCTGTGACATTCAGAATTAGTGACAGTTCCGTAATTAGCTGTTCTTTCTTCCCCACCTCTATCAAAACGCACCTGAGTAGCTTCATAAATGAATTGGAAAGTTAGCAAAGGTCAAAAGGACAGTGAACAGTATGGATTTCAAATCTCAAAACAGTTCGGGGGGGGGGGGGAAATAAAGAAATACAGGAATATATTATCAATTCTGTCACACATAGATACCCACATACAATATTTAATTGTCTGGTTATCCTTTAGCATTGAGTAAACTGGCCAAGAAAGGGGAAGCACGAAATAGCAGAACTGGTGAAGGAGCGACTGAACCAAGTGCTAGCCAAAACTTAGAATCATAGAATCATAGAATCAAAGAGTTGGAAGAGACCTCATGGGCCATCCAGTCCAACCCCCTGCCAAGAAGCAGGAATATTGCATTCAAATCACCCCTGACAAATGGCCATCCAGCCTCTGCTTAAAAGCTTCCAAAGAAGGAGCCTCCACCACACTCCGGGGCAGAGAGTTCCACTGCTGAACGGCTCTCACAGTCAGGAAGTTCTTCCTAATGTTCAGATGGAATCTCCTCTCTTGTAGTTTGAAGCCATTGTTCCGCGTCCTAGTCTCCAAGGAAAAAACTGGGCTCGTCCGGGATTTGAACCCGGGACCTCTCGCACCCGAAGCGAGAATCATACCCCTAGACCAACGAGCCGGCCTTAGGAACTGTAAAAGTTGCCAACTGTGAAGTCTTGGCTCTGCCTTTTCCTCTCCTCTGCTTTAGTTCCCCCTGTTTATAGGGTTTCTCAATAGTATAGATACTTTCCTTCGTATTAGTTTTGGGTGGAACTTAAAATCCCCCCAGAGGCCAGTCTTAGTTGGTCTATTCTATTTCCCTGTATAGAGCTCTCTTGCTGGACTCCTCCTTTTTCTACAATCACTAGAGGCTTAGGGCATTGTCTGGTATTCTAGGCCCAAGAAATCCAAAAACAGGCATTCTTAGCACCTGCATTCAGCAGTATTTTTATACCAGCAGTCCAAAGGACAACAGAAGCTTATGACTAGCTTATGCTTCACAAGAAAGAAGGTTAAGACACTAGGTTCTTGTGGGTTTTTTCGGGCTATAGAGCCATGTTCTAGAGGCATTTCTCCTGACGTCAGGAGAAATGCCTCTAGAACATGGCTCTATAGCCCGAAAAAACCCACAAGAACCTAGTGATTCCAGCCATGAAAGCCTTCGACAATACAAGGTTAAGACAGTTTATAACTATCGCTTTGCATCGGAGGCAGAAGACTGCAGAGAGATGACTGCAGCCAGCAAAGGCTCCTTTTGTAATGTATTGTTTTAAGTTACCTTATGATAGTCCTAGGTGGAGTTAACCCTTTATTCACCTTTTCCCAGTAAACTCATTTTGGTTATCTTTTCACCTTGCCTAAAGTGTCTCTGTCTGCTAAGGGTCTTAATCTTAATAGAAGGTGGAGTTAACCCTTTATTCACCTTTTCCCAGTAAACTCATTTTGGTTATCTTTTCACCTTGCCTAAAGTGTCTCTGTCTGCTAAGGGTCTTAATCTTAATAGAAGGTACACAGATAGCCCCCAAGAAAAGCCAGGCATTATAGTTTTCCCATAGGCTCGGGCATGCCATCACACCAACATAGAGATGTAACATGTATAGTAGCTGTTTAGAGGAAAAATGGATTTTGGTACAAGGGTTATAACTAAAGTGGGAATGTTGGGATTAGATGCAATTTCATAAATTTATGGAATATAGGAGACATAGTAAATGTCACAGTGAAGTAAGGAGAAAAAATATTTAAAATCAACTTCTGATATCTCACAATAGATGCAACATATTAAAGATTTCTGGAACCTACAGCTTTTTCATTGCAACAATGAAGCTCATGAATTCATTTCCATTGTTAGATGTGCTTCTGCACAATAAAAACAGTGAAGCAAAGAATATTGTATCTAAGTGGAAGAATTTGAGAATGTACTTTTACCTCATCAAAGTGCCTTCCACTTGGAGTTCTCAGCATGCTGCCCACACTAAAGATTAACACATAGAACTCGTTCACCTTAATTGTCCAGCTTTAGCCAATAAAAATACTATGTAGCTGGTTTTTCATACCATGAGCTGCCCAGCCAATTCAGCACAAGCTACCAGCAGCAGCAGTAAGAACTTGGCTGAACAGCACAGTAAGAAACCCATTGAAAGTGCCCTTCACTATTGAGTACAGGTGCTCTTTCCTGTAGGTGGCTCCAAAGCAGTGACTTCAGGGGCACAGTGAAGAGTCAGTGAGTCTCAAGATATCACCAAGGGAATTTTTTTAAAGCCCTCCTTTAATGAGTTCACAGAGAGCAGATGCATTTTTCAAAGCCTCAGCAAAAATATGGCCTCTCACTGCCACAGGAACTTCATCTGAAGAGTCAAAACAAGGGAGAGAGTTCAGGAGTGTTGCAAGTCCCTAGACTCTGAAAGATAGATGCCATAGATCTGTCAGTAGTGTTGTTCCCTTCATGCACAATCTGGATTTCTCCTAAAGAAATAATTTAGTGGAGGGAATATACTGAAATCTATAACAGCACAGATAGGAAAGTGGTGGCTAGCTTCATAACTGGCAGAGTAGGAAAGAGGTAAAAAGGATTTCCCCCTTTACATTTACACATTTACACACTCATGCAAAAGATTGTACTGTGTATACAGGTGTGACTAGGGCAGTGGTTCTCAACCTGGAGTCCCAGATGTTTTTGGCCTACAACTCCCAGAAATCCCAGCCAGTTTACCAGCTGTTAGGATTTCTGGGAGTTGAAGGCCAAAAACATCTGGGGACCCCAGGTTGAGAACCACTGGACTAGGGAGACCAAGCCCCCAAATAAGAATCCCTCCCTTTGAATCTTCCTCCAGTCTTTTACATTTCTAGCAATGCAGAGAATGAAACGTTTGAAATCATTCATATTTGGAACTCTTATATTTGTTATGATAACATTCCAAGGAGGCTAAGATCTTCTGGGGTGCCCCTGCTATACTTGCCACAGAATAAAACTTCTTGCAGGGTATATTGCTCGACAAAGACTAGCTGATCCACCCCTCCAGAGGACACTAGGTGAAGTGCTCACCTCAAAAGTTGAGCTTTTTGTGATAATTTGAACCCAACCACTTGACGAAGGCTCTTGCGAGTCGAAACCAGTCGTAGGTTGGAGTCAATTCATGTGACTACTGGAGTCTACTCATATGAAATAAAGAACAGGACATTTACTCACTTGAAGACTGTGTTTTATATTTCAAGAGAAGACCAGTTGTTTCTACTTAATGTGAATGTGGCAGTCCTGTTTTTTTGATATGTGTATGTGTATTTTATATATTTAGTTAATTTGGTTGTTTTCATATTGCCACAATCAGTGTATTTTGGTCTCCACAGTGTCAGGGGAACCCATTTTTCTTTTCTGGGCTTGCCTAATCTCACCAGGTAGCGAGTTCCAAAGCCCGGGGGGGGGGCACAGCGGAGAAGGCTCTCTCCCTCATTCCCACAAGTCATGCCTGTGATGGAGGAAGAGGCAAAAGGAGGGCCTCCCCAGAGGATCTAAGAGATCGTCCAGGTTTATGGTAGGAGAGTAGGAGATGTAGTCACGAAGGTAGGCGGGTCCCAAACCATTCAGTGCTTTATAGGTGATAACCTGCACCTTGAATGGGGAATTATGAATTATGGTGAAGATAATTCTCTTTACAACAGATATGGATAATGGGGGTGGGAAGAATCACATCTGCCTTTTCTGTTGGCGATGTGGCAAATATCAGTATATATGGCCCCATCCCTTTCTCCACTTTTAACCTACTTGTTTCCAGCTTGGACACATAGTGCCTTTCCTGTATGCCTATCTAATCCATCCTGTTTGTATTCATGCAGACTAAAAATGTACATGTTTGTCCTATTGTATAACAAGATGATGATACTCAAAGTTTTCCAAACTACTCAGTTGTACTTGAATGTTTTCAAAGTGGGATCCTGTCATTCCATACACCAGATAATGATTAAAATTATGAAAACATTTATAATTCCAGTGCTAGCATATTCCCCTTAAAATCCTCATTACTTTAAAAACAGAGATAGTTATTTAATAATTGCAAAGTAGAAAAGATACATTGTATATTCTATTGAGGCTTTGATGAGGTGTTAATGAAATACCACACCAAGAAAGAAAAAGTAAAAAATTAAGCTCCTTTGTGTCTGCTTCAGTTGCTAGAGCAGGTGCCACACTCTTATTGGTTTAATACCTGACATCAAAGCAGTATTGAGAATCCCTCTGGAGAGTAATGCTTCTGCATGAGCTGATATGTTTAATAAGGCGTAACTAATTTCTTTCATGCTTTTTGATAACAGCAAACATGCTTTCTCCAATTAAATAAAACGTGCTTAGCATACTAGTCCAGGCTTATGTGGACCTTGAGCATTATGCACCTTTCTTTCATTGACCTCTACATAGAATCAAAATGCCACAGTTTTCGCCCTCATATTGGCAATACCTCCCACCAGGACCAAAGCTATCAATATTGCCAGTGGCTACAATACTTCCATTTAAATCAAAGTGTTCACCAATGGTTTATCTTCATCCTGGAAAGAAGGAAGCAGTGGAGTGTCTCGTGGTTGTACCTAGAGCCCGGTTTGTTTTCCTACTTTTATAATAAATTGTACATGACAGCTATCTGGTTACTTTGGGTTTTTTCCCCTTACTTTTACTTACTTACTTAGGCGATCCCTCGTTGGACGAGTAAGATGGTCTTCCATTATGCGTTTCCTTGTGGGTTCGTAGGTGGCTGTGGAGCCCTATTCTTAACCCGCATCTTCTCCCACAGTGAGGGCATTGGTTTCCAGGTGGAAGGCGGTCCCGGTCGGGGTTGGCTTGACGTGCCTTCCTCCTGGCATGTTTCTCTCTTTCGCCCTCCAGTCGTGCCTCCTCGAATTCTGTAGCACTGCTGGTCACAACTGACCTCCAGCTGGAGCGCCCAAGGGCCAGGGCTTCCCAGTTCCCAGTGTCTATGCCAGAGATTTTAAGGTTGGCTTTGAGGCCATCTTTAAATCTCTTTTCCTGTCCACCAACATTCCGTTTTCCGTTCTTAAGTTCAGAGTAGAGCAACTGCTTTGGGAGGTGGTGGTCAGGCATGCGGACAACGTGGCCGGCCCAGCGGAGTTGATGGCAGAGGACCATCGCTTCAATGCTGGTGGTCTTTGCTTCTTCCAGCACGCTGACGTTTGTCCGCTTGTCTTCCCAGGAAATTTGCAGGATTTTCCGGAGGCAGCGCTGATGGAATCATTCCAGGAGTTGCATGTGACTTTGGGTTTTTTCCCCTTACAGTGCCAGACGTTTCCATTTGCTGCACTGCCTTATCCTCTATGGCAACAGGTTGCATTTACAATGGAAAGAGATTCATGGTTCCCTTGCAGCTAGCCATACATAGATAAAGCAACCTGAAAAGAGACCCTTTCACTCCATTTTTAAAGGTGGGAGTAGGGTTTTATACCACTGATCAGTTTCCACTGTTCAAGGACACTCTATTTTAATTTGCACACTCTAACAAATCATGCACTAATCCTCCCATCAACTTCATGGGAAGTGCTTGGTTGAAAAGGTGTCACATCTAGATATGCAGAGTCTTGCACAGTTACAATTTTATCTCTTTTATCTAAACTGGTTAGCTAAAATGAAGAAGTGGGGATAATGGTTTTCTGTGGTTTGTCAAGGTATGATCCAGCAAAGAAGTGCAATTACACTGTTACATTATGAATGCCATATGTGTAGGGGCAAACAATAACTGCAGTCGTTCAAGTTGACATGTTCATCTTTCTGTTATAGAAAGTTCCACTATGACCAATAGCTAATAAAGGGATAGGGTATGTTTATGTTTATGGAGAGCTATCAGGATTCAATGCATCTTTCAAGGTCCTGGTGCTTTGCAGAAGGAGCTATGAGTAAAACAAGCAGATGTCGCTGTTTTGGAATAGGCCACCAGAACCAACATGACATAACCAAGAAAGAAAGATTCAACTGAACTCATCCGGACAATCCCTTCTGAAAGAGCTTCTTTAGAGCCAACACAACACAGGAGCCTTCCTGTGTTAGGAGCGAAGCCTCCCATGACACTTCCATTCCATTTGGTTCAGGGCTTCAACAGAAAATGCAATGACATTGTGTGATGGGCAGTGTGCCCATCCATCACTGGACTGTCCCTTTGGCATCCTAGGATGCTACAAAAAGTAAGTGTGATGAGCTCCTTTGACATTCATGCTGATTTTGACAGTATGGCAACATAGAATCATAGATTCATAGGATCATAGCATTGGAAGAGGCCACAAGGGTTATCTAGTCCAACCTGCTGCCATGCAGGAACATCCAGTTGAAGCACTCCTGACAAATGGCCATCCAGCCTCTGCTCAAAAACCTCCAGAGTACAATACTTCATTATACTCCAAGGCAGCATATTCCACTGTCAAACAGTTCTTACCATCAAGAAGTTCTTCCTAATGTTTAGGTGGAATCTTTTCTTCTGCAATTTGAATCCATTGCTCTGTGTCCTAATATCCAGGGCAGAAGAAAATAAACTTGCCCTCTCCTCCTTAGCACCTCATTTTTATTGTGTCCGCATTACTGAGCACCAGACAATTTTAAATAGGCATGTCTAAAGTAAATGAGGTGCACAAATGGAAATGGAAATTCTTCAGCCATGAAATCCAGAGGAACACCCACATACTTCATTCTTTCTGCTACCAAGCCATCTTTCAAGAGAATGAGCTGTTGACATGATTTTTGATGTCCTGAAGTACCATTCCTGAAGACTAACAGAACACAGTGTTTTAGTCCAATATATTAGATAAGCCAAAATAGGCCCCTCTAGGTTTGTATAACTGCTAACCTAAACCTGTCTTCTCAAATCTAAGCTGTTACGTTCTACCATGAGAGTTCTGTGAAAAGACAAGAAATTTCTGAAGAAGAAAGGCAGAAAAGTATGCACAAAATTATTTTATAGCTTTCTATAACGTTTTCTTTGCTGAAATTACTTCTATTAATCCTTCTTGAAACATAAACTTTCAACTCCATTTTGTAAGAAAAAAGTTTTATTGTATAAATCAATATTAATTCCCAAGTTATAATATTGACATTTTTAAGTCTAAAAAAGAAATATTGTACTGCTATAAAGACGACCTGCATGTGGGTTTAGAATGGGATTTTAATATAGTTTAAAAGAAAATTCAGAGGAAACATTATATGCTCTAAATAAGTGTTTGTGGCTCTAGTTGTTACCACCCTGGAGTGATATACATGAAACAGCTGTAAACATGCTGATGAAATAGCAGCTGGTGCACTGGACCATAAAATTAATATGCATCAAAAGGGTGGGGTGATCATCAGGAGATAGTGTGTTCCATAAAGTTTGTATAGGCAATTCAAACAGATATGTTGAGGAATATGTGGTTCAAACAACTAAGTCCTTTTATTACTAAACTGTGCTTCATAGCAATATGGGATAGATAGGAAGGAATATTGTTTTTTCTTAAGGTTTTCATATTTGTGGGAAAAGTTCAAATGAATTGAAAACCCATCTACACTACCATATAATGCAGATTCAGAATGCAGATTAACTGAATTGAACTGGATTATATGGCAGTGTGGACTCATATAATCCAGTTTAATGTAATACAATCTGCATTCTATGAGTCTACACTGACAATATAGTGCAGTTCAAACTGCATTATATGGCAATGCAGAAGGGGTCTGAGTAGCACTTACGTCTGTATAATAGCAGTGAAGAATTGGAGACTACTACAATCATTAAACTAACAGTGCAAAATTAATTTTGTTTCAAAATCCACATCAATTAATGTTCTGGACTATGTCAGAAAATCAAAGCTCTATATTGAGTCCATCTTAAATTCAAAAATTGTGTCCGACTCTGGGGGTTGGTGCTCACCTCCATTTCTAAGCTGAAGAGCCGGCTTTGTCTGTAGACACCTCGAAGGTTATGTGACCAGCATCACTGCATAGAGCGCCATTACCTTCCAGCCAGAGCGGTACTTATTGATCTACTAACATTTGCATGTTTTTGAACTGCTAGGTTGGCAGAAGCTAGGGCTGATGGCAGAAGCTCACGCCACTCCCCGGATTCAAACCTATGACCTTTCAGTTAACAAGTTCAGCAGCTCAGCGAACAGAGAGATATGTCCTCCCTTCTTAAAATAGTTGTAACGCTAGATCATTTACTGAAACCAATTTCACTTGATTTCTGTCTTCACTTCTTTCATCAACATAACAGGATCCTGGTGGCACAATTGGTTAAATTCTTGTGCTGGCTGGACTGCTGGCTGATAGGTCAGCAGTTCGAATCGGGGGATCGGGTTGAGCTCCCTCTGTCAGCTTCAGCTCCCCGTGTGGGGACATGAGAGAAGCCTCCCACAAGGATGTTAAAACATCAAAACATCCAGGCATCCGCTGGGCAATATCCTTGCAGACGGTCAATTCTCTCACACCAGAAGTGACTTGCAGTTTCTCAAGCCACTCCCTGACATGGACAAAAAATCAATATAACACGAAATGTCTTAAATGCAACTTTAAAGTATGGTAGATTATTTTCCATTTGCAGTGTGAAGACTGCAAAAGGTCCACTATTAATAGCAAGCCTTAAGCTCTACAGAAATCTCCGAGAAAGGACTCTGCAAGACATCCTGGAAAACAAGCAGCACCTACATTTCTTCAGCTCTCCTTGGGTTATTATTTGGAGGGTATTAAATAAAATAGCAATGACATCATGGTGCATTTCACAAAATTAAAGGTTTTCATCCTGGAGATTTGATTCTGCAGAAAACAAGAGAATCAGTATCAAGAGGACAGATACTAGTTGCAATACTTGTGAAAAGACAAATGTCAGCTATTTAATCTCTCTCTTCCTCACCCTCTCCATTGCAAGCATGCTTGAAATAAAAACTTGAGCTCTTTCTGAAGTTAAAGGTCTTGCAATAATTATAGTATTTAACTTTTGATGTAAAGTGTCTACTTTGAGCATGCAGCAAACAAAAGAGATAAGCTGTTCTTGTTGAGAATTCCTCATTGAATACTAATTTTCACTTGAACTGATGCTAGAAAGGTATCAGGCTATTTAAAAAAGCTTTGAAACGAATTAACTTAGAAACCCTCACTCAGATCAATTAATAAAGCTTCTATGTGAAAAGAATGTATATGTGGAAATGTACTGGTTGTCAAAACAATTCTGTAAACTGTAGGACACAAATAAACACATTTTTCATTAAGATAACTCAATCAGAAAATTAATGGTATCTAGTTCTTTCTATTTGATCATTTAGGAGTACTTGCCACTAGTTATAAATAGAAGGTTTTAATCCTGGATATAATCCTTGTACATCCTTGAAAGGAGAACCGAATACACATCAGGCCAAATCAAGAAGAACTGGGATCTGACATGGGGAAGACTGATAGGTAGAATCAATCTGCCCTGAGTCCCCTTCGGGGTGAGAAGAACGGGATATAAATGCAGTAAATAAAAGAAAGAAAGAAAGACAAATACAAAGAACTGAATTATACTCTCTCAAGGGGATAGTTCAACTAAAATAATATTTGAATGAAGGAAAGTACTGTTCCCAGAGGGTGGGGAGGGGAGGGGAGAAATATCAATAGACACAGGTGGGAGATAAATGTGGAATTAGCAATGTTAACAAGGTTAAGAGAACAACATTGTGTTTCTATTTTGAAATAGTGACTGATATTGATATTATTTTACCTGTGTTTACAATAAAAACCTTAAATTAAAAAAATAGTTTTAAGTTTGACTATGACAACTTTTGGGTCTAAGGTTGCCCGATCCATTTTCTTCTGATAAATAGCATGCAGAATAACACTCTTCCTATAGTCTTGTGTGTTGGGTATGGAGCTCTATTTAGTTTGTTAGCATTGTGCTTTTTATTATTTTATTAGCATTATATTTTTATAACAGTATATGAGAATTAATGGATAGATCTTTGTCCCATGTGCAGGGAAACAACATATGAAGCAAAACTGAGAAAGACTGCATTGATTTTAACCTGCTACTGAAGGACTACCTCAAGGTCAAAATGCATTCAGCTTTCTAATATTGGTGTGGAAACTGTGTATTTTTAAGAAATTGCCTTTGAGCATTATAAATAACATTTTGGGACAATGTGTATTATCTATTACACTATGTAACAAAATTTGGGGGGAAATCTGTTCCTGGTTTGAAAGTGTTATTTCCTGTTTAATTGTGCAGTACTTACTTTGAAAGTAGTAGTTATACTCCAAAAACATTGTCTTTGTGACTGCCACAAACTAATAGTACCTTTATATTTATATGCTGCGTCCGGTTCCCTCCCTTCTTCCTTCCCTTCCACCATTTTGTCCTTCCTTTCTTCCCTCTTTCCTCCCTCCTTCCCTCCATCCCACCCATCCTTCTCTTCCTCCCTCCCTCACTCCCTTCTTTCCTTCTTTCTCTTTTTCTTTCCTCCTTTCCTCCTGGGGGATGTTTAGCTGGGAGAAGAGAAGCTAGAGAGGGAACGTGACAACCATGTTTCAAGGTTTAAAAGGGCATCCCATTGAGGAGGAGGGGAAAAACTGACTTTCAGCTGCTCTAGAGACCAGGGTACAAGGGAGTAATGATTTCAAATGGCAGGGAAAGAGATTCTACTGAAAAGATTAGGAATAAGAGACTGCTGGAGAGTGGCATAGGCTGCCTCAGAATGTGATGGGAGTCTCCTTCTCTGGAAGCTTTTCTGCAGAGGCTGTGCCTTCTTGCATGGCAGGGAGTTGGACTGGATGGCCCTTGGGGATCTCTTCTAACTCTGGGTTCTAGGATTCTATATCGGGAGTAGGCAATGCAGGGTCTAATGGATACACTTTTTCCTCTCTCATCCACCATCTCATCCTGGCCAAGGCCAACCCTTTTGGGATCCAAATGTTTCTCGTCTTTCCTTCACCTTCTGCTTCCAAAAGAGAAGAGGAAGGGGAGGAAAGGGCAGGGAGGGGGCTTGGGGAGAATCGTCTCTTCCTGGCCTGCCCACCCCACCCCACTCTGGCCCTCCATGCGACCCCCAAGTTAGAAAATTTGCCCATGTCTGCTGTAGAGCATTGCTGTGTGTCTTTTGATGATGAAGGAGGAAATCAACACAGTGACCTTCAACTATTCAGAACTCACTTCACCCTTCCTGCTCCCCAAACATGGCCATGGAGGTCCCAGAGATAACATTGTGATTGTGAATCTGCCATTTGGCTGTAGCCAAATGTTTCTTGGCTGCTGCCCCTACTCTTCTCTGGCCTCTATATGGCCATGTCACTGGGATGAGGTTGAGGGGAGCAACAAGAGATAGGTGAGCTTTTAGGAAGATGAGAAGAATACAAAGTGATATCACCCTGAACTTACAGAAAGAAAGAGTAAAATGTACCTACTCTAACAAATTAATAAAAACATGGCTAGATCTTTATGGCCAATTTCTCTGTGCAAAGTCACAGCTATTTATTATTATATTAATGTTACTCATGTCTTGTTTTTGTGTGATATGATTTTTATCCTTTTTATATGTTTTGTCATCTATTAATTGTGTGAACATACTGTGAAATGAAGTTTACTTGTGTATATTGTAAAGCACTAATCATGTAGAAAATTGTGTATAATATAAAGCACAATAAACATGTTGTTCATTAAGAAAGAACAGTTAGAGAATTAACCATAACTAGTAATTTCACACATTTTTGCCTAACCTTTCAGGGTTATTCTCCACTAGGCATTCTTATTTTTCTCTTTTGCATCAACATTTCTCATTTTCTTGGATAAAGAGGCATTGTTTCAATATACTACAATTTTAGTTCTTAGTGTTTTTTTATCAATTATGCTTTGCCTCAGCAGCCCTGGTGATTCAAAAGGAGATGAATAAATGTCTGGAATAAGTAACTAAAAAAAATTTAGACATATCAATAACTATGTATTCATCTACACTGTAAAAGGAATGAAATTTGACATCACTTTGGACCTCTTCACTCTTGATTTTGGGGGCAGAAGGGGTTTTTTTTTCACATCACACTCTGGAAAACTACTTCCAGGATGACTCCATGGCAGAACTGGGAAAACAAACCTAATTTGATTTGGTAGTTCACCAGACAATTGGCCCAACCTGATCTAAGCTCCTGCACTTTAGTTTGTCCCTCTTTCTGGTTATCTCAACACCTTACTGCTAAGGGTATTACCCTTCTAGCCTGGCCCTTTTAAATTTTTGCACTTTCCCTCAGCTCTATTTAGGAACTATTGCACTTATTATGAGTCCCCGAACCCAGCTTCGATTTTTGTTTCAGCCATGATATTGTTTTTATCATGTTGATTTGTGATTGTGATTTGTTTTTATTTGATTGCTGTTGTTGATTTTATTTTAATGTGTTTGTTTTATCTGTAATCTTCAGGTTTGTCCCTTTGTAAGCTGCCCCAAATCCCCTAGTGGAGATGGTGGTGGGGTATAAAAATAAAGTTATTATATTATTTATTATCACCACTGAAAAATCGCCAGTGGCAAACAACAGGATTTGGATTTGCAGACTTAAGCCTGGGTGTGTTTTAATATTTTAATGGCCAATATTTTAATGTATTTTATAATCTTGTTGTTTTATTTATGTTAATTGTCTGTATTGCGATTGTTTGTTATTAGCATCTAATGACTTCCAGTTATAAGCCACCCTGAGTCCCCCCTCGCGGGTTGAAAAGGACAGGATACAAATACTTGAAATAAATAATAAATAAAGAAACAGAAGGCTCCCTGTCTTTTCATAAGGAAGGGTGGTTCGAGTCGGTTTAAACATGTTTTCCTCCATGTGATGATCTAGGGAGGAATCCGGAATGGTGCAGGACATGGGGCGACAGTTACCCAAAGTCCTCTGGGTGGGTGCTGCAGGAACGCAGCTATACTGCCATGGCCAATTGTAGTGGCACATGTAACAAAGTCCATAAACTGCATTAGCTCAGTACTAGGGACTCCTAAAATTTGTAGTTTGGTGAGGCACCAGTACTTTTTGGCAAATCAGGCTAATGACCTTATAAAATTATAAGTTTCATAATTCCATAGCATTGAGTCATAGCAATTAAAGGGGTGTCAAGCCCCACTAATTCTACAGTGTAGATGCACCCCAAGTTTTCTCTGATGTTCTTTAAACTCTTTCAACATTTTGTCAAATTCAAGTAATTGATAAAGCTCATCTTGCTCCGTTTTTTCACACCATGAAGATTTACAGAGAATTCTGGAATCTGAACAACTAGAGCTCAGCAGAAATAGGTCAGGCAGTTGATTAACCTTCCTGTATCCCAGATAAGTCATATAGACCTGAAAAACTGCCTGACTTGTTAAGTTGCTTATTCTGTCTTTTCTTTTGTTAACCTCAGAAGAATAAAATGTGTTCATAAAGAGTTATACCTGTTTAATCAAGTGGCAATGGAAATAATGTCCAGTATTGTCTATGGATTCTTTCATCAAATAGGTTATCCTATGCTTTTATTATTCTTTTAAAATATTCTTTTTATTTATTTTTAGTACATTGTTCTATTTACAAAAAATTAAGAATAGAAAAGAAGACAGGTAATTTAATGTTTGTGGGCAATTCCACTTTGTGTTCTCAATAATGTTGGAAGATTCTTTCCATCGATTGTTGTTCAACTTGAATCTTTTTTCAGTTCAATGTACTTTTTTAAATTTAAGAAGCCAGTTGTTATTATTTTTAGATTTTCCAAGTAGTAGGTTAAAATTCACCCACCACTATGGTCTCTATGAGAATTTTTATAAGGTAATGTATTATTGGTATATGACACCAGAACAACTAGCTAAAATCCAACTGAAAAGAAGGAATATTTGTTGGAAATGCAATGCAGTAGTTGGCTCCTTTATCATATGTTGTAACTAATATGCCCACAAAATAAAAAAAATATTGGACAAAATACACAAAATAATAGAAAATACATTAAACAACAAAAATGCTGTGGCTCAGTCTGAGCCTGAGCTTTCTGAGCCTGAGTTTCCTCAGGACAATGAGGATGATGGGTTACAGATTTCTGAACATATTCTGGTTATTGAGGCAGATAGTGTTGATTCTGAAGAAGAGATGGCATTTCTGTTCCCCAGAGAAAGGAATGTGGCTTTAGATAAAGATAGTGAAACTTCACAGCTGCAGGTGCAGGCTCCTTCTGAGAGTTCAGGGCCTTTTGGTTCCCAGGGTGACCAGGCCCAGCAGGGCCAGGATAGTGAGCTATCTGGCCTTGAAGATAGTGGAGATTTGATTAGACAGGACCATTTGCAATTAAGAGTTCGCAGAAGCGCCAACAAACGTGAAGCTAGAGGTCAACATAATGCTTTCATGTTGGGAAAACATATTTAATAGGCCTGGGTAACAACGGAAAAATTTGTTTCTAAAATCGATTTGTATTTGGGGTTTTTTTTTGTTTCGATATTTAAAATAATTACAAAATTTTCCTTTTAAAAAGTTCGATATTTACGAAATTTCGTAAATGGTAAAAAATTAACGAATCGATTCGTTAATGGCGGACGCGACCGCGAAATACGCTAAAAAACCTCCAAAACCTTCTGAAGCTTCCCTCTCCCTCTGTTGTTGACTGTTGGTGTGATATTATAATTTTTTTTCACTAATTAAACCATAAAACTGGCCCAGACATGCGGAAATAATAGCGAAACGACCTCAAAACAATAACGAAACAAATACAATATCGAAATACGAAGCATTTACAAAACGTTTTTGAAAATTCGTTTTTTTTAATAATTGCTCCAGAATGGTTCGTTATCTTTTTGTAATTGAAAAAATTAACGAATTATTAACGAATTACGAATTAACGAAACGAAACCGCCCAGCCCTAATATTTAATGATCTGATCAAAGGGCATTCTTTGTCAGTGCAATGTTGTTTCTACCCTGTTAACTTCTGTGGAAATGCCTTGGCTTTTGGGGAAAGCTTTTGGGACTTTGGTTTTGATCCTGATTTTTGGAGACCTGGTCTTGCTGCCATGGACTCTTGTTTAACCAATGCTAACGGATTATGCTTCATGTTATTTGCCTTTGGATCTTGGGAACTTTGCCTTTGCATTTAAGACTCTGTTTTGCCTATTGAACTTTTGCAACTTTATTTCTCTGTTTTGATTTTTCTTTTTCTCAATAAACTACAAAACCTACAGCCTTGAGGTGTGGTGGTGTCTTGAGCAAGGTGAATCTTTCCTGAGTTGCAACAAAAACAATTAGAGCCTGAAACCTTTCTATTAGGTCTCATTCACAAACAAATTTCACAAGAATATGAGAAAAGTGTTCAATACATGGTATCAGTAGCCAGGATATTATTTGCAATATATTGGCGACAACAGACAGTGCCAAAAGTGGAAGATTGCTTTTATTATTCTAAATAAAAAATGTGATTAAATGTTCAAGAGTTACTGCCTAGTCCATCATTTGATACTTTCATATATACAATGCCCAACTTACCTTAGTTGTCAACATTGCATGCCCATGCAGGCGCACAGAATGGCAGGAGCTCTTGGTGATAAAGTGGTTGCTTCCACCATTCAGCTGGTACATGGGTACCAGGGAGAAATTTCAGTGGTCTGGGGACTGGCCAGTGCTCATTGGCTAGCAGGCCTTCTCCACATGGCCAGCGGCCCAAGTGTAGTATCCAATCCAGTATATGCACTTGGGATCCGAACAAACTCTGTCAATTCACCAATTCCAAGATTTCATCCCACCAACCCTCCCTCCCTCTGATAGAAATATCTCTTGTTCCTTGTATTTTGTCACATCTTTGTGGGAGCGGTGATGCGGGCATTGGATCTAGGTGTGAGTAACCAGTTTACACCAGGCATGGGTTATATAGGAGGTCCCAGTAAAGGAACTGGGGTTGTGGCTTGGAGTCAGCCTCATTCAGCAGTGGGAAATAGCTTTCCACACTCCTAGGCAGTTGAGAAACCAGCTGGTATATGAGGTACAAATCTGGATCTGCAATGTCATAGATCAGCAAGGTGGCTGCTCAATGTCTGGATCCTGATCCATGTATGAACCAATTATTGACTAGAATTATAACCCCCTTGGCCAAAATGTTTCTTTCTTTTTTTCCTTTTCAGGTTATGTCTATATAGTTCTGAGGGGCTGGCATGCAGTGCACACCTTGCACATGTACATACAACTATCCAAATGAATTTACATTTTCAAAAGTCAGGTTTGCGTATGCCCACAGCCCCCTGTTAGTTGCATCCAGCATCTGAAAATCAAAAGCATAGTGCTTAAATTTAGTTTAAGCACTCAACATCTGCAAATCCGAGTGGGAGGTAAAAGGTGTAGCAAGAAAAAGGAATTGATCACTTGGGGGAAGGAAGCAGCAGAACAGAAATATAATTCATAGTCAGATTGACTTATAAACTTTTATACAGGCCTGGCAGTAGAACCCTAGCCACTCTGGTCTGTCAATAAGTTTGTTTTGTTGGTTTGTCAGAACTTCATGTAACTCCATCCATTGATCAGAGCTTGGTGATGGCAGACAAACTGAACTTCTGTGTAAGATCTCCATCTATTCATGACCCATTTTGAGTTTGAATTCAGAAACTATAAAAGGCAACAGATGTTAATGGATTCATTGTCCAAGAATTGATCTAATCCTTTTAATTGGAGATAAATCAAGACCAAAAATGGAAAATGGGAATAAGCCAGAAGAGAGTAATGTTGGCAATGTGCTCATTTCGTAAGTGAAAGATGTTGGTGCCAACCAATTTGGGGTTCAGGACATTCATTTATCCTTTCCTATAGCAGAAGGACAGACCAGCGACAAGGATTTGGAGTATATCTCAGCCCAACTACTAAGCAAAAGTATTTATTAATTGGCAGAAATTGGCATTTTTTTCTCTATTTACTATAATTACAGGTAACATCTTTTCACTTTTATTTGAAAAAAAAGACTAAAATGGGATGAGATGCTAAAATGATGTAAAGTAAAATAAGATGGCAACAACCTCCCCCTGTGCCCCCACTCCAGATATGGACTGATGACAGTTTTGAGGTGGGGCCACGGGGACATTTTGGAAGTGCAATAATGGCTTGGGGACATGTGACACATGGGCCACAAAATTTTCATCCTTGCTTAAAGAGATAATAAAAATTGTCTAAGCAGCATGATTGTGATGTGAGGACCATATAAGCAAACAGACATAGGGCTGTGTTCTCCTTTAAAAATACATTATCCATTAGCGGTTTCACAGATCATGTAGAGTGCCATTTGAATGGAAAGACTAACACTTAAGAAAGCCTATTGCCATAAATTCATATGCCCTTATTTCCAAGTACAATGTCTATAGCAGGAGTTCCCAAAATGTTGTCCACAGAGCCCTTGGGACTCCTCAAGTGATAGTGAGGTGCTCCATGTGTGTCAGGTGGTGCCATGCTGCTTCCCTCCTCCTGCTGCTCCAAGGATGTGTGATGGTGGTACCATCATGCTTCCCACCGCCTCCTCTTCCTTCTTCTCTCCCCTTTTCCTTTTCCCATCTCCGTGACACAGGTTGCCAGATGTGTGGTGCATCCAATGGGTGGCCACCCTGGGTCAATCCCTTGGAGTGAATTGGTTGGCACGAGCATTCCAAGCTTAGAAACTTCCAGCAGAGATCACAAGAGTGGAGCTGGGACAAGGAGCTGGTAAGCCAAGTGACTCAGTCAGGTAGTGAATGTGTTTGAAAGGCAAAGAGGGCGAAAATGAGAGAGAGGAGGTTTGGAAGGAAACTGAGCTAGATCTTCATTAACCAAGAGAACAATACTGAGGGAGATTTCAGAGAATCTCCGCTAAACTGACAAACTCTGCTGGAAGAAGCAGGCACATTGTTCACATTAACTTCAGGTGTACATGTAACATTGTAACATTTTTCAAATATCTTGTTATATCATTTTGTAGATCCAAATAATGAATAATATTATCTCCAGTTCTTTTTAAATTTCCATATAAATTTCCATCTGTAAAATGCCTCATAGAATATAGACAGATAGAATTAAACACTAAACATGTATTGGGGCTCTACAAGAAACTTTTGCTTCAAAAAGGGCTCCGTAGTTGAAAAAGTTTGGGAACCCCTGCTCTATATCATTCTCCAGGACTTAGAAGTACAGCAGGCTGGGGTAAAAGGATTGGGGGGGGGGGGGGGTTGAAAGTATGTATTCACAATTCAGCAATTGATCAATGAGGTCACTCCAGAGGGATGAACAGACAAGCTGGCCCTTCTTAAGTGTCATTGGTGGGCAGAGGAATGTCTTACCCAACCACCTGGAGCATGAGACTTGGGGATGCGCTATCATTTGCAGCTAATGAGCGGATCTAGTTGCCCCTTCAACAGAGGGATGAAACTTGCCTGCTGGCATTTTCTGTTCTGTCCTCAATCATTCCATTCCCCTCTCCTGATTCCAAGCCAATCCTGATGGACGTATTTATAAAAACCCAATTTTCCTAAAGCTTCAAAGCAAAAAAGGAGGCTTTCTTAAAGCCTGAAATAAGCATTTTCACTATAAAAACAGTGATGCACCATGTGTTGAAGTGGCCCCAGATCTGAGGTGTGTTTGACTTTTTTTGCTAATGTTGATGAGCTCTCAGGCACAGAAGACAAATAGAGCATGATGGGGTATATAGATGCCGTTTGATATACTGAACCCTGCTTTTTGCTCTTTGGAATAAAGCAATACTCAAAAACAAGGAGACAAGAGCCAGCAGCAATCTTGCATTCTGGAACAGTTTCTCCTTACAAACCTTCACTGCCACCTGTGAAAAGGGATTGTACTTCATGGTAAAAAATGACATCCACTCGGTCTGAAACCTTTGAAAGTGTAAAGGTTTCAATAGGAGTCAGAAAATGTTGTCATGTACTTCTTTCTGTAAATGCCTTGCCTTTCCCCATTCAGGTCCGGAAGGATGTGAGAAAAGGAAAGCAATATGGAGTTTACACCTCTGTTTTTAGTGTGAGTACAGCCTCACAATCCTTATAAATAAAGCCTTATCATCAAAATCCTACATATAATGGTCAGAAGAAATGTCTAGGAAATCTGCTTTTTGAGCTACAACTTCCAGAAAGCATGATCAATGACCTTGCCACAGGCCATGTAGACTGGGGAATTCTGGAATTTTGGAATTTTTTTCCAAGCTCAGGTCAAAAGGATCAGTGTGTAAACTATTTTTAATGAACAAGACACTCACTAGCCCTGGATAAATTAGTTTCTTTTCTTTTTGTATCTTCATCTGTATAATGCTATTTTCATGTGTTCAGAACAAAATATAATAGATTTGTTTCTCTTATAATGAATGTGTGTGTGCGTATCTTTCGGTCAACTGATGGTGAGGTACACTATGAATTTCATGAGGTTTTCTTGGGCCAGGAATACTCAAGAGGTCATTTTGCCAGTTCTTTCCCTGAGAAACAGCCTACAATACCTCATATCTGATATTTCTGGATCCCATATGTCCAGGTTTGAATCAGAGAAATGTTGGGGCATATGCATTCTTTACCATAAGTTTGCTTAAGAGCAATTTGGTATGAACATGAGTGACCCTGCTTAACTTCTAATATGAGATAGGATTTTGTAACTATCTCATATTATGCAGGCCCCAACATAAATATATCCAAGGAATAGTTTTGCATAACATGATCTAGTTTATTGATATTCCCTATGTGCTTTTGACGACTTAAACTTTTTTCTTGCTTATGAATCTTCATTGAAATATAAGGTGTTTTTGTTTTTCTCTCTTTCTTTTCTTTCATTTCTCGCTCTCTATTTGTTTTTTATCTCTCCCCCACCTTCCCCCTCAAGCCTTATTTTGATTTCTCTTAGTAACACCCTAAGTATTTTATTTGTATTTTGAAAAATCTCAATAAAATTGTTCAAAAAAAGAAAGAAAAAGAAATATAAGGTGTAATGTACCATGTAGATTTTTCTGTAGCAAATATATTTCTATAATAATTGCCTGCTGTTCTGAGTAGTCTGCGGGATACAATCACTTCACGCATGAGGTTTCTTGGGAAACGTTTAATATAAAACGTAATACCAAGAATAGCCAGTAGATGAAGTACTCCCATCCTTACACACAAAATAATTGCCTTTGTTTTAATGTACTACACAAATCTACGAGTTATGTATGTATTATCAAAGTATCAAGTGAGCTGTGGATAGGCTAGTCAATTGCGAGGACTGAACAATACACAAATAGGGAAAGATGTGAATAGTCCTGACCAAATGCAGGGATACCAAAAAGGAAGGATGGCAAGATGCCTTCCAGTGCCCACACTCCTGCCCTAACCAACTTCATAACTGCCCCATGAATTCCATTAATCAAACATTGGTTGTAGAATTGATTTTAAATGAGCTTTTGCTAAAAGCTGTAAGTATTTGTACAAACTGTAAGAGCTGAGTTTACAGGGTATTTTATATTTCATTGTTGTTTTATTCTATAGTTGTGCGCCCTTGATGTTAGGAACATAATTTAACCGTATAATTATAGTACTACAACCATCAAATAGAAAATACTAGATGCTGTTGGAGGCAGGTTCCCACTAGACCCAACCAACATAGGGAAGTATGAGAGACTGAGTCATAGTCTAAACATATCTCAAGGGCTAAGTATGGCTATCCCCATCTTTTCTCATAAGTTTTGGGACAGACTCAACCCAGTGATAGCTGCACTCAACAAAAATTTTTAACTTTCTTGAAGTGCAAATTCAACTCCACCCAGATGAGTTTGTGAATAGTCTAAAGGTTTAATGTAGGCATATAAGCATTTTTCCTGACAGTATGCAAACTGGAATTTAGTGGGGTGTCTAAGTATAAAAACAATGTATCTGCACAAGGCATTTATTTTTGTACATTATTTTGTGGTTATTGATACTTACCATATTATGTAAAGTTGCACATTACAGAACTTGCAGCTTCCATCAATGATAAAAAGACACTATGAATAGAAATGTGTTAGTTATTATTTTCTATGTATTACCAAGTCTTGTGGGATATATTACTGATTCTACTGACTCTTGGGGAATTGTGTCTAATTAACAGCAATGTAATATGCCATTGAGGATTTTGCCACAGCTATTGGAGGATGCCGCAAAAATACAACATAAAATACTATTGGACAATTCTCTTTTATTTTTGTGGCAATTGTGCAGGGCTCCAGGGAAAACCCCCTGATGCTCATATGCATTAACACTGTTTGGTAGATTGCTCCCAAGAGTGATATTTATCTAAACACTTGTAATTCTAGTCAAGGCACTTCTGATTTGTGTTTTCCAGCTAATTTTTAGAACAAATATCCCAATGCTGTAAAAGGAACTCAAATACAAATTATTTTTCAGTTTTCATGAAAGAATGCCAGTGTACCACATGGTTTGTGATGAAGCTTGGTTTCCAGTAAAACTTGGTTTCTATATGTACCAAATACATTGTAGTTCCTTTCATTTGCTCATTTAAGACATAGGGTACAGCATCACATGAATGTACCTAATTTGTTCATAGGGCAGCTACTTTTATGTTGCCAGTGTGTACTGATTGTGAAATTCCAATTATTTCACAATACAAACCACTGTTCAATTGCACAGCCAATTATTTTATAATTATATGTTTTATATCTGTATTTTTGGATGTACCTAGAATTTCAGTTGTGTAAACCAGCATTACAAATTAGCACATCAATATAAATATTATTATTTTTGCATTTGATATGTGCTTGCAATTTTCCAAACAATGCCCGCAGAACTTGTCAGCTATCAAACCGGGTTCATGTGTTTGCTTTTGCAATCTCTAACAGGCAAAAAAAACAGGTTTATGAGACTTGCAGTTGCAATGCTGTGTCTATAGTGATGAATGTTGGTTGAGTCAAACTTTGTACAGTCCTAATTTGTCTTCAGAAATATAAATATAAATAAATATAAATATAAATAAATATGTGTTTCATCACATATTTATTTATATATAATATTTTCATAATGCATATACTCACCTGTTTATCATTTCCTATACACCTTGAAAAATTCTTCATTGAAATCAGTTACACAGAACATCACTTAGGACCTCATTGTATTGAGGTCCTTGATGTGTAGAACAGTGGGGGGACCAGTAGGACAGTGGGGCAAATTGTGGGGCACTAAGGCAAATCTGTTGTCTGGCACCCTGCAGTGGTTGCACCATCTACTTGCCCATCACACACCAGAAAGCATAGCTTTATAATATAATAACTTTATTCTTATATCCCCCCGAAGGTACTTGGGACGGCTTACATGGGGACCAAACCCAATGTAAACAAAGGTTCCAAAACTCCCACATTGTCCCCATGATTCTCAACCTGAACACAGGTAGTCTCCTGTGTTCAGGTTTCCCCCTCTTACCACATTTCAATTGCACAGCCAGCATGGAGCCCCACTGGAAATAGATGTGCGTCATGTGATGAGAACCGGCAGGCTCCACGATGGCTGCAGCAGTAAAGCGTGGTAAGATGGGGAATTTCTTTAATGTGATGAGGTCCTATGTCACATATGTGCTTGTAAAAATGGAAAGTATGTTCCCTTTAAAGCTTTGCATTTTTATATCCTTTGTGTTCTTTAGATGACTGTGAATAAAGCTGATTCTCAACTGCTCAATTCTTAAGAATGGCCTTTGTCCTTCACAAGAACAAAACAGGCTGCCCCACTATAACAGTATTAGAGCATTCTTAGCTCTCTAATCCCTTGATTTCTTGGTAAACATAATATAGTTTAAGGTTGTTTTGCTCTGTTGTGCACTTCAAATATAGCTTGGGGAGTGGAAAAAATACTCCCAGTTCAAGACTGGATTTCAAAATCTGGTGGGTTTTTTTATGCATTACCCATTTGTTATTTTCATTGTTTCTGGTAAAAAGTAAGCATAAGGTAACCACTCTGTGTATATAAATTCAATAATAAGAAGATAGTTGACTAACAGAAAACTAAAATTAGATCGAACATTTAGGCAGGCAACCTGGTACATGTAAAGCCAAATTTTAATCCATCTGCAATGTCTAGATTAGTGCCATTGAATTTATGGATTTTTTGTCAACAACTTGAGACAAAAATGTACCCTCACTGAACAACTATCAAAAGTAAAAGAAATTAATTGCTTGTATTTACTAACAATTTGTACTATGCTTTACAGGATTTGTTTTCAATTTAAATATATTATGCTAAATCTTATGGGTAACAAATTGCAATACTAAAATGCTTTATCAATAAATGCCAACAATATATTTTAAGAATGCCTTGGATGAGCATATAAGAACAGATAATGTAAGGACTTATATCTGAACATACAATATGGAGATCAACTTAGGTAATTATAAAAAAAACCACATTATTGAAAGTCTCTTATACTTTGGACACTAAAGGAATGCTGAAATCCTATGGACTTTTACTCAAAAAGCAAGTTCTGAACACAATAAGATGAACATGTTTTCACTCTTTTCTCTCATTTAAAATACACGAGTGTTGCAAACCATACAACTTAAGTGTTTCTATTTTAAAAAAATTAAGATGCAGTCAAAGAATAGTTTATTATTGAATACAAAAATACTAGTTACGTAAAAACAATAAGTTAGTTTATTTTACAATACTTTACACTATTTTGTTGTACGATGTTTCATTGTTGGATTGGTCTGTTATAATATGTGTGTATATATATATATATATATATATATATTGACACTGAACTTCATAATTTCGCACAAAGCATCTCCAACAGCATGTCATCCATATTTACGGTTCCAATGATAGGTCTAAAGAACAGTTCTGCAATAACATTGGCATTGATGGATCTGAGCATGGACAAAGCTACATTGAGTTTAGCAAATCTGGCCTGATCTCCTCTGTGAATCAGTCTGACATGTTCATTTAGAGCTTGCTGTGCTTCTTGCTGCAGTCCCTGGATGTACTGTACACAGTGCAGCCCTGGTAGATCTAGAAGAGTGTGGGAGAAAAGAACATCATCAAAACCAAGTTCTATCTTTGTAACACTGTTTTATCACTCAGATTAGCAGCTGAAATACACTTCCCACGTTATTTCCACATTCTGGGAAATCATGAACAATAAGTAAGAGTGAAACAGGCTTTTCTAAACTTCTAGTACCTCTCAAAACATTGATTTAAGGGATTGAAATCCCATTATTGTGAATGTGATGCGTGCAGTTCTCAAAATTTGGTTATCCAAGTGTTTGGGGCTCTCAGACTGGATATACACTACCATATAATGCAATTTGAACTGCATTATATGGTCAGTGAAGACCCATGTAATGAAGTTCAAGCTGCAGTATATGGTAATGTAGATCCAGCCTCAGAAGTACTTCAGGGATTCTGGGAGTTAAAGTCCAAACTGTCTAGAGGACCGAAGATTTTGACCCTCTAATAACCATTACAACACGTACACCAATTAACATTATTTTAGCAAAACTCATAAACACCATAGATAATACACTACAATTCAGTTTTTGATAATAATTTTGTTTGTAGTCAGTGATTAAAATAAAAATGTGCATCGTGGGCAGCTAGATTTCTAATATCCCCCAACAGTACAATCCAAAAGAATTTCAAATTAACATAGAGCTCTCACATTTTCCACAAAAACAATACTATAATATTGAGGAATAATTACTAGAATTGTTTTTTTCCCAAATTTTTACAACATCTGATTCAAAATTTCAGTACCATATCTGAGATCCTCAAATGCTGTGTGACACATTATGCTTCCTTAGACAGCTTTCTACAGGTTCTTCTGATTTAACTTTACTGGTAAAAATAAATATTTTAGAATGCAGTTTGTAAATTCTAATACTGAATGTTTTAATAATTTGCCAAAATCAGACACATTTGAGGGGAGTGAGGTCTACTCATATTCAGTGCCATAACACTATCACTAATGAGAATCTTACTGAAAACAGACTGAAATATAGTAGCCTTAGGCACCACACCCAATATATGATCAGTGTTATAAATAGTTTTGTCATCAAATAAACTCTATTCATCAAATAAACTTCTAAAGAGGAACAAACAAACATTTAAAAAAGCTTTGATATATTTGATAACCTTGTCATTTCAGATGAAAACCTGGAAGTATGTTCAAATGATTTTGTTTTGCATCTCAGTCTGCCTTACCTCGGGAACAATACACCATAAATCTGAATGTGACTTGTACGGTGACCTTACTTTGACACCATTTTTCTTAATGTAAAACCTAGCTGGTCTTCAGCCAAAGCAAGACAAATCTGAACTTCACAACGAAAGCCCTGGGTGTGCATTATTCTAACATTCTAATTTCACAAAAGCTATTTTATTCTCTCGCAATATGCCATTGAATTTTTGCAGTTACTCATTTTCCTGGACAAAAGAGAGAGAAAGTTTTAACCATTTCTCTATTGGGTTGTTGTGAGTTTTCCAGACTCTATAGCCATGTTCCAGAAGCATTCTCTCCTGACATTTCACCTGCATCTATGGCAGGCTTCCTCAGAAACCTCACAACCTCTGAGGATGTCTGCCATAGATGTGGGTGAAATGTCAGGAGAGAACGCTTCTGGAACATGGCCATACAGCCCGGAAAACTCACAACAACTCAGTGATTCTGGCCATAAAAGCCTTCGACAATACATTTCTCTATCCTTTTTCCAAGTCTGCAGGTTGACTCCTGCATGCTGTAAGGGTACCAAATCTTACAATGCCAGAGTGCTTCCTTGGACTCCATTAACAATTAAACAAAAAGAAGGATTTCCTTGAATGATTTCTGATGAACTCTTGTTTCTGCTCTCTATAAACCAGGGTGAAGATGGTTTTGAAATTAGAAAATTGGCTTCTTTTCCTCAGAGCCAGAATTGTTCATGCTATTCCACTTGTCAGGACAATTACTTCCCAACAAAGCTCCCCCCACTATAGATAGCATCCCTTATTCAGAATACCAAAATACCCCCAAAATCCAAAACTGTCCACCTGGGTGGTTGAGATAGTGACAACTTTTCCTTCTGATCATTCAAACTATGCCTCATGCACAACCATGATGCAAATGGTGTTTACAGAATGACCTTTGGGTTATATATAAGGTGTGTACATGAAGCATAAATGACATTCCTGTTTAGACTTGGCTCCCATCTCCAAGACATCTCATCATGTATATTCAAGTACATTCCACAATCTGAAAGATGGTCCCATACCCTCAACCAACACCCCACTGACAGGCAGGTAACCAAGGGCTCATGGACATTGTAGAATTAATGCAATTTGACAGCACTTTAACAGTCATGGCTCCATTTATTTATTTACCTTATTTACACTCTGCCTTTCTCAACCCTGTAAGGGACTCAACGTGTCTTACATATATAGGCTCCAATTTAATGCCATGTAAAATATACATATATAATAAAATAAATGCATATATTAAAACAATAATTAAGAACATATCAAACCTTAAAAACACTTGATAAAATCACGTAATCAATCCTATGGAATTCTGGGAGTTGTAGTTTTACAAACCATCTCTTCCAAAGAATGCTGCTGTCTCAGCAAACTACAAATCCCAGGACCCCATTGAATCGAGCCATGGTAGCTAAAGCAGTGTCAAACTGCATTCATTCTACCATATGATACACTGGATAAGAAACCTCCAAGGACTCCAGCTCAACTCCACTCTTGCAAACTCAGAACCAGGGGAGACTTTTAATTGAATCAATCCACCTGTAACAAAGTCTTCCTACTGTTCTCCACTTGACCGAGCAGTATTGCCTTAGGTAAATCAATTAGCATCGAGCATTGATTCCGTGGCACTGAGCCATGGCAGATAAAGCAGGGTCAAGCTGCAGGAATAGCAGGACTTGCCCAGGAGCTGCCTAAGGAGCAAAAGAAAATGGTCAGATGGGGGGGGGGGGAGGAAAGGGAGGGAGAGGGGAAGAAGTAGAAAGGGAGAAAGAGCAAGGGAGGGGAGAGACAGAGAAAAGGAGTAGAGGGAAAATGTGTTGTTCAAGGCTTTCATGGCTGGAATCACTGGGTTGTTGTGAGTTTTCTGAGCGGTATGGCCATGTTCCAGAAGCATTCTCTCCTGATATTTCGCTCACATCTATGGCAAGCATCCTCAGAGGTTGTGAGATTTGTTGGGAACAAGACATGTGGGGTTCATACACCTGTGGAATAATGTCCAGGATGGGAGAACTTGTGTCTTTTTGAAGCAGGTGTGAATGCTGCAATTAATCACCTTGATTAGCACTGAAAAGCCTTGCAGCATCAAGGATTGGCTGCTTTTGGCCTGGGGAATCATTTGTTGGGAGGTGATTAGCTGGCCCTGGTTGTTTCTTGTCTGGAATTCTCCTGTTTTTGAGTGTTCCTCTTTATTTACTGTTGTGATTTTAAAGGATTTTTTAAAATGCTGGTAACCAGATCTTGTTCATCTTCATGCTTTCCTTCTTTCTGTTAAAATTGTCCACATGCTTTGCAATGCTAATCAAGGTGATCACTTGCAGCATGCACAGTTGCCTCCAACAGACAAGAGTTCTTTCTCCCGCCCTGGACATTATTCCACAGATATATAAACCCCACTTGCCTCGTTTCCAACAAACAATGCAACCTCTGAGGATGCCTGCCGTAGATGCGGGTGAAATGTCAGGAGAGAATGCTTCTGGAACATGGCCATACAGCCCAGAAAACTCACAGCAACCCAATAGAGAAATAGAAGGAAATATGAGAAGGGGAGAGGGATAAGAGAGAAGAGAGGAAGACGGGGAGAGGGAGAAAGAGCAATGGAGGGGAGAGAGGGAGAAAAGGAGTAGAGGGAAAGAGGAGAAGGAGAGGGAGAAGAGCGGAAAACTGGAGAGGGAAAAGGAGCAAGGGAGGGAAGAGAGGGAGAAAAGGGGAGAGGGAGATGAGGGGAAGGCGAAGAGAGGGAAAAAGAGTGATGGAGGGAAGGAGAAAAGGAGTAGAGGGAAAGATGAGAAGAAGTGGAGAGGAAGGAGAGGGGGAAATGAGGAGAGGGAGAAAGAGGGAGGGGAGAAAGGACGAAAAGGAATAGATGGAAAGATGAGAAGAAGGGGGGAAGAGGGAAAAGAGTTAGAGAGTGGAGGAAGGCAAAAAAAAGGCTAGAAGTAAAGATGAGAAGAAGGGAAGAGGGAGAAAAGGGGAAGGTGGGGAGAGGGAGAAAGAGCGAGGGAGAGGAGAGAGGGGGAACAGGAGTAGAGGGAAAGATGAGAAGAAGAGGAGAAGGAGAAGAGAGGAAGGTGGGAAGTGGGAGAAAGAGCAATGGAGGGGAGAGAGGAGTAGAGGTAAGGAAGAGAAGAAGGGGAGAGGGAGAGAGAGGGAGTGAGTGAGGGGACGGGAGAAGGGGAGAGAGGAAGGAGAAAGGGAGGGGGGGAAAGAGAGGGGGAAGAAGTAGGCGGAGAGGTTGGGGGAGAGAACCCTGGACCCTTCCCCAAAAGCGTGCCCCCAGGGCTGCCCCACTGACCCGGGTTGAAGAGCACGGTGCCCTTGAGGTAGGCGTACTCCTTGGTGCTGATGTCCAGGCTCCAGCACTTGGCCAGGAAGCCTTGGATGGCTTGGATCTCCCCCGCCGAGGGCAGCTGGGGGCAGCGGGGCTCTGGGTCCTGGGGCGGGAGCCGCTCTTCCTCCTCCTCGTCGTCGCCGTCGCCCTGGTGGCGGTGGTGGCGGGGCTGGGCTTGGCCGGGCTTCTCCTGGGGCTGTCCGGGGTGTTGGTGGGGGCGCGGCTGGGTGGTGAGGATGCGCTGGAGCATGCTGGGCCGGGCGCTCTCCACGGTCTCGAAGTGGACGCGGTCCTGGGCCAGGCCGAGGGCGAGGAGCGGCGCCCAGCAGCTGCGCACCAGGACCAGTTGCTCGTCGAGCGGCAGCTCCTGGAAGCAGGGCACGCTCTTGACGAAGCGCAGCGTCTTCACCAGCACCGCCGAGGCCGCCTTGCAGGCCGCCTGGGGGCTCCGCAGGGCCACGCGCCGCCCGGCCCCGCACGAGCAGCCCGCCGCCCCGGCCCCTGGCCTCGCGGGGAGCGGCAGCGGAGGGGCCGGCAGCGGAGGGGGGCCCGCCAGCGCCTCCCCGCCTTGGCCCGCCGCCTCCCCCTCGCCCTCCCCCTCTTCCTTCTGGTGCTGGCGGTGCTCCTGGCTCTTGAGGATGTTGTAGAGGATGCTGCCCTGGCGCCGGTGGTCCGTGCAGCAGCGGCAGCGGTCCAGGCACGCCATGGCCGGCAAAGAGCGGGAAAGCCGCCTCGCCCGCACGCCCGCACGCCCGCCCTCGGGGCTATTTATAGCGCGCAGGAGTTCAAAGGCGCAGACGCTGCCGACTGGCTGGAAGGAAGGGACGGGGAGGAGGAGAGAAAGAGAGAGAAAGAGAGGGAGGGAGGGAAGGAGGGAAGAAGGAGAAGAAGAAAGCCCCCCCCACCAGGACTCCACCCTCTCCCCCCCCTCCCCTCCTTCTCGGGAGAGGAGGGCGTGTTGTCGCCGTCCCTTTCCAAATGCCCTCCCGCTTCTTCCGCCCGACCGTCCCACGTCGCGCGCTTTCCGCGAAGGGCTGAACGGGAGGGAGACCCACGCCAAGTTCAAGCGGCCGGAAAGAAGGAAGGAAGCGCCCCCTCCGGCTCCCCGCCACACCAAGGCGCTTCCGCCCAACGCTGCCTTCCGTGTCGGCGCGGAGTTGGCGCTTCTTCCAAGGCTTCCTTTGCAGCCTTTCCCTCGGTTGGATGGGGTGGGCAGGCGGGAAACGAACCCCTTTCTCATCTATATAAACAACAATGTAATGTTCGTTTGTGGGATTAACAAAACTCAAACACCACTGGACGAATTGACAAAAAAAATGATTTTCTCATTTGAGAGTTGTAGTTGTTGGTTTGGTGGGCATTGACCTTGAGTTTGGGTGTTATAGTTTACCTACATCCAGAGAGCACTGTGGACTCAAACAATGATGGATCTGGACCAAACTTGGCACGAATACTCCATATGCCCAAATATGAACACAGATGGAGTTTGGAGAAAATAGACCTTGACATTTGAGAGTCGTAGCTGCTGGGATTTATAGTTCACCTACAATCAAAGAGCATTCTGAACTGCACCAGCGACAGAATTGAACCAGTCTCTCCACACAGAATCCCCATGACCAACAGAAAATACTGTGTTTTCTGATGGTTTTGGTAACCTCTCTGGCACCCCTTTATGACCTCTGCAAGGATCCCACCCCCCAGGTTGAGAAATGCTGCCTTAAGGCCATCCAGCCCAACTCCCTTCACCAGGGCAAGAAAACATAAAGCCCTCTTGACAAAGAGCCATCCAGCCATAGATATAGATAGATAGATAGATACAATTCACACACACACACACATATTTGTATATGACAGATATAGTATCATAGATTTGACAGGGACCCCTAAAGAAGGACAATTATATGTTGCATGTTCCAGAGTAGGCAAACCAGACAATCTCTACATCAACACTGACAAAGAAACAAGAATAAATACTGTTTACCCACAAGCATAAAGAAATTACACATATTAGAAACCAACACTTTCTCGTTACTTTATTTTCCAGATCACCAAACTGGGCCACAGCAATGCCTGGCAGGGGATGGCTAGTGTGTGTGTGTGTGCATGTGGACAATTTCAACAGAAAGAAGGAAACCATGAAAATGGACAGAATCTGGCAACCAGTACAGTAGAGTCTTGCTTATTCAACATAAGCAGGCCAGCAGAATATTGGATAAGCGAAAATGTTGAATAATAAGGAGGGATTAAGGGAAAGCCTATTAAACATCAAATTACGTTATGGTTTTACAAATTAAGCACCAAAACATCATGTTTTACAACAAATTGGCAGAAAAAGCAGTTCAGTACACGGTAATGTTATGTAAACATCACTGTATTTATGAATTTAGCACCAAAACATCGTAATGTATTGAAACAGCTGTGGATCCAGGCGGAAGGCAAACTGCGTTGAATAATACGGAACCTTGGATGAGTGAAGGTTGGATAAGCGAAACTCTACTGTATTAAGAAACTCTAAAATCAGAACAGTAAATAAAGAACACTAAAAAAAACCAGGGGATTCCAGACAAGAATCAATCAGGACCAGCTAACATCACCAAACAAAGAATTCCTCCAGGCAGCAATCAGCCAGGCAAAGCTACTAAATGCTAATCAAGGTGGCCAATTGCAACATTCACACTTGCCTCAAGCAGACAAGAGTTCTTTCTTCTGCCCTGGACATTCCACAGGTGTATAAACCCCACTTGTCTAGACCCCTCAACTTCTGAGATTGGCTACTATAGATGTGAGCAAAACATCAGGAGAGAATGCTTCTGGAACATGGCTATACAGACTGGAAAACTCATAGCAACCCAGCCAGCAGGCTGTTAGGAATTGTGGGAGTTCTAGTCCAAAACACCTGGAGGACTGGACTTTGTCCATGCCTGTATTACATTACACCCAAGCAGTGTCCCTTCTCCGGAATAATAATAATAATAATAATAATAATAATAAGAAGAAGAAGAAGAAGAAGAAGAAGAAGAAGAAGAAGAACAGCAGTAGCAGTAGCAATAACAATAATTTATTTATAACCCACCCTATCTTCCCAATGGGGACTCAAGGCAGTTTCCAGAAGAAAACCAGCAAACATTCCATGCCGAAAGTGATCAACAAAACAAATCAAAACAACCAATAAATAGCATCAGTATAAACTTAATATATAAACTTAAAGGACAACTTGTTGTCCAATGCTTTCATGGCTGGAATCACTGGGTTGTTGTGAGTTTTCCAGTCTGTATGGCCGTTTTCCAGGAGCATTCTCTCCTGATGTTTCACCCACATCTATGGCAGGCATCCTCAGAGGTTGCGAGGTCTGTTGGAAACTAGGCAAGTGAGGTTTCTGTATCTATTTCTCCCACCCTGGATATTCCACAGATATATAAACCCCACTTGCCTTGTTTACAAGAGACCTCACACCTCTGAGGATGCCTGCCATAGATGTGGGCGAAACATCGGGAGAGAATGCTTCTGGAACATGGCCTTACAGCCGGGAAAATTCACAGCAACCCTTAAATGACAACCAAAGGCTAGATAGAGACACACAAACCTCATTATGCACATTTACATCAAAAGGATCTAAATCATTAAAGTGCAATTGAAAGTATAAAATGATAAGTGACGTTATATAAAATAATGTGATGATGATATCAACAGTCTAACAGCGCTAAAGTGCATTGCCAGAGTCTGAAGAAGAATTGCAAAATAGTCCCAAATTTTCCATAAGGAGACCTAAACAAGTTACATTTTTGCTTTCTCGTGGTGCAATGTATACTAATATTACTACTACTAATATTAACTTTATTTATATCTCCCCAAATGGACATGCAGCAGTTTGCAACAGATATTGGCAAACATTCAGTGCTGTAAGAAGCTGAAAAAAGACAAAAAATAACCAACTTCCCAAATCCCAAAAGCAAATCCACATCTACATCAAAAATAATAACACATTATCAAAAATTAGACAGTAAACATAATAAATGTACAATTGTACTAAAATATGATATACAGTTACCATCAGACAACATGTCTAGGGGTGGGTGAAAGGATAAACAAATGGGTATGCTTAGCCTTGTTTCCCATCTTTGAAGTAACTTATTAAGCATAAGCAAGTATTCCAAAATTAGGGGGGGGGGATCCTAAATGCACAACACTTGTGTTCCCAAACATTTCAGATAAAGAATGTTTAGTGTGTACCCACTATTTCATTGATTTGAATCTGCATGTGTAGAGAAAAGATATATTTTAAGCAGAAATCCAAGTAATCAGAGTATGAAGAGCAAGAGGTGGTGCAGGATATTCCCTAACCAGGAACATAACATATTCAGTATTTCTTTCTCTTGTTATTTATTATTTGCGAGCTTTTGCTTTTTTCTGTGTTGTAAAATGGGCAACAAATGAAAGCACCCAATACACATACACCACTGATGCAGGAGACAGTTTTTGATATGTTTTTCTTTCAGACAGCAGTGAAATTGAACCATCACAATTGTACAATATTTAGTACCAGTTTATCCTTATGAAAAGGAATAACAATGTTATTTTCATTTAACCAGGTCTTTGATCAAAATGGTAACTCTGTTTCACATCTACTTTCTTGATTTACACTTTAATTGAGTGTCTCCAGAAGTCATGGAAAGACATGTTTCAATAAGAATCCATTCTTGCTTTCCAGTTGCTCTCACTTCCAATCATGGTGGCTAAATAAACCTAATGTCTGAATGTGACAAAAGTTGACACTCAGTCATGTGATCCATGAGCGAGACAGAAAAACAAACCCTAGAAGAAAACCAACATTTCTCTGGTTTGTAGGAAGAGACCAAGCTAAGTAGTGCTTGAGTGCTTCCATTGGGAGGAGCTGTCCAAGGTACTGAACACTATCCCCAAAACAGGGTCAACATTTTGAACAGTTCCTTTAAAATTTTGGCCATAATCTGGAGCAAATTATTCTTGTTTCTTGTTTCTTTTCCTACAAGGCGTGTTTCTTTTCCTACAAGCCTAAGAAGGAATCCATGTTTTGTTGTGAATGGATTTAGTGCCAACACATGAATCAGACATTATATTTGCTCAAAATTCTGCAAAACAAAGTCTCGTCTCACAATTGTACATCACTACAACTACTTTTTATTCCTCACTAGTGTAAACAGCCATAGCCGGCACTGTCCAGGTGTCATTGGGACCTCTGCTTGCCTACTTTTCCCCTTCTCCAGCTTTGAGAGGGCCTATCTCACAATGGCAACATGAGGTTTTAGCTATGAAGTTTGCTAAAAAGACAGACATGCAGAGAAGTCCAGCAGATGTGGCACTTTCCAGTTGTGAACTCTGCTAAAGGAGACATCGGGTCCTTCTACACAGGGACATAATGCAGCTCAGATCTAGCATGGAAAATGCCAGTTCTGTCACACTGAGGCCACACATGGGGGTCTTGAGTTGTCTTGGTAGTTGTCTTTGGTATGGCTGGCCAGATAGCCAACCATACCAAAGTCAGGCTCCACCCACCTGCACTCTCTCCAGCTCTCCCTGGGTTCCTTTGGCTTGAGTTTAGAACCAGAAAAAAGGCTGCTACCATGCAGTAGGCATTTTACAAACTTGTATAGGGGAAAAATAGGGGTGCGTAGGGCAAGAAAGGCTGCCATCTCACCCTTTGACTGCCTTAACCCAGGGAGCATAGGACTCAGGATGACTGTTCCCACTACCCCAATACGAGTGAAGATATAAATCCTGGAGCAGGATTGGGATCTTTCCCCATTTTTTTAAAATCCAGGGTTCAGCCTCTTTAAGCGGCTTACCACTTAAATCTCAGACTGTATGTGTAGTCGAGAAGCATGAAAGCTAATGTGAATTGACACTGTATTATTTGACTCTATAGATGCACCCTGAGTTTTAATTGAATGAGTTTTCATGTTTCCCAGAAAAAAAAATGCTAACCTGCCTAGAAATCTCCTTCAAATCCTTGTTATAACAAACCTCCTTTTTTGCTTCTAGAAATCCCGGATTTGGATTTTCAGCTTGAAAATGGGCACAGTAACCCACGAAATAGCAAAAAAAACTCCAAATACACCAAACTTTGTCAAATACATCAATTACAATTTCCTTAGGAATTATGACTGGCCCTCTTACCCCTTGATTTTAGTAAACTCATTTTCACATCCCAAAAATGTAAAAGTTTGGAATTTTAACATTATCGCAACACTGCAACCTGGAAAGAAAGAAAAATGTTGACTAGCATGATATCTTAATGAATTATAGCCACCAAAACCAGTCATATAGACAGACGTTCTTTTGAACTGTTATGAAAAAAAAGAAGTTTCTGATATCAACCTTGTGCCATTCAAGTACACATGGAGGTAATTTTGAATCAATATATTTGATTCTCATCAGAAAGTGTGTGTTCTTCCCTGACATCTTTTCATAATATATGGAAATATTTGCAAATACATTTCAAGGGTATTTCACTTTATTAATGAGTATACTTGGAATAGGTATATTTTCTTCTTAATTATTTACATTTCCACTTTTCACTGACTGGAGAGGCCTTTTTTATATAGAAAAGTTACCATGGACTCTCAATTTCCTTTTATAAATTGCATGCAATATATTTCATTTATAGTCATCAATTGTGTGCTCATAATTCAGCCCCAAATGGGAGTTTCTATAATAAACTGTTTTGTTGGCTTATTCAGTAAACTGGTAGAGGCATGTTCCAATTTTGTGAGATTTATTACCTGTGTTGCTGGATGACCTTAGCATCTTGTTCTCTTTCTCCTGGTGATGAGAATTAAGAGTTATTACTGAGTGCATTGGAGACTTTTGATGCTGTTCCAGCTAGAAATGGTTTAACTCAAGGAAGCTAGCAGGTTTTAACTCTGTCTGCTTTGAAGAGAGAAAAAACAGCTGCTTTAAATCACTAATTGAAAGGGCTTAACTCAACATTTTAAAAATATCATGGACATGGTTTTATTGGGTGTATTTTTGTTAACTGAGAACTGGTTCCTCTATTACTAGCTAAGCCATGAAACCTACATAACAAAGAAGGATGTGTACATTATAAGGATCTGTTATAGGTCATGTTACAGTGCTACATAACCCCCATTAATTGTGCACCTTTACATTGTAGTTTCCATTGTGTGTGTGTGCGTTTGTGTGTGTAGAATCTCTGATAGGACTGCTCAGCTACTGTGAATGTAACCCAAGGCTAGGTACACACTTCCCACACAATAATGCTGAGTGCACCTGAAATAAACAGGTTATTTTGATGAGAAAGGAAATTGCAAAGAATATGAAGATTCCACAAATTATGGAAAATTAATCTGTTTCATATGTGTGTTGAAAGTAAAGTTTCAGATTTTCTACCTCCAAGATTTCACAACATTGAAGCCACCACACTTTCAGGATGAACATGTTTACAATTCTGGTGGCCAACCACATCACCATTTTCCCATAGTGGTGAGGTTCCTTGTTATTGTGAGACAAGATGCTACACTGACAGTCACAGTATTGGTGACAGAGTTTTCTGTGTCAGAGTTGTGCTGCAGAACCAGTCTAACCGTGCCAAATAATTGTTAGGCAGCAGTAGTAGTAAGGGGTGATACTGGTGAAGGATCTCTAAAAGATGGCAATGGCGCTCTTGATAACATTTGTTAGTATTGCACAGAAGGAGACACAGTAAATCCATATTTAATTACTTTTAGCACAAAACCCATTATGAAGCAATCTAAAATGAAATAAGTGGCAGGTGATCTGTCGGAGATGCTTTGAATGCAATTTTCCTTCTTCTTGGCAGGGGGTTGGACTGGATGGCCCACGTGATGTCTTCCAACTCTATGATGCTGCTCCCAGGACAAAAAGGATACTGGGGTACATCAGAGGACATTATGAGAAGCACCGTGACAGAGCACTAAACCAACCATGTGCCAGAATAGATTCCCAAAGAACATCTTATAGAATTTGACAATAAAGTTAACAATAGATGTTCATTATTAAGCCTAATTGTCTGGGAGCCAGAAAACCTCTGGACTGAAGCCAGGGACACTGTCAGGGAGGAATCTAAAAAAACACAATCTGCAGCCAAAAAGAAAGAGAAGTCTCAAGACATGATGAAAGAGCATTTTCTAGCAGTTAAGGACAGACTAGAAGCAAAAGTTAAAAGTGACAGGAATTTTGTCAGAACCCAGAATACAACTTTTCAGAGTCCTGTGTGCAGAGACAACAAGAACTACTGTATAATCAATGAAAAGTTGAAGATGACAAGAAAAAAAGAACAAGAAACCTCTTCTTCAAGACCTGAGAAATCAAATTTAAAATAAGAGGGAGGATGCTCTACAACTGGCAAGGGAGTACATTACATGATAAAATACACATAAAAAGTCAAGGGAAACAATACACTGAAGAACTATTATTTATTTATTTATTTACTACATTTATATGTAGCTAACTATATAAATATATAATTATAACTATCTAAAAGGGATTAAAAGGTGAAGGATGTATAAGACTCCATAGGCATAAGGATCACCTGAAACATGTTTCTGCCAAGAGCTTCCAAATACCTCGGTGCTGGATTTCAGACAAGTTCTTGAAGACAAAGAATTACTGTATGTATTCATGTGTAAATTGGGGAATTTTTTTGGGGGGGGGGGGAAATAATGGATTTTGATGTCACCTGTGGACAGGTATGTAGCCGGGGGAGGGGCTTGGGGGCTTCAGCCCCCCCCCCCCCGAAATTCTGATGGTGGTCCGCGAGAAGGCCTTACTGGTGCATTATTTAAACTACTATGTTTATTCATATCATGATCTGATCACTATACTCAATATATCCCATATGCATGGGGGTTTTGGGGTAACGATACAAAAGGTTTACTAGGGTAGACCCTCTTTCACTCAGACTCAGCCCCCCCCCCCCCCCCCGAAACAAAATCCTGGCTACGGGCCTGCCTGTGGATAAACCAGAGGTCATACCATGGAGACGGAAAAGTTTCAGTGGGGTTAGCTAATTCTGGCTGCCACTGCCATTTCCCTGTCTAGGCATTCAAAAAGGTCAGAAGTGGCAACAGTGAGAATAGAGGAGTCAGTGTTTTTTATGTTCTGGGAGAGAATAAGGTCTAGCCTTTTGTCACTGTATTTTGAGAGGAAGGTGGCTCCTTTTCTTATAGGAATTATGATACAGTACTTACATTGGCCCAGTTTTGGGGGTAGATTTTTTGACTAAATTTTCTAGAGTTATATATGAATATATAGAGTATGAGAAAGGTCGCTCAAGAATCCTCTTAAGTTTACAACGGGGCACTTGCTGACTGGTTATCTCATTCTCTCTCTGTTCCCACTACCACCCATACTAGCTGCTACTTGTAGAAAGCAACTGTGAACACTTCTTGTGCCAGCAACAATTTTTTTTCAACTGATGATAAAATTGGGCTGTGTCCATGCAATGCTTATAAAGGACAAGAATAATTTTCTCTATTTCAGAAAATGTATTCTTCCATCTGAGAGAGGCAAGAATAAGTGCAAATCAGCTCACTTAGTATATTTATGAAATTAAATAACCAAATTTATTTCAAAAAAGCTTCATAAGATAAATGTTCTCTAAGCTATCTCAAAAAAAAATTCTACAGCGACATTCTCACATTGATACTCAGTCTAGAAACAATGATGCAACAAAATGAATCACCGCTTCTCAGGTAAACTGATATAATGGACTAGCAAGTTATTGCTTTTTTCCCAATGTTCCAAGTCCTAGTATCTAAAATAAAGGGGAGGGAAGAAACTACTAAAGGTGATTTCTATTGTTCAATTCGCATGATGATTACTAGTCCATTTTTATTGTTATAGTCATAATAAAAATATACTTCAAAAACATTTTCAAGCCGACTACAACCACCCAGAACCTGGGAACCATCACCCAAGGGACCTTTTCATCAGCCACCCTGAGACTATGGAATGACCTGTCAAAATGACACAAGCAAAAATCTATTTCTTTCAGCAGGTCTGCCCAGTGAATTTTGAACTGTTAATTTACAAATTGCATTCTATTTGTATCACGTTTGTATTATGTAATTTGGTATATATGTTTGGGCTGTATTGTACCATTCATTAAACCATGAGGAGAGGCAAGTTACAAATAAAAAATGTTGTTGTTGTTGTTTTCAATAGTTTCCACCTTGACCTTAGAACTTGAAAAAATAGGGTCTACAGGGAATCTGCTGTAGATTTCATTGTAAATGAAATAGAAATGTAATATTTCCAGAAATTTCAAAACCATGTATTTTACACTTTTTTCCAGGAAAAGGAAACTGAAATTTCTAGTTAAAATGGGGGAAAATCATCATTACAACTCTTTACACTTTGTTACTATAGGAACATAGATTGTCTTTTATACCACTTTGCTGGGCATAAAAACATTGTGCTTGATAGATTAAAAGTACACTTTATTCGGAAAAACGAATTTACTTTTTAAAGTATCATTGCTACAAATGGAGTGTGAGGAAGACTTGACTTACAAGGAATCTTGTTTGCTTTTTCCAATTTGGAATGAAGCAAGAAACTTTTAAAAAATAGAAGAAGCAATATTGGATTAAACAAAGAAAATAAACAATTCATTTGCATTAAAATAACACAGAAAAAGAAACCAGCACCAGGAATTATAATGATGTGAGATACTGTACAAACCATAAAAGCCTACCTGCTATATAGTTTTCAGAAATAACGTTAGGCTGAAAGAATATACATAATTCATTTTGTTTCCATTTTTGCCAGAAACGCTTTTAAAAGAAAAAAATATTATTTCTATTTGCTATCACAGACATCTACAAGCTTCAAGTTCTCCTGAAAAGAACTATAATCTATTTATCTCAAAATAAGTAAAGGAGTCCAGCAATACTCTAAATGAAATCAAGTCTCCAGGACCAATGTACTACATCCAAGAGTATTGAAGGAACTAGCAGAAGTCATTTCAGAACCACTGGCAATCATCTTTGAGAATTCTTGGCAAACAGGAGAAGTTCCAGCAGACTGGAGGAGAGTTAATATTGTCCCAATCTTCAAGAAAGGCGGGGGAAAGAGGACTCAAGCAATTACTGTCCAGTCAGCCTGACAGCAATACCTGGAAAGATTCTGGAGCAGATCATGAAAGAGGCAATCTGCAAACACTTAGGAAAGAATGCTGTGACTACTAATAGTCAACATGGATTTCTCAAAAACAAATCATGCCAGACTAATCTTATCTATTTTTTGATAGAGTTACAAGCTTTGTAGATGCAGGGAATGCTGTGGATGTAGCATATGTTGGTTTCAGTAAGGCCTTCAACAAAGTCCCTCATGACCTTCTTGCAAGCAAAGTAGTCAAATATGGGCTAGGCAATAATAATAATAATAATAATAATAATAATAATAATAAACATTATTTATACCCCGCTACCATCTCCCCAAGGGACTCGGTGCAGCTTACATGAGGCCAAGCCCACAGTACATAATAACAAAAGCAATAATGAAAACAATCAATACAGCACAATTAATATAAATCACATAAACAATAAACAGTAAACAATAACACACAAGCATTTAAAAACCTATGGGCGGGCCAAATGTAATAGATTAACATTTAAAAAAATAATGCTGGGCATGAACAAGGTAGGATATGACTGGTATAGGGCTTCCAAGAAGAGATGAGGGGACGCAGTCAGTCCTAAATCAGTGGTAAAGTGCATTTAGAGGGCATATTACTGAGAGTTTTCCTTATTCTGGGAAGGCATACTGTAACAACCACGTTTTCAGGCTCCTCCTAAAGACTGCCAGAGTTGGGGCATGTCTAATGTCCTTGGGGAGCGAGTTCCAGAGTTGGGGGGCCACCACCGAGAAGGCCCTCTCCCTCGTCCCTACCAATCGCACATGCGAAGGCGGTGGGAGCGCGAGCAGGGCCTCTCCAGATGATCGAAGAGATCATGTGGGTTCGTACACAGAAATGTGGTCACGCAGGTAGGCAGGTCCCAAACCATTCAGGGCTTTGTAGCTTAGAACCTGCACCTTGAATTGGGACCAGAAAATGAACGGCAGCCAGTAGAGCTCCTTAAACAGGAGGGTTGACCACTCTCTGTTAAGTTGTACCAGTTAGTAACCTGGCTGCCGCCCGTTGTACTAATTGAAATTTCCAGGCCATTTACAAGGGCAGCCCCATGTAGAGTGCATTACAGTAATCCAATCTGGAGGTGGCTAAGGCATGGACCAGCCTGGCCAGATCCAACGAGGTACGGTCGCAGCTGGCGCACAAGTCTTAATTGTGCGAAGGCCCTCCTGGTCACCGCTGATGCCTGAGCTTCAAGCGTAAGTGATGAGTCCAGGAGGACACCCAGACTGCAGACCTGTGACTTCAGGGGGAGTGCAATTCCATCCAGTACAGGTTGCCACCCTATACCCCGATCCGGCTTGCGATCGACCTGGAGGACCTTTGTCTTGTCAGGATTGATCCTCAGCTTGTACTTCCTTATCCAGTTCGACACAGTAGCCAGACACTGGTCCAGTATCCTTGGGGCTTCCTTGGGGTCAGATGGAAAAAAGTAGTAGAGCTGGGTGTCATCTGTGTAGAGATGGCACCCAACTCCAAAACTCTGGATGACCTCTCCCAGCGGTTTCATGTAGATGTTAAAAAGCATGGGGGACAGAATGGAACCTTGCGGGACTCCACAGGTCAAAGGCCAGGGATCCGAGCAGGTGTCCCCCAGCTTCACCATCTAGGAACGACCCTCCAGGAAGGACCAGAGCCATGACAGAGCCGTGCCCCAAGGCCCATCCCGGAGAGCCGTCCAGAAGGACACCATGGTCGATGGTATCAAAAGCCGCTGACATGTCCAAGAGAACCAGCAGGGTCACACTCCCCCGGTCCAGCTCCCTGCGGAGGTTATCCACCAAGGCGACCAAAGCAGTCTTGGTACTGTGATCAGGCCTAAAGCCAGACTGTGACTGGTCCAGGTAATCAATGTCATCTAGGAATCCCTGGAGCTGAGATGCAACCACCCACTCCAGCATCTTGCCCAAAAACGGGAGGTTGGAGATTGGCCTGTAGTTACTCAAGACTGAGGAGTCAAGGGAGGCTTTTTTCAGGAGTGGTCTAACCACAGCCTGTTTCAGCCCAGATGGAAAAATCCCTTGCTCCAGTGATGCATTAATGATTAACACAAACCAATCAATGAATTCACCTCTGGCCAATTTAATTAGCCAAGAAGGGCAAGGATCCAGAGCCTACGTGGTTGCCCTCACAGCCCCAAGGACCCCTTTCACATCCTCAGGATGAACAAGCCAGAAAGAATCCCACAAAACTGGACAAGCAGATGCCTCAGTCACCTCCCCTGGCACTGTGTTTAAGCTGGTGTCTAACTCGAGGCGTATCTGAGCGACTTTATCTGCAAAATGGTTGTCGGGTCGTCAAAGGCTTCCTCCACCCCAGGGGGGTGAAGGAGCTCCCCAACGACCCAAAACAGTTCTGAAGATCTATTGGATGCAGACGCTATGCGGGCAGTCAGGAAAGTATAGGCCCTAAGTGAGGCTCTAGCCCATGTTTGGTTGGAGACACCCTGAGATTTCCTCCAGATGCACTCTAGTCTCCTTCTCATGTGCTTCATCACTGCCAACTACCCAGTAAACTAAGGAAATGGCATGTCTCTGCGCAGCGAGAGGGGACATTCGGGAACTATTGTGTCTATCACCCTAGGGCAGGGGTCCTCAAACTAAGGCCCGGGGGCTGGATACGTCCCTCCAAGGTCATTTACCCGGCCCTTGCTCAGGGTCAACCTAAGTCTGAAACGATTTGAAAGCACACAACAACAACAACAACAATCCTATTTCATCAGCCAAAAGCAGGCCCACACTTCCCATTGAAATACTATTAAGTTTATATTTGTTTAAATTGTTATTCATTTTAATTATTGTATTGTCTTGTTAAGGGTTTTTTTGCAATACATATAAGATATGTGTAGTGTGCATAGGAATTAATTCATGTTTTTTTTTCAAATTATAATCCGGCCCTCCAACAGTTTGAGGGCCCGTGACCTGGCCCTCTGTTTAAAAAGTTTGAGGATCCCTGCCCTAGGGAGTGACTATTAAGTACAACATATAGGCATATAAAACATCAACTAAAACTCCATTTAAAACAGCACTCAGGTAAGGAAACATGTTATCCAATATTTGAGAGGCAAACCAAAATATTTGGGAGGCAAGAACAAATGGTTTAGGCTTTTCCATTCAAAACATGAAGGTAGAACCCTGTGGGTACTTGGGGAAATTCTGAACCAGAGTTTGCATATATGGGTTCCTATTCCAGGTTTTAGCCAAATGCAAGTTCCAGTGAATGCCTGAAGATATAATTATATTTAGCATGCTTCTAGAGAAGAGGATAAACAATGTACTAAAGAGAAACATTTTCATTGGCAAATCTTGATAACAGATGAATAGATATTGATCTGCATCTTCTGGCACTATTATCTGAAGACCATAATAAACATGATGTTGTATTCATCTTTATTTCTTACCTCTAAGTATGGTATTATTTATAGCAAGGTGATTTATCATAATGGAAGTAATGTTTTCTTATTCATTTTCACTTGCTTTAATAATTGTATTCTGTTCCACAGGATGACTTAGCAGTGCTGAATTTTAGGTTGAGATTGATATGTTTCTCATCTAGACAGTCATGTCTTTTTTATAAAACGGTGAATGCTTTAATTTTCTTTGTATCAGTTTCAGTTTGATGTGTATGTCTTCTATTTTTGGTACCAGCCTAATTTCATTGAATACATACCAAAGTTTATTTATTGCTGTTTATCTCTGACCATATAGTTTCATACATCAGTTGTTGTTGTGTTGTGAACTTATTGTGACGTTTTCTGTGGTTGAGTGCATGACTCGCTCAATGGCTGAGTGGGGAAATCTAATCTTGGTCTCCCTAGAGTTGTACTCCAATGTTCAAACTCCTCCACGTCACTGACTCCCATAAAGCCCTAAATGGTTTCTGGCCCAGCTTGCCTATCCGTACATCCTTATGAACTTTCTAGTAATTTCAGATAGTCTGGGGAGGCCCTGCTCTCAATCCTGCCTTCTTTGCAGGCACATCTGGCAGGGATGAGAGACAGGGCCTTCTCAGTGGTGGCTCCTCAGCTGTGGAAATCCCTCCCTCGGGATATAAGATTGGCCCCCTTCCTCCTGACCTTTTGAAAAAAAGTAAACACCTGGCTCTTTGAACAAGCCTTTGGCAATAGACAAACACAGAATTATGTAAGATTGAAACATGGAAAGGCTTAGACGATGCTACTGGAAAATGAGATTAATAGGAAGACATTGGTTATTGTATGTTTTAATAGTTTTTGTATGGATTTTATAGTGTTGTTTTAAATGTTTTAATTGTATATTGTGGATTGTTATGGCATCGAATTGCTGCCAATTTGTAAGCTTCCTTGAGTCGCCTTCGGGCTTGAGCAAGGCGGGATAGAAATATCGTAAATAAATAAACATTTGTATTCCACCAGATGAAATATTTGTTGTAAATAAGAAGAGTGGGCATGTAAGGAATGATTCCTCAGTCATCCCCCACCCTTACCCAAGATTTCTTTTGGTGTTTTGATCTCACCAGGAAAAGATCAAATATTGTCTTTTGACACACAATCAGGACCAGGCTATTAATGATTCAGTTCAGCCTGCCAGATATTGCCAGCCTGCAATCCCAGATACCCTATTGACTATAACCAGCAGTGAGGAATGCCAGAAATCATAGTCCAACAGCATCTCCGAATCTGCACAATTCCCAATGGGGTTTTAAGTGGCCCCCAAGAAGCATCAAGGCAGAAATTGGCAACCCTTTAAAAAATGTACTTTATTTATATCCCCCTGGAGACTTAAAGTGACTTTTTTTCAGCACTAGGAAGTGTGAATGGCTCACTGTAGTCCATGAAAGGATGACTGGTTATTCAACCCTCTAAAATTAAGCATATCTAAGCTCCTTAAAAATTAATAAGAGGACTGAATAAAAAAAACTTCTGAAACAAAGAACTTTATAAAGCAATCAGTTAGGCATTATTGTCTGACTTTGCACTGTATAAACTAAATAAAAATAAGAATTAGCCCAGGTCTCATTATTTCATTAATTTGAGGATATGCATCTATTTTCAATCAAAAGTTTAAAAACGGGATAAAACTTGGTAGGGTGGAGTGTGGGAATCAAAATAGTACATAATGAATTACAACATGTGGGCACTCTTTAAGCTTATCTTTGTTCTAGCTCTTTGAACAGCATAAATTAGAGTGGTTGCCATGGTTTACAAACCACATGTAGTAATCTAGGCACTAATGCAGAGCCCGCAAACTTTTGCTACAACCTCCCTAGTCTGTGCAGCTGATATCCTGATTAGAGTTTCAGTGTGATATAGGTCAGGGTTGTTACAAAATGGAAGGAGGATAAGGAGTAGTTTGCAGCTACCTTGGTGGTTTCATCATCTCATCAGAAAGGCATTCTCACATCATGGGAACCCTGGCTCCATGTTATTCCCATGAACCCTTTTTTCTTTGAAGATGTTTATTTCTGAACTTGGTTTTCAGATTTCAGGCACACTGCATGCCATTTCAGCATATTCATCTATCTACAGCATTCTCGATTTAAGCAAATTGTTCTTTTGTCCTTCACCTCAAACAGAGAAAAATGCTGTCATCACTCAAATGTAACTGACCATCAGCAAAGCAACTGTTTAAAATAGCCCTGTCTCCATTAAATGTGTGAGAAAGAACAAAATTGGTTAGTGAAGGCAGTTTTTTAAAAATAAACAGAGGGGCCATATAACTTGACATATAACAGCTGACCAGTGTCACAGTATAATCTTCTATCTTTGCCATGCATGGCATAATTTATTAGGGGTTTCCTTTTCCTTCTCTCAAGAAAACCTTCATTAAAATCACCAAGGCCATTTCCAAACTGTCTAGAGCAGATTAAACATTCTTATCTAAGTTAAGTTAAAAATAATTCAGATTTCTTGCCTTGGCTTTCAAAACATACTTTTGTAGCCTCAAGAAACAAGTAAAGGGTAAATTCTAACACAGAGAAATTTAAAAACAAAATGGAACCAAATGTCTCTTCATCATTCTGTGATTACAAAGTTTGCTTTAAAGTATTTACTTTCTGGAGAATGTAGGAACCCAGTTATGACTATATTAGAGACAAAATGAATGTTTGACTTGTTTGCTTAGAACAGAAAAAAAATGAATTTCCTTGCAAAAATCTATTGAAATTGATTCAGTAAAAGAGGCACAGGCATAGTGGGTATGCATTTACAAGCAGTCCTCGTGTTACAAACATCGAACTTACAAACAACTCATAGTTAAGAACGGGGATAAGACAGCAGGAAGTGAGAGAAATTTTCCTTTAGGAAGGGAAATTCACCCCTGAAAAAGTTATCATGAGGAAAATGGGACTCTACTGAAGCTTTCTCACCAATCTTTTTTTCCACAACAAGCCATTTTTTCAAAATCTAAGAACAAACCCACAGAACCTATATTGTTTGTAATTTGGGGACTGTCTGTATATTTAATCAGCATATTCTGAACATCTTTCTTCCTTGATATATATTTCGTGTTCGATGTTTTGTCATTGCCAATGGTCTTTCCTCATTACATTTAAAACACTGTTTCATATTGTTTAAGAATTGTGACCTAAATTACATTTTGTCCATCTAAGAGTAAAGAGTTAATTCCATTTGGCATGTTAAAAGTTCTTGTGTCACTATCTTGTGTCTTTTAGTCACCTCTAGAACTTGCCTAATATTGCTGTTTTCTCATTTTGTGTTCCTATAAATATAGTGAAAAGCTACTTGATCAACTATATTGGGGGATGCGTATTATCTACCATTTGTGCCAGGGACCAGTATAGGTTTGGTGTCCCTTATTTGAAATACTTGAGATCAGAACAGTTTTGGATTTCAGATTTTTTTTTCAAATTTTGGAGTATATTTGTACATACTGAGAAATCTTGGAGATGAAATTAATTTATACTTCACATACACATTGCATGCATAGCCTGTGAGCAATTTTACATAATATTTTAGTATATTTGTGCATAAAATAAAGTTTGTGTACACTGAAACATCAAAAAGGTAAATACGTCACTATATCAGACACCCATGTTGACAATTTTGGAGTATTTTTTTTATTTCAGAATTCAGCATACTTCATGTTCAATCCAGAGGCTAAAGCTGTTTTTGTGTTTTTGCCCCCATTCCTTGACATTGTCCATGGACCAGAACTTGCTTGCCCGTAAATTTGCATGAGAATCTGACCCAGGGACCATGACTTTGAGTAGCACTGGCACAGATTTCAGTCAAAACTGGTGTATAACATCATCATTCTCATCCTGCATCAAGCATTATTGTGATCATTTCTAAAAAGTCCAAAGCATAACAATCCAAACAATATTGTGACTAATTCAAACATATTACAATAGCTAATACAGGTAGATCACTGTTACCACTGCTACTAAATGCTACTACAGGGTTTGTAGAAGAAGCTGTCTCTATGCACTATGTTATAGAAGACTAGCCATAAAAGACACACTAAGGAATACGTTCAGTGAATTGAGCTTAGTGTAGGTTTCTTGCACAATGAGACTAGTCCCCTTGTATCAGTTCTGGTTTGCTTGTACAAGACCTTGTGACTCATACTGTATAAGTGAATTAGCTTAGCCCTGCGTCTCTTCTGCTTGATTTTGATGTGCTGCTCTCTTGATTATCAGCAACTTGCTTAATTTCAGATCTGGGCTATTAATATGACATACTTTGGTTGCTGAAGACATTGTGCTCCCTATGCTTTTAGAAAATAATAAGAAACAATTGCTTTTTTCATCATTGTGCACAGCAGGAACAGAACAGTCATTCACAAAGAACTCAATCCAGCAATGATAAAAACATAATGTGGTGAATAAGATCTTATTACACATAGGTCATTGTTCAGTTTTATGTCCAAGCACATTTAGTGGGCCATGCATAATGTCATTTATTTTTGTACTAATTAGTTTGTGTTGTTCCTTGCTGAGGCATGTAAACTTCTGCTTCAGTGCTTCAGTTGTTGCCATAATAGGGTGTGTAAGAGAGCTTTTTAATCTCATCTTCCTAAAGAGTTCACACTCTAATGCCAGCTTTTATAATGGTCCTTGGAGAAGAAGGTTCTTAAGCTAAGAGGCAGCCATGTGAGCTACTGGGCCAGGAAAGTTGAGAGGTGTGTTTATAGCTTTAAATTATGAAAACAAGGTAATGTTTCAGCACATTAACTTACAATTTGTCCAGAGTACACTTCATAATGAAAAACTAGGCACAGTGATATTGGAAAAGAGATGGGAATTGTGCATCCTCCAGATTAGTTTGGTACTTGTAGACCATGGAGCTTTCCAGATTTGTTTGATGCTTCTAGAATAGAGATGGGAGTTATGATCCTCTACATATGTTTGTTGACATTAGAGTAGAGATGGGAATCATGGGTCCTCTTGATTAGTTTGAAGTTACTAGAGAAGAAATTGGAAATAAGGTGCTTTCCAGATTGCTTTGTCAATGCTAGAGTAGAAATGGGAACTATGGGAGCTCTGGATTAGTTTGGTGTTGCTCAAGCAGAAATAGAATCATCAGACCTCAAGGTCAGTTTGATGATACTAGAGCATAGATAGAGATCATATATCCTCCATACTAGTTTGATGATACCAGCACATAAACTGATTATTTGGGTGATATTAGAGCAGAAATAGGAATCACAAGACTTTTGAGATTAACTGGATGTTACTAGAACACAGATGGAAATGATAAGCGTTCTAGACTGGTTTTTTATTTATTTATTTATTTATTTATTTATTTATTTAGAGCTTTTATAACCCGGTCTTCTCGACCTCCAAAGAGGGACTCAGGCTGGCTAACAGCAGAAAATTCAACACAAATATAGTAAACATAATAGCATCATAATACATTAATACAAAATACATTAAAATACAGATCATACAATATCATACAATTACAAAAGCCAGGTCGATGATACTAGGGTATAAATGTGAATCATGGGCCCTCCTAACTAGTCTGGTGATACTAACACAGAGATAGGTATCTCCAGCCCTCTAGATTTGCTAGCCAAAATAATCCATAATATATTTTTAATGTGACCTTCTAATGTTGGACTGCAGCTTCCATTGTACAACATTGGCTAAAGCTGATGGAACCTCTGGTCAGACATCTGGAAGGTCACATTATTTCCCCATGGATTATAGAAGTAAAAGGTGCAATATATTTAAAAATGAATATATTTTGTACCAATTTGTACCCTGAAACTGTGAACTCCAATGCACAAATCAGTTTTGTTGCATTTGTTTAAACTAAGTGAACAGTTAAAGAGCAAAAGGAAGGATCCCCAAAAGGGCAAAAAATGTAGTTGTCTCCTAAAATACCCTGATAAACTTTACAATGTGTCCAATTAATTAATAGAATCTATATATATAAAATTCTAACGGTCATCCATAGGCGCTCAAAAACGGAGAAACCACTGGACCAAATCTCACCAAATTTGCCCTTCAGATACCTCATCCCCCAAGGTATGACCAACAACCCTCAACATTACTAAACACAACAAAACAAACTCACAATTTCCGATAAACACGGAGCATGCACAGAGGCCTCGGGAGGAATACGATGAGGAGGAAGGACTCCATTTCCCAGCTTCCCCTGTGCCCAAATCACCCTCCGCATGTGCACTACCTTTTTCTAATTTTTCTAAATCCAGAACAAAGCCTAACTGGCGAAAAAGGCCTAAAGCTTCCAATATATTCCCAGCCCCCTCCCCTAGATCTGTAAAAATGGTTCCTTCCTGTGTTATCTATTCTATTCCCCTCCCTTCACCCTCCTCTCCCGCCCCGCAATGGTATCGCCCAAGTGCAGAAGAGAAAGCGTTCCTGGCTTCCCGCTCTTTTTTTCCTCCTCACCCCCCCTCCGCCTCTGACGGTGATCTCTCCCCAAAGAGAGAGAGAGGAAGAGCCCTCCCCCCCCCTTTTTTCCTGGCACCGAGTGGTTTCGCCTGGCGGCCGCGCAGCTCCTCCTTTCACTGCTTCCTCAGCGTGCTTTCGCTCTCTCTCTCTCTCTCTCTCTCTCTCTAGCGCACCCAGACAAGAGAGAGCGAGGAGAGAGGCGGGGCTTCGCAGCTGAGAAGACCACGCCCCCCTTGCCGCTGCCGGCATTGACACCAAATTTGGACACAACCCAATGTATGTCCTCCACTCAAAAAATTGATTTTGTCATTTGGGAATTGTCCTTGCTGGGATTTATAGTTTACCTACAATCAAAAAGCATTCTGAACTCCACCAATGATGGAAGTGGGCCAAACTTAGCACCCTGGAAGGGTTTGGTGGACATTGACCTTGAGTTTGGGAATTGTAGTTCACCCACATCCAGAGAGCACTGTGGACTCAAACAATGATGGATCTGGACCAAACTTGGCACGAATATTCTATATGCCCAAATATGAACACAGATGAAGTTTAAGGGAAATACACCTTGACATTTGGGAGTTGTAGTTGCTGGGATTTATAGATCACCTGCAATCAAAGAGCATTCTGAACTCCACCAATGATGGAATTCAACCAAACATGGCACACAGGACTTCCATGACCAACAGAACACACTGGAAGGGTTTGGTGGACATTGACCTTGAGTTTGGGAATTGTAGTTCACCCCCATCCAGAGAGCACTGTGGACTCAAACAATGATGGATCTGGACCAAACTTGGCACGAATATTCCATATGCCCAAATATGAACACAGATGAAGTTTAAGACCCGCCTCCTCCTCACCTTGACATTTGGGAGTTGTAGTTGCTGGGATTTATAGTTCACCTACAATCAAAGAGCATTCTGAACTCCACCAATGATGGAATTCAACCAAACATGGCACACAGGACTTCCATGACCAACAGAACACACTGGAAGGGTTTGGTGGGCATTGACCTTGAGTTTGGGAGTTGTAGTTCACCTACATCCAGAGAGCACTGTGGACTCAAACAATGATGGATCTGGACCAAACTTGACACAAAAATTCCATATGCCTAAATATGAACACAGGTGGAGTTTGGAGGAAATAGACCTTGACATTTGGGATTTGTAGTTACTGGGATTTATAGTTCACTACAATTAAAGAGCATTCTGAAACCCACAAACAACAGAAATGGGGCAAACTTCCCACACTGAACCCCCATGACCAACAGAAAATACTTAAGGCCATCCAGTCCAATTCTCTTCACCAGGGCAAGAAATACTGTTTACTCCTAAGCATAAAGGAATTACATATATTAGAAACCAACACTTTCTCATTACTTTATCTTCCAGATCACCAGACTGGGCCACAGCAATGCGTGGCAGGGGACAGCTAGTAGTTAATAAGTTACCACACCAACACAAGTTACAAAAGAACTAGTATCTCTTGCTATAAAACTTTTTGGAGAAAGTCTTTTTAACTGAACATAAAAAATAGCATTTCAATAGAAAACCTTGCTAGCTGGAAAACCTTAACAGAATCACAAATTATTTTGATGATGTTTATCAACTTGCGGGCATGAGGGAAACCATTCTTTTCAACAGTGCTCTTGGTAAAATCTCCAGGAAACAAAAAATATAAAACTACAATTGTCACCAGTATCTGTTAGTTTTACTGAAATACTTTGGTAATCAAAGATTATCTTTGTGGTGAATTATATATGGTTTGGGGAGAAATGTGTTCGTTTTTCTTGGGTTTTGTTATTATACCAGCAGAAATCCTTGACATTGACCTACTTTATTTCTTGAATTATTTAGAAGTTACTGTGTTGAATATGATGTCCTTGTCTGCAAGGAGAATAATATTACTACAGGATTTTAAAATAACACATACATTTCAAGTGTTTGGCTTCTGCTATTGAAAAGCAACTTGTGTAGCAATCCATTTAATGTAATAGTAAATCTAGAATTATTTCAAAACTGGTCCTTGGTTTTCTGTGACACTTTCTCAAAAGGACTCTTCACAAAGACATGCTCATCAGTTGAGGACTTCAAAATCAAACAATGACTCGTGTGTGTGTGTGAATGTGAATACATCATCAAGATTATAATATGGAGAAGCATGATCTCTCAGTGGCAAACTACACATACATTTTTTGCATGGAGAACATCCCAGACTCAATCACTAAAAGCTTCAGTTTAAAAAAATCAAGTAGCAAGAGATTAGACAGTACCATGTATGGAAGCCTGAATTGCCACTGTCAGTTTTACTAGGAGGGGTAGCATTAAGATTTTCTGTTTCAGCTTGTTACATACTGGTAATATGACTATTTAGACCAGGAGTGGAGAACAGCTAGCATGTGGGCCGATCAGTGCCTCCAAGTTGTCTTCTGATGGCCAACTCCTTGTTCCACAGCCAGTTCATTTCCACTCTCATTTAGTTTATTTCTTGCTTCAAGTAACTAGTAATTACTTATAACTATATATAGTTAGCTTTTCAATAACTAAGGCATGACTAAATTGCAATGGCAGAATACTGAATAGCAACATCACTTTAAAGATTGAACCATATTTGTAATCACTGTATTTAATTGATTGTAAGGCACAGTTTTTACCATTTAAGGGGCTTCAAAATTGGGTGTGCCTTACATTCGCAGGTCTGTTTCCTGCTTCAGCCCATAGACTTAACATTATTATTGATTCCTGAAGACAGCTGACTTGCAAATTTCTCTATATTCTTTCCTCACCCTACTGGAAAGCCAAATGGAAACAAACAAATTGGTATTGTGTGTGCAGAGGAAATTTGAAAAAAATATTCTAAGAAAATTATTTTTTCCTAAAATTAAAGTTTAAAATTGATGTGCACCTTACATTCTATGGTGCCTTTGATTCTATGAAATATGGTTATTACTTTTGAAATGTGACTTTCAAGCACTGACACAATGGATGTTCTGACTGATCTTTGAAAGTCCCAGGTTTTATTTTAGACATCACATAACATTCTCATGCTCAGCTATTTCCTGGAAGCTCAAGGACTTTTAATTTCCACTAAATTAAGACAACATATTCTGAAATGAAATGTATCTACACCTGCCTTGTGTATTTCTACATTTTCAGAACTAGGTAAACAGTATACCCCACTATTTTGGGGAGCACTGATTCAACAGAAATCAAGTGAGGAAAAGACAAATGTCAACACTAATTTTTTTTCCCTGGATGTGAAAGATCTGGGTGGCTACAACTTGTGAATAAGCAGGCACAATCAAAACAAAAAAGAATTGAAAACTCTTGGAACTTCAAAAAATATTTTCTCCTGAGATGTTCTAACAAACTAGAAATTTCTTAGGCAATCTTGAGTAGCAAAAGTGGAACCAGAGACGAAACAAGCAAGAGAAAAATAGGTATAGTTCTCTACACCACACAAAAAAGCATGCAATATTTTTATTCAACATATATATATGTGGTATGAAAAAAACCATTCAGAAAATCCTTGAATAATTAAAAAACATTTTGAAAGACCAGCTGAAAGATTATTCCAAAATGCATTCAAGGATTGTTTTTTTATTATTTCAAGGATTTTCCCCTGTCTTATAATTTCCATTCTGATGACCTAACAAAGGGCCTGTGCACACTAGCAGATAATCCTGGTAGATGTCACATTAGCTGGTGTGTCCAAAGGATGCCCCAGACTAATGTGGTATAACCTGGAGTAAACAATTTAATCTGGTTTACATCCACATTAAGAAACTATCTGCAAAGATTCAGATCTTTGCAGATATGCAGTCTGTGGAGACAGACATTTGGGGCCGCCATCTCCTCTTTCTTCTCCAAAACTCCATCATAACAATACTCAGCATAATTGAGCTAAGGGAAGCCCCCAGGAACAGTAAGGAGTTTGTTTCATTGTTTTGGAAGCAAAAGGGGGGGGGGGCAGGAAAGGTAGTGTGGCATTCATTGGCACAGCGAGCATGTCTGGCCACCTCCACTTCCCACCAATGTAGTGGTGTTTTGCTCACCTGTATGACTGCAAAATGTAGCACAAACCAACATTTTTAATGCTGGTTCATGTCTCATTTCAGCCAGTGTGAAAGGTCTCTTATATACCTATGCATTTTTAAAAAAAGATGAGATGCCCTTGAGACATGCTTATGTGCTCTCACCCATTCTCTGTGTTTGGCTGTTTAAGGATGCTTAGCAAAGGATTCTTAATGCACCTGCCCTTTTCTACTGTAGGCAGGCGCTCGTGGCTACAGTAAAACCCCATTTTTTCACAGGTAAAGCCTTCTTGCATTGTTTATTGCACACACATCTCTGCAATTGACATACACTGCCCAACATAAGCCTTGTTTTCCAATACCAATGCATTTTTTTAATTTTTTAGAACTCCTAAACTTCCAGTATATAGATTACAAGGGGAAGGGGGAGTTGAGGAGTAATTATTTATTTGTTGCTCAGATGCTTTGTTATCTGAGATATGCCTATATGTGTACTGCTGAGTGGTAGTTTTCCCATTATCACAATTATCATTATAAGATTATTATTTGATTATATTGCTATGACCTACCTTGCAATCCTATGTACATGACTTGATGACTCTAAACCCATTGAGCATGAAGGGTAATCACATGCTTTGACTAACATTGCCATCTTTTTGTTACTACCCATAATACTAGAGTATAATGCACTACTGAATGTAATGTGCATCTCAATATTGAAGGTGTGCATTACTAAAAAAGAATTTGCTGTAAAATGTAATGTAAAATGGTGGTGGCCATGAAAAGGCTGATGGGAAGCCGTACCTCTCCATCTGGCTTCTCCACCAGCCTTTTGGCGACCACCATCAGCTTCCTACCGGCCATTTCATGGCCACCTCTGCTTCTCTCTCCTTTGTCCCCAGATAGGATCTCTTGCTCAACAGCTCATATGGGTTTAGGTATGTGACTCTATTTTGCCATAAAATCTAATGGACGCCTCAATTTTAGCAGTGTAATTTAGCCAAAGAAGGTATGTGTTAGACTCGAGCAAATATGGTATATTGCATAGGCCAAATAGACTCTTTCTCCAGCAGTATAACTACAATTTAAAAAATACAGGGACAGATCATCTCCTCAGGTTCTTTAGCCTGTAAACAGTTAATATGGATTTCATTATTTCACTCCTTTTTATCACAATTTAGGATTTATTAGATTAAAGTTTTTTATTGATCAATCTGAATTTCTCTCTGCTTTATTGCTCTTATTACTGTTTGTCATCAAGTCTTCTAAAACTTATGGAAATCCTATGAATGAGAGATCTCAAAGAAAAAATTGTTTTTAATAGCCCCACTAAGATAATCCTTTCTTTGATGTAGTCAAGGATATAATGTAGTTTTTTCCCATAAGTGACGTAATTCCATAATATGCCCAAAGTATGATAGATGCAATTCAGTCATTTTCTAGTTAAAGTCCAGGAATGGTTTGCTCTTAGACCCATTTATTTGTCTCTTGTCTGATTCCAAAAAGATCACGTCAACTTCCAAAGAAAGACCTTTGCTATAGATGTAAACTCCAGCAAAGGATCACTGCCTTGTCATGACGCTGGAGCTTGAGCACCTGAATGATGCCACGAGTGAAACCGTGAAGGGCCACCCAAGACGGGATGGCACAGAGGTCAGACCAAGCGTGATCCATGGGGAAGGCAATGGCAAACCTTACTTAGGCGATCCCTCGTTGCCCGAGTAGGATGATCCTCTAGGATCAGTGTGCGGTGGGTCCGTAGGTGACTGTGGAGCCCTATTCTTGATCTGCATCTTCTCCGGCAGTGAGGGCATTGGTTTCCAGATGGAAGGTGGTCCTGGTCGGGGTTGGCTTGATGCACCTTCCTCTTGGCACATTTTTCCCTTTCACCCTCCATTCATGCCTCTTCAAATTCTACAGCACTGCTGGTCACAGCTGGAGCACTCAAGGGCCAGGGCTTCCTAGTTCTCAGTGTCTATGCCAGAGTTTGTAAGGTTGGCTTTGAGCCCATCTTTAAATCTCTTTTCCTGCCCACCAACATTCCATTTTCCATTCTTGAGTTCGGAGTAGAGCAACTGCTTTGGGAAACGGTGGTCAGGCATCCAGCGGAGTTGATGGTGGAGGATCATCGCTTCAATGCTGGTGGTCCTCGCTTCTTCCAGCATGCTGACATTTGTCCGCTTGTCTTTCCAAGAGATTTTCAGGATTTTCCAGAGGCAGCACTGATGGAATCATTCCAGGAGATGCATGTGACGTCTGTAGACAGTCCACATCTCGCAGACATATAGCAGGGTTGGGAGGACAATAGCTTTATAAACAAGCACCTTGGTATTCCTATGGATGTCCCAGTCCTCAAACACTCTCTGCTTCGTTCGGAAAAATGCTGCATTCACAGAGCTCAGGTGGTGTTGTATTTTGGTGTCAATGTTGACTTTGGTGGAGAGGTGGCTGCCAAGGTAGCAGAAATGGTCAACATTTTCTAATGTTACACTATTAAGCTGTATCTCTGGCTTTGGAGAGGGATTGGCTGGTGATTGCTATAAGAGCATTTTGGTTTTCTCGATGTTCAATGACAGGCCGAGCTTCTCGTATGCTTCTGCGAAGGTATTTAGAGTGGCTTGTAGGTCTTCTTCTGAATGTGCACAGATGATGTTGTCATCAGCATACTGGAGTTCTATAACATATGTTGTTGTAACCTTGGTTTTGGCTTTCAATCTGCTGAAGTTAAATAGCTTGCCATCTGTCGAATAGATGATTTCCACTCCAGTGGGAAGCTTCCCATCAACAAGATGAAGTATCATAGCGATGAAGATGGAGAATAAAGTTGGGGCAATAACACATCCCTGTTTGATACCTGATTCCACCTTAAATGGGTCACTTTGGGAGCCATTGCTGTCCAAGACTGTTGCCATCATGTCATCATGGAGGAGCCACAGAACGTTCACAAATTTGTTAGGGCACCCAATTTTTTGGAGGATGGTCCAGAGAGCACTGCGTTTCAATGTGTCAAATGCCTTTGCAAGGTCAATGAATGCCATGTACAGAGATTGATTTTGTTCCCTGAATTTTTATTGTAGCTGTCATGCAGTGAAGATCATATCCACTGTTCCTCTAGAGGGGCGGAAGCCATTCTGGGAGGGTGTCTTCTGAGTGGGATAGAAGGTGGTTTGCAAGGATTCTTGTGAGGATTTTCCTAGAGGAGGTTAGAAGGGAGATACCTCGATAGTTTCCGCAGTCTGTTATTTCCCCTTTTTTGAAGAGGGTGATGATGGTGGCATCGAGTATTCTTGCTAAGAAAACTCAATGGACCAGTACAGAAAATGGAAGGAAAAGGGACCGACCTAGGGCAAGATGGATGGATGGTATCCTTGAAGTGACTGGCTTGACTCTGAAGGAGCTGGGGGAGGTGACGGCTGAGAGGGAGCTCTGGCGTGGGATGGTCCATGAGGTCACGAAGAGTCGGAAGCGACTAAACAAATGTACAACAACAACATGGATGTAAAAAAAAGACAGATGAGTTGAACAGAAGTTTAACAAGTCTTAAAAAGCTGACATCAAACATTCCTGAATACTTGCAGCATTTTTTTAAAAGTTGGTGTGTTTTTCAGAGATTGTTTTGATTAGTTTAATGCCTTACCAGACCAATAAAATTCAATTATCTTAAGTTAATGGGAATACTGGCTAAATGAGAACTTAAATTATTGAGGGAATTTAAAATCCTAACTAGTCGTTTTGAAAAGGGGCATGACCCCATTTGGGGGAAATGAAGTTTTAGGTAATTGGATTTTTTTTACTGTGGCTATCATTCCTATAATAGGAAAGCTCTGAACCAAACAGTGCTCAATGGGATTCTGTAAAACCTAATGAAAAGGGGGGGGGGGGGAATCTACATGTCTACTATGCAGTAGGGAATGAAAAGAGTATTAGAAGTTATATGATGTCATTTCATAATAAACTGGACTGCTGAAATGAGATAAAATGAGTAGATTTGTGTCAAGGACAGTACTATATTACATTACTATTTTATTCCTAAGATGAGAAATATTTCCTCAAACATTAAATCCAGATATTCTTTCTGCAATCATATGATTGTGTATATAATAATCAATATATATATTACTCTGACTGAGAAAAAGCCCTGAGATGAAAGGATGGCTAACATGACATCAGTTAGAGGGAAGATACAAGACCCAAAGTACTCTGCATGGTCACCTACAATCCATCCTCTATACGTTGCCACAGCAATACTTCTGTATAGTGTCAGTGAATTGACACAACATCATCTCCAGACTAAGACCACACAATTTCTTGTTGCCTTAAACCCTCAAGTGCACTACATCCATGATCATAATCCAACAATATTTATACCTGCATATGGTTTTTGTTTTAGGAACCTGAAATGAAGCACTTTGTCACCTACACACAACATTTCAACCCCACTAGGCCCCCGCAAATCTTCCAAATACTTGTAAAATTTTGGTGTAATTTTAAGGAAATTTTCACATACAATTCCCACAATGCACTGAAGCATGTAAAAAGAAAATCTCTCCCCAACACCAAATCTATCCCAGTCCTCCCTAAATAATGCTTTTATTGCATAAAGCATCTTTAAAAATCCAAAGAAATTAGATATATGTAAGCAAGTATGAATTTATAACATGCAGAGGATGGTACAATTCCTTGCCGCACTTCACTTTGACCTCCTGAATTGCCATTCCGCCCCTTTTATTTAGTTGTCTATATATGTTATTATTGCTGACCTAGTCATTTGAAAAGACTTCATCATTTCTCCTAGCAACCATAGATTCTAATACAAATGTAGAAGAGGACACATATTAAGACATGTTTTGCTTATAGGTACCAGAATCATTTCATCTGGAATTAGGAGTCACAAGAATTCTCCATCTAACTTTTTTGATTCAAGGTATAAAAACTGTCATTTGCTCAAAAAAATGGGAATGTTTGTCTATTTTCAAATTGTTATTCTGGCCAAGACACATATACACTCCTCATGATATCACAGAGCTACTTTAAGGATCTGTTGTTCTTTATAAGTGGACCAATTAGTCATGAAAAGGCAATGAAGCAAATAAAAAAAACCCATACAAATAATAACATTCTACATTGAAATGCAGCTCACTGCATGGAGTTCCTCCTCTTTTCTGCCCAACAGCTGTCAAGCCCGAAGAGGGGTTTCTCCTGTAGTTTAGCAGTAGGGAAAAGTAGGGGGATGACAATTTAGTCTATAAAGTAGCAACTGGAATCAGCCCAGGGGGAAAAAGATGGTGTTTAGAAAAGGTGCACTTTCCTTTTCTTTCCCCCATAAGGCCAAAATGACCATATCTTCATGGTCTGAATTGTCTCTGCAGCCAGAGTGCAAAGGCAAACAAATGAGGACATGTGTGAGTAAACTCAACTAACTACGCATCTTATTAATGGGGTGCTGGTCAATGTGGGCCATCAAACAGGGAGTTCATGTATGGAAAATGGAATTATAAAGACATCAAAAGAGACATAGCCCTGCAATTAAACTGAGATGACCAAACTCTGGGAAAGTGCCAGGAAATGATACATTAAAATAATGCAGAGGCATGCAGAGATTGATGCAACTGGTTTTCTACTTTCTCATCCTTAAATACATTGCTCTTTACTAGTGTGAAGGAAATGGTTTAGGGATATGTTAACCTGCATAACAAAGCAGTGACATTGTATACCTTACAGAGTGAATTTATCCCATAAAGAGAAGAAATATCTGTGCTTTCAATAGAGGTTATCAATAAAATAAATACATAAACATGGCCATGTTCATATTTGTTTATGTTCTAGGCAATATTAACTTGCATACACAAATAACAAGTTTATAAATTCATTTTGCTTATTACTGCTTGGTGATATTAACTCAGTGAGAAATATCAAATTATTTTTCAGAGACAGTACTGTTCATTGCTTTATGATATTTTCCAGTGAACCATTTGCTTGCAGATTTATTTAAAGAGAATTTGTCAGAACTTTGCATTACATTGGGAGCAGACATACGCCTGGTTTTGTTTGTTTTGTCTATGTACATTCAATTGAAATTCTACAGCAACCTCACAATCCCAAGGGAACACTATCTGAATGTAGACATTGTTTGCAAGCAAAAAGTATAAACACATGCATTTCATAGCAAGAGTAGACTTGAGAGATGATCCATATCAGAAACATTTAGGTGTGATCGCTATACATCTATAAGAACTCCAGTTTTTTTTAACACAAAAGTACAAAATTTGATGTGACATGCTGATTTCTGTGGCTATGTTAAAGTAGTGGTGATTATGATCATGCCAATCTTTGATTGTGATCATTAGAGTTGATGAGAATTTCATCTTTCTCATTCATGGAATCATAGAATCTTAGAGTTAGAAAAGACCACAACAGCCATCCAGTCCAATCCCCACAACCCCACAATTCAGCCTCTGCTTAAAAACCTCCAGAGAAAGAGATTCTATCACATTCCCAGGCAGCATATTTCATTGTCTCGCTCTCGCTCTCTGGAAGTTCTTCCTAATGTTTAGATGGAATCACTTTTCTAGAAGTTTGAATCCATTGTTCCATGTACTATTACCTGAAGCAGTATGAAAAGAAGCTGACTTTATTGTCAACATCCTTTCAAATATTTAAACATGCACTATCATTTTTCAACCTTTTGTTCCCATATCCAGCTCTCTAAGCCATTCCTCCTAGGTTCCTCTTTTTAAAGACCTCCAAAGAAGTAGAGCACACTCTGATGATGCAGTCTGTTCCAGTGTCAAACTGTTCTTGCAGTAAAGAAGTTCTTCCTAACATTGAAGGTGGAATCTCTAATTTGAATCCATTGGTTCATATTCCACTCTCAGGATCAACAGAAAACAAGCTTGCTCCATCTTTGATACAACATCCCCTCAGGTATTAAAAGATGGCTATCACATAATTTTTCAGACTTTTTTCCTCCAAGCCAAACATATTTATCCCCCTAATTTGTTTCTTATAAGGCTTACTTTTCAGACCTCTGATTTCAGTTGATAATCTTTGACAATTCTTGGAGAACAAGAGAAGTTCCAAGGAGACTGAAGGAGGGCAAATGCACCCATCATGAAAAGGGGCATATATATATCTTATCTTCCTTAGGCAATCCCTCATTGTCTGAGGATGATGGTCCTCCAAGAGTAGTATCCTGGTGGTGGGTCCATAGGTAACTTAAAAAAAGGATAAAGGTAGTCCCCTGACATTAAGTCCAGTCATGTCTGACTCTGGGGTGTGGTGCTCATCTCCATTTCTAAGCCGAAGAGCCAGTGTTCTCCGTAGACACCTCCAAGGTCATGTGGCCGGCATGACTGCATGGAGCGCCGTTACCTTCCCACCGGAGCGGTACCTATTGATCTACTCACATTTGCATGTTTTCAAACTGCTAGGTTGGCAGAAGCTAGGGCTGACAGCGGAAGCACACGCCGCTCCCCAGAATCGAACCTGTGACCTTTCGATCAACAAGCTCAGCAGCTTAGTGCTTTAACCCACTGTGCCACCGGGGGCTCCATTGGAGCCCTATTCTTGATCTGTATCTTCTCCCACAGCAAGGGCATCGGTTTCCAGGTGGAAAGCGGTCCCGGATGGGGTTGGCTTGATGCGCCTTCCTCTTGGCACATTTCTCTCATTCGCCCTCTATTCATGCCTCTTCAAATTCTGCAGCACTGCTGATCACAGCTGACCTCCAACTGGAGCACTCAAGGACCAGGGTTTCCCAGTTCTCAGTGTCTATGGCAGAGTTTTTAATATTGGCTTTGAGCCCATCTTTAAATCTCTTTTCCTGTCCTCCAACATTCCATTTTCCATTCTTGAGTTCGGAATAGAGCAACTGCTTTGGGAGACAGTGGTCAGACATCCGGACAACATGGCCAGTCCAGCGGAGATGATGGTGGAGGATCGTCGCTTCAGTGCTGGTGGTCCTTGCTTCTTCCAGCATGCTGTCATTTGTCCGCTTGTCTTCCCAAGAGATTTGCAGGATTTTTCTGAGGCAGCGCTGATGGAATCATTCCAGGAGTTGCATGTGATGTCTGCAGACTGTCCACGTCTCGCAGGTGTATAGCAGGGTTGGGAGGACAATATCTTTATAAACAAGCACCTTGGTATCCCTACAGATGTCCTGGTCCTCAAACACTCTCTGCTTTATTTGGAAAAATGCTGCACTCACAGAGCTCAGGAGGTGTTGAATTTCAGTGTGGAGAGGTGGCTGCCAAGTTAGCGGAAATGGTCAACATTTTGTAGTGTTGCTCCATTAAGCTGTATTTCTGGCACTGGAGAGGGATTGGCTGGTGATTGCTGGAAGAGCACTTTGGTTTTCTCGATGTTCAATCACAGGCCGAGCTTCTCGTATGCTTCTGCGAAGGTGTTTAGTGTGGCTTGTAGGTCTTCTTCTGAATGCGCACAGATGACATTGTCATCAGCATACTGAAGTTTTGGCTTTCAGTCTGCTGAGGTTAAATAGCTTGCCATCTGTCTGACAGATGATTTCCACTCCACTGGGAAGCTTCCCATCAACAAGATGAAGTATCATAGCGATGAAGATGGAAAATAAGGTTGGGGCAATAACACATCCCTGTTTGACACCTGATTCCACCTTAAATGGGTCACTTTGGAAGCCATTGCTGTCCAAGACTGTTGCCATCATGTCATCATGGAGGAGCCACAGGATGTTCACAATTTTGTTTGGGCATCCGATATTTTGGAGGATGGTCCAGAAATCGCTGCGATTCACTGTGTTAAATGCCTTTGCAAGGTCAATGAATGCCATGTACAGTGGATGATTTTGTTCCCTTCATTTTTCTTGGAGCTGTTGTGCAGTGAAGATCATGTCCACTCTACCATCTAGGGTGGTTCCAGACAGCCCTTTATCTCACAAACGTCTGTGTTTAAAAAAAAAAACACTGATGTTTGAGGGGGGCCGTCTGCACCAATGCCAGAAAGCGTGTGCTTTCTGGTGTGGATGTCCAAATGTTCTCTCAGGACTAGCCTGAGAGAACATCTGGAGGCCCTACCCCCTCCCCGTAAACCCCCAGACCCCTTAGAAAAGTGGTATAAACTTACCTTGGCAAGCTTTCCCGGTGCGTAGAAATGATGCTACAAGAGAGGGGGGGGTGATTTTCGCTCTCCCCCCTCCCCCCGGTGCATCATTTCTACATGTCGGTAGAGCTTGCTGAGGCTTCTAATGGAGGATAGGTAAGATTTTACTACTTTTCTAAGGGGTCTGGGAGCTTGGAGGGAGGGGTGGGTGGGTATTCCTACAGTTTACCGGGCTTATTTAGCCCAGTAAATCATGGGAATGGTGTCTGGACTGCAGTATTCTGCAGTACAGACCTGTGAGTACTAGATCTATCCCACAGCTTCCAAGAAGGTGTGGAATAAATCCACTAATAAATTAATTTGGTACAAACTAGGATTTTCCTTGTTTGTGCCAAATTAATGTGGGACTGCCCAGAACGTTATCTGGACAGCCCCCTTTTTAATGTGGAAGTTTCCGCAATAAAGGGGCTTTCTGGATGGGCCCCAAGTCAGCTTCAATTGATACAGTTTTGATATAAAAAACATAATGAGGTTTTAGAAACCCTTTATGAAAAATACTCCAACATACTGGAACATGATTCTTATGATTTTTATTCTTGTCCTGGGATTTGCAATTCATGCTTTGTCTGGCCTTAGGAATAACAGAAATTGGATTAGTCACCTTATACAAGGTATTGTACCCTGCCTTGTCTTTTGATATAGTGAGGCAGGTTCATTGATTGTCAATACGGGATAGCAAATAGTTACTTATCTAATTTATTTGTTTCATGTCAAAAGCATATCTAATTTAATATACAGTACATCCCTTCTCCCCTCAAGAAGTTGTGAATAATAGTGAACCTGATTTAAAAGAATGACTTCTGAAATTATCACAGAGGGCCCATCCAGACAGCCCCTTTAATATGGGAGTTCCCACAATTAAAAGGGGGCTGTCCCGATGATGTTGTTGAGATACATGAATTAATTTGCAAGCAAGCAGGAAAGCCTTGGTTTGTGGAGAATTAATTTGTTAGTGGGTTTATTCCGTGCCTTTTTGGAAGGTGTGGGATAAACCCACTACTTCCACTATTTGGACTACTCCCTCGCTGTTCTGGGCTTTTGAGGGGCAGTCCAGACAGTAGTCCCATGGTTTTCTGTGCTAAATCAGTCTGGGAAACTGTGAGAACACAACCTCCCTCCCTAAAAGCCCTCAAAAGCCCTTGAAAAATAAAATAACTTACCCAGCCTCCATTTGCATGGTACTGGAACTCTCCTGGCATGTAGGAATGATGCACCAGGAGAAGGAATGATGCACCAGGAGATGCACCCCTTTCTCCTGGTGTGTCATTCCTACATAATATAATATAAATGGGTTCCTGAATAAGTACATATAACAAAAATACCACTTATACATAGAGTAAGCAATAATACTACATGCCAGGAGAGCTTTGGCACCATGGGAATGGAGGCTGGGTAAGTTCTTTTATTTTTAAAGGGCTTTTGGGGGCAAGGGTTAGAGTGTATGGGTGTTCTCACAGAAAGTTCTGGGTGAACATCTGGACACCCACTCCAGAAAGCACACACTTTCCGGGGTGTGTGTGGATGTTCCTATGATAAAAGGCTGTCTGGAAGCACCCAGAGTCTTCCTGAATGACTTCCAGTAGAAGCATGCCATAGAAGCACCTGGAGGACCCAAAAAATCATAGAAAAAAATTGCCTGCTAAGTGAAACCATAGGCAACAGCCTGTGAGTATGGAGGTCTCATGTAATTGCCTTCTTATTGCTAGCAGGAAAGAGACAAGTGGGAAGCTAGTGGGATTTCTTTGCCTTAGATGCCAATATTACCCAAACAACTGTTGATATCCTGTGAAATGAATGTGAGGGTGGTGTGGAAGGAAGGTCAGTAGATAGCATTGACTCCTGTGCCACAGGCAGCAAAGTATTTTTAGCTGAACATGATAGGAACCCGTGAATCCATGCAAGAATATCATATATACAAACAAACACACAGTTTGCAGAATCCCATGTAAATTCCATGGCCATTTTCTCTTCCAGACTTGTTCTTTGCCACTTCTGCATTCACCTAGAATGCCCTCCACTTAGGATATATTTCTTCACACACCAGGATCATAACCTTCATTTAAAGAAGGAAATGACCAGTGACTATATCATCTCAAGGTCTGTTCCCCCCTATTTATTTAGTGTTGTAATTGTTCATGCTGCTGATATGCCTTATGGCAAGGCTGGTTTTGTTAACAGGATTATGCTCTAGCAATTGATTTTCTTTCAATGAGTAAATAATGAAGTAATTTTAGCCTGTCTGCTTCCTAATCACAAATTACTCTTTTATACTGCCACTACTGTGGTTGCATATTCTTATCGTTCAACGGGTTGCACATGAACTATTAGATAAAATACCTTTGTGAGCAGAAATTTCCATCAAGAGTCACCTGTCCCCCATTCTGTTACTCACATATATAATGTCAATAAACCCTCTAGGGTGTATTTTTCATGAAGGTCATACAAAGCTGATGCTTTCAGTCTGATAGTAAATTAGTATGGCTGAGACATCAGGTGCTGTGTGCCTTTGGTGACCTTAAACTCAGTATTTCTATTTTTATTTCTCATCTGTAGAAGAAAAGATTAAAAATTAACTTCATCCTATTTTTTAAAAAAAATTAGTTGTCTAGCAACAAAGGTGTACTGATATTTTTAATCCTGTATATAATATATTTTACTCTAAAGTTATGCCCAATATAAAACTTTAAAGGCAGACTATTCAACATACCATAGATTAGTTTGAGATAGATTGTCTATACAATGGAATGGTGTACTCCTTTCAATGTCTTAAAATATACACAGAAATCAGATTTCAGCATATGTCATATACAATAACATGCACTGTAGCAAATAGATTTCCCTAAATTTCAGCCATTTACCATATACAAGCTTCACCACCTCAAAACTAAATACACCTGGGACATATTCCACAATACTTTTATTTATAGAACTTTATTTGATCTTTATTCTACCTTGGAGAGCCAGTAGTAGTTTGACTATTGGACAAGGAATGTAGGAGACCAGAATTTGAATCCATACTCAGCCACAGGATGATCTTGGGAAAATCATATTCTTTGAACCTAATATGAAGGCAATAGAAACCTCTGAACAAATCTTGCCAATTTTTGGCTCTTGGTATTAAGGTAAAACATATTAAAATCGGGACACACAAATACTCCATTGGGCTTGGATATCTATTTTTCCTCCCAGTGGAGTTGACATTAGATTGCAAAAAAACCTTAGAATCCACATTTTTCATTAATCCCTGCAGATGAGGATGAAAGTTAAAGGTTTTCCCCTGACATTGAGTCCAGTCGTGTCTGACTATGGGGGTTAGTGCTCATCTCCATTTCTAAGCTGAAGAGCCGGCATTGTCCATAAACACCTCCAAGGTCATGTGGTTGGCATGACCTTGTACACATAGCTAGAAAGTCGTTGTTGTTGTTTATTCGTTCAGTCGTCTTCAACTTTTCGTGACCTCATGGACCATCCCACGCCAGAGCTCCCTGTCAGCCGTCACCACCCCCAGCTCCTTCAAGGTCAGTCCAATCACTTCAAGGATGCCATCCATCCATCTTGCCCTTGGTCGGCCCCTCTTCCTTTTGCCTTCCACTTTCCCCAGCATAATTGTCTTCTCTAGGCTTTGCTGTCTCCTCATGATGTGGTCAAAGTACTTTGTCTCTAGTATCCTTCCTTCCAGTGAGCAGCCGGGCTTTATTTCCTGGAGGATGGACTGGTTGGATCGTCTCGCAGTCCAAGGCACTCTCAGAACTTTCCTCCAACACCACATCTCAAAAGCATCTATCTTCCTTCGCTCAGCCTTCCCTAAGGTCCAGCTCTCACATCCGTAGGTTACTACAGGCTTTGACTAGGCGGATCTTTGTTGCCAGTCTGATGTCTCTACTCTTTACTATTTTATCGAGACTGGACATTGCTCTCCTCCCAAGAAGTAAGCGTCTTCTGATTTCCTGGCCACAGTCTGCATCTGCAGTAATCTTTGCACCTAGAAATACAAAGTCTGTCACGGCCTCCACATTTTCTCCCTCTATTTTCCAGTTGTCAATCATTCTTGTTGCCATAATCTTGGTTTTTTTGACGTTTAGCTGCAACCCGGCTTTTGCGCTTTCTTCTTTCACCTTGATTAGAAGGCTCCTCAGCTCCTCCTCGCTTTCGGCCATCAGAGTGGTGTCATCTGCATATCTGAGGTTGTTAATGTTTCTTCCAGCAATTTTCACCCCAGCTTTGCATTCATCAAGCCCCGCACATCGCATGATGTGTTCTGCATACAAGTTAAAAGGGTTGGGTGAGAGTATGCAGCCTTGCCGTACGCCTTTCCCAATCTTGAATCAGTCTGTTGTTCCGTGGTCAGTTCTGACTGTTGCGACTTGGTCCTTGTACAGATTCCTCAGGAGAGAGACAAGGTGGCTTGGTATGCCCATCCCACCAAGAACTTGCCACAATTTATTATGATCCACACAGTCAAAGGCTTTAGAGTAGTCAATGAAGCAGAAATAGATGTTTTTCTGAAACTCCCTGCATTTCTCCATTATCCAGCGAATATTGGCAATCTGGTCTCTTGTTCCTCTGCCTTTTCTAAACCCATCTTGAACATCTGGCAACTCTCGCTCCATGTATTGTTGGAGTCTTCCTTGCAGGATCTTGAGCATTACCTTACTGGCATGAGAAATAAGGGCCACTGTACGGAAGTTGGAGCAGTCTTTCGCATTTCCCTTTTTTGGTATAGGGATGTAAGTTGATTTTTTCCAGTCTGATGGCCATTCTCGTGTTTTCCATATTTGCTGGCATATGGCATGCATCACCTTGACAGCATCATCTTTTAAGATTTTAAACAGTTCAGCTGGGATCCCGTCGTCTCCTGCTGCCTTGTTGTTAGCAATGCTTCTTAAGGCCCATTCAACCTCACTCCTCAGGATGTCTGGTTCTAATTCATTCACCACACCGTCAAAGCTATCCTCGATATTGTTATCCATCCTATACAGATCTTCTGTATAGTCTCGCCACCTTCTCTTGATCTCTTCAGCTTCTGTTAGGTCCCTGCCATCTTTGTTTCTTATCATACCAATTTTTGCCTGAAATTTACCTCCAATGTTTCTAATTTTCTGGAAGAGGTCTCGTGTTCTTCCTATTCTGTTGTCTTCTTCCACTTCCATGCATTGCTTGCTTAAAAATAGTTCCTTGTCTCTTCTGGCTAACCTCTGGAATTGCGCATTTAACTGGGCATATCTCCCCTTATCACTGTTTCCTTTTGCTTTCCTCCTTTCTTGGGCTACTTCCAGTGTCTCAGCAGACAACCATTTTGCCTTCTTGGTTTTCTTTTTCTTTGGGACGTACTTTGTTGCCGCCTCCTGAACAATGTCGCGGACTTCTGTCCATAGTTCTTCTGGGACTCCGTTTACTAAATCTAGTCCTTCAAATCTATTCTTCACTTCCACTGTATATTCGCTAGGAATGTTAGTGAGATCATATCTAACTGGTCTGTGTATTTTCCCTGATCTCTTTAGTTTTATTCTAAATTGAGCAATAAGAAGTTCATGATCTGAGCTACAGTCAGCCCCAGGTCTTGTTTTCACCGACTGGATGGATGTCCACCACCTTTGGCTGCAAAGGATGTAGTCAATTTGATTTCGGTGTTGACCGTCTGGTGAGGTCCATGTATAAAGCCGTCTTTTAGGTTGTTGGAAGAGAGTGTTTGTTATACACAGCGAGTTTTCCTGGCAAAATTCTATGCCAGCTTCATTTTGTTCTCCCAGACCATGCTTGCCTGTGATCCCAGTTGTCATTTGACTTCCCACCTTGGCATTCCAGTCTCCTGTAATGAAAATAATGTCTCTTTTTAGTGTATTATCCAGGATGTCCTGCAGATCCTCATAGAACTGATCTACTTCTGCTTCTTCAGCAGCTGTGGTTGGGGCGTATATTTGGATCACTGTAATGTTGAAAGGCTTTCCTTGCACTCGAATTGAGATCATTCTGTCATTTTTTGGGTTGTATCCAAGCACTGCTTTAGCTAATTTCTTATTAATTATGAAGGCTACTCCATTTCTTCTATGTTCCTCTTGTCCGCAGTAGTAGATCTGGTGGTCATCTGATGTGAAGTGGCCCATTCCAGTCCATTTCAGTTTGCTGACCCCCAGAATGTCTATCTTTAGTCTTGACATCTCACCAATAACAACATCCAATTTGCCCTGGCTCATAGATCTTACATTCCAGGTTCCTATGGTGTGTTGATCTTTAGAGCATCGGATTCGTCGTTCACCTCCAGTACCGTCGGCCGCTAGCCTTCCTTTCGGCTTTGAGCTAGCTGCATCATCACATCTGGGGCTAGTTGAACTTATCCTCTGCTCCTCCCCAGTAGCATTTTGGCCATCTTCCGACCTGGGAGTCCCATCTTCCAATGGCATACCGACATATCTCTGGTTGTACTGGTCCATTTAGTTTTCTTGGCAAGGGTACTGGGGTGGTTTGCCGTTGCCTTCCCCAGGGATCACGCTTGGTCTGACCTCTCTGCCACGACCGTCCCATCTTGGGTGGCCCTTCACGGTTTCGCTCATGACATCATTGAGGTGCTCAAGCTCCAGCGCCACAACAAGGCGGTGACCCTTTGCTGGAGAGAAAGTCGTTATGTACAATATATTTAACAACTTTGTGTATGAAACAAAGTTTGTGCACATTCACCCCACTGGTTGAATGTACACAAACTTTGTTTCATGCACAAAGTTGCTAAAGAAAGGAAATGTGTTGCTATCCTACCCACCCATGGAGATAATTTCAGATTTCTGAGTATTTTATATTTCTGAATAAAGACTGTTCAACCTGTAAATAAAATGATTTATTAGACTCATAACCCAACACTAGACAACACAGAATTTTAAAACAATTTGAATATTTATTATTATTAATTCATTGTCTTATTTTTTTCAAAAAGAAGAACAACGAACATGTTTTCATGCTCAGAAACAGTTTTGCAAGGTATTAGATTTGCAGACAACAGGCTAATCACTACTGAGCACAACTGGAGACTGGTGTTTTAATTTATATATGCTGGTATGTACCCTAATACTGCACTAACTTAGAAATTGTATTAATGGGTATTCATTTTTTTTTTAAATATTCTTTATTAAGAAATTTTCTTTACGTTACAAATCAAAATAGATAGGTTGTGTAGAGAAAGGTGAGTGTATTAGAGTGAAAGGAAGATAGTGAGGGTAATAGGTGGAGGGGTGAAGAATAGAATAGAAACAGGAGAGAAAAAAAAAAAATTAAAGGGTAGGTAAGGAGACGAGGGGGGGAAAAGGAGAGGGGAGAAGATAGCAAGAAAGAGAAATAGTAGTTAAAATGAGATTGGAGACAGATGGAAACGTCTCTCTCGTTGACTTCCTTCGTATCTTCCGTGTGGGTGTTCCTTTTCCTTCTTTCTTCTTTGTTTCATAATCCCTTATCATTCTCTCTTCTATTTATTGACCTATATTCTTACTCATTTGGACTGTATAATTTAGCACTCTTGTCCAATCAGTTTCTTTTATCGGGGTTCCTTTACTTTTAGTTATCAGGTATGTTAATCTGTCCATATTTTTGATATCTAGTACTTTTTCAAACCAATCTTTCACCTCTGGGGTTTCTTCTTTCTTCCACATCTTTGCATAGCACATTCTTGCTGCTGTATTCATTAAGAAGAGGAGTTTATCTGTATTTCTTTCTATTTTCTCTGGGTATTCATTTTGAGTAAAAAAATATGTAAGATCAAGTGGCATTGGCACATCCCGCTCCCCCGAAAAATTGTTTAACTGAAAAGACTGTAGTGGCATTTATTGAGATAATATATTACAATAAATTAGTAACATCTGTTTTTACAACCAACTTTTTCCTGAAGACTTCCACATTATCTGGGTTAATGATTAAAAATTGCAATTACCGATAATTAGACTGTAAGCCCATAATCTTCATTTTTGCTATTTGCCTTTAAATTGGTTTACAGTGGCACTATCAATGGAGGCATGTACATTGTAAAATGAAATGAATGCAGTTTGACACAACTTTAACTGCCATGGCTTGGTGCAATGAAATCATGGGAACTGTAGTCATAGAATCATAGAATCATAGAGTTTGAAGAGACCTCATGGACCCTCAACTCCAACCCCCTGCCAACAAACAAAAAAAAAACAAAACAGGAAAATTGCATTCAAAGCAACCCCTAACAGATGGCCATCCAGCCTCTGTTTAAAAGCCTCCAATGAAGGAGCCTCCAGCACACTTCAGGGAAGAGAATTCAACTGTTGACAAAGTCACTAGCCTTCTCTGCCATACTATAACTCCCAGCATACTATAGAATTGAGTATGACAGCTAAAATGGTAGTAAGTTGCCATAATTCTACAATATAGGTGCATTCAATGAGAAATCTCTAAGTATTCAAGCCCTGCTCCCATCTTACAACTCAGAAACATGGCTATTTTTATTTAATCAATCCATCTGTAACAAAGTCTTCCAGTTGCTCTCCATTTTTCCAAGCAATTTTCCTCCCCCCTCCCACTTTCCTGGAATGTCATTTCTATGCGCCAGGAGAGTCAGCCGAGGCTTGTAATGGAGATCGCATAAGTTTTTATTACCTTTCTAAGGAGTCTGGAGGCTTTGGGGAAGGGGTGGGTATTCCCATAGTTTACTGGGCTTATTTAGAGAATGGTGTCTGGACTGTAGTCCAGACAACGGAAATAGTGGATTTATCCCGCACCTTCCAAGAAGGCATGGAATAAATCCACTATCAAGGCACAGAATAAATCCACTGAATCAATTCACTACAAACCAGGGTTTTCCTGGTTTGTAGTGAATTAATTCAGGACTGTCCAGAACATTGTCTGGACAGCCCCTCCTTTATTGCTGTAGATACTGCAACAAAGGTCCTGTCTGGACGGGCCCTTAGAGCCACAAGTGCTCCACTCCCAGAGCCATTAAGCATGTGAAAAATGGTTGAGGGAAGACTTCAGTTATTCACAGTTTTTGCAGGTTCGTGGGGGTCTTACACCCCGAACTCCTGAGAAAGGAGAGGGAAAACTGTATCAGGCATGTAGCCGGGGGGGGGGGGGGTTGAGGGGATTCACCCCCCCCACACACACACACCACACACACACACACAAAAATTCTCAGGATGGTCCTTGAGAAGGCCTTACTAGTACATTATTTAAACTGTTATGTTTATCCATATCACGATCTGATCACCATGCTCAATATATCCCATATGCATGGGGTATTGGGGTAAGGATACAAAAGGTTTGCTAGAGTAGATCCTCAGCCCCCCTCCCCACAAATCAAACTCAGCCCCTCCCCCCAAAAAATCAAAATCCTGGCTACGGGCCTGACTGTAGTGTAATAGCTGCTATTCTGTTATTCAATCACAACTTGAAGATTAAAACATAGCCCTCTACAACCCTTCTAATAGGAGCTGGGAAGAGTTGTATTACTAATTGAGTGTCCTTGTTTTGAAAACTCTTCTATAGTAGAGAATTGGATATTTAAGATTAACAGGAAATGTAATATTGTAATGTATAGTCACTGCTGGCATTTTGAAGATGAAGTTGGCAAGGGAAAAATATCTGATAGTTCAGCAGTAGCTCAGTCAGTTTACAAATAGCTTGCAATAAGTGAAACAGATTTCAAATTTGTATGCATGGGACTAAACATCAAGAAGAGAAAATAATTCAAGTGAGTCACATTTCTGCATGTATTATCTGTTACTATGTCACAATACATCTGGGGTATATTTGTTATGATGAAATTACCTCCCAGAAAACCAATAATAACATAGATTATTAATACACCTGGTGCTCTGACCTTTATAGTCATAAAATAATGATCAAGCAAGTAAACCCCTTAGCGCTGCTTGGATTCAATCCAAAATAAAAGCTCCTTTACTTAATACAATTTTAATTGCTTCTGCAACCTAATCAACATGGAAAGTAAAAGCAATTAATCTAACTATATCACTTCAAGCAAGTTGTTCACTACTCGAGCTCATGTAATTGTTTCAATATATACATCCACCATTTCTGCTCCTGTAATTGCTTATTTTACACCATGTAAAATAAGGCTTCTGTTGCTGAGAGGTGGGCTGGGAAAAACCCATACAAGATTTCATCCTCATGTTTCTATCTGTCTGAAGAGAAACGGCAGAAATCCATTGTTTTCAGTTTCAGTTTTGGATGCCCCCGTCCCATCTTTGGGAAAATTTGGAATATTCAGGAGTGGGGTTGGTTCGATCTATAATTCAAAATATGGAGTTCAGTTCTTGTTCCAGCAAGATTCGGTCCATTGGCGGCAATGGGGAAATTTTAGAGACTCCTCTTTCAATCGTCTTTGTCTATCAGGATGAAACATGCCACAATTGCAGAACACATTGATGACTGCAAGTCTGTCAAGTTTCAAATCGTTTCACAGATCCACTGATTTGTTGGGGGAAGTTTATGCCAATAACATTTTTAAAAATCCACAAGAGGGGTTTCTGGGATTTGAAGTCCAAACCAGCACATGCCACAAAATGGCAGGAGAATGGACAGAACCAGATCTGTGACTGAGAAACGTGATGCAGCAAGTGTGGCTGCGCTTGCTGCTCAGCCCAATCACCCCCACCACAGAGATATTGATGCTTGTGCTTGCAAAACAAACAATCAGAATACTAATGATGAAAAATAAGCCAGAATCAATTAACCTTTCCCAAATTTAGCCAAAAAAATAAGTAGTTCCTGTTTCATTCTGGTAAAGCTTCAGAGGGGGTCTTTCCCAGTTCATATTCAGTGGTTCAGCAGCCGAATCACCCAAATTATCTGAATTCTGAATCAATCTCTGGGATCTGAATTCTGAATCAATTCTGCATAACCCTATGAATATAAATTCAGGGTCGGATTTATAATGTGCTTTTTTAAAACTTGTATTTTTAAATGTTTTATACTTATTCAAAATTACTTTATAAATGTAACATATTTTAATTTACTATGGAAATTTGGTTTTGTTTCTATTATATTGTACAGTGAATCCTCCATATTTGCTGCTGTTAGGGAACCTAGACGCACACAAAAGTGGGAAAACAATGAAAAGAAACATGGGGTTTTTTTTTTTACTTCTCTCAAAATCCCTGGGTTCTCCAAAGCGATTCTGTACACAACTTTCATCATTCTATTTTTCACGTCCATTGGAAGTTGACCTGAAAACCTCTAAAGGAGTACTAAAAATCCAGGGGACCAAATTCTCCCAACTCCTGCAAAGACTCCAATGTCCAGGATAAAATCTATTTTTTATCTTTTGATATTAATACACTCTAAAACTTACCAGTTGTTAACAGTTTTTGAAATGGGTTTAGAACTTGAAAGAGCAGTTTCCATCCCATCCCATTCAAAGTTCATTATTGTGGGGCTTTAGCCAAGTACATCTTTGATGGATCACAAACCAGATGCAGGTCTTGTGTGAGATGACCTGATTGAAAAGCTCATTGCAGGTAAGTATATACAATAAACTACAATTAAATTACCAACCATCTTTAGACCTCTTGCTCTATTTCAAATGAGGTTGATGATTTAGGATTCTCCTAACTTAAAACAAAAGGTGAGCAGGCATCTATGTGCCTTTTACCTGTTTTGTCTTATTCCCAATTCTGCTTTGACTTTATGGGAAACTGTTGACTCATGTTGGAAAGAGCAATAGCTTAGACCCTCACAGCTCCAAAAGCTGCTACAGTAATCCCACGTGAGATAGATTTACTAGGGATGTGAGATCCATTTTTTTAAATGGTTCAAAACTCATTACAAAACTGGGGGTGCTAAAGTATAGTTAGTGAAAATATTGTTACTATAACAAGCATAACAAAATTTCGTTACTATTTTGTTATAGTAATTGTACATAATTACTATAATTGGGGAAACTTCAAGGATTCCTTTTGCCCTCATTTTTACAGCTATGGGGGTGAAACTTGCTATAATAGTAGAACACATTTAGCCCAGCAAATTTCAGAATGTTTCACTTATCCACAGATTGTTGGGGAGTTTTCAGAGTTTTTATAAACAACTTCTTTTAATAATAAAGAAAATATGTTCCTAGTTTGAAAGCATCATTTCCTGTTTAATTGTGTAGTCCTTTCTTTGAAAGTAGTAGTTCTATACCAGGAGCTTTGTTTTTGCAAACAAAACTAAGAGAACTAATGAAAAAAATGCACACCTGTAGGGTTTACCTGTGTATTATCACTTTGGAGTGTGTGCATGTGCATAATTCCAGAAATATAGGCTATGATGTTTCATTTTCAGCTAACTTATCAGCATAAAGAATTGGTTTACAAAGAAATTGTGCCAAAATGATATAAAAAAAACTCCCCAGCTGCAGCCTGGCTAACCCAAATGTCTTTCATATGCGAATCTGGCCTTCTCCTTGATTGGTTGGGTCATGTGCATTTCTTCAATAGCTGCTGATGAATAGAGAATGTGGCATACGGAAAACATGCCTGCTACAACACTGGCAAAACGTGTGTTCATATCTGGAGAGCCTGTTTCATTGTAGATGTTCTCGATGACGAGCCAGTGAAGACCCAATGCTTGGAATTCCTGGAGCAAAATGGGTCCCTCCAAGATAAATATTCATTGCACAGGAACCTGATGTCTTTGCTTCTATTGTACAATCTGTGGCTATAAGTTTCATGTTGATTGCCATGTGGAACATTTTCAAGAATGTAAAAAATGTAGCAAATTTCTGAAATTTCCAGAAATTGACAGAGGGCTTTCATGCAGCCCCAGGATTTAGTTGCTCATACAGAGCAAGAAGCAACAGTAGCCCTCAGCAAAGGATCCTTAATATTTCCACTCACATTGACATATGTAAGCTTCGGGCAGCCACACTATATAATGGGCTTCCTAAAGACTTCTTGATCAGATTGACACTGGGCCTTTACTGTCCTTACCAGCCTGTGGCTGTGTTCAGAATTTATCATGGCACCAATGATTCCTGACTGAAGATGGATCAGTTCGGTGGTGATATATTCTGCAGCACCTCCAAGTTTAGAAAGAAAATGTTTACATACAAGAAGATTGTTGGTAATCAATTACCTTTTGTATGTAATGAGAGCTGAAGGGGCAATTCGAATTTAAAAATGCGAAGGTGGAATAAAGTTGGTTTATTGATGTCACTAAATTAATTTAGTTAATTCTAAAGGAACTTCAGGGTATTGAAAAGCATTTTGACAAGAGTTGAGTTTGATACCTTATCATTCCTCAAGTTCTTTTCAAAAATGAAAAAAAGAAATAAGTCACACAGTTTAGATATTGTAATGTGAGAGAAAAACCAATAAATTGTCATCATAACATCAAGTAGTGAGAATGAATTCATTGTAGAAAGGAATTTTCTAGGCTCTTCCCAAACTTCATGGGGGAATGTATAGAAGTAAATAATCCAAGGTCATTATGTCAAAATAGCACATGCTGCCTTATGCCAATACTTTTTGTCATCCTGTCCTTCCAGTGCAGAATTACTGAATTAACTGGCAAAGGCTGCCCAAGGTTTCAGGCACAGAATGTCATTTGTATCATCTGGCCCTACTGGATCTGAAGGCCCTCTGAATGAAAGGATATACATCCATTAAATGGCTTTCAAAGAATTTCCATTTTTCTTCAAGAGTTCTCTATGCCTGTTGTTACTCTTTTTGGCACGATATCATAAATGCAAATTATGTCCCTTGCATCACATTGTATTCAATTGCATTGTTTTAACTATTATTGTACATTAATATTATTGTACACTGAGTATTTCTAATGCACACCATTAAAATAAAATTGTAGAAGATATAAATAAATTAAATATTTGGGTTGATGATCAACCCTGAAATAATGGCATTGGATGAAATAAGGATCACATTATTTGCCTTATTAACTGTTTAAGAGTAAAATATGGAAAACTTCCTAGAAGGGGAGAGAACCTGGTTGGGCTCTTGGCTTGGGCAGGTGCCTACCCAAGATGAAACCTTCCAAGTCTCCCCTTGGCAAAAAATATCTAACTTCAAGGGCAAGCCATTATTTTGGTATTTATCACCTCAAACGGTCATATTTTAGAAGGTAGACCTAGGGAATTCCCCCTTGCAAAGAGAGAGAGACAACCCCGCACACCCCAATGGTAAGCCCCTTCCAAATTCCCAGACTCCATAGCCCCAAGATGCATTTCAACTCTACACTCAGATAGTGCCAAAATGTACAACAATTTTTGATTTTCTCACCCCCAAACTTTCTAGTGAAACCTATTTAAAGACACTACTCTGAGACAATTCCCCATGGATAGTATGGGGTAGCTGACTGGGGGAGGGGGTACAGGGGGCTGGAAGAGGAGGAGAAAAATCCTACCCAGCTCCAATAGGCAACCAGATGAAACTCGTACTGTGCCAAGAGTAGGAGGGTGACTCAAAAAAGAGCACAAAGAGGTCCAAAGGAGGGTAGCAAAGGCTTATAAAACTTCTGTCCCCACTTCACATGTTCCCTGCCTCAGCAGTCACATATGCAGGCAGTTAAACTGTGATCAATATCCAGGGAGGCTATCAAAAGCACTTCCTCACTTGCAGTACCCACAGCTATGTGGTCTTTAGTGCAAATAGTGTGAAAAAGTGATAATGGTTATGCTAACTAGAATTTTCTTAGAGTTGCATCTCAAAATATGGCTTTCCAAGCTCATTTGTTTCCTCTTTGTAAATCAAGACATGTCTACCACATTAATGTTACTCCAACTTGTAATCAATAACAAATATATGTCAATGTTTGGGTTTTTAATGCTCAGTTCCATACTTGCTACTGGGAAATACCAGGAGGCTGTTACACCCAATAACTTTAACGATTTACTACTGCCACCATTTCAAACAACAGTTGATACAGAAAACAAAATACAATTGCTCCAAAACCTCTCTCTCTCTCTCTCTCTCTCTCTCTCTATCTATATATATATATATATATATATATATATATATATATATATATGCTCTATCATGGTGAACAACTCTTCAATCCTTTTTAGAATATTAACATTATTCAACAAAGATCTATTCAGGGGGTCTTTTCTCTCCACAAGGCAATAAAATATTGATAAAGTGTAAAATGCTTTATGAAAATATGTTTAATTTGAAAAAAAATATGTACCTAGTAATGTACTGTGACTGTATCAATTAATTGGGGGCGAGTTAGGTGATACAGTTACAAGAGGCATTGATTTGTTCATTGCTTACAAGATAGGCAGAAGGAATATTACTACCACAGGTGGGTTAAGACCTTCTTCTGCTCACAGGCATTTGGTGGTAGGATATTGGGAGGTTGTAGGTGGTATTGAAGTGAGAGGCTGTGAGGTTTAAAGGCTATTTTAAGTGTATTTATTACATTTTAATCTGTTTTTACCACACTGTATTATTTAATTGTTTTTAACTTTTGTGTTGTGCTTCTTAAACTTGACTAAAATGTGGGATTGCAAGCCGCCCTGAGTCCCCACGGGGAGAAAAGTGGGGTATAAATAAATTAATAATAATAATAATAATAATAATAATAATAATAATAATAATAATGCAAGGTAGGCATAGTCAAGAACTGATGATGGCCCGAATTACAATGCAGTTTTCTTCTGTTAACATGTCTTATCCCAAGTTGGTCATGATGTACTACAATGAAAATGAGCCCAACTGTAAAGGTAAGTGAAGTCTCATTTTTGCAAGTGATAGTTACACACTCCATAAATGAATAGTTGAACTTTTATATTTACAAATGAAAAAACATTCCATATAATTGTGTATGATGTTGGCTAATTTTAACCAGCTATCTTTATCAAATATGTTTTACTTCTTTAGTCTAAATCAAAGACCATTCATTTATGAGATATGATTTTTCCCCTCCTTAGCCTGCATCATACAATTCATTTATGAGATCTGACTTGATAGAAGGACAATGTGTAGTACAGAATGCAAGGATGACAGGTCCCTCAATCTTCCCTGTCACATTCTTTATAAATGATTTGGTCAAGGCTACAGAACTATAATGTCTTATCTATAATATGATAGAAAAAACTGAATTGTGTTCTGCTGTGTTTGAACTACACAATTCACTCAAGTAGCTAACCATAGGGTTTCCCTCCCACCCCAGAAGTGAAAGCTCCACTGTATGTTTATAATTTTTATATATTCATTGAAACTTAGACTCCTATTATCTTAGATATAAAATGCTAAAATAAATTGATGTTCCTTGTGATAGAGATCAAACGTATTAGCATTTTGCTTAAGTTTAACTATTGTATCCAATGACTGTTTGTCCCTGACATTGTGATTGAAAATCCAGTAAGAAGAAAAATAAATGAACAATAGGGAAAGTGATTCTTTGAGTAACATGCAAAGAAAAAGAAATAGGTCATGTGAACTGAAACCTATACTTGCATAGACATGTCCTGGGTTCATATGTAAGTTGCAGAAACTAGTGACAATGACCCTAGTTCTTTCCATCTTGCTTACAACTTTACATTGGAAATCTAATGGAGAAGCAGGGGGAATATGTTTGTTTCCTTTTTATAATCATGATAGTGAAGTTTTGTATGCCTTTACATAGGAAATGCAGATAAAGATGGGGATTTCTTCCTTCAACAGTTGTGCTTCTACTGAAGCAAGATACCCAAAAGAGAGAGATGCGTTTTGTGTGCAGAAGATTTGAGGCTAAGTCTTTGACATCTCCAGCTATAGGAATCTGAAAGCTGATAAGAAAGGATCATGCAGTTGCCATTGACAATTGGGTGCAGTCTCAAGGGCTGTTTCATTGACATCCCTAACCATTCTTAGTAACTCATTTAACTTTTGCTTAACCAGCAATGAGAGAGTAGGGGCATGGTGGCCTAGCCACTCCAAACACTAATCATTCTTCCCTATGAAAACAAGTGAACTGTCAGGACAATGGAGATCATCAAATTCTGCTTTTATTCATGCATATTTATTTCCAGATTGAAGATATATAGAGACTCAACAAGACAGGAGGAAAGCAGGAGCATGCATAAGTATGCATGTACTCAGTCAGGCATCCAATCACTCATTCCCTCTAATCTCTGCTAAGAGTTTGATTTTTCTTTTCTGATAGTACTTCACAAATTAGAGAGTAAAGGAGGTGATGTGTGTCAACATTCTCAACAACCTTGGTTGGCCCCAGGTTTTCCTCAGATATTAGTCTTTTAAAGTACCCACATAGTTCATTAACTGCTGTGGATACATTTTATGGCATCCTGTAATACATAATTTCATAAGAGGATTCTCTGCCAGACAGTTTTAGAACCTCCCATAAGAGATAACATTTCATTTTCTTTAAACATTAAGAGATCTTCCATTTTCTGGGAGCTATACATGCAGTGGGTACCTGCAGCTTGACTCTGCCTGGCACACCTCTCCCACCACTGACCAAATTCTGCCTGCTGCTGCTAAATAGGAGAGGGAGCAAAGGGGAAAGAGAGAACCAAGTTGTAGGGACTATGGTTCTCCTGTTCCCATTGCCATTCTCCATACACAGATAAGTGGAAAAAATAACTACACTCTGTAATTCCTGGCTACATAGCCTGGTTTTCATCCTTGAAATGTTGGCTATTATATCACTCTGTATCTGTGCCCACACTAATAGGGACGAGCTCATGTGACTCCAGATTAGGAATCTCTTTGTTACAAGCCAACCCTTCAGAAAGATTACAGAGGCCAGAAACCAAAAAAACTAACACATCTCAGGAATAAAAACACCAGCCCATCAAGGAATCGGGTGTCCGCTAAAGGCATTGCCTACTTCTCTGATGACCTGGTTACTTAGCTGCTTTGTTTGCTGTGCTCTGAGCTTCTTTTACTCTGCGATTGGTCAGGGCCATGTCGACCCAGCAGAAACAGCCCTTTCTTGGTAATCAGCTAGAAGTCAAATGTCAACAAGCTCCCCAAAGCAGTCTGCACTGCTGAACTGGACAGTAGTGTAGGCTCAGCATTCTCTGACAAAGATTGTACATTTAGAGGCAGTGTCTCTGCCAACATATTTATGGGAGGTGAAGGAGAGTATTTATCTGCCTGGCTGCTTCCCCACAGCACAATGACAGCTGAGGGGCAAGGAGGGAGGAGATGCTGCCTGATACAGCTTTGTCTCCTTGTCTACTGATTGACTACCGGGGTTCAACCAGGCTCGTACTAGTTGCTCCTGAACACTGAGTGAAGATCATAGAATCATAGAATCATAGAATCAAAGAGTTGGAAGAGACCTCATGGGCCATCCAGTCCAACCCCCTGCCAAGAAGCAGGAATATTGCATTCAAATCACCCCTGACAGATGGCCATCCAGCCTCTGTTTAAAAGATTCCAAAGAAGGAGCCTCCACCACACTCCGGGGCAGAGAGTTCCACTGCTGAACGGCTCTCACAGTCAGGAAGTTCTTCCTCATGTTCAGATGGAATCTCCTCTCCTGTAGTTTGAAGCCATTGTTCCGCGTCCTAGTCTCCAAGGAAGCAGAAAACAAGCTTGCTCCCTCCTCCCTGTGGCTTCCTCTCACATATTTATACATGGCTATCATATCTCCTCTCAGCCTTCTCTTCTTCAGGCTAAACATGCCCAGTTCCCTAAGCCGCTCCTCATAGGGCTTGTTCTCCAGACCCTTGATCATTTTAGTCGCCCTCCTCTGGACACATTCCAGCTTGTCAATATCTCTCTTGAATTGTGGCGCCCAGAATTGGACACAATATTCCAGGTGTGGTCTAACCAAAGCAGAATAGAGGGGTAGCATTACTTCCTTAGATCTAGACACTATGCTCCTCTTGATGCAGGCCAAAATCCCATTGGCTTTTTTTGCCGCCACATCACATTGTTGGCTCATGTTTAACTTGTTGTCCACGAGGACTCCAAGATCTTTTTCACACGTACTGCTCTCGAGCCAGGCGTCACCCATTCTGTATCTTTGCATTTCGTTTTTTCTGCCAAAGTGGAGTATCTTGCATTTGTCACTGTTGAACTTCATTTTGTTAGTTTTGGCCCATCTCTCTAATCTGTCAAGATCGTTTTGAATTCTGCTCCTGTCCTCTGGACTATTGGCTATCCCTCCCAATTTGGTGTCGTCTGCAAACTTGATGATCATGCCTTCTAGCCCTTCATCTAAGTCATTAATAAAGATGTTGAACAGGACCGGGCCCAGGACGGAACCCTGCGGCACTCCACTTGTCACTTCTTTCCAAGATGAAGAGGAAGCATTAGTGAGCACTCTCTGTGTTCGTCCACTTAACCAATTCCAGATCCACCTCACCGTAGTTTTGCCTAGCCCACATTGGACTAGTTTCCTTGCCAGAAGGTCATGGGGGACCTTGTCGAAGGCCTTACTGAAATCCAGGTACGCTACATCCACGGCATTCCCTGCATCTACCCAGCTTGTAGCTCTATCGAAGAAAGAGATCAGATTAGTCTGACATGACTTGTTTTTGATAAATCCATGTTGACTATTAGCGATGACTGCATTTGTTTCTAAGTGTTTGCAGACCACTTCCTTAACAATCTTTTCCAGAATCTTGCCCGGTATCGACGTGAGGCTGACCGGACGGTAGTTGTTTGGGTCATCCTTTTTTCCCTTCTTGAAGATTGGGACCACATTGGCCCTCCTCCAATCTGCTGGAACTTCTCCCGTTCTCCAAGAACTCTCAAAGATGGTTGCCAATGGTTCCGAAATGACTTCCGCTAGTTCCTTCAATACTCTGGGGTGTAGTTGATCTGGCCCTGGGGACTTGAACTCATTAAGAGCGGCCAGGTATTCCTGAACGACTTCTTTCCCAATTTGGGGTTGGATGTCCTCCAAACCCTCATCCACTCCATCTTGCTGAGGTTGAAGACTCTCTTTTTGTGAGAAGACCGAGGCAAAGAAGGCATTAAGTAGTTCTGCCTTTTCCCTATCCCCTGTCAGCATTGCCCCATCTTCTCCTCGAAGAGGTCCTATCGCCTCCTTGTTTTTCCTTTTTCTACTGACATAAGAATAGAAGCCCTTTTTATTGTTTTTAATGTCCCTGGCAAGTCTGAGCTCGTTTTTTGCTTTAGCCTTGCGGACCTTTTCCCTACAGGTGTTGGCTATTTGTTTGAATTCTTCTTTGGTGATTTCTCCCTTTTTCCACTTCTTGTGCATGTCTCTTTTGTGTCTTAGCACAGTTAGAAGTTCTTTGGACATCCATTCTGGCTTCTTTGCACTTGTCCTATTTTTTCTCTTTGTTGGCACAGTTTGCAATTGCGCCTTGAGTATTTCACTCTTGAGAAATTCCCATCCATCCGTAACTCCCTTGTCTTTTAGTATCTGTGTCCACGGAATGCTGCTCAGCGTTTCCTTCATTTTTTGGAAATCAGCTCTCCTAAAGTCCAAAATGCGGGTTTGACTTGTCTTAGTTTCGGCCTTCCTTTGTACCTCAAATTGCAGGAGCACGTGGTCACTTGCCCCTAAGGATCCTACCACTTCGACCGCATCGATCAGGTCCTCCGCATTTGTTAAGATGAGATCAAGAGTAGTCAATCCCCTTGTTGCTTCTTCTACCTTCTGGACCATGAAATTGTCTGCAAGGCAAGCGAGGAATTTGTTGGACCTTGTACTCTTGGCCGAGTTTGTTTTCCAGCAAATATCGGGATAGTTGAAATCGCCCATGACTACTACATCTCTTCTCTGTGCCTGTTTGGTCAACTGTTGGCAGAAGACTTCATCAAGTTCTTCCTCCTGGCTTGGGGGTCTGTAGTAGACGCCTACAACGACATCTTTTTGAGTCCCAGTTCCCTTGATTCTTATCCAGATGATTTCAAGCTGGTTTCCCAGATTGCTGTCTTGAATCTCTTCTGTAGCATAAGAGTTTTTGACATATAAGGCTACTCCGCCTCCTCTCCCCTTTGTTCGGGGAGATGAAGAAACCCTCTATCTCCCACCTGGCCTGATACTGTTTCTTCCTCTTTTAGTACTCAAGAGAAGACATTAACGCCCACATATATTGATGAAGCTGATCAGCAACTGGAGAGATGGAGGAGCACCCAGACACACCCCAATTATTGTTGCCCACTAGGATGGGAACCTTTTGGAAGAAAGTACTGGATATCTTTATTCTGGTTGTTCCCAAAAGTTCAAACATATACGTAAATCCCAGTTACACCTGCATATGTTCTCAAGACTTTCTGTCCAGTTATCAGGAACAATGTGGAAAATGTGGAGCAGGAAGGGAAGCGTTTTAGCTTAAAACTTTATCTGCTTTTCTAAAGTCCTAGCCATACCCACTCTGTATTCTCTGGTGCTTGCTGTGTTCTTCAATTGTCCAATAAACCATTCCCTGTGAGGCAATAGCAAGATTTGAAGGTGATGTTTTCACCTGTTGATCCTCTTTTTACTGACTCTGCTTCTCCTTAAGCAACTTCTTCAGTGTGTCACTATGTGCTTCTCTCCGACAAGCTAAAAGCCAAGGAAAACAATTCAGACACGTGGATTACAATTTCAGTTCCAAGTCACAAAAGGCCCTTTTGGTGGCCTAAGGTGCTGAACATTTTCAGGTGCTTTTAAGGAGCATCTAAAAGTCACATAGGGTGGAATAAAATAATCATGGCAACTGGACGATGCCAGAAAATGTTGCTCTTACCAAATAAACTCTGTACAGTCCAACCTATCTCCCTTAAGAAGTCCTTCATCGCAGAACACATTGCATGATCCAAGTTTTCAAATGATGCCATCTGTGTAGCTAGCCATTTACTTTCAATATTCTGCTCTCTTCCTAGGCAATGACCTTCAACACAAAAGACTGACAAAAACACCACCTGTGCCCCAAGGTCCTTCATCTTCTTAATCAGAGCTTTTTACAGTCACTTGTTATACATTGAGAGATGTGTCTGGCAGTATCTTTTGTTCCTCTGTGGATCAGCAGAAAGTAATAATGGGTGGCAGAATCGTGTTCAGTCTCAGCAAGCATTATGCTTAATTCCTAAATATTGTCTGTCTGATTAAAGTATTTGTTAATTGCCTCCTTATCCAGCAAGGTTTGCAAAGCAATGCAATAGGAAATAAACTTGCCAGGATGGTCCCTTTGTGTCTCTATCTCTCTCAGAAAATAATCAGTCACAATCACCATATACATCTCCTTTCTCAGAGCAGCAATAGGATTTTTATTTTTTTCATTTTTATCTATTTCTAAAGTCTGTTTCCTGCTCTTTTATACTGAGGTACTGGTTCTCATTGAAGTGTAGCAGAATTGTTTTCACAGACCCCAGAGTGGCAGAGAAAGTATTACACATACCACATAGGCCAAGAAGGTTGAGGAAGCTGTGAAATTGAATCCCTTCTCACACATTTTCAGTCTGAAGTATACTAAATAACCAAGTACTAATATTAAGACAGTTGTTGTCCTCCAGGAATAATAAAGCTTGCCTACAGTCTGTCTCATTCACACTTTCTTGAGAGTAAGTTTTACTGAACACATGGAGGTGTTCTGGGAATCTGTTTATTTAGGGAGGCTGCAATGAAAATTAATGAGAAGAGTAATTTGCCCTGTCCTTGCAAATAGGCAACAGTAATAGCAGCCTGCTATTACTGCAATGTTGATCCCCCCTCCCCCCCCCCACCGCCTTTAAAATAATTCTTGGGTTATTGTGGATATTATTTGCACAGCTCTAGAGATACAGAAGAGTACCTACCTAATATTATGGTGCTCCCTTAATGTGTGAAGCATTCTTGTCAGAGCATTAATGTCTGTGGCATTCTTCTCTGTACCTTTCTCTCACATCTTGTCTTCTTTTTTTTTTCTGTGAAGTTGTTCTTTCTTATCAAGCTGGGATACCTGCTTTCATGTACTGCAAGTGTAAGGTGGGGTGATTTTTACATCTTAAGGTGAAAAATAAAACATAGAATAAAGATGTGAAGAATTTTTTTGCTTGCAGTTCCCAGAATCCCCCACAGAGATTCTTGAAGTTGGAATTCAAAACAAAATAGTAAACTTTCAAAGCTCTGCTACTGTGAAAGTTCTTGCCAGCTGTATTTTGTGTAGACATTCATGTTACCTTCCTGGGCAGCCCCACAAACCTTTCCATGCCAAGCTTCCTTCTTTGATGCTCCCATTCACTTGCTCTGGATTCAGAAGTTCCTGGACCTGACAGGTTTCTCATAAAACTGCCCTGCAAATAGCACAGTGACCCATCTAAAGCAGCAGAAACCCCTAATTTCAGGACCATGTGCCAACAGTACTGGATAATGAGACGTTCCAGATAATCAGGGGCTCAGTGTTGCAAGGAAAGTTGTTGTTTGCCTCCTCTTCTTCCCCATCCAGTTCTAAATCTCCTGATGTTTCTGCTACCATGTGAATTTTTTGTGTTGCTTGAATAAAATTGCACAATAGCAGGGGTTTAGTTACAAAAGGCTGCAAACAAAAGGCTGCAAACATAATATGAGATAAAAAGGTACATGCTACTATCAAGTTTACATTTGCTTTATTGGAAGGCTGGTGTGGTTTAATGATTTGAGTTTTGAACTCTATTTTGTCACGTCAGGAGTGACATGAGAAACTGCAAGTCACTCCTGACTGCGCCCCCAGTGGCAAAGTGGGTTAAACCCCTGTGCCGGCAGGACTGAAGACCGACAGGTCGCAGGTTGAAATCCAGGGAGACCACGGATGCGCTCCCTCTATCAGCTCCATCTCCCCATGTGGGGAGATGAGAGAAGCCTCCCACAAGGATAGTAAAACATCAAAATATCTGGGTGTCCCCTGGGCAACATCCTTGCAGATGACCAATTCTCTCATGCCAGAAGTGACTTGCAGTTTCTCAAGTCGCTCCTGACACGACAAAAAAAAATAGGACAGGTACATGGCACCAATCTTCTCAGTGGACAAATTGCATAGAAAACAACCTTTTCTTATTGCTTCTTCTATTTCTAGCTTGAATTTTTTTAACTATAATTTCCACACTCCCCCAGGCAACATTGTCCAAAAGAACACTTCCAAACTGTGCTCCAACTTCCTGAAAAAAACTCTGTTTGTTTCACCAGTTTGCTTGATCAAGTCTGATGCCTCCCTGGGAACAGCTGACTTTGTAGAACTGTGTCAGTAAGAAAGAACATATAATACTGTAATAGACAGATGAATAATCTGACCTGGTATAGGTGGATTCTTCTATACCCTTTGTTTCCTCAGAAGTGCATGAAGTTAAAATGAAAATGTTAAAGAAGTTCATACTGATTCACCAACTTGCATTCAGTAGGAGGTGATGCTTGCATTCTTTCCTAGCAGCTACATAACTGGCTTCTTCACTGTTTTGTTTCCTTTGGTTTCCTCAGCAAAATTTACTGACATTGCCAGAAGTAAAGTGAATAACAGCAGAGGTAAACAGTTGCCACTGGAGAGTTCACTTCATGATTCAAGGAAAATGCTTCTATGCACATTGTGAAAGGACAGTTTGTGGCTTTCTACAAGCTCATACTTGTCCACTGCTGTGTAGTGCATTCAAGAATATTTCTTTAGTTAGGTATTGCTTCCCTTTCTTTTTTGAAAAAAAAAGAGGAAAAAAAAGAAATCACTCTGGATTTTATTGTGTCAATCTAGTACAAAACTGGAGATAGATTAAAGCCCCCCTCAGTTCCAAAGATAAGAAAGAGCACAAGCTTTGAACTGTATAGCAATGCAGGGGAGGTATTAAGTTGATATCACATGGGAAAACAGGATGAACAAAGAAATATGGGTAAAGCCAAGGTGAAGGGCATCTTCAAGATGATATAAAAGCTACAATTACAATAGATTGCTATACGCTCGAAGGTAGAGATAGAAGATGAACTGTACTTAGAACAAAATTAACACCAATGGCTGTCGGAGCAAGGGCATTAGCAGCTGTGATGAAGCAGTTGTGTCAGGAGGGCTCAAGGGAGTGGGGAGGGGGGGCACACAACCATTTTGGAGATGCTTTTTATATGATAGCCGGGGAACAGGCTTCCAGAAGTGGTGTACTGAAAATGAGTAGGAGATTTCTGACAAATATGTAATGTAAAACTGGGCTCCCCGAAGACACTGGCATTGTTTTCAAGCTCCATTCTATGTAACAATAATAACTTTGTTCTTATATCCTGCCACTATCTCCCTGAAGAAACTTGAGACGGCTTACATGGGGACCAAGCCCAACATAAACAAAGAATTCAAAGAGTTGCTTTAAGATTTTTTGGGCTGTATGGCCATGCTCCAGAAGCATTCTCTCCTGACTTTTCATCTGCGTCTATGGCAAGGACCCTCAGAAATTTTGAGGTCTGACAACACAAGGAATTCACAGTTACACAAAGAATTCAAAGTTACATAATTAAAATCATTAAAAATAATATAATTAAAACAATTAAAACAGGAAAAGTAAAAACATCATAAAACATATCAATCAACAATCACCAGTAACCGGAAAAAGTGGGCATGTTCAGATTCGAGATGGCAGTGCAAGGCTTGTGCAAAATGTAGAACAATAGGGTTGGGGCTGGAAGTAAAGTGCTGGAACAAACCAAAACAATAAATTAGGGCTGGGCAGACCGGATTGGGAGCTAAACCATTATTCAAAGGCACATTGGAACATCCAAGTTTTCAAGTCTTTTCAAAAAGTGGACAGAGTGGGATCTAATCTAATCTAATCTCCCTGGGGAAAGAGTTCCAGAGTCGGGGGGTTATCACTGAGAAGGCCCTATCTCTCTTGTCCCCACCAACCGAGCTTGTGACAGAGGTGTAGGCGGGAGAAGGGCTTCTCCGGCAGATCTTAGAGCTCACACGGGTTCATAGAGGGTGATACAGTCACAAAGATAAACAGGACCCGAACTATTTAGGTCTTTATAAGTAATATTCTCCATGTTGAATTGGGGCTGGAAACTAATTGGCAGCCAGTGGAGCTGCTTCAGTAGAAGTGTCGTCCACTCCCTGTAATTAGGAATTCTAGGAAACAAAATAAAGATTTTGGATCCCACTCTTTAATTCTCTACATTTGATTTCTTGATCAGGAAATGGAGAGGCATACCATCATGTACAATCTCTTCACTGTCTTCATACAGAAATACTCCTCACTAGCAAAGAAATGACATTGACATTGAGTCATTTAAATAAATAAAAAAATCATCAACATTGTTTGTTGTTATTACTTTTTTTCAATAATCAGGAACAGACACCCAATGTTCTTACCTCCAAACAACCTGACAGTTTTTTTCAAAACGTAGGATGCTGAAAATATATTGCAGCACAGGAAAATGTATGGGTTTTTACAATTTTGAACTTTCTAGAACAAGCCTGCACAATTTGTGGCTCTCCAGGTGTTTTGGACTTTGGCTTTCAGAATTCTTGACCATTGGACAAGCTGGACTTCTGGGAGTTGGAGTCCTGGGGGGGGGGGCACAAATTATGCAGGTCTTCTCTAGAGCAGGGCATTCTGGTAGTCCTGCCAGAATTAGTTTGGCATTCTGGTAGTCCAAAAAGGTTGCTTTTCCAAGTTCTGAACTGCAACCTTTCCCAACTTTAACACGGGAATTCGTTTGTACACATAGACACACACTACTTTCTCATTTGTGACCATGTCTAAAATATCTGTAATTTGTTCTGACAGTTTTATATCTGCAAGTTATGATTCTGAGCACAGTTTCCAACACAATGCCTTATCACATGCTGAAACTTTTGAGAGCAACTTAGCAATTACCACCTGCACAAAGATTATAGTAATTATCTGGAACCAGCATAACTATTACATTTAGACAAAGATTATAAGAAGCATGAATTGATAGCTTGGGTTAACTGACCATTATATTTTTCTCTCTTTTCTAGGTTTTATTAAGAACAGTGTAGCAATTCACATAGACTGTACATGAACAGTTTAATTTGTCATTGCCTTTTGGCAGACACGAAATAAATGGAATATATGATAACATACACATCAATAGGGCAGGGAAAAGCAGAAAAGCAGAAAATAAAATAAAAGCTTTTAAAATCAATTCTCTCCTCTCCCCATCAGTTTCCTCCAAAATCACAAAAAAACTTCAAAAGCTATCTTTTCAGTGTGATCCATACATAGAAAATCTTTCTTCGATATGCTTCAGACTATCGAAACAGGCTCCTTCTAGGCACATTCATAGTTTCCCACCATTCCTAAAAAAAACATTAGTACAAACAAGAATTATAGAAAACAGATGTCTGAAAAGGCCAGTATGTTTCTTCATCTCCCTCCCTAACCCCTATAATAACCAAACAGTAATATAGAACAGCTATATACTGTTACGGTATGATTCACTTCCCATATGGCAGTAGCTACCACCATCTTTCAGAATGTCTCCAGAAAGCTTAATGCAGACTATAGGGAACATCGTCTCCCCTTCCTCCAGCAGTGAGAAGAATGAATGGCCAAGGAACCCAGTATATACCATACAAGTTCCTTGGGATTCTTCTTCTCCAATATGACCTTTGTTTTGCTACTGATGCTGAAAATTGCATCCGAATAGTCCAGAAGAACAGAAATATGATTTTTTTTTTTAAAAAAAAGAACTACAATAACAAATTTAATCTCAACTTTCTCCCAGCAGAGAATCTAGAGACACTGGAACAAGCTAAAAAATACAGTAACCAACAATCTGAAGGGTTCATTCTTTTTATTTTTTAAAAGGAAGAATACCTACTTTCTTTTTCATAGAGCCAAACATTATGGGGCCAGAAACACAGAGGAGTACTGCTGCTATTGTGCTCTAGCAACCAAAAACTATTTGAAAAAGATTTTCATGCTGTGACAAGGGCACTATTACAGATGCCGAGAGAAGGAAAAGCAGCACAGAAAGTAAATTGCTGCATGGTACAAATAAGGGACTATAAGAAAGATGAAGCAAATATCAATTCAGAGAGGCCTGTTTCAGGTGACAAAATGTCTTGGGATGGTCCTTTGCAGAAATAGCCCATATTGTTAGCTGTTCTCACAACAGAACTGAACAATGCATGTGCATGTATGTAACAGAATCCCAATGGTAGTGTGTCTCAGATAAAAATTACTTTAGAAAGAAGATCACAAACTGGAAAAAAATGGCATTAAGCAGGGTGCTTAACCCTTTCCTTCAAGACTCCTATCCATGTCAAACTATTCATCTTCAAAATGTACACCAGGCTGCCAAATGTGATCAGAAACCCATGTGGGAGGGAAACAATCCAAAAAGGAGAAGCAGTTCATAATGAGGAAGCAAGTCTAAGGGAAGGTTATCTGTGTACTGTATTTTGGATCTTGCAGATATTTTGTTTTCCTACAAAAATACCCACCCTTCTTTTGTAGGCAACCTGCCCTTAGGCTATGTACAGACTTTTTTTCTTCCCCCCTCCCCCACCTTTTCTCCATTTATTCACCCACTGGAAGCAAAGCTGTGGAAAACAATAACTGTCCCTTTGATCATCCATGTAAATAAATGAAGATTCCAGGTTTCAACATCAATACTGGATCAGTTAGGAAACCAACTACCATTCTAAATATTTCCATATTAAAAATTTTGTGCCCACCATGCTCTGGTTGAACAGGCTCTAGGGTTTGTTTGCCCCCAACAGGTAATCACTGTAGTTATGCATGTGAGCATGGAAATAATGCCAACATTAGCTAAGGGCATGCATTCTTCTACTGCGCTCAAACATTTCTGGATCAGGGCATAAGAAGCATCTCAAGAAATATAAAGGTCACTGCCATGTTCTTGAGAATTCCAGTATTCTTTAGGTAAGTCAAGTGGGAAGCAAGTAAAGGCTTTAGGAATTTGCAAATAATTCTTCAGGGTAGGTAAGGCTTATTATACTGCTTTTCAATAGAGACAAACAATAGCAACTCATCTTTTACAATTCCCACTTTGCACAATTTATTCTGCTTTGTTGAGTCTGTTTTCACCTTAAGTGTAGCAATTCAGAGGGATCATAACAATAGCACATTACCTAACTCTTCATCTATATGTAGTCTTTGAAATTCTGCATTTCAAGGCCAGGTCAGTTTTCGTCCACTCAGAGGCTCTGAGACTCCTATTGTTCAAATTATTTTTTTTCCCACTACAGTAACTCATACATGGTCCTTGTGCACCCAAATAACAATTTACTTACTGAAAATAAGGCTCCAAAACTTAATTCATATTTTTAACAACTTTAGGTGGATAACAAACATAAAAACAAAAGTCTGTATATCTGGAACAAACGTATACATTAAAAATGCAAAAGCCAACTAAAAGATTTCCTCTTTTCTACAGACTTTAGAAACTAAAAAAAACCTCATTTGTCATGAGAACAGCAATAATTATTTTGAAGTCAGTATCAATATGCTAGGATATAGATTGCATATGATTGATTAAATATTTTCAGGAATTGAGATTTCTAGAAATCAGCGAATAAGATACTCACATTTTGTAATGGCACAGAAGTTGGTACAAATAAAACAGTTTTGAATTGTTTCCCAGATATGCTCCTCTTGAGAGTTGTTCAGTGTCCTAAAAATAAAGATAAAATAATGTCTGAATTGCATCCAAAGCTTGCCCCATGTCTGTCACCCTCAATTCTTCTACCTGCCAAAATAAAAAAAAACCATTCTAAATAAATAGAATATATTTAAATGTTCACTAGTAATACATTTCTGGGCAAAATACTCTGACACTTATTTTAGATGGATAATACTCAGAAGGGAGATTGTCACCCTTGGGCCAGAGGTTAACAGCTTCAGAAGTTTCAAGGATAGGCAAAAATAACTAGATGTTTCTTGGACCAAGAGTAAGGTTTATTCAGGCTTACAGAAAGGCAGAAAGAAAAATCAAGATGTATATGCATGTGGTTGCCAACCTAACTTGTATAGGAGGAACAATGGCCAACACTAGAACACTGGTTTTAAACTTCCCCTTATCTCTACCAGATTAGATCATCTCATCATTATCACCATTGGCTATCACTCACAGCCAAGTATTATTGCCTTCCAGGTGTAGAATATTGGCAGTGGGTCCGTAGGTGATTGTAGAAACCTATTTTGGATCTGCATCTTCTTTCTCAGTGAGGACATCAATTTCCAGATGGAAAGCAGTTTCAACAAGGGTTGGTTTGATGCACCTTCCTCTGGTCAAATCTCTCCCTTTCACTCTCCATTTGTGTCTCTTGAAATTCCACAGCACTGTTGGTAACAGCTGACAACCAGTTAGAATGCTACAGGACCAGGCTTCTCAATTCTCAGTGTATATTTCACAGTTTTTAATGTTAGCTTTAACACCATGTTTAAATCTATTTAACCCCATGTTTAAATCTCACCAGCATTACATTTTCCATTCTTGAGTTTAGAGTAGAGTAACTGTTTTGGGAGATGGTGATCGGGCATTTGGACAATGTGACCAGTCCAGTGAAGGTTTGGGGTTTTGTTTTTTTTATTTGGGGAGGGGCTCAATTTCTTTCTCACAAGATCACCAGTGGCAAATCAACTTTGAGAATTCCTTGCCTAAGAAATTCCGATGAAATTCATGAGGTTGTCATAATTTCACAGGAGACTAGAGGTCTCTCTCACATGCACAAAATTTTACATTTTAAAGAAATATTTTCCAACCTACCCTTCTCTCTGCTTTGTTCTCAGATGATTATTAATGAGTCAGCCATCCATGCCCAAAAGTTCTGCATCCTTTGTTTCAACCAACCATGACTGTATTTTTTTTTAAATTCCAGTTTTTAAAAACATTACAAAAAGTTTTCATCACCATGATTTTGCCATGCTTCTAAGTACTATACTGATATGTAGGCCTATCCTGCTATGGCCTCCCACCTTTTCAGTGATCCTTAGGACCTTATCACATGGGCAGAGCTAAAACATGGGACAGTGGGGAAAATTGTGGGCAGCAGATGGAACCATCAGGCTCTGTTACCTCCCGTTGGGGCCCATGGTCTTTCTTTCCACATGATTTTCCTGTCTGTCCCGATTTCCTCTTTGGCTCCTCTTGACTCCTTCAATTAGGCATTGCCATTGAATCTGTACACTGTGCCATTGTATAGATTTGGTATCCCCTTCCACAATACTGCCACCACAGAGCCCCATGAAATCCTGCCAGAAGTAACTCTACATGGGACCGTGTTCCAGCAGCAGAGAGAGAAAAAGGAGAGAAAATGCTCCTCTCATTGCATCTGATGAGGTCCTAGATTCACCCCAGCACTGATATAAGTTATCTGTCATTTTATACAAAGGATGCAATTTTAAATAATAATAATAATAATAATAATAATAATAATAATAATCACAATCACAATAACAATAACAATATTTATTTATACCCTGCCACGATCTCCCCAAAGGGACTTAGGGCGGCTCACAGACACACTTAGAAGTGCCACATATAAAACAGAAAATATATAACATATAAAACAGCAACAGATGTCTAAAAACAACTACAAACCCCATATGATAAAATTGTAAAATTCCTAAATTGCAGCAGAACCTGTGAATAAGGCTATCTACAATTAACAAATCAAAGTGCCAGAGTAAGCAGTTGATGAATCTTCAATCTGACCATAAATTACACATTTTGCTATGTCATTGTATAAATCTTGATATCCTTGGAGGTCTGGAACCACGAAACATATATTTAGTGCCTCTGCGTACCAGCCACACTTCTTTTTCTACCATCTTGAACTATTTTCCAATGATTAGACAGGGTCAAACTGTCATACAGATAACTATCTTATCCATCCAGAAATTCAGCTGAGAACCTTCAGACATATTTGTCATTAAACAACTGGAATATTTTAGAATATTCTGTTGCATCACACCATACATACATAAATGTCCTGAAAAATGTTCCTTGTGTGAATGACGTTTGTTCTTTTCTTTCCTCAAAGTAAAGCAGTTAGACATAATGAAAGGACTGCTTCATGTGCTATGTTTACACTAGAGTAATGCTAGATGTGGAAGGATACAGTGTGTGCGCAAAAGGCCCTGCTCAATAGTACCTACATCTCCCTGTTGCCCTCAAGTGCAATGGAAAACATTGTCCTGTCAGCAGTGCTGAAAATAGATTTGACTGTTAATCATCTTCGCTTCTGTATATGAAATAGGAAAGGGTCACCATCTTGGCTTATCCTTTCCTGCGAATAGTAAAATGTTTTGAGATGATTCTGGGAAGAATTAAGTGGGCACTAGGCTGTTCCTGATTCATTTAACCATCACTGAGAAACATTCAGTCTGTTCAAATTGGAAATTGCTCTGTTTTTGTCTTCTTCTGTCTCTGTCCTCTCAGTTGGAAAATGTCAATTTCTCCTAACTCTGATGGGTTCTCATTTAAAATGTTCAATCCCAATCTCTAGCAATTAGGAGGTAATGGTCCTGATAACTATCAGTTACTTTCACTGAAGGAACATCAACTGTGCACCAATCTGAGTCAATCAACAATCCTCCAACTGCTCTAATGCCAGCTTTTGTATAAATATGCATTGTTTAAAATATGTATTTCCACTTTCTTTGTGCCTTTAGAAAAAATATATAGGATGAAAATTAGAGATTGATTTGATACTTAGTTAGCTTACAGCAAAGGGCTTGTCTTCACAGACTAATCATCACCTTGGAGGGGCTCTGATCTGGCATATGAAATCATTGAAAATTTCTTTGCAATAAATTTCTTTAAGCTTTAAAAAAATTGCTTTTACCCCAAGTTTTTCCAGAAAATCTCAATTCTTGGGTATGTAGCTATTGGCTATCTCTCCACTTTACTATACGGTTAAGGAGAGGAGATGGTGGCAGTAATTGGTGAGAGGTGAACATTCCCACCAGAAAATGGTTCTATTTTTAAAAAAAGATTTATGCTGTGATACTTATATATCAGTATATTAGCATTAAAACGCCTCCATTTAACAGAAAATGCATTTATTTACATGCAAGATCAGTTAGAAAAAGCAGAGTGTCCATGACTGTGTGATCAAGAATAATGTAAAATATTGAAAATGTGGACCACCCGTTAATAGTGTTTTTGACACAGGAAAATGTGTGAGTGGTTACGGCAATGACACAATAATCTGTGTGATGCGTGTGGCAGAGCCAATGTGGATCAGAAAATGCTGTGCAACCCAGTTTTTTTTTCATATGGTGTAAATAAGCCTTAAGACGACTATATGATAGTTAATGCTTAAGCATGTTGAATCATATGTTGGACACTTAATCTCAGCTCTTTAACTACAGGTAATGAATAACCTGAACACATAGGTTTCATTAGGTTTGTGTATGTCTGTGTAGTGGTAGTGGTGATGGTGGTTTGTGTAAATAAAACTAAAATCCTGAGCATACTAATTGTCAAAATAAAATATGTTAATGAGGGGAAAATCCGGTTTAGTCTTAAGACTTGTATTCTTAAAGAAGCTATTTGGATTATTATTCAAAGCCATTATAAAAAATGATCTGGACGGAAGCTTGTTGATAAAACTATAAGTAATGAAGTAGCCCAAGAAAGAATGTCAGAGAGAATAGGAGATCTTGATGTGAAGGTCTAGCTCCCTAATTGTTATTATGCTTACAAGGACATTCTGTAAAAAGAAAAATGAATCACTTGCGCAACACCTGCTGTAAAAAAGGATACTCAGATTCTAGAGTGATCTTAAATCATTTTTATTTTTGCCCGAAACAAACTGCCAAACAAGCCTTTGGCCATTTAATTTCCAAATACCAATAATTAAAATGAGTCACATCATCAGAGTTTGGCAGGGCTACAGCCTTCTTTTTCTCTTTTCATTTCCACATAAATTTCAGTGAAGGTCAGGGTTTGGAGGGAAAGAGCAGAACCTGCCTGCTTTGTACTCAGGGGAGGCTAAAATATGACTTGTTCACAGTGTCCCTCATAGTACAGGACTTAATGGCCCTTGACGGGGAGAACCTAGAGTTAATTTCACTCTGTGTCCCAAAAGCAGTCATTGTCATCATAGTTTGTGTAGCCTGAAGAATACTGTTTTCCTCATGATCTTGAGTGACCAGTAAGTGATATCCATGAACCACACAATTGATTACAGCTTTTTATTAAGAAAGAACTGCAAGCTTACTGTCCTTATTATTCATCTTTGTACTACTTTTCAGAAGTAACCTAGTCTACACAAATAGCATTTTCTGCTACTTTAATGATGCACAGACCTCTTGGGAACAAGTCCCTATTAAAGCACTGGTGTGGTTATATGTGGGCACTTAATCCCTCTCACAGTCTGGCAAAGATGAGGCACAACCATAAGTCATACAAATTCTATTAGAAACTTTCAACCAGGAATTAAACGTCACCCTCAAAAATGAGTGAGGATGCATCCAAAGGCAGAGCTCCAAGCAGTGGGCTTCTATTCCACCTTTCTATCTTTAATGGATTTTTGGAGGAAAAGATGGAAGAAATAATAGGGAAATATGAGATGTTACCCACGTTTGGCTGGATTTCTGCAAATCCTTTATTTGAGGTAAGTTTTTTACACAACTAAAACTTAGACATTCCCATGGGAGAACAATGTTTGACTTTTCCTTAGTTGTAAAGTGACAGGTGCAAGCCTAGTCTTCTACTAAGGATGTATAGTCAGCCCATCATAACCATGGATTGTCCCATCAATGTCTCACAACTAGTTCCCACATACACAAAATGGCTTGTTTCAGCAAGAACTAAAATAGTCTGCAACATATCCTAGATGAAAATAAGGTTTTATTTTGCATCGAACTGATGGCAAGTATGTTCCTTATTTTAAAGGTTTGCAAATTCCTTATGACTATTCCTCACAATATCTGGACAGAATTTGCATGACACATAGGACCTCATCACATTTGGAAAATTCCCCATCATATAACACTTCATTGATGCAGCCAGCATGGAGCTCACCAGAAGTACCTGTGCTTCATGTGATGAGATTCAGGAGGCTCCATGCTGACTGCATCAGTATGTTCTATGGTGGGGAATTAAAAGTCATGGGGACAGTGTGACATTGGAATGGGATGGGCAAGCGGATGCCCCACTATTTGCCCTTCTGTCCTACAGATACCCCTGCTGTCCCCCACATCAAGGACCTCCATGTGATGAGGTCCATACTCAGTTATGAAATACCAGGGATAAAGTAGGGTTAATTTTTCAAAATATATGTGTGTTTTCTTCCAGGCTCTGTGGTATGGGAGCTTGGTGTAAAATGATAGAGGACTTGATAGTTTGCCTACTTTTATGGAAGTTTAGATGGTGATCATCAACTATGCATCTTCCTTTTGTTTCTCATGGAGAAACTGAGTTATTTCAGCTACAAAAAAGAAAGTTGGAGGAATAGTCCTGAACGGGAGGGAATTTGACGGGAGGGAATTTGACCAATGGCTCTTGCATTGCCTTTCAACTCTATGATACTTTTACAACTTCAGAGCCATTCATTAGATGATTCAGCAGAAAAGTATGTGTTGACCTGACAATCTTTTTGTAAATCTTTGTATCACAATAGGGATTATGAGAAGCCCCTTTACAGATGCAAATATAGAAAACACTCTCCCAAAAATATGGATACTATAGGGCTCAAACATGAGACAATTTAAACCTCATTTCTTTCGTGATGACATATCTCTGTACCTTTTGCCAGTGTTTTTCAATTAAAGTATTATAATATCAAGCTAAACATTATTTCAGTTTATTATTGAAAATACATGGTGGTTCAATTCTTTTCAAGAATTAATTTATATTTGCAATGCAATATATTACACAATATGCTATTATTACAAAATTGCTTAAGTGCTAATAAAATAATATGAATAATCAATGTTGGGGGTTTTTTTCATTTTCAAGTCTAATCTCAATATAATTCAGCAACTGTTTCCCATATTACTGTAATTTTGAAAGTGTAGGAGTGATGTTAAATCTTAAAAAAAAATACAGGAGGTCTACTTCTTACAGGAGTTCATTGCATGTAGTGTCAGTTAAATGTGAAGAGCTTTGAATGCCATAGAATGGCGCAGAAGGAGCTAGAAATACCTAGTGTTCTAATTGAGACTCCAGCAGTATTCTCCAGCAGTATGATCATCTCCTCAAAAAAATCCACCACGTAACTCAGGGGCTGACAAACTTATCAAGCCCAATGACTCTCCCTCTTTCATTTTGGTTTATGTAGGCATAGTCTTCAAAAGATCAGAAAGGATTTTGAAACTTTTGGAAGAAAGCTAAAACATCTTAATGTACAGGTGGTCTTTTCATCTCTCTTCCCAGTAGTCCAGTGGTCCAGGAATGGTGAGAAAAATATTGGAGGTGAATAACTGGTTCCACAGATGGTGTCAGGAAGAACAATTTGACTTCCCGGATCATGATCTGCCTTTCCAGGAAAATGGGCTACTGGCATGGGATGGTTTGCATCTCACATAACTAGGAAGGGATGTTTTTGCTCAGAGACTAGAAATCTGGATCAGGTGGATTTAAAACTAGGTTGTGTAGGAGAGGGTGTCAATATCCTTGGGAACAATAGTGAACAGCCAAAAGGCTAAAGAGAGGGTAGGACAAACACAACAAGTACCAAGCAGCAAGAGGACAATAATCTCAAATAAACACCTAACAGGAATGTTCTACAGGCTTGGATTTCTTGATGCTAATGCCCAGAGCATGGGAAATAAACAAGATGAACTGCAACTTTTAGCACAAGAAGACAGTTATGATGTAATGGGCATAACTGATACTTGATGGGACAAATCCTGTAATTGGAATGTAGCAATGGAAGTGCATTATAACTTATTTCAGAGAAATAGACCAAACAGGAGAGAGAGTAGAGTAGCATTATACATCAAAAGTATTTACACTGGTGAAGAGATGCATTACTTCAGTCCTGGAAACCAGGTTGAGAGCATCTGGATAAGAATTAAGGGAATGAGGACTGAAAAAGTTGTAGTCATGAGGGGCCACCTACAGACCTCCAAGCCAGACTGAAGAACTGGATGAAGCCATCCTTCACCAAATGACCAAACATGCAGAAAGAAGAGATAGAGTGGTAATGGGAGATTTCAACTACTCTGATATTTGTTGGAAAACAAACTTTGCCAAGAGTACAAAATCCAAGAAATTCCTTACTTGCCTTGCAGACTTAATCCTGTCCAAAAGGCAGAAAAGGCAACAAGGCCAGCTATTCTGGATCTGATCCTAACCAACACTGAGGACCTGGTCAATGGAATGGAAGTGGTGGGATACTTAGGTGGGAGTGAACATGTGCTCCTGGAGTTTGCAATACACAGGAAGGATGAAACCAAAAGAAGTCAAACACACATCCTAGACTTTAGAAGAGCTAAGTTTGGGAAATTTAAGGAAATACTGAGTGTGATTCTATGGACAGGAATAGTAAAAGAGTGTTAATTGTGGACTTTCTTAAAAACAAGATACTGAAGGCACAATTGCAAATAGTAACAGTAAGGAGAAAACATAGGAGAAGTGTAAAGCAACCGGAATGGATGTCCAAAGAACATTTAACTGAGCTAAGATTAAAAAGAAACATGCACAAAAAATGGAAAAGAGGGAAAATCACCAAAGAGGAATTCAAACCAATATCCAACGTTAGAACAGAAAAGATTCCTCTGCTGTCCCCCGGCTAATGGGCCTCCATGTAATGAGGTCCTTAGAAAAGAATGCTGTGATCACTAATAATCAACATGGAATCTCAAAAACAAGTCATGTCAGACTAATCTTATCTCTCTTTTTTTATATAGCGTTACAAGCTTGGTAGATGCAGGGAATGCTGTGGATGTAGCACATCTTCAGTAAGGGCTTCGACAAAAATCCCCCATGACCTTCTGGCAAACAACCTAGTCAAATGTGGGCTAGACAATGCTACTATTAGGTGGATTTGTAATTGGTTAAATGACTGAACCCAAAGAGTGCGCTTCATTCTGGAAAGAAGTTACTATTAGAGAATTGCATGGTTCAGTCCTGGGCCCAGTACTGTTCAACATCTTTATTAATGACTTTGATGAAGGTTTCGATGCAGAGCTGATCAAGCTTGCAGATGACACTTAATTAGGAGGAATAATTAATACTCCAGAGGACAGGATCAGAATTTAAAATGACCTTAACAAATTAGAGAACTGGGCCAAAATTCAAAAAGGACAATTATAAAATTACTACACTTAGGCATAAAAAATGAAATGCAAAGATAGAAGATGGGTGACGCCTGACTTGAAAACAGTCCATGTCAAAAAGATCTTGGAGTCTTCATGAACAACAAGTTGAACATAAGCAAACAATGTGATGCTGCAGCTAAAAAAGCCAATGGGATTTTGGCCTGCATCAGAAGGAGTATAGTGACCAGATTGAGGGAAGTCATTGTACCTTCTATTCTGCTTTGGTCAGATCTCACCTGGAATACTGTGTCCAATTCAGGGTACTACAATTTAGAAAAGATATTGACAAGATGGAATGTGTCCAAAGGAGGATGACTAAAATGATCAAAGGTCTGAAAGCCATGCCCTATGAGGAGTGTCTTAAAGAGCTGGGTATATTTAGCCTGAATAAGAGAAGGTTGAGAGCAGCAAGCTTATTTTCTGCTGTCCTGGAGACTAGGGCTCAGAGCAATTGGTTCAAATTACAGGAAAGGAGATTCTAGCTCAACATTAGGAAAAACTTCCTGACTGTAATAACTGTTTAGTAGTGGAATTCTCAGCCTTGGATCATAGTGGAGGTCCCTTTTTCAGAGGCTTTTAAACAGAGGCTGTCAGGAGTTCTTTAATTGTGCTTTTCCTACATGCAGGGACTTGTACTAGATGGCCCATGCAGTCTCTTTCAACTCTATGATTCTATGATTCTATAAATTCTAGCAAAGGTTTCACCAGATTTTAACCATAGACTCAATCCAGAAGCTAGAGAGAACACCCTCCACATCATTCTTTAGTATGCTTTGGCCAGAAGTTCAAGCTATCACACATTCCGGGTAAGAAAAGTACATTAGTGGGGCAGTTTGACCAAGAAAGCCTTTTTTTAATGAAAGTGACAGGTAAATAAAGACAGGTCTTTTTATAGAAAACCTTCATAATATCTGATAAATTTCCTGTAGGAGTCAGTTCCATGCAGAAAGGTAATAATTCCTTTAAAAATACCGAACAGACTTTTTCTCAGACATTTTGAGCTTGTGACAAAAATAATTTTACTTCCAATAATGACCACATTTTACATATCCAAGAGGAAGGTGGAAAACACGAGATCTTGCAGGTGTTGTTGCACTGCAGTCACCAGCACTCTTCAGCATTGGCAGTGCTTGTTTGGACTGCTGGGAACTGGAGGTCAACAGCACTTGAAGGGCCACAAGAATCCCTCCCCTGCCCTAGAAAAAGTGAATGTATGTCAAGGAACATGGTATAGAGATATCTAGCAAGACATGTACCTAGCAAGGTTCCTAGCAAGACATATAAAATCTTACTAGGTATCTGTGTACTTGCGTACAAATTCCAAAAAAAATAAAAGCCTAATGCAAATCATTGTGTAGATGTACTAACTAATCTGACCAATAACTTGAAACTAAATAAGTGCAGGGAGGGGAAAGACTTTTGAAATGTCATCCAAATGATGATTTCCTTTTTGCCCAGGGACAAGTTTTGGATTGCTACAACATTGAGAATGAGATAATTGTACAGCCTCTCAACCTTGAAAGGTATTAGAATACTTTTTTTCTTGATACATGTTACCCTAGTAACTAATAGCAGCTGGCCTTGTGAGTACTAGTGATAAGAGATGCTGAAAGCAGTATGAATTCTCCAAGTGAAAGTCAGTTGTTGCTTTTAGTTATTTTAAAAGCATGCTGTTGTTATGCCGAGCAACAGAAGATCTGAGACTCTTGGATGTCAGTTTCAATAACAATAATGACTGAAATCCTACATTTCCCACATAGTTATGAATAAATATCATATATTGGCCTTATTCCCTCACCTTCCAAATCTACCTTAACAGCCAGTAGCAGCACTGAACAATAGAGGTCAATTCTGCAGATAACCAGGGTGCAGCAGGATGATGTTTCCAGCTCCCTCCTGCTGGAAACCTGTGATTTGATGAGAAATTGCCACAGGGGTCTTGCTTTTGATTATCTCAACATCACTCACTGGCAGGAGTGGGATGGTAACATAATTTTGCTGCACCCTGATCTCCAGCAGGGCAGACTTCCCTTGTGTTTAACCCAGGGGGCATATATGATTGCGGCAAGACTGCTCTGATCATGAAGTGAATTAAATAAATACAGAGCAGTTATATATCTGTGACTCTAGATGTCACAGATCTATAACCCATAAATGCCACACTGGATGCCAGTTGGTATTTTTTTCATAGCAGGTGTTGGCATCCATATTTATGACATGGGAATCTCTTCCAAGATTTGGCCCATTATTTAGCAGAGCTATCTAGGGTGTTGGACTTATTTTAGACACAGAATACATCACTTTCAATCAGGGGTTCTCAAACTCTTTTAGCCACAGAGCACTTTTTGAAGCAAAAGTTTCTCGTGGAGCCCCAACAAGTGTGTATGTGTGTGTCTAAAATATATTAGGCATGGGCATTGGGCAAACCTTTGACAGATGGGCTGGGCTAGTGGCAGATGGATGGAGAGTTTTTGTATGAATTAATTGAAGGAAAAATGATCAAACAAACAATACAATACAATACAATACATTTAAAATGAAGAAAAAATTAACCAACATAAACTTAGCAATATATCAGAAGAAAGGTGGGAGCCATTCAGTTCAACTCCCTTCTGCCATATAGGAAAAATGCAATCAAAGCATTCCCTGAGCAGTGGGAAGGAAATAGGTTTTTGGAAGCAAATAATGGGGGAAGAGTCAGGGCAGTGGGGGAGCCGCCGGGGGGAGGGTCTGTGCCCCAGGAGGATGCTATGCTGCTGTTTCAGCAGCTCCAAACTTTAATTTCCCTGCATTTCTCAGGAAGAGTAGGAGGTGGAAAGTAGTATGATGCCATAGAGCCCCTCACTATCATTCATGGAGCCCCAAGGGCTCCATGGAGCACAGTTTGAGAATCCCTGCTTTGGATATTTCCTTTAAAGTTTGTACTGGAGACTGGAGTGGATTCACTGTGCCACTAACATGGAAAACAAAGGGTTCCGCTGATGACAACCTTTTCTTGTTAGCTGAAAATGACCTTTCCAGGATTTTAGTAGGTATTCTTCATTGTCCTACCTGCAGGTGCCAGGATTGAGTCTGGGACCAAGCACCTGCTCTGCCTCTCAGCTATAGACCTTTTCTGAATTTTGCACTGATGATAACAAACATGGTTGCCCATGTAGATGTCCCCTGGGGGATGGAGATCATTTTATCACTGGGACAGTCACACTTATAAGAGGATTTTACAATTAGATATGTTGGCCTCTGAAATACCAGGTTCCCAGTTAAATACAAACAAGTGTGGTACCCAGAAGTTAGTCAAGAAATCTTTAGGCCAGATCCTTCTTAGGAACCCTAAGGATATTAATATCCCTTTGATAAAATGGCTCCAAGGGGATGGCTATAGTACCCACATTCTGATTAAATTTGGAAATCCTTTCATCTCAAAGAAATGCTTAGATTCTTGACATCTCTTGGGGAGTTTTGTGTCATGATGGCAGATGATCCTGTTGAAGCCCTGGTTGATCTTTAGAATACGGGTGTGCCTAAGGCAGTGCATACAATCATCCCCAAACATCCCCTCTCATGCAGCAGAACCACCTCAGCTCCTTGGTTCACCAAGGAGCTGGTGGTGATGAAGCAAATGAGGCAGAGACTAGAGTACATCTGGCAAGAATATCAGATTGAATGCAACCAAACATGGGCTACAGTCTCATTGAGGGCCTACTCCATGGCAATGAGGGCAGTTAGGAAGGTATTCTCGACTGCTCGCATTGCATCTGCAACTAATAGACCAGCAGAGTGGTCCCGTGAGGTCAGGGAACTTCTCCATCCAGGCTCCCAGGGAGAAACTCTTGACCACTCAATGACTCAGTTTGGTGAGTTCGCCCATCACTTTGCAAATAAAGTCATACAGATACATTCTGACCTGGATGTCAGTTTTATGGTAGTACCAATGGATGTACCTGAGACATCTGTCGTCCTATTTTATTGAATTTCTTTCAGCATGTTTGGACTGATGATGTGCTTTGAGAGCGGCCACCTATGCTCTACATCCTTTATTTATTTATTTATTATTTCGGGTTCTTATACCCCGCCCTTCTCACCCCGAAGGGGGCTTAGGGCGGCTTACAAAAGCAAGGCACAATTTGATGCCTGCAACACAGAACAATCAAAAACAAAATTATATCAGACTCACAGTTCACAACAATTCATGCATTATACCAATAAAATCAATAAAATCCTTGCCCCTCTTGGCTTATTAAACTCACCAGTGGGGGGTTGACTGAGTGGTTTCTTAGGATTATTAATGCCTCACTGGATAATTACCATCTAGTCTTTAAAAAGCAACTGTAAGGCCTCTCTTAAAGAAATTGTCCCTGGATTTCTCTGTACTGAATAATTTTCGGCCTATTTCAAATCTCCCCTTTTTGGGCAGGTTCTGGAGCAGGTAGTGGCTTCTCAGCTCCATGGTTTCTTGAATGAAACTGATTATCTAGATCCCACACAGTTTGGTTTTAGGCCTGGTCACAGAAGAGAGACAGCTTGAGTTGCCTTGGTGGATGACCTCCACAGAGAAGTAGACAGGGAAGTGTGTCCCTGCTGGTTCTCTTGAACATCTTAGCGGCATTTAATACCATTGATCATGGTATCTTTCTGGTTTGGCTCTCTGGAATGGGTCTTGGGGGCACTGCTCTGCTGTGACTCCACTCCTTCCTGGTGGACTGCACCCAGATGCTGATGCGGGGATACCTGCATGGATCCCTGACCATTGATCTGTGGTGTCCCACAAGGTTCTATTTCCTCCCCCGTGCTTTTCAATATCAACATCAGTGGTGCTCAATCAAAACAACTAACCCAGGTGTTTTGGCCTACAACTCCCAGAAATCCTAACCAGTTTACCAGCTCTTAGGATTTATGGGAGTTGAAGGCCAAAACATCTGAGGATCCACAGATTGAGAACCACTGATCTACATGAAACCACTGGGCAAGGTCATCTGGAGTTTTGGAGTTGGATGCCATCTCTACACAGATGACACAGGTGGCTGGGAGGGCCTTCACACATTTAACACTGGTGCACTAGCTGCAACCATACCTCAAAAAGGCTGACTTGGCCATGGTGATCCACACCTTGGTTACATCCAGATTAGACTCTGTAATGCACTCTACATGGGGTTGCCTTTGCAGATGGCTCAGAAGCTGTAGTTAATGCAAAGATCGGCAGCTAGATTACTAACTGGGGCTAGCTATAGAAAGCACACCATGCCCCTATTGAAGCAGCTCCACTGGCTTCCGATAATTTTCTGACCCAATTCAAAGTGCAGGTTGTTACCTATAAAGCCCTAGAGACATCGGTTCCAACATATCTTCGAGACCACATCACCTTCTTTGAACCAGCATGGGCATTAAGATCTGCTGGGGAGGCCCTTCTCTCAGTCCCACTGCCTTCTCAAGCATGGTTGATGGGGACAAGAGAGAGGGCCTTCTTGGTGGTGCCCCCTGGCTCTGGAATAACCTCCGTAGAGAGAATAGGTTAGCCTCCTTTTGGGTTAGTTGTGTGTGTTTTATAGAAGGTTTTAGATGATTATGTGTTTTTAGTGATATTGTAACTTGCCTCGAGCTATGAGAAGAGGTGGGTAAGAAATAAAATTATTATTATTATTATTATTATTATTATTATTATTATTATTATTGCTGTCATTTTCCCTTTTTGTTTCCTCCTTATATGCCTCCAGAGTGCATCTCACTGGAAATTGGGGAAAATGGGCATTTTCCGGTGGAAAGTAATGGATACTGTAGATTCTGGAACCAGTTCAACACCACCTATCATAATGCAATTCTGGCCACATACTTGTTAAAGAAATGGTAATCAAATCATCCACACAGCAAAACAATTTTTTGCCAGTTCTGGTCTCTAGCCGACCTAAGTGATCATTGTAGAAGAGCCCATTATAAATTTGGTGGGTAAGTGTGTAATGAAGTGGTCGTATGATTAATTAATTCTAGTTTTGCAATTCAACTTAGTTGCCTTTCACACTATACAATTATGGTTCTTCTTTAACTGCCAGGGCTACACATTATGGGTTTTTTAGTCTGGTGAAGCATTAACCGAGAATGTTATATGCACCTCACCAACCATAGCAGTTAAAGCAAACCATAACACAATAATTGTGTAATGTGAAGGATCGTCTGTTTCATCCTAACCTTGTGAAAAAGTCGACAGCTTTCAGAGGATTCAGCTTTATTGCAGATACAGCCAAAAGGGCAATTAAAAGTTGAAACTGATACAATAATATAAAATAGTTTTTCCTTCTTCATCTATTATCATGACATCCATCAGGTCTGATTTTGTAGCTGAAACAAACCTTTATGCATGTACAGACCTTGGTGTAGTGAACATTTTTATGGCTTTCTTTATGAAGTTTGGTTCTATCACAAAGATAATATGTATTGGTTTGGGAAGGATATGGTGACATGTATGGTTTTCCCCTTTCCTCACTATATATTCAGCTGCTAGAACTGAGGTATTTTCCCTAACTGTATGAAGGAAGACTATTTTCCCCTCATCTCCACCAAATTATTTTAAAGTGTTAAGGCACTGAAGAGGCATTAATGCATCCATTTTTTCAGTTTTGCTCCCAGTCAAAGAGATAGGCACACTTTCTGTATTTTCTCCAAAGGCTATACAATTTGAGTCCAGTTTAACCAGTAAAACCACTATCAGATAACACCAATTCATTAATCGTAACCCAAAAGTCAAGCCATGTATCAGCTACAAGAAAAGAACAGCACAATTAAATATGTTTCACTCAGCAAAGCTTTTCACAGAGTAAATTCTACCCCAGAAAAAGATGTGATTTCAAGCTCACATCTATAAAGCCACACACCATTTTAAGAGAGTAGGGAAAGGCCCATAAATAGGGATGCAAGCACAAGGTATACAAGCTCAAGACCATGTTGGATTGCTGGAAGGTATGTACTTCATATTATTTATATACACCTATACACATATATGAATTATGGCTAATCTCTCATGTGGCAAAAACATGTGGTATGGGTTGTTGTAGGTTTTTCCGGGCTATATGGCCATGTTCTAGAGGCATTTTCTCCTGACGTTTCGCCTGCATCTATGGCAAGCATCCTCAGAGGTAGTGAGGTCTGTTGGAAGTAGGAAAATGGGTTTATATATCTGTGGAATGACCAGGGTGGGACAAAGGACTTTTGTCTGCTGCAGCTAGGTGTGAATGTTTCAACTGACCACCTTGATTAGCATTTAATGGCTTGGAAGTGCCTGGGGGGAATCTTTTGTTGAGAGTGATTTGATGTGCTTGATTGTTTACTCTCTGATGTTTGTAATTTTTGAGTTTTTTAATACTGGCAGCCAGATTTTGTTCATTTTCATGGTTTCTTCCTTTCTGTTGAAATTGTCCACATGCTTGTGGATTTCAATGGTAGTCTGACATGGTGGTTGTGAGAGTGGTCCAGCATTTCTGTGTTCTCAAATAATATGCTGTGCCCAGGTTGGTTCATCAGGTGCTCTGCTATGGCTGACTTCTCTGGTTGAAGTAGTCTGCAGTGCCTTTCAAGTTCCTTGATTCCTGTTTGGGCAATGCTGCATTTGGTGGTCCCTATGTAGACTTGTCCACAGCTGCATGGTTTACAGTAGACTCCTGCAGAGGTGAGAGGATCCCTCTTGTCCTTTGATGAACATAGCATTTGTTGGATTTTCTTGGTGGGTCTGTAGGTGGTTTGTATGTTGTGTTTCCTCATCAGCTTCCCTATGCGGTCAGTGGTTCCCTTGATGTATGGCAAGAACACATTTCCTCTGGGTGGATCTTCCTCATTACTCTCGTGGCTCCAACAAATTCTACATTCTGCAAAGGACAAGAGGGATCCTCTCACCTCTGCAGGAGTCTACCGTATTCCATGCAGCTGTGGACAAGTTTACATAGGGACCACCAAATGCAGCATTGCCCAAACAGCATTGCCTTTGTCCCACCCTGGTCATTCCACAGATATATAAACCCATTTTCCTACTTCCAACAGAGGACTACCTCTGAGGATGCTTGCCATAGATGCAGGCAAAACGTCAGGAGAAAATGCCTCTAGAACATGACCATATAGCCCAGAAAAACCTACAACAACCCAGTGATTCCGGCCATGAAAGTCTTCAACAATACATGTGGTATGGTTTCTTTTCATGTTCCAAACTTCCTTCTTTGAAAATTGTTGTAGTATGAAGTAAAATAAAATGAAAAGATAGTGTGCTGATCTTTATTTTTGATGTCTGTTTTACAGTGTTTATATGATAGACATAAAGATACAAATTCGTCTTCAGAGCCATTTGCCTTTGGAGCCATCTGAGTAAATTACTTTTGCTATGGTGCTGGTCTAGCATTCTAGGAGATGAGGGTTGACCCTGGAAACCCACTGGGTCACATTGGGCAAGTCATACCCTCTAATCTCAGCCTCAGAGAAAGACAATGAAAAACCCTCTCTGAATAAATCTTGCCAATAAAACCTTATGATAGGGTTGCCAAAAATTGGAGGGTATTGAAGGTACAAGACATACATACACAGATATTATTTCAGGATACAAAATTTCAGAGTTGTTTACTGTTTATGTTCACTGAATCCGCAAGTGTTCTACATTAGATGAACTGCATCTCATATTTTGAATATAGTTATTGCTACAAAACTCCTATGCCTTCTTAGTACACTACATTTATATTTACTCCAGAATTGGATTTGTCTTGTTTCAAGCTTAGAGTCTGACCTTGTTCACCTAGATACCACAGAAAACAGCCCATTATTTTTGCACACTGCCAAATATGTCAAGGCCATGTTTAATCAATGGAAAACACTAACAACCTTAGAACTAAGTCTTCTTTCAAGAAAGATTACATTTTTTCTAGTACATACGTTGTTATTTGGGTATTTCTACATTTTAGCTTTCAACTCTGTAGAAGATCTCTTATTTTTCCCTTTTTCACATCAGACTGTAATCTCTGCTTTAAGAAAGAATCATCTACATTTTATTTTCTTATACATCATTCTTTCATCCAAAGTCACTTACATACAACATTTTAATTGAGAGACCTTGTGTTTCATTCACCAAAGCTATTCCAGATAAACAAGTTCTAGAAAACATGCTCAATATTTAATTCCATTTACATCTTAATTATGATTTTATATCTACATTCTGTGATCATTTTTGAGTGGAAAATGTATAACAACCATCGATTAATTTATAAAGTTGCTAATTGTGGTAGGAAATTATCTTCCCTCCATATTAGACCCTGCACCATAATTAAATGTTAAACAGAACTGGCAATGAAACAAAGCAATTAGCATTGCTGTCTGTTGAGATTCCTCACAGCTCTTCTAAAGTGATGCTGTGCTTTGTTCATTTTTAATGTATTACCTTCTGATTTAGTCAGAGTTTTGTGCTGAACAGTGCATTATTAAAACCAAAGAGCACGATATGAATGACATAGTTAATAATAACATAACCTTTATAGTGCCTAGGTTGAAAAAACAGAGATAGAATATAGTCTGCAGTAATGCAGGACTGATCTTTTCCTCCCTCTTTTCAGAAGTTACACTTTTTATTTCCACAAAAGAAGTAGTAGTGTAAATTACAGAAAACACACTCACACTTCAATAATTTCAATCCTTTCTTGTCATTCTCTATTGATAAGTAGCAAAGAAATCCAAATTCCTTAAAATCAGCTGGTAGTGGGGGTGGCACTCCTACTAATTGTTCATAATAAGAGGAGAGTAGAACCTGGAATATATTTGGAATTTGTGTATATAATACAGAAATATTTAGAAATTTTATGCATCTACCTTCATTTTTCTATCACTGGCCTTTTTCTTTTTAAAAAACACAGAAAGGAAGAATCTTCTTAGAGCAGTGGCTCCCAACCTTTTTTTTTCTAACCAGGGACCACTTTGACGAGGGACCACTTGACCAGAGGCTACTTGACAAAGGACCACTTTGATCAGAGACCACTTGACCAGAGACTACTTCACCGGGACTACTATGACCAGGGACCACTCTCCAACATTAGTACCAAAAGGGTTACAAATCAGTTTTTGGTCAAGTTTAGATTCAGTTTGGGGTGCTGATTCAGAAAATTGCATTGGATAGAGCTTATCAGCTCTAGTTTCTGGTACAGAACATATGCCATAGTCAGCAACAGAGAAGGAGTGGCAGGCGACATCAAAGGAGTAGAAATAAAATAAAATAAAATAAAGAGGAAGGAGGCTCATGGACCAGATTTTCATCCTTGCAGCTGACTGGTGGTTCACAGCCCACAGGTTAAGAACCATTGTCTTACAGAATCAAATTCTCCTGCTAATAAAGTGTTTAATTTTGGAAATATTCCAATTTTGGGGCTATGTGGATCAACATCTTAAGGCTACTATGTATTTAGAAGCAATAAAAATAGAGTTTTTTTATAAAAAAAACTGGTGCAAAAAGGAAAACTATCTTCATTATCAATAAAGGACTGGGCACAGCCAAAAGAACATTTTGTCATTATCTGAATATATCCTTTGCCTCCCACCTGCCTATAACTCAGTTACATAGCAATCAAAGTGAAAGATAGAACAAATCTACTGTCTATCACAAAAGAAAGAACACACGTCTATGAGACCATAACAGTGCAGCATGACCCACGGCATCTTATCTTGTAAAAATGCATCTCCCTCATGCAGTGACATCATAGGCATTTTCAACACCTTTCAAAACGTACACAGAGCAGTTGGCCTTTGACTTGGTGTGCTTCAATGAAGGAGATTTCACAAAACAGAAAGTCAATCAAACACGTTAAGAGGCAAGGCTATCTTTTCCCTTTGCTTGGTTTTCTTTTCTGGGGCAGAAAACTCCATTTAAAACGTCCACTGGATTTGTTAACATGTTCCGGAACAGACCTTCAGTTTCTGAGCTAAAGTACTTGTTAAAGTGCCTCGTGTTCATTTTGTACAGATAAAGCAGGTTGTTAAGCTTTGATATCAGACCTTGCTTTTCAGAGAAGAGGGGGCAGAGGCAGTGGAATGGATCAGTATCTCACATGATGCAATGCTTTAATTGGCCCAAATTCTGGAAAACCCTTAAATGGTAAACTGTGAAATTTATGTGTTTCACATGGGTATCACTGTAGTGTAAATTCACCCTTTGGCTTGGAAATCTCTTTTTCATCAGTAGATAAAGTACAGAATAGATGTCTGAAGACTTCTTGTCAGTCAAAAGGCAAGACTTTGGAACAATGCCAAAACTGACAATTAGAGCCAGGATTCCTGGCTTTCACTGCAGGGGTGAATTGTATTTTAGATATTATATTGCATATTATATAATATCTATAATATATTGTATTATAGATATTATATGCTCGCCATGCAAAATAGGATAACTAGGGATTTATACCAGTCCTATTCAAACCAGATTCTTAATGATGCACTTTGTTGTCTAATGGTATTTTTTAGGTGCAACCAAGAATATACAGTGCCAGGTAACTGACCATAAATATTAAGTTTATTTGTAATATATATATAGGTAGGTAGACATATTGAAATGGGATGTGGGATGAGGCATGTGAACTAAGCACTCATTCTCTGATCCACCATAGGTCTCACTGCCTGCTGACTCTGTATTAAGATCTGCCTCTTTAGACTCTTCGCACTGAGCACTGCTAGCACTTTAAGATTGTTCCAATAATTGTTATTATTTGGAATACTACTAGCACTTTAAAATCAAATAATTGCTGCTATTAGGAAACTAGTGAGATTGGGAGCATCAGAATAATATTAGCCAACCTTAGGCTGAGGGGCAGAGGAGTAAGAGAGTGGGAGTGATAAAACTGGATATTCCTCAGGTAAATAGCCACTGCTAAACTGGACGGCTGCCCCCCCCCCCCCCGGGATGATCTATTAGTGACTACAGAATGGCTGTGGACAGGTGATTCCCAAGGAAACCCCTGCTAAAGAAGCCCAAACCACATTCAATAACATTATGGGAATGATTAATTTAATTATATGTTTGAACCACTCTTAATCTCCTTTTTATTTTGTTTGTTTGTTTTTGTTATACATTTGATTTGTTACCTGACTCACAGCTCAAAAAAGGGGACAACACAATTAAAACACCCAGATAAAACACATTATCATAAAATACATATTTATTTATTTATTTACAGTATTTATATTCTGCCCTCCCCCTCCCTACACAGGGGACTCAGGGGGGATCACAATGCGCATATACATAGCAAACATTCAATGCCATAGACACACAACATAGACAGACACACAGAGGCTATTGAACTTTCCAGCTTCATGAAGGTATGCTTTGAATTCTGGTCACTGGGGGAGCTGTCGCTTCACCGTCCACTTGTGACACCAATGGAGTACTTCCTCATTCTTTTGCATGCTGCTGGAGAGTTTTTTAAATGTTGTTTGTTGCAATATGTTATTGTTATTGCTTATTGTATTTTCTGTTTTAAGTTTAACTGTTTTGTATTGATTATTGTTATTGCTTTTGTTTATTGTATGTGCTGTGGACTTGGCCTCATGTAAGCCGCACCGAGTCCCTTGGGGAGATGGTAGTGGGGTACAAATAAAGTATTATTATTACTATTATTATTATTATTATTATTATTATTATTATTATTATTATATGGTATCCTAAATCAGTTAAATTAGCCTCCCCGCATAAGCAGTACCTAAATTTTCTACTTGACATATGCAACTGTCTTTCGGGTTGCAAAGGTCGACAGCAAGCTAGACAAATGGTCGGGAGCTTACTCCAACCCAGGCTGGCTTTGAACTCATGACCTTTTGGTCAGTAGTGATCTTAATGCAGCTGACTTCAAACCAGCTGAGTCACAACCCTGTAGTAAAATACATAGTACAAAGATTAAAATACAATGCTAATCCAATTTAAGTTTAAAGTATATCGTTTAAAATGGACTGGGTAGGTCTACCAGAAGATGTTGTTGTTGTTCATTCGTTCAGTTGTCTCTGACTCTTTGTGACCTCATGGACCATCCCATGCCAGAGCTCCCTGTCGGCCATCACCGCCCCCAGCTCCTTCAAGGTCAGTCCAGTCACTTCAAGGATGCCATCCATCCATCTTGCCCTTGGTCGGCCCCTCTTCCTTTTGCCTTCCACTTTCCCCAGCATAATTGTCTTCTCTAGGCTTTGCTGTCTCCTCATGATGTGGCCAAAGTACTTCAGCTTTGTCAGTCTGATGTCTCTACTCTTTACTATTTTATCGAGACTGGACATTGCCCTCCTCCCAAGAAGTAAGCGTCTTCTGATTTCCTGGCCGCAGTCTGCATCTGCAGTAATCTTTGCACCTAGAAATACAAAGTCTGTCACGGCCTCCACATTTTCTCCCTCTATTTTCCAGTTGTCACTCATTCTTGTTGCCATAATCTTGGTTTTTTTGATGTTTAGCTGCAACCCAGCTTTTGCGCTTTCTTCTTTCACCTTGATTAGAAGGCTCCTCAGCTCCTCCTCGCTTTCGGCCATCAGAGTGGTGTCATCTGCATATCTGAGGTTGTTAATGTTTCTTCCAGCAAGTTTCACCCCAACTTTGCATTCATCAAATCTCACAAAACATTCATGATCTCACAAACATTCCTAGCGAATATACAGTGGAAGTGAAGAACAGATTTGAAGGACTAGATTTAGTAAACAGAGTCCCAGAAGAACTATGGACAGAAGTCCGCGACATTGTTCAGGAGGCAGCAACAAAGTACGTCCCAAAGAAAAAGAAAACCAAGAAGGCAAAATGGTTGTCTGCTGAGACACTGGAAGTAGCCCAAGAAAGGAGGAAAGCAAAAGGAAACAGTGATAAGGGGAGATATGCCCAGTTAAATGCGCAATTCCAGAGGTTAGCCAGAAGAGACAAGGAACTATTTTTAAACAAGCAATGCATGGAAGTGGAAGAAGACAACAGAATAGGAAGAACACGAGACCTCTTCCAGAAAATTAGAAACATTGGAGGTAAATTTCAGGCAAAAATTGGTATGATAAGAAACAAAGATGGCAGGGACCTAACAGAAGCTGAAGAGATCAAGAGAAGGTGGCGAGACTATACAGAAGATCTGTATAGGAAGGATAACCAGAAGATATAGGTCTTTAATTGTGTTTTAAATTCCAACATCTCTTTAAGCTGTCAAATCTCTTCCTGCAAATCAGTCCTCAGTCTAGGGGCAGCCAATGAAAAGGTCCTCTATATAACCATTGCCAATCAGGTTCTGGCTACAGTCTGGCTGCCTGGAGTAAATGTCCCCTAGAGAACCTAAGTCTCCAGAGTGGATTATATGAGAGGAGGTCATACTGTAGATTCAAACCATGTAGGGCTTTAACATTCATAATCAAATCTTTGTACTTTGCCCTGAAATAAATTGGCAAGCAGTGCAGTTATTTTAGTTTAGGTGTAATATGTCAATTCCTAGAAGTTCCTGTGGCCAATCTGGCTGCCAAGTTTTGAACCAACTGGAGTTTTTGAACTTAGTACAGAGATAGTCCAATGTACAACACATTGCAGAAGTCCAACCTTGAGGTTACCAGCAAATGCATTACCATCTTCGGGTCTTTCTATTCTAGAAAGGAAGGTCTAAGTTCATGGATCAATTGGCAAGCTACAGGAGTTGATAATAATACTATTAATGTGAATTAAGCAAGGTATGCAAATGACTCTATTAAAGTATGAATGCAGCAAGGATGCAATAAAATCTCAGCAATCAGCTACCATCACAATACTGGCTGGAACAGATTTAAAAGAGGACAACACAGGGTATAAATGGAACATGATAGGGACTGAAGTCCTCATAACGATGAGGGATTGCAGCCCAGTGAAATATATTGCAATACACACACATTCATACATAACCTGTATTTACTTGAATGTAGTGTGCAATCAATTTTAATACGAACTTTAGTTTTGAGGTGCACGTTACCAAAAAATTGATTTTCTATCCATGTTGTGCTCATTCCTCCCAGGGTGCAAACGGAAGTGATTCCACTTGCAGCCTCAGCTTGGTGAAGGGGGTTCTTCTTCTCCTTTGCCTTCCAGCTGATGACAAGAGAAAAGCCAGCTGGAAAGAGAGGGGGGCTTTATGATGTTTCTCCAAGTCAGAAGTATCAGAAAGCCAGGGTTGGAAGGGGGGGCTTTCTTCAGCTGGAAGAAGAAGGAAAAGCCAACTGGGATGGAAGTATTGCCCCCCGCCATGGCAAGTTTGGCAAACTCACCAGCTTTTGCTTAGCAGAAGGGTGTGGCTTCCCAGCTTGCCTCATTCAGAACCTGAATGAGGCCAATTGGGAGTGCCCTCCCCTCCATCAGTCTGAAGCTGGCAAGTTCACTAGCCTTAGCCTGGCGGAGGGGCACAAATCTTTTGGTGCACGATTGTAATGTGCCATCAAATCTAATGCGCATCCCAATTTTGGCAAGGTCATTTCGCAAAAAAAGGTGTGCATTAGATTTCAGTAAATACAATATCTCATTGAGGTCCAGGGACTAAACGCTGTTTTCCAAGGGAATTGCAAACAGGAATGGTAAGGGTCAAAAAACAGAATGGATGTTTGAATGCTTAGGTGGAGAAATTTTCCATACTTGAGCCAACATGGTTTTTAAAAGCAATTTCATATAACTTCGGGCAATAGATAATTCAAGCATGAAGAAGCAAATATGATTTGGACTAAGAGTTCAAGAGTTTGAATCTGGAAGCAAAAATTCAAAGCAGTGATGTGTCCTTGATCAATAGGTTTATGATGCATCTTTTGAAATCTTAAATGAAAAACAACATTCAAGAATATTACAATGTAGGCACCTTTATCAAGTGTAGCCCTGTTCTGACACGCACTTCAAATGAAAACGCAAGCCAACTTAATAATCTTTGATGTTATGAATTTGTCTCATACAATGTTTAAAAGTGTACTTGATATGCCTACAGGAGATGATATACATAATTTCAATAAGCTGGTGAAACCAGAGAGATCAAATTGGAAAGTAATTCACTTCTGCAAGTTCTCACTCTACAATAAACTGCTAATAAGTCAGGCACAAAAGAATTTGTAATTCAAATTAAAAGCTTGCAGCAAGTAAAAGACACAAATTGTTGCTGCAGAAACCTGAAGGTTGATGGTTTAAACTGTGGCATGCCAGCAACATTTGCCAGATGTGATATATGAGTAATATATCTCAAATAAATTATGAAAGCATGCCACCTTATTACTAGGTGTAAAGTGCTTGGCTATTTTTCACTGCTGCAGCATAAGAAGTTTTTAAAATTAGGCTATCCCAAGATCATAAGTTTTAAAAGTTAGGATTTCTACTTGTTGTAGCTTTCTGTAGTTCTATCATTAGCTATTGCCCTTGATAGCTGAATGGAACTGGTACAGTAGGGGCAATATACAAATTAGTTGCTGGTGGCATGAGAAAGAGCAAATGCTTCCGCCACTGAATATGGATATATTATAGGCTTTTCGATTTCAAGTATATGATACAGAATGTTCTTTCAAATGGAGTTAGGTCTGAACTGAGCACTATTACTAGACTACTTGCATTCATGCTAAAAGATTTTGCACACAAATAGTGCCTAATTTATTGCACAAAGAAATAGCTTATACCTTGGGTTGCTGTGAGTTTTGTGGGCTGTGTTGCCATGTTCTAGAACAGGGGTCCTCAAACTAAGGCCCGGGGGCCGGATGCGGCCCTCCAAGGTCATTTACCTGGCCCTCGCTCAGGGTCAACCTGAGTCTGAAACAACTTGAAAGCACAACACAACAATAACAATCCTATATCATCAGCCAAAAGCAGGTCCACACTTCCCACTGAAATAATAATAAGTTTATATTTGGTAAAATTGTTCTCCATTTTAATTATTGTATTGTTTTTAAGTGATTTTTTCAGGACAAATAAAATATGTGCAGTGTGTAAAGAAATTATTTTTTTTTTCAAGTTATACTCCGGCCCTCCAACAGTTTGAGGGACTGTGGCCTGACCCTCTGTTTAAAAAGTCTGTGGACCCCTGTTCTAGAAGCATTCTCTCCTGACTCACAGCAATCCAGTGATTCCGGCCATTAAAGTTTTCGACAACAACTTATACCTTATTAACTATCTCATATATTAGAATTTATTAACAGCATTTTTATGCTCCCTATAAACCAAAAGTTCTTTCACACTGCAAAATGGTAGTGCTGTGATTCCACTTGAATTGTAGTATCTTAGTGGATACTACATACATGCATAACCACATGCAACCTTTCAGCAACCCAGAACAAAATAAAATCCTAGATGATAAACTATATACATCTATTTATATGCTGCAAGTGGCTTCTGGTGTGAGAGAATCAGCTGTCTATGAAAACGTGGCCCAAGGGATGCCCGGATGTGCTACTATCCTGCAGGGAGGCTTCTCTCATATCCCCCTCATGGCCCCTCATGTGGTTTTTTTTAAAAAAAACATTATAACTGTATTCTCAATTGGATTCTGACATGATAAATAAATAAAATCTATATATATCATTATATATCTAAGCTTTCTACTTCTATACATATCTATACATATCTCATCATATCTTTTCTCTCTTTTTTTGTAATTTTGATGATGTTGCTTGTTGTTTATGTTTTGGTCTTATTTTGCTGTAATATGTTGTCTGGGCTTGGCCCCATGTAAGCCACTCCGAGTCCCCATTGGGGAGATGGTGGCAGGGTATAAATAAAGATTATTATTATTATTATTATTATTATTATTATTATTATTATTATTATTATTACATAGTTTGTTGCTGTGTGCCTTCAAGTTCTTTCCAAGTTAGGGCATGCTTAGACCAAAGCTATCAGGCAGCTATCTTTGAGAGATTTGTTCAGAGGGGGGTTCCCTTTACCTTGCTTTGAGGCTGGGAAAGTGTGACCTAGCAGGTTTCCAGGGTTGAGCAGGGATTCAGCCCTGGTCTCCATTCCATCATGCTGGCTGTCTTTATACATGGCATATTAACCTAAATTGATAAAAGGCTTTATGCACTGCCAAAGCCAACTGTATCTCCAGAAATAATGCTGTTCCCAAAGGTTTCCAATACTGATCTCCCAAAACAGTTTGAACAGCAATAAAACAGCTGTGGGCTAGAGCCTCTCCTAAGGCTAGAGCCTCTCCTAAGGCAGCAATAAAGGCAGCCAGAAAGACTTTCTTGACTGCCCACATTGCCTCTGCATCTAATAGAACTGCAGAGTTGTTTCGGGTGGTTAGGGAGCTCCTTCACCCCCACCAGGGTGGGGAGAACCTTGACCACCTGGCAACTCGATGTGGCAAGTTCGGACATCATTATGCAGATAAAGTCACTCAACTGCGTTCCGACTTAGACGTCGGTTTTGATGCAGTGTCCATGGATGTAACTGAGGTACCTGTCTGTCCAGTTTTGATGGATTCATTTCAATCTGTTCAGCCTGATGACGTGGACAAGATTCTTGGAGTGGTGAGAGCAACCCTGGACCCTTGCCCTTCCTGACTGATCAAGCTTGCCAGTGGGGGGTTGGCCGAGTGGACCTCAAAGATTATATATGCCTCATTGGAACAGGGACATATTCCATCAAGCCTGAAAAGTGCAATTGTGGGACCGTTACTCAGAAAGGTGTCCCTAGATTCCTTGGTCCTAAATAACTACTGGCCAATTTCTAACTCCCCTTTCTTGGGCAAGGTTCTAGAGCCAGTCATTGCCCCCAACTCCAGGGATTCTTGGATGACACCGACTATCTAGATCCATCGCAGTCTGGTTTTAGACCTGGCCATGGTACTGAGATGGCTTTGATCGCCTTGGTGGATGACCTCTGAAGAGAGGTTGACAGGGGGAGTGTGTCCCTGTTGATTCTCCTGGATATCTCAGTGGCTTTCGATAGCATCAACCATGGTATCCTTCTGGGGCGGCTCTCCGGCATGGGTCTTGGGGGCATTGCGCTGCAGTGGCTCTGCTCCTTCCTGGAGGGTTATTCCCAGTTGATGAAGCTGGGGGATACCTGCTCAGACCCATAGCCTTTTGACCTGTGGGGTCCTGCAAGGTTCCATTCTATCCCCCATGCTTTTCAATATCTACATGAAACCACTCCAAAACGTATCCGGAGTTTTGGAGTTGGGTGCCATCTGTACACAGATGACACCCAACTCTACTATTCATTTCCACCAAATTCCAAGGAAGCCTCCCAGACCTTGAACCAGTGTCTGGCAGCTGTGATGGACTGGATGAGGGCTAACAAGTTGAAGCTTAATCCAGACAAGACAGAGGTCCTCCTGGTTAATCATGGGGCTGACCAGGATATTGGGTAGCAACCTGTGCTTGACAGGGTTACACTCGCCCTGAGGGTGCAGGTCCGTAACTTGGGAGTCCTCCTGGATTCAACGCTGTCGCTTGATGCTCAGGTGTCGGTGGTGGTTTGGAGGGCCTTTGCACAACTCTAACTTGTGCATCAGCTGCAACCATACCTTGTGCAGTCTCACTTGGCCAGGGTGGTCTATGCCTGGTCACATCCAGACTGGACTACTGGAATACACTCTATGTGGGGCTGCCCTTGAAGATGGCCTGGAATTTTCAACTGGTACAATGGGCAGCAGCCAGGGTGCTTACTAGAGCAAACTATAGGGAGAAAACTATAGGGAGCCTCTATTAAAACAGCATCATTGGCTGTCGATAAGTTGCCGAGCCAAATTCAAGCTGCAGGTCATGACCTATAAAGCCCTAAACAGTTCAGGCCACGCCTATCTCCACGATCGCATCTCCTTCTGTGAATCGGTGCAAGCTCTAAGATCTTCCAGGAAGGCCCTCCTTTCGCTCCCACCACTGGCACAAGTACGGTTGGTGGGAATGAGAGAGAGGGCCTTCTCGGTGGTGGCCCCCCACCTCTGGAACGTCCTCCCCAGGGAAATTAGACAGGCCCCATCCCTCCCCTCCTTTCATAAGAGCTTGAAGACCTGGTGATTTCAACAAGCCTTTGAGAATGACCAGTTCTAGTCAAGCCCAAACATTGTTGAATACAACCTTGCACTCTTGCCTATTACCCCAGTCATGCCTCTTATAGGCCCTGGAAATGAGCAGCCACAGACCCGTACCCGCTATTACAGTTAGCCTGTAATACCACTGTACTTAATCCTGGTCCCCTCATATTTTGAGTATGCACTAGCCTTGGCCCAGCTTTTTAATGGCTCTGAATAGGCAGGATTGTTTTTAATATGCATGTGTTATTGTGATAATTTTATGCTTATGCTTGTTTGTTAATTTTATGTTTACTTTGTATGTTTCGATGATGTTACTTGGAAACCACCCTGAGTCCCCCTCGGGGAGATAGAGCAGTATATAAATAAATTATTATTATTATTATTATTATTATTATTATTATTATTATTATTGAAATAAGACCCACTCTAAGGATCTCTGTGTTTTCTTAATTGGTTTAGTTTTCAAGATGTGTAATGATATAACTGTTTTTGAGATGTGTAATGATATAACAAAGCCATGGAACCAAGGCTGTTTTGATATGCATTGCTATTTTTTTCTACAGTAAATAACTACATTTTTTCTTTTTCCTACAATGAACAACTACATTTTTAAAAACTAAGTAATGTGAGTGTCATACATAAGAGTGCGCATACTTAAGAATGTATGCAATATTTTTCTTTGAATAATGTTTAACTTGCTATTAGATTTAACACATGCTTTCCACCAAACTAGATTTTATTTCTGAAAGCACTGATATATTGACTGTGACGGAACTAACGGCTAATTCAGACAATGCAAAGCTTTAAAATGAAAGCAAATTTGAGAGCAAAAAGCCAATGAGCCAAGGAGTTGTTTTAAAAACAAAAGGAAGAAGGGTGAGAAACAGGGTAAAAAGAAGTGGAATTGTTAACAAAAGTCAAAAGATAACACAGTAGATTTATTAATTCTTCTAACCTTCATTCATCTCTGAAACTCTAGATGCTATGGCACATTGGATGTATGTTGGCTGTAGTACTGTGAGTATGTCTTATATCATAAATTTCTCCCCTTCATGTGTTGAAACCTTAAGGGATAGTACAGTATCCTAATACATTCAGGCATGCAGCTTCAAACATTAGGCTCTAATGTAACACCCTTTCAGTATTTTATTCCTTCATATCTCTGTACTTTTAGCAACATGATAGACATAAATGTATTCCAACCAGAAGCAGCAGTGGTATATAACACAAACTCTGGTCATATCTATACAGGTTAGTCCAGTGTGACTCTGCCCTCAAACCAAACCACAGAATCCGCACTTATGTGTTGGACCACTTTCTCCTGTCTCGTTGCTAGTTACATGGGTGCCCCATTCTGACATTAACAGAGGCACCCACAATGGAGGTTTGTGGCCAGAAAAATGGATACAATCCATTCCCTTTCCCTGTGCAGGGAAAGAGTTGGTATTCGCTGATAATTTGACTGTAGTGAAACAGGTTTGTCCAATAAAGTTCTAACTTAAAAAGTTGGCAGATAGACCTGGGACTGTGTGCAGATTTCTGTGTTTTATGCACAAAACGCCAGTAATTCCTGCTTTCCATTTCTTTCTCCTGCAGTGTTTAGAGGATAAAATCATATCCCATGCAATCCTTTTAGTTCAATATGGAGACTTGACATCTTCTAAAAGAGTTGCCATGGCATGCAACCCCGCATTCTCATATTTTCATACTTTTTTTTCTTTAGCTGTACATTGCATCTCTCAATTTGCAATATACAGCTAAAGATTGCATCTTTCAATTTATTTGCCCTTTGTATGGCAAGTTGCAAAGAGAAAGCTGCGAAAGTCACCCTTTGTGCCAGAATCACCAGTATATTCTTTTCCTTTGTTTGTGTAAATTCGCGGTATGCTTATTTCTGCCACAATTTAATCTTACCTTAACAATTGCCTTTGTAGATACTACCTAGACAAACACAGACTAGCTTTCTTAGTGATTAAGTTTCTCAAAGCTCATTCAGATAAGCTCCCAAATCATCAGTTTCTACAGTCCCCGAATCTATTGTTCTGCTGCTGTGTAGAAAACTACTCTCAGTGTTCTATTCATGGAAGAGAAACAGGTTTATATAACACACATATATAGTACAAGGTTTTTTACAGAAGCTTTTCTTGAACTCACAGACTACTAGGTTGACCTTTGTGGAATTCCACACAGCCAAGCAGTCATTACAGCCTTTTAAAAGACAAGGAGAAGACATACTACCGAAAGACTATGGTATTATCCATTACCCGGTTGTTTTTGATATTAGGGATGCACGCCAAATCTCTAAAACTACTAGAGCACATTTTGTAATTGTTCAGTAGTAGGAATACATATCATGTTAGACTAACCAGCCTGATGAATAAAGTTCAAAGACCAAATGTAACCTAGAGCAGGAGTGGGGAAAAAAGCATAAGATGGAAAAATGACATTTTGGAAAAAGGGGATAGAAATAGAAATGAAGAATTGCTAGGTCACAATCACTTAAGCACCCCACACCCTACAGCTGTCCCCAAATTGACAATGATAATCCCAATTAATCCTCTGTCATCCCACTTTTTCAGTGGCTTTTAGAACGTCCTAGCTTCTTTCTCCTCCACTCAAATTACCACGTTCTCTCAGGCCTACTTCTGTTGCTGCAAACTGAGTGGCTCTGTACTTGTAGGTGCTCTGATTCTAACACATGACATCCATCACAATTAATTTGTAATGTATTTCTTTTAGAATGTAATCCATTAAAAATGTCCTTTGCCCTATGGTTTATAGAAAACACTGACTTTTAGGAGTGTATCCAGCCCTGCAGGTGTCATCATTTTGCTATATAGTTGAGGGAAGGAGTTAGTGAAGGGCAGCCGGGTAAGTTCTTTCAATTTTTAGGGCTTAGCGTGGGGGTTTGGGGTGTCTGGATGCCCTCCCGGAAGATACTCAGAGGGCATCTATACACCCCCTGGGGAAAAAAGGGTTTTGGGAGAAGGTGTGTAATTTTTAACCTGTGCCAAAGCAGGCTTTTTAAACCCACTTAGGTGCGGGTTAAGTGCTGTCTGGAAGCGGTCTCTGACAAAGGCAAACTGCTGCAGCATCAACTAATGTGTTCCAATAATAACTTTTGTCATCTTGATCACACTAATGTGGTCATGGTTTGTCATGGTTTTCACCTGTGAATGTTAGCAGGTATAGTACACCCAAGAGGATATTGGTCAATGTCTCTATTGGTAGAAATATGCTGACATGACCCCTGCTTAAGTTGTTTTATGGACTTTCAATATCTTTGCAAAACATGCTAGGGTCAGGAAAGTGATGGTCACTGTAGTAATGACAACTGGGGCCAGTGAGGTGGCCACGATGGCTGCAAGACTGCATATGTAGAACAGAACAGGAACAGGAATTGATGTTTTGCTTCAACATCCGCCTCCACAAAAAGACACATTCAAACTGGACTGATTCCCCATATAAAACTGAAGGAAAAAAGTCACAACCTGGTGACTTGATTATGTTAAGTAAAAAAAAAGGTGGATCATGGTTCAGATATTCTATATTTATTGGGAGACACCAGGTGGTACAGAACACTTTCTTTTCTTTTTTATTTTTCTAAGATCTATTATTTTCAAAGTGTTTCTGACCCTAACCCTAACCCTAATTCTAAATTTTATTTTATTTTCTTCTACATAAGTACTTTGAGTCACACATTTTACTCCATTTGAGATATACTACAACCACTATATCTTTGGAGGATATGTTTCAAGATCCCTTACACTAATTGAATCCATGGATAGCCCTCCCTCCTTTTGTTTTCTTTTTTACTACTCATGGATAGAAAACACTCTATAGAATCATGTTGGAGAACTTAGGGAGGTACACAAACATCTCTGGGAGAAGGGATATAATTTGTAGTGTGGGTAACTGAAAGTTTTGACATTGAATCTGTGGATAAGGGGGTCATAGTGTAGTTGCTATAATAAATGTATTTGGTAGTTTTATGGTTGCTACTTATTGAGGAAACAGCATCCATCCCTTATTACTAAAGACTGTTGGCACCTTGGCTGCCATAAAGAGCTCACACTGTTAAAATTGCATAAGCTTTCAAAAGGAGATGATAAATGAAAAAGATAGTGCAAAGAGACACAAAACATAGAGTGTAGTGAGGAAATAATGATCTAAGGACATTATCACACAAGGCTCCTAAAACAGGTTCTGTCATTTCAAATTATCTTGCTCAAGACTGGAGTACACATGGCAAGTCCCTGTAATGATTACACCAAGCCTTTTTGAAAATATTTTCAGAAAGCTCAAAACATTCAGCTTACTACAGCTGCTAGGATTTATCTTCACCCAACCCAAGCATTCCCTCTCTTTGTCCATGCCCCACAATTTTTTTCCGGAAGAACTGTTCATAATCTCACAACACCAGGTTTCTGCTCTGTGAACACTGCACATGATTGTCTGTATTTTCGACATATGTACAGTTCTAAAAACATAAAATATTAATTAAAATATGAACAGTCCCACAAAGACTTAAAATATGAATTAAAAATGAAGAAAATTGGAGCAGAGCCTAAATGAGAGGTCCTTGGGGAAAGGTATGGCTGATTGGCTAGCATTCAGAACAGAAGCCCGATACACTAGAAATATATATTGGAGATCTCACTTTGTGATATCCAGGATTGGACATTTGAGAAATAAGATTTTGAACTTCATGTATGTTCAAAAAGAGGCTTAGAAAAAAAGATGTCCTGTGCTACATCACTGGGTTAACTAGACGAAAAAAATGAGATGTGAATGGGAAATACCATGTCCCAGACACCTTACCAAGGACAACTGTCGCATCCCTGTCTCCAACAAACCATCTCCCTTATCTTGTCCATAGATTTGCTTATTAATTATTAATTATGTCTTTTTAAAAATCTGCTCATTGGTATAAAACTGCTTGTTTTTAGTCTCCTTCCACTGGTCTTTAGATATTATGTTTCTGAGTTTGCAAAAAAGTGCAGGAGCTCTAATGGAAAACATCAATCTGAAGAGGCCTTACAGTGCCCAGTCTTCCACTTGAGGCAATAGTGATGCTCATTTTGATAATATGTTTGTAGGATAATAGTACTTTTCCAGCAGAATCTCAAGAAAGAAAACCCCTTCAAATTCATCCTTCACCACCTTTATGTGCAAGAAGGCAACTGCAAAGTAAGTGGGCACCACAGATGAAGTGGAACATTCAGCAACCTGGAAGCAAGGAGCTAATGCGTGGGCAGCAAGGCTTCAAATAATAATAGACATGTTTACAAGAGCAGGTCCAGTTTCATTTGTGAGATGTCGAAGATTCAGGAACTCTCGGTGAAAGTGAATTGATGTTTATGTATATGGCTATGCATATGTATCAATCAATAGCTTTCCTTGTGTCAAGTACAATAAAAGCTGGCCAGTTTACTGCAAGTGATGGTGACAATATTAGGACAGCTGCTGTCTCCACAGTGGTTGAGTGTAATAGCAGGAGGATTGGGTGCCCTTTTGCACAAGGAATGTATCATATTAATCCACTATTCCATGCCAGTCATACTATCATTAATAGTGGATACACACTGAGTTGAGCACTTTCAATGTTGCATCTCTTTTCAGTCATGCAATTTGCCATGTTTTGACAAGGTCCTGGTTGGGTTGTTGTGTGTTTTTTGGGCTGTATGGCCAAGTTCTAGAAGTGTTCTCTCCTGATGAAAAACCTACAACAACCCAGTGATTCTAGCCATGAAATCTTTCAACAATACAAAGTCCTGGTTATTATGGCATAAAGTTTATACAAATTAAGGGCCAGCCAGATTCAAGAGTTCATTAAAAGAAAAGCTCAGTCATCGAGTCCTTTAAAAGTTCCACTAAAACCATAAATATAAACCTCAAACAGAGTGGGATGAGCTAAACAGCCTGAGTTCAAAAGTCAATTGGCAGGAATACTTTAAAAAAACAGGAGTCAGAATCCAAAAGACAAATGTTGAGGATTGGTAGTCAAGGTCAAATACCAGGGTTTCTTGTAAGTCAAGTCAAGGTCACAGTCTGAAACCACAAACCAGAATCAGAGGCCATATATTCCATGCCAAGAAGTCAGTACAGAAGTCAGAGACAAGGATTCAGAATACAAACAGGAGCAGAATACAAAAAGGAGCCGAAAAAGGATTACAGGAACCAAGGTCAGAATCAAGAAGTCAGGAATATTAAGAGTTGGGGGTGTTGTGATGGCAGCCACAGATACAGGCGAAACATCAGGAGAAAACCAAGGGGCAACAGAGACAGGGTCCAAAACAAGGATACAATGGACCCACAAGTCAGAAATGGAAAGAAAACTTGAAACCATAACAAGGGGCAACAGAACTAGGGCCCAAAGCTAAAATGTGATGTTTGTCTGTCGGCTACCAAAAGCCAATCTTCTGTAAGCCCGGTGCTTCCCTCGAGTAAGAGGTCAGATTAACCTCTTCCAAACTTGCTCCAAATACTGTACTGGAGAATGTCTGCTTCTGCTGAAGGCTTGCCTTCACAATAGCAGAACCAGGCCAGACAAGCTGCTGTCTTAAAGATAAGCTGAGCTGGGGCACATAGCCTGCAGACCATGACACATTGAACTGCTTCAACAAATCATGATCCTGCAATCGTATTTCTGCATACCCTCATAACCGCACCTTCCAACATCACCAGTATTCCATACTTTTTGAATTTTAAAGCAAATTTACAATTTCAGACATGAAAAACAAAAAGGTAAATATAATATAAAATATAAAGGAAGGAAAACAAAAACAAACAGCTTTGGAATAGTGAAGAGAGGAGAAGAATAAAACTCACATCACTTTACTGCTGGCATGCCAGAACAGAAGCAGGAATGGACCCATTGCACGAAGAGAGGAGATGCAGACATTACGTGATTAGGAGCTATTGATGGATTTTATCAATTATTAACAAGGGACAGGATAATCATGGGAAAGAGGCAAACTGACAGCAGGATTAGTGTTCCATTGTGTAATCAGGACTATCACCTTTGGTGATGGCCCAGCTGCAATGCCCGTTTGCCTGTCTCGTGCAATAAAGTCCTAAGTCTTTAGTACTAGAGCCTATAGTGCCTCAGAGCATAGAACTGGGCAGTGCTCCTAATACATGGAAGTGTTTGTCTCTCTGTGTGTGTGAGAGAGATAATTTTAAGTGCAAATTTAAAGCAAAAATAATGCATTTTTAAATATAAATCATGACTCTTTCTATATATTCACTTTCATTTAGAGCAGTATTACCTGGCATATTGTTTTTTATTACTTGCATTTTCTTTTCCCCAGATTCAATAAACCAGTTCTACAGTCTTAAATTCTCACATTGTTATTCAGAGCTTGTCATCCCACAAGTTCATAGTTTTCGAGGGACTGATTAATACTGTCCACAGGTAATGTCTTCAGCCACACCACCAAGATGAAGGCCTTGATAGTTTCCCTGACCCTCATTTCCCCCATCTCAACCTCCCCATCATTCTCACTTTAGTTTTATTCCTTGAGCAAAATAGTGCACTGACCAGTCAAAACAAGACAATAGGTATATAAGTCTGATAACTTTGTTGGTCTAAGGATCAGACATCCTAAGAAGTAGAGGAGTATGATGCGGGAAAATAAAAAGATTGCACTGTTCGACAATGGACTTTCAGCTTAAGACAGAAGAATTGCATGGCTTCCTTTGAAAAATCAATGTCAGATTCAAGGACATTTAAGCAAAATGATGTCTTTAAAATCATTCAAAAGGGCCCTCCCCCTCCCCCCAAAAAAGTAAAATAACCTAATAAGATATATTGAAACACTTAATAGGATCTGGAGCAGTGATTTCTAACCATTGTGATTCATGCCCCGTATTACTAAATGGTAGTTCTCTCTCTGTGTGTGTGTTTAAGTTACACTCCCACTGCCCCCATATATGAGATTGATAGATTGATATGGATGGATGGGTCAAGATATATGAGATTTGCAATATCAACTATTGTACAACTATTTTAAACAAATGAAATAAATACAAGAATGCCCACTCTCACAGTTCAATGTGCCATACTCTCAAAATAGCATATAAAATGTATATCCCGAATATATGATTATATGTGGTAACTTATATATCGCTATTGCCAGATATTTGGAGTCAAAAAAAGAGGGAAGGTGAAAGAAGGAACAAGGCTAAATCCAGTGTCATATGTCCATTTATTCTCAATTAATTAATTCATGTCTTTATTGATAAATTGATATTTTAATAAAATTAAAGTGTAAGTGACATATTAATTTAAGGCATTCCAGTTTCTTGCATTCAATGGCCAGGACAATGGAAGTTGGGAACAAGTTTATAACTTGCTCAGCTACTGAACAAAATGCTACCTGATTGCAAGTCTTTTCAACTCTGTAAATAAAAGTACTGGAATTATAGTTTATTTTATGAGAACCAAATATTTAAGGAAGGGCTTTAGAATATTCCTGGAGAGAATAAAATTCTCACCCTAGAATATGCTGAGAATGTGTCATAAAATCAGATTTGGAAGAGACCACATGAGCCATCCAGTCCAACCCCCTGCCATACCGGAAAAGTACCCCTGACAGGTGGACATCCAGCCTCTGTTTAAAAGCCTCCAAGGAAGGAGCTTCCACCCCACTCCCAGGCAGACAGTTTCACTGTTTAATAGCTTTCACAGCAAGGAAGTTCTTCCTAATGTTCAGGTGAAATCTCTTACCTGTAGTTTGAACCCATTGCTCCAATGCCTAGTCTCCAGGGCAGCAGAAAGCAAACCTGCTCCCTCTTCCTTATGGCAGCATTTCAAATATTTAAACATGGTTATCATGTCTCCTCTCAACCTTCCCTTCTTCAGGCAAAGCATTCCCAGCTCTTTAAGCCACTCCTCATAGGGCATGATTTCCAGACCTTTGATTATTTTAATCACTCTCCTCTGAACACCTTCCAGCTTGTCAATAGGTCTTTTAAATTATCATGCCCAGAACTGGACACAGTATTCCAGATGAGGCGTGACCAAAACAGAATAGATGGGCACCATGACTTCCCTTGATCTCGGCACTATACTCCTGCTGATGCAGCTTAAATTCCATTGGTTTTTTTTTTCTCGATTCTGCTTCACACCATTTACCCATGTTCAACTTGTTGTCGGTTAGTTACTTTTTGTCTAAGGCTTATTCCCAATATTTTTGATTACAACAAATTGAAAAATGACAGGCAAACATTTAAAATGATAGACCACAAGTCATCATATTAAAATTAAACTGAACCCAGTGGGCAAAATAGACTTGATATGAAAAAGGTAATCACAATGACCTGGACTGAAATCCTGCATTGGGAGATGCAGCCATGGTGACATAGCTATGACATCTGTTAATGCTTCTGTCCAAAATCTTGCAATTGAAACCTCACAGCCATATCCAAGAGGTTGGAAAGCATGGTGGTGAGTAACGATAAGTCCAGCCCTCTTTTGGGCATATAGCTGAAGAGACCTCCATGGGACTCTGTTAGGATCCTGTGATAACTGCCTGTATCTACAAATAGGAGGGAGCTGTCTTAGAAGGAACTGCAAGGCTTCAAAGATAGGGTCTGATCATTGCAATCTTATGTCTGAATTCGAATCAAACTTACAGCATAATGATTACTGGTAGCCAACCAGCCTCAGCTTTCAAAACTCCAGAGAACAAGACACTCTCTGAACCAGTGTGTTCCACTGCCAAACAGCTCTAACCATTAGGATGTTCTTCCTAATGTTTAGGTGGAATCACTTTTCCTGCAATTTGAATGTATTCCTCCAAGTGCTAGGACCTCATCATATGAATGAGGTCCAGCAGGTTGATTTGCCACCCTTTGTGGTGAATTAGTGGTGCAGCAGGGTAATCCTGGTATCCCTTGTCCTCCCTTGCCTACATGGGAAAGCATCGTTGTGCAGCTTCCCCCTGAGCTGGCCCCATGGTTCCCAATGGAACATGGGAAGCTTCCTGTATTTCTAGAGAAACCTCTTACCACGTTTGCAGGATGCTTCCTCCACGGAGCTTCGCTGGAAGTCGCCATACGTCATGTGATAGCTTCTGGCAGGCTCTGAGGAGGAAGCCTCCCCACAGTGTGCTAAGACACTAAATTCACCTCATGTGCATCCTGTTCTGCAGTGCCTTGGAAAGCCTTCATTTGAGGCACTGCCAGGTTGAAAAGGCATGTATTTGGAAGATGGCATCATGAGATGTAACAACAACAATGTGGGATCTTAGCTGTTTATTTTCTCCACATCAAAATCTCCCTTAACATCATGTTTCGCAGCTTCATTACACTCTAACCCCTCTAGATCCAATGTTACATGTCATATCATTATATAATGTTGACATTGCAAGTATATTTCTTAATATAGCTTACATTCACAAAATTACAAAAATGGTTTGTGATCTATATAATTCCATATCTGTCTCAGCGTACATGATTAACCTTGTTTTTATTTGCTACACATTCTATTTTGCATTAGCAGTCTTGCTTTACAACTATGCTCAGGGAATATTTTCATTTGGTTATTTGCAGATACTTTAAAGGTACTTTCTGCAGAATAGTCCATTTCTGATCAAACACCCTACTTCAATTTTTTCCAGTCAGAGAAGACTAAATGCCTATAAAATTGCTCCTATAATAGTTTCCATTTTGATTTAATACAAGTAAGTTCTTTTTGATGCGAGTTTCTTGCTCAAGGTGAAGCCTTGAGTAAAATGTGAACTGGTCTTTGTTTAATAGACTAGATTAGTTAATTAACATCTTAATGAATGTCAGATGAAACAACATTTTTATTTTTAGCCTTGAGCTCAGGGTTGCTTCACTATGTCACTTACAATGTCAAACTGGCTGTCTGAATGTACCTAAGTCCTTGAAAGTACGAGCAAGCACTAATATCTGAAGGAAAATGAAATTGCAAACTCCTCATTTACTGCTTTCTTTTGGTAAAGGGATGAGTTGTAGTTGTGCAGGGCTGTACAAGAGAGCCATTTGTGTTCATATTTCTATTGCTAATATTCATTTCTTTTTTAAAGAAATTGAACTATCTGTTTCATGAATATAGAGATTACTTATGTCAAACGGTATTACAAAAAGATATTTAATATTAGTTTAAACTGGGCAGATTGTAATACAGAGGGAACATGGCTTAAAAGGTTTTAAATACTTCCTGTGTTTCTTTTTAAAATGTTTTAGCACATATATAGTAATAGCAATACTAGTAATTTTCATTATACATGCAACAGTTTCTACCTGAAAAGGGCTGTAGTTTAAGATACATTTTTACTGTTTTTTACTGTTTTGCTGTTTTTAATGATTGTTTATGTACTGTTTAAATTATGATTTATGTTTAATTGTGGTTTTATTATTGTAATTGTTATGTACCTGCATCATACCAGTGCCTACTGTAAGCCATACTGAGTCCCCCTTCAGGGATAGAGAAGTGACAGAGTAGAAATACTGGAAATAAATAAAATAAATAATAAATAAATACATTTCTCCCTCTATCCCTCCCTTCTAGCTTTCTCTCCCCAGATTATGAAATCATAAATCTAGTGCCTGTCAGTCAGCATAGATAATAAGTTGTCTTTCACGTAGTGACATGTTGTTAGAATAATAATCTTAATTTTCAATAATCGTTTTTCCAAAATTGTTCTTGATTCAAAAAAGGCATAAGTACAGTAGAATAATTGAATCATAGATTGGAAGAGACCATAAGGGCCATCGAGTCCAACCCGCTGTCATGCAGGAAAAGCACAGTCAAAGCACCCTTTGACAGTACTGACTTGAGTAAAATAAAAACTAAAAGGCTCCCAAGTGATTCCAAATGTATAGTGTTGTATTTTAGCTTTGAAAGCTTTGAAAGACTTGTTTGAACATTATTTTCTGACAGCTCAAGAGAAGGTGCTTGATAACTTTCAATGGGTACTAAATGTTCAGGGTGAACAAAAAACAACCCAGTTAAAACTCTGTATAATACAAGGCCCTCATAGATTTGACATCTCCCGCAAACTAAAAATCATGTTTCAAAACCAAAATATTAGCTGCATTTACAAGATTAATTCAAAATCTTGTCTGTAAAAGTAAAATTGGTATTGCTGCCTGTCTCAACTACATATATCTGTGAAGCAGGATTCTCCACCTACAAAGGTACCAAAACAGAATATAGAATACTAGACATTCAACTGCAATTATTATCAATTGAACCTAAAATTAAAAAAACTGCAAAAAAAATGCAACCACAACTGTCTCATTAAACATTTATACATTATTTTAGGCTATATCTTTATTTAGGTCAACTGTTGCATTACAGTGTACTCTAGTTCTGTTGTAACACAAATTGTTTGATTATTGAATTTCAGAAAAATTATTATTTATGGTCAAGTTTTGACATGTGTATTGGTGGTAGTTGAGAATAAATTGAGATATTATGGTACATTTCAAGGTTTTTAAAATCCAATTTCATTGCATGGACATTGTGCAATTGTTTAGATACTGCCTATCCCCTCTTCCTCCCCCTGTAACACTGCACCTAAACACCATTAACTTGTAAGACATAGGGTAGGTCTAAGGGGCTCCACCACAGAAAATGATTCTAAAAAGGGCTCTATGAATAAAAAAGGCTAGAAACCACTGCTTTGGGGTATTTAAAACACAGCAGATTTTGCTTTTTGTTTTGCTAAGAGCAAAATACTAAGTCTCTTTTTAAAAAGTTAACGGGTCTTTCAGTTAATTTTTTCTTACAGTTTTTATCACAATTTCCTTTCTTATTTTTCTTTATGCTGTTCTGAGTATTAAAAGTTTTTTATGGTTTTTGTTTTGCCTTGTTTTCTGTGCTCTCTTTCTCTCTTTGAATTTCTGCATGGCTATCAATGATGATAGTCGCAAGAAAAATGTGTTTTGTGGTCATCGGGTGACAATACGTTTTGGTGATTGCATCTCTGGCTGACTTCCTTATTTTGCTTTTTCTAATTTTTCTGGGAAACACTATGATTATTCAGAAGTGAAATAATCTTGTGTCCTGGAAACCTAGTTGCATTGGTGACCTATGCCCATATGTGGACTGGAAATCTTGCCTGGTCAGACCTTCATGATTGCATCTGTACTCTGGTGACCTGTGTTCTTCCATCACACATATGCACAGAAGCCTTGATAATATTTGGAAAAAATATATAATTTTATGTTGTCTGTTTTGAATGTTAAAAACCACAACACAAAACTGTAAGATCCATTTGTCAAAGTCAGAAAGAAACTGGGCTGTTCAAGCTGCTATTTCCCACTCTTCGTGTCTAACTCTCTTTCTCAGTAGACCAGCATTCCTTTTGCTGATATTTTCTCCAATTTCTTTACTCTGTTTGCAGCCTTATTGATCCAGTGGGGTCATTACTTTCAAGAGAACAGCCAAGCTTGTGGTTATTGCCATTTATACCAAATAAGAAACATGATAGATTTGATTTTCAGCTCTCTGCTTTTTAGCGGGGGGGGGGGGGGGTTGGACTGCATTTTTAAAAGCACTTACTTTGTTACTTGTGGGCATGAATTCAAAACATTTTAAAAATAATTTAGTGGCATTTTTGGAAAATTGGGGAAAATAGCATATAAACAGGGAAACATTTCTTTTCTTTCACAGCTGTACAATGAAATTCTGGTAACACCATTAGGAACACTTGAATTTGTGTTTCCTTTTTAAAAAATAATGTGGGGGGTTTTGTGTGTGTGTCAGGAGTGACTTGAGAAATTGCAAGTCACTTCTGCTGTGAGAGAATTGGCCATCTGCAAGGATGTTGTCCAGGGATGTATTACCATTCTTGTGGGAGGCTTATCTCATTTCCCTGCATGGGGAGCTGGGGCTCAACCCGCTCTCCCCAGATTCAAACCACTGACCTCTCAGTCAGCAGTCCTGCAGGCACAAGGGATTAACGCACTGTGCCACCGGGCAGAGTTTTACCACCGGGCAATGGTGAAACTCAACATTTTAACAGGTCCCTGATTAGAATGTTGATGCATTTTATGAATAGATATTATACAATGTTAATGATAAATACTTAGTTGAGTGATTTTTTATTATTTCAATTTTATTGCTAAAATGTTACAGTACTTTTAGCATGCAGTGTACTTTATGGTGCCAAATTGACCGTATCCAGGTTGTACCATTCAAAAAAATGGGTCACCTTGGCTTATTGTGTGTATGTATGTATGTATGTATGTATGCCCTTCTCTTTTATAAGCAGGCACCTGAATATTTAGGTGTAATTTGTAAACAAAAATAAGTTATTGTGTCAAGATTTTTCTATCCTGTATGGGAAAACAGAGTTGTAAAAATCCTGTATTGGCAAGAACTCAGGATTTGCAAATAGCATGATCTTTATTATTATTTATTTGTATAACTGAACAGAGGATCACCAATTATTATCTCTAGCCATTTCAATCATTCTGGAAGAGGACAGAGTCCAGAGATTCCTCTTTCCCCTTCATTTTGATCAGAGCTAACTATGATGAGCCTCATTCCTGAATTAAGCTTTCACACATATACCAAACTGTTAATCTGTTGACAGACAAGAAATCTCACATGAGCTCCAAACAAAGGTTTATTGTTGTGTAACCTTATTTACCAAAACAAGAAAAATGTATCAGAACATCAACAAGTGATCAAGGGCAGATGATGATGATGATGATGGAGAGGACCAACATTGTTCAGGTCATATTCTGTAACTAAAGAGAAAGAGAGAATTAAATAATCTTAAGATTAGTTTATTATTTGTACTGAAGAAAAATATCAGTTGCCTCTCTGAGATCTCTGTGTTAAGCCATCAGAAAAGATGCAAAGTGCAGTTCTGAAGGTTAAAAATGACTAAGGTGCATTATGAGTCACAAGGCTGAAAGAAGAAAGAACAATGCAATTGTTTGAAAAGGCACTGCCTAGAGTGAGTGGTTCTTGTAGAAAACAGATTAAAATGGATTGCTGCTATAACTGAGACTTTAGCTGCAAATGCCTGTTTATTTCATGGCTGACACTAAACCAAAGGCATTCCTTGCTCTGAGATTGCCAGTCTGGTGGCTAATTAACTGACCTTCCTTGTTGCCATACTCTGTACCTTCTGCTACAGAGGGTGCTAAATAAATAATGTATATGATGTGACAATGGTAACTTGACCATGAACACTAATTCAACTAACAACCTCATCAAGCAAGCTACTTGGCCTGTCTTATGAGGTTTATTCTCCCCTTTCAAGATGGAGCTCATTATACGATATACATGTATTTCCAGTTGGGCTCCGTCCAGAAAAGGCAGAGCCTAACTAGCAATAGGGGGAATCCAGGAGGTGACGCTTCCCCCATGGGATGGGGGGGAGGCAAGTCACATGATGTCTGGCTTGGAGCAACGGCTTCTCCATGTCCCCTGCCAAGAACCCATGAATTTGCCACAATGTGTGGCAAATCCATGGGCCTTTGTGATGAGGTCTATAGAATAGGGATGTAACTGGTGCTAATTTAGTTCATTAGGGAAGCAGTTAGTAATTTTAGCAATTTTCTTCCTGCTGCAATTAAATCTTTGACCATTTTCATTTTTTTCAGATTGTTTGCAGTTCAGATCTATTTTATGCAAAATTCCTTTCTCCCAAATAAATGTACAATTTTGGTGCAGAATAAGTCAATTTAAAAGATCAGCTCACAACATTCACTGACATATAAACATTACATGATTGGATAAATCACTCCCATACCTTTCTGAGTGACCATTGATATTGTATCTGAGACATTTCTGAGTATCCTGACTTTCTAAGGTACAGCAGATAGCTATTAAATAACAGCAATTTCAGTGACAAAAAAATCTTTATCTCTTTATAAATTTTATTTTTAGATGTATTTATATACCACCTTTCTCACCCTGGGAGAACTCAAAGCACTTTAGATTTTGTAATAGTCAAACTTTCAATTTCAAACATGAAATCCCCATGTTGAAATAGTTTTTCCTTCTAGAAACTTTTTAGGATAATAAAATAATTCTGAAAAAGCAACTTTGTCATGGCATCAGCTTTTGTGGACAGGGCCTACATCATAATGAGCCAATATGGTGTAATTTTGTGAGCATTGGATTACACCTCTGGATACCAGGGTATAAATTACTGCTCAAACATGGAACCTCTTGGGTGAACTTAGGCAAGTCACACTGTCTAACCTTATAGAAAGGCAAAAGTATACTCTATCTGAAGACCAAAGCCTGTGATAATATCATCATAGGTCAGAAATTACTTGAAGGCATGCAGCAGCACCAAATTCTGATTTACAAAGATTTTCTTCATTCCTGGATTCTTCTCATTTGTGTTTCTTGATATTTGAGAAACACATTTTTCAAACACTTTGAATATTATTTTAATTCCTCACTAAGAATGATTTGGGCTGTGCATTTTCATATCAAATGATATACATTGCCCTGCTACTTTTCAGTTAACTAAGAATAATATTTCAAAGGAGCAAATAGTGCTGAATCAACAGTGAGATGCAGTAATCAAATACATGATTCTAGGTTGCATCAATAGGAATATAATGTCTAGATCAGGCATGGGGAACCTTCGGCCCTCCAGGTGTGGTTTACTTCAACTCCCACAATTCCTTGAGGCCAAGGTAAGCCTTTGGGGTGAATGCCGAGCCTCAAGGAATTGTGGGAGTTGAAGTCCACCACACCTGGAGGGCCGAAGGTTCCTGACCCCTGGTCTAGATCAAGGGAAGTCATTGAGAGAAATAAGGTTGAACACTGTAAAAGCCACACTGTATGGCTATCAGCCTCCTCCTAGTAGACTTAAATCAAGGAAAGGTTTTATGAGAACCACCACTTCTCTAAATGTTCCTCCAGCAACAGCAAGAATATCCCTGTGTGCAGCAAAATCAAGCACTCCCAATTAGATGGTCCCCCACGAGGGTCTTCCTCCAGGTGTAAACAAAGAATGGACAACTTAGGAGTCCCTGAACAGAATCAGAAGTGTAATTGCAGAGCAAAAGACAACCTTGGCAAAATGCACTACCTAGAAAAATCCTCCACCTTGTGCTACTGTGGAGCAGAACAAACAACTCACCATCTGTATGCTTGCCCACAATGCCCTGCCTCATGCACAGAGTAAGAACGCTTAAAGCTATTGACCAGTGATTCCCAAAGTGGGTGTTACTGCCCCCAGTGGGTGCTGCAGTGATTCAGGGGTGGCGTAATGGCCACAGGTGTATTTGGGGGTGATGAATAACTGTAAGGGGGTGGTGAGAGTATAAAAGAAAGAAAAGAAGATTTAGAAAAATTGATTTCCAGGGGATAGGCCAAATAAGTTTATACTGCTATAGACAATGCAGTCGCTGTTGCCTATTTTTGGTCTAAAATTATTTAGCCACTTGTGTTCCCTCTATTTTATCAGTTTTATATTAATTTATTTGTGCAATGCTTTTGACATGAAATAAATAAAAGAGAAGTCGTTGTCTCACTCTATTCTGCCTTGGCCAGACTTCACTTGGAATCCTGTGTTTGGTTGACACTACAACCCAAGGACACTGACAAGCACAAATCAGAAACTTCCTAATGGTATGAGTTGTGTGACAGTGGAATTTGCTGCCTGGTAGAGTCTCCTTCTTTGGGGATGTTTAAATAAAGGCTGAATGGCCAACTATCAGGAGTGCTTTAAATCATCATCGTCATCATCATCTAGACCGCCCAGTCTCTCCGAGAGGACTCAGAGGGGTTTCCAACACATATGGCAAACATTCAATGTCAACAAAGAGACATATTAGCAAATTACATCTAAATAAGTCACATCATACAATATGAAACAGCCTAACTGTAAACTTAATACCAAATAAAAATTAACCAAAAGAACCCCTTAACATCCCTAGCAGACATAATCACATAATATAAATTTATGCAGCATAAAACACTTCCATTGTATGTGCATGGCAAGGAGTTGGGCTGGATGACTTAATCTCTTTTAATTCTGTGATTCCAAGGTGGGAATTAAAAACAAGCTCCCAATTAAGTTTATGTAAATTAAGTTAGTTTCCCAGATTTTGCTTTAACAGCTTCACTGATACATAGGACTTCATCACATGCAATAAAATCAGCATTTCTACACGTTTAAGAAAAGTCTACTGACAGAGCGCATCACATGGCACAAGTTCATACCGTGGGTTCCTGATATTTTGCCTAGCCCTGATTTTTTGGTTGGATCCCTAACACTTTATTCCCAGCCCCAGCCCTACAGGGTGCATTTGCACAAGCCCTTGTCCTGCCCTATTAATCTCAAATCTGTACATGCCCACTTCTCTCAGCTACTGGTTGTTTGATGTTTGGCTCATGCTTCATGATGTCTTATATTTTATTGTTTTTGTTGTTTTAATATATTTTACTGTTATATATTTTTAATTTTGTTACTTTGTAACCTTTGTGTTTACTGGGCTGGGTCCTCATGTAAGCCACCTAGAGTTCCTTTGGGGAGATGGAGGCGGGAAATAAGAATAAAGTTATTATTTTGCCATTTCTAAAGTGTGTGTTTTTTCTACACTTCCTAAGTAGATTGACAATTGACTTCTTTTTAAATTCTCCACATAGAGATGTGTAAAAACGTGAAATGTAACATGTATTGGGAATTCCCTATCATCTGCTTCTAAAGATAATGATGATGTAATTCCTTCAGCCATAATCTTTAGAACCGAGGAGGAAGGAATCGTAATTTATACATATATTTTTAACAATGGCTAATGCTCCTTCAGGCAATGTGGCTTCCACTGAAAATAAGTGTTTTAAAAGGGTGCTTTAACTCTGCTTCATTGAAAGGGTCTTGATTGCAAACTACCCAAGGGAGAGTGGTGTCTTAAGAAAGGTGCCTCAACCCTGCTTCAATGGAAGGGTCTTGAGGGCTAACAACTGCAGGAAAAATGGTGCCTCAGAAATGATGGCTGTTTTAAAACTTGTTCTGGTGTCCTTGAAATAGGAGGAGAAATTAAGTGAGTGGTTGAGTTAGAAGCCAAAGGAGGCAAGCATGTGTGATGGAAGTGAATAAATTCTTAGTGTTCCTTATAGACGGAACCCATGAAACACCATGAAATTCTACCCAAAGAAGACAATTTTCCCTGCTTTCCCCAGCTCCATCTGATGAAGTCCAAAGATATAAATAAAAACATATTTATCTCTAACTAAATTTTAGGTTGCAGTCCTACGAGCTGGCAAGAAATCCCAATGGATTCATGTGATTTACTTTGGAATAGACTTTTATAGGCCTGCAAAGTTGTCATGAAGTCTCAACAATAATCAAAAACAATTAATGCTTTATAAGCAAGAACCAGGGGGCAAACATTTAATTTTATTGCAGCTGCATACACCTTTACTCAAATTTTGTATAAAGTTGTGTTTTATGTTGAATAACCTCAATCAAAAATTGAGACCTCTTGTTTTTCTCCTACATGCAAAATTAGTCCTTACAAAAAATAATTGCAGCAGCAAAGATTGGCAATGAGCAACATAGTTTAATCTATACATCAGTAAAAAAAAAAGTAAAAAAGGATGCTTTAAAAGTGTAGTAAAAGGAAGTATGTGTGTTTCTCTGTTGTGCTGCATCTGGTTTGTGTCAGAATGAATCTTGTTCATCTTGGTTTCAAGGTTTCTATTCTGCGTGTGTTTAAACCAAGGTCAAGCAGTAGGCAGTGCAGAGACCTTGAAGGTGTCATTGACAAGGAATCTATTAGCTTTATAGCTACAACACTAATTAGTTAACATTTATAGAAAGTAATAGGTGAGTATAGATGAGATGCCTTTTTTCTCTCTAACTGGATCTCAGCACACAAACATTTCAATAAATCCATGGAGTGAGAGCCTGTTTGTGCAGAAGACTACATATATAAATACATATTTGTTTACATAAAGTTCAACAGGTGTATAAAGAGTAAAATATATGAAAAAGGTGGGAGTAAATGTGTGTTTTAGAATGCTTCTGATACACCACAGTATGTAATTAGCAAGGCAAGGCTTTCATGTTTAAAATCAAAGCTTTTCTCATAAGTTTATAATTCTGAGCCTTTTCTTCACAGGATAGCCATGCAGTTTTCTTTGCCAAAAAAACCTCTCCCAAGCATTTAAGGCAGGTATAACAGTGTTGTGGCTTTATTTAGAAATAAATCCCACCAAGTATAATGGAATGTGAGGCTTCTGTGATTAAAAGCCCAAAACAAAAAGCTGTAGGGAAAGCTGGAACTTTCTTCTGGCCAAAAACCCTTTATGAAAGCCCACTGGCCACCACCAACTTAAAAGCACTGATAAACCCTTGGTTTACTGGAAGCATCTTAGACAAGAGTGTGTTGGAATTAGCACTCAGGCTTGTGTTCTGAGGTAACACTAAAAGATTGTACTTTAAATTATACATTGCCATCATAGACTCTTGTTTGCTGAAGGAAACTGTTTTTAAAACTTCACCCACAGAGGCACACGTGAGGCAGATGTTGTGAACAACAAAACAATTATGTTTATTTAAGAGAACTGGAACAATTCAGGTATAAAGCTTAGCTGTTTCAAAATATTGACTTAAGAAGCGTGTGGTTACTTTAAGCAGTTCAGACTTAGTTACACATGAACACTTCTCTCTCCCTCCACAGAATTCACTGACAGGATTGCTTCTCTGACAGTAATTTCTAAACTCCAGCACAGATAGTCCTATCCTGGATCTATCTCTTCAATCCTCCACCAGCTCTTTCCCTAATAGTTGTAAAAATCCTCTCACTAGCTATCTCTCCTAGCCAACTGACCAATTTCAGGCCTCTCTCACTAACCCTCTTCACCACTCCAAAATCCTAACACCCAGGTTCAATCTGCCTGACAGGGTTTCAAAACGTCCCCTTAAAGTCATTTTTTTCCCTTTTTCCAAGTTAAGCTCCACCCACTCTTTCTCAGCCAATTACAGTCTTCCCTCATTCCCCTCCAAAGCTGCTCTTTTTAAACACACCCCTTCAGGAAATGAGTAACTAAAATGGATTCCCCAGCACCCTTTTCAAAATGGCTGCAAAACTTCTTGGGCCTACTTTTTCCTAGGCTTTTCGTAGCCTAATAGGTAGGGAATTCATTACAGCATCCTCAAACTGTGGCCCTCCAGCTGTTTGGACCTCCAACTCCCAAAAGACCTAATAAGCTCGTTCAAATGTCAGGAATTATGGAAGTTGAAGGCCAAAAGAGCTGGAGGGTCACAGTTTGAGAACTCCTCTACAGTAAACAGCTTTAAAGTCTGGGAAGTCTGACTTGGCCACGGTAGTCCACGCTCTGGTTACATCCCGTTTAGACTACTGCAACGCTCTCTACGTGGGGTTGCCTTTGAAGACAGCTCGGAAGCTCCAACTAGTCCAACGCTCGGCAGCCATGATTTTAACAGGAGCGGAGCGCAGGGAGCATACAACCCCCCTGTTGCGCCAACTCCACTGGCTACCGATCTGCTACCGGGCTGAATTCAAAGTGCTGGCATTGGCCTTTAAAGCTCTAAACGGTTCCGGCCCAAGCTACCTATCTGACCACATCTCTGCCTATGAACCCACCAGGACTTTGAGATCTTCCGGGGAGACCCTGCTCTCGATCCCGCCTGCTTCTCAAGCTCGGCTGGCGGGGACGAGAGATAGGGCCTTCTCGGTGGTGGCTCCTCAGCTGTGGAACGCCCTTCCTACGGACATTAGACTAGCACCATCTCTAATGGTATTCCACAAAAAGGTGAAGACCTGGCTGTTTGAGCAGGCGTTCGAATAATTAGTGCAATGATTGGTTAATGAACACTGGAATGGAACAATGGATGACGAATCTGGAACATGTTTTTGATGAAGAGACGACAGTGAATAGGTATTGTAGTAACTGTTTATTAATTATGTAATGTGTTAGGTTGTTAACTGTTTCTATACTGTAGCACTGAATGTTTGCTGTTCGTATTTGTTGTGAACTGCTGTGAGTCGCCTTCAGGCTGAGAACAGCGGTATATAAGTAAGGTAAATAAATAAATAATAAAGTCTCCTTAATGAGTGTGCATCTGCCTGCAGCACCTCCAGTCTCTTCTATAGGAAACAGGTTAAAACCCTCCTTAAGGTGCATTGTTCTGCCTACAGCACCTCTCCTGTCTCCTCTAGAGTAAACAGCTTTAAAGCCTCTGCAGTGCCTCTCCAAACTCCTAAGTTGTTTCTAGAGTAGAAGCAACTTAAATGCCTAAAATGAGGGGAGCTTTGGAAGCCCCCCCCCCCCTTAATGGGCCGGATAGAAAACAAATCTTTCGGCACTCTAGAGCGAAAACATATATCTTCCCTCCTGAATTCAGGAGATTCCCGAAAAATTGTGCAGGGCCCAATCAAAATTTGGGGCACTGAAGTGGATTGTGTTTTACCCAGAATGCACAAGCCTACTGAACAGTGTCACATAAGCTAACAAAAGAAATAAAAGAAAGTATTCTTCTTATTTGGGATATCTGTGTCGATTTTAATAGATACCTATTTAAAATATCTAGCCATTCAAAATATTGGTTTAAAATTAGCAAGGCTCCGAAATCTATTTCTTTTTAAAAATAGGCAAAAATCTGATTTCTCTTTTTTTAAAATAGCTAAAATATTACAAACATTAATATCAACCATAACATTTCTCTCAAAAAACAAATATACAGCATATGGATTTTCCCCCTACAATGAACTGAATAAGGTTTTTTTTTTCTTTATCCTTTTTCCAACATGGTATGTGTAGGAGTTGTCAATAATCCTAAAGATGCTTTTACTGGCTTGGAATGTAGTTGAGTAAGTTTCTTCATTTTTCAATGTGGTCTAATGAATGTAATATCATTGTGCCCTTTGTTGGATAAGTAATGTACAGAAAGTATCAAATGGGTTTGGGGGGGGGGGGGTTCTTCCTTTTTTGTTGTGCCATTTTTTAAAAAAGAATTTTGTTCTTTATTCTCATTGTGTCTCTTGTAGTGTGGAAATGCTTTCTTTTGAATTTGCATTATTTCCCCTGCTTCCAACAGAGGGACAGAAATACATCATATCCTTTCTTTCTTTCAGTGTCACTCTACATGGTAATAAGGGATCAATGTTGTGATGCACTACAAACTGAATGAGAAGGGTAACTATTTCTTGTCGAAAATACCTACCATTCTGGCTTAGTCTTTATTCCTTGTTCTAGTTATTACATCTTCAAGCACATTTTGCCCACCTTTCAACCAGAGACCTTTTTTAGATTCCTCTCTATCCCTCATTATTCAAAAATCTCCTTTTGCAAAATGTTATTTTGGCATATTTTATATTTATTTATATTTTATATATAATTTGCATTATTTCTCCTGCTTCCAACAGAGGGACAGAAATACAACATATCCTTTATTTATTTATTTATTTCGGTTACTTCTACCCCGCCCTTCTCACCCCGGAGGGGACTCAGGGCGGCTTACAAAGGCACAATTCGATGCCGGCATCACATAACAGTAGTAAAACAATATAGCAGCAATTAACAGTTAAACAACAGTTCCTGCATTACAACAATAAAACCAATAAAACCAATAAAACCAATGCAAACCCATTACTCCTCATTAACGGTCAGCGTTCGCCATCTCATAGTCTAATTTCCAATTAGACAATTTCTTTCTTTCAGTGTCACTCTGCATGGTAGTAAGGGATCAATGTTGTGATGTACTACAAGCTGAATGAGAAGGGTATCTGTTTCTTGCCGAAAATACCTACCATTCCGGTTTAGTCTTTATTCCTTGTTCTAGTTATTACATGCTCAAGCACATTTTGCCCACCTTTCAACCAGAGACCTTTTCTTGATTCCTCTCTATTCCTCATTATTCAAAAATCTCCTTTTTCAAAATGTTATTTTGGCATATTTTATACAACACAAGGAACACGGATCATAGCATCAACATCCATGTCACAAATTCCCTCCTTGACTCTCAGAGTATGTAGGAATGATGGCATAGTACAATCATAGCATTCATTTCCTGTTCCCATCCATTATAATTGAAAATCATGGGAAATATCTGTTGTTCCATATGCCTTTCCCCTCAGATTCCACAGACCTGACATCTAGAATTTTTTTTTTAAAAAAAAGTCTCAGATTTCAGAAAAAAAATAATTTTAAAGCTTGACCAAATTTGACACCTGGAAAATCAATTTGCTAGTCAAACCTCCTCCTCATCATACTTCTCATTTCCAAATTTCATGTTTGAAAACTCTTCCTGTGAAATTCCTCTAGACAAAAGATATGTCCTGAGACATAGAGAATGATATAACAAAAACCATCTGAGACTTAGTTTAAATAGGCAAAGAGGGAGACAAAATGAGTTCACCCCAAGCATTCACATATGACTATGAGTGGCATAGTATATTTATTCATGAAGGAATTGTCTTTTGCTGCCCTCTGATAAGGAGTAAAGATTAAACAAAATGTGTTTCCACCCTGCAAAATATTCCACTATCAGGATGCCAGCAAATGTATAGATTTCATTTGTCCTTACCTCTTAGAGTTAGGTGATGAAACATACACTAGGGTTTAATTCCAGGACTACCCCTATCCCCTTGGATATCAAAATCCATGGATGCTCAAGCCCCATTACAGAAAATGTGTATGGTGGAATCCATGGATGCAGAATCCACAGAGGTCTATCTGTATTACTGGTTTCCCTGAAAATAAAACCTAACCAGAAAATAAGCCCTAGCATGATTTTTCAGGATGCTCATAATATTTATTTATTTTATTATTTTATTACTGCGCTTGTATACCGCCGTTTCTCAGCCTAAATTGGCGACTCAACGCGGTTTACAACACTACAACAATCAACAATATTCAGTTTAAAAAGCATAAAAAACAACATACACAGTACACAATATTGGGCCACCAATAATAATCCAATGCATCTCTTAACTAGAACCGCAATCCAATTTCTTCGTCCATGGTTACCAATCCTTAATCATCAAATACATTGCAGCGGCTTAACCGAATGCTTGTTCGAACATCCATGTCTTCAATCTTTTTCGAAACATCATCAGCGAGGGGGCTAATCTTACCTCTATGGGGAGGGCGTTCCAAAGCCGAGGGGCCACCACAGAAAAGGCCCTGTCTCTCGTTCCCGCCAACCGCACCTGTGAAGCAGGCGGGATAGAGAGCAGGGCCTCCCCCGAAGATCTTAGGGTCCTGGTGGGCTGATAGGCCGAGATACGTTCGGATATAAGTCCTACCCCAAAAATAAGCTCCAGTTGAATGCATTTACTGGTGGTACATCCATTGTAACAAATGATTGATATATTAAGCTATAAAGTATTAGTATTAATATGTAATTAAATATAAATAAATAATATTATTGAACAAGAAGTGCACATTTAAGGTGAGCTATTTCTGGACATGAGAGGTTGGGCCCAATGGTTCTACAGGATTGGAATCACAAAATATTCAAGACGAAATTCAGGGTTTGGAGAGTTCTGACAATGTTCTAGATTAGAAGATGACATGACTGTACATGAATAAATGTATATTGCTGTCCATCAAAAAAACAATAAGACATCCCCTGAAAATGAGCCCTAATGGATTTTATGGAGTAAAAATTAATATAAGACCCAAGCTTATTTTTTTGGGAAATACGGGTAGTTTGTCACACAGTACCACTGTGGAATAACAGAGAGCAGTAGCCTCTCCAATTTGTGTTTCAGAAGACCTTCAAGGAGAAATCAAACCTTCTACAGAGACACTAATATAATATTTAACAAATAATTTTCGGACAGGATCTCTGTGATTCTATTTTTAAAGTCCACCAAAACAGTCAGAAGTATACACTTCCATGTATATATTTATGGCTGTAATATAATGTCCGTTTTATTTATCTGACTCTATTTATTGCTTGCTTATCTTCTTCCCAGACCTGTCTTTTAAAAAAATCACAAGGACCAGATTATTTCAGGTTGATGTATTTGGAGAAAGAAGAAAGCTAGAAACTATGTACCTTTTGGAAAAAAATAATACATTTGTTTGTAACTATGGTATCAAGAGAACTGAAGTATAAGATTCCTAGTCAAACACTTCTAAATAAAGTGTAGACTGAAATATAATCTGATTTGTCTGAACGTGCAATAAGAATAGAGCACAATAATTTAGAGGACATCCCCTGTGTCCAGTTTGTAGATCAGTCTCAATGTCACAAATCAGGAAGTCAAATTGAGAAAGTAAATGCATGATAACAGTGCAATGTAGAAGAAAATTGTTCTTTCCAAAGGTTTCTGGGAGTCTTATACCTTCAAGATTACACAGTAATGTGCCTTCAGATTACCAATGAAAGTGGACCCTGGGGGTGTAATAGGTATGTGCTCTTGTTCTGCAAAGCTAAGGAAACACCATAATTAGTTACCAAAAAAGCATATCTTAATAAAAATTGTAAAGCACTAAAGAGGTAAATATCCACATTGCATAGCATCAATGGCTTACACATCAAACACTAAATGAATTCAGCTTGACCACCTATTACAGTGTTAGGAAGCTGTCAGAAGTTAGGGAGCTGCATTGGTCCCATCCAGAGCATCTTGAAGGACTGCACGTGGTGTCCACTGAAGCTCCCTAACTTTATTCCATGATGGTATCAACCTTCTTCTTAGAGGTCTGGAGGGCAATTTATCCACATTTTCATATTTTTGTATATTTTAGGACCAGAGAAGTTTTTTCTTCCTCAAGGAAGTGACCTGGGAGTAACCTGTTTGTTCTCTAGTAATATATTTTTAAACATTCCTATGCCTGATGCTCATTTGTGTGGCTTATTTCCCAATGGTTTCCTATTTAACAATTTTTTTTGCAATAATTTCTTTTTTTAGAACATGATTTTTTTTCCTTTATCCTATTAACATTTCTGATAGTGACAGATATTCAGTTTGTTCTCTCTGGATGAAAATATATATTGTAAAAAGCTGGTTCCTTTATTGCTGTTTCATAGATGAATGCTGTGTTTGGCACATTGGCGTGTAACATATTGCATCTATTATCCCAAAATAGTAGCAACATTGCTTTTAAAATGCCCTTTTTGGTGTGCAATGCAAACAATGAAAATAAATAAGTTCTGCTCCTTGCTGAAATCTCTCTGGTTAAGACTTTTTAAGGACACAAATCATCACTAATGAAGCACTTAACATTAAACTCCTCATGGTAGGTCACACTCCTCCCAAACAGAGTTGCCATTTGTCCAAATGATAAGAATAAAAGATGGTATAGGACTGCTAGGGAAAATGTATTCCCTTTTAAGATTACTTTATGGGTTTTTTTTTTTTTACTTTCCAACAAATAGAGATGGAAATGCAGCAGGATCTGTCAAGAAGGAGGTTGTCTAGAAGGGGAGGTAACCGAGCATTAAATATATACATATACACTTAAGAAATAGATAGAACTTTAATGTTAGTTCACAATTGTTGTCATTAGCAGAATGTATTGCATTTCACCACATAATAGTCACACTTTCCCCCTCTTTCCCTCCTTTAAAGTGGGGTGTGACTATTATGCAGTGGTGACTAATACGTGGTGAAAAAATTCTTTGAAGGCACAGTCATGCAGGTGCTCCCTTTCACCCACCTATGCAGCTATTCCCTCAAAGGGTTTTTTTCACTGCGTAATAGTTCATTTGATGGGGCAGCCATGAAGGCAGGTAATCAAGGGTGCAATTATTATTCAAGGAAAGGGGAGAAACCCATTTTAGGACATCTCCCCCAAAAGGGGGTGTAATTACTATGTGGTGGTGACTATTTTGTGATGAAATAAGTTATTTGGTTGGCTCTTTAACTAGAACACTATTAGTTGCTATAACTCACTGGTGGAATTCAGGGTTAAGTTGCTCCTGACACATAATAATAATAATAATAATAATAATAATAATAATAATAATAATAATAATAACAACAACAACAACAACAACAACAATCTTCAGCTACCAGTTTCTCTCAAATTGCTATCAGCTCTGGCTTATGTTGGGTCCAACAATTTGGATCTATACCTGGACTACAGTCGATTTTCCCTGAACTTAGCCTGGGCTAAATGTCTGCTGATAATGACTGTAATTCAGTAGTAGTGACAGCCGGAACCAGAGCTTGGAGGAGTTATCTAACTCCTGAATTCCCCTAGCCAGTGTTGACTATGACTCCCAACAAGTCAGTTTTCAATGCTCTGGATAGAACATATCATCTTCAAAAAGCAATTTAAGGAATTCTTGGGGTTTTTTTTATTTAAGCAAGGTAGATTGCCTCAAGCGAAGCACAAATTTAAGTTTGATTTGTCTGTGAAAGTCCCCTAACTTGCATGTTATTAGCACCCAAAAGCAGATGGTTATGAGTGGTTATTCAAGCTGCTTGACTTAGATTTTTAACATGACACCTAAATCAGATACATAATTATATATTCCCTATTTTCTTCACTATTAAACATGTCATGTTGTTGGCCTTTATTAGATATTACTTACTATAATGTTGTAAGGTTGAAGCCTACTGTCGCTTAAAATATCTTAATGCTTTGTGAATATGTATGTAGTGCATTCCTTTGTTCATTTACCAGGATGTAATTTCCACATTGGTCTGTAGGTACATGACACAAGCATGCTGGCTAATAAGGGGAGCATGAGCTTGTTTATCCAGATACAAATGGTGCTAGTGAAGCATAAACAGTAGCAAGAGCATGGGCCAATGCTTCCAAACTAAGTGGATTTTTTCCCACTGATTTCATGGGGAAAGGCTGTTGGAACATTTCAGATAGGCAGTGAGGGGGTGTCATCCGCATCATATGTCAGAAATAGACTGGCTGTTCAGTATCAGCAGAAAAGAAAGAATGTACAGTCAAGGCTGCTCCCTTCTCTAATGGGAATGAGCTTTGCCAAGCACTGGGAAGGGAGTAGTCATCTGAAGTGACACTAATCAGTATTTGTCAGTGTGGAACTAAAGAATGTGGGAAGATAGAAAAGAAAGTGTTCAGCAAAAATTTAAAGCCAGTGGTCAGCAAATGAGTGTTTCTTGCACAGCACTTTCCCATGGACAGTGTCTCCTCTTTCTCCAACTTTTGACTGGAAAATATTGGGTTGTTAAAGCAGGGAAACATAAAGGAACAGATGACCCTTTAAAAAAACAAATTGAGGAAATAGAGTATGTTGACTATCAGTTCCCTATGTGTGCTTGATTTTAAAGTGAGTCACAATAAAATGCTTCCAAGGTTGGTATGGGATGGGGTACATTTCAAGAAAATGTGTGGAGTATGTCTAATATACAGAAAGTATTGTCGAAAGCTTTCATGGCTGGAATCACTGGGTTGTTTTAGGTTTTTCAGGCTGTATGACCATGTTCTAGAAGCATTCTCTCCTGATGTTTCACCTGCATCTATGACATTTCACCTGCATCCTAACAACCTCTGAGAATGCCTGCCATAGATGCAGGTGAAACATCAGGAGAGAATACTTCTAGAACATGGTCATACAGTCTGAAAAACCTACAACAATACAGAAAGTAGTTTGCAACAATTAAAGTAAGCTGAAAATAAAGGTTGAAATAGGGAAGAGAACAACTGGTGCATTTTAAAGACAGCTGAATAACTGGGGTTAAATGGGACTATCCAATTAATCAGGACTGTCCAAATGAGGATAATTCGAGGATATGCACGTATGGTGTCTGTGAGTGCAATTGGTCCCAAATTAATGCAAAGAGAACTGGTCCCAATTCAAAGTGCAGGTTATTACCTAAATGGTTTGGGTTGTAACTATCTTCAAGACCGCATCCCCCTCCCCCTAAATGAACCGGCACAGGCTGTAAGATTTGCCGGGGAGGCCCTTCTCTTGGTTCCACCACCATCACAAGTACAGTTGGTGGGGATAAGGCAGAGGGCCTCCTTGGTGGTGGCTCCCTGACTATGGAATGCCCTCTCCAGTGAGATTAGGCAGGCTCTCACACTGTCCTCCTTCCATGGGGACAAGTTATTAACTGATGAGCATGTATGAAAGACCAAAGCAAATTAGGAGCCAAAGTTCTATGGACTAATAGAAGGTCACTTGTTTTTGATTTGTTTTTCAAAGCCCAATACATTTCGGTCACAAAGTTGGCCTTCTTCCAGGGTTACACTAAAATCAAAAATAAACCATATACACTCATGTATAAGTCAACCTCATGAATAAGCTGAAAACAGATTTGGGAGGAAATTTTTAAAATTTGATATGACCTAGTGATATGTAGAGGGTCATCCTGCAAAGAGGGAAAAACACCAATGCCACTTTAGGGGGTCAGCCACCCTTGGCCACTGCTATTGCCGTTTCTCCAGCCAAGCATAACAGAAGACCAGAAGTGGCACCATGGCAGAGAAAATAGATAGGATGGGTGCTACTTTTCAGTTCTTCTGGGACAAACTAAACTCTTGCATTTCACAAATCTATTAAGGAAAGGGGATTGTGTGGGGGGCGGGGGGGGGGGGGTAAGGTATTTATTTATTTATTTTTGTCGCTTTTATCCCACCCATATCAGCCTGAGGGCAACTCAGGGCAGTGCACAAATCGGCACAATTAGATGCCAGATATAAAAATACATACATTGGTTAAAAGCAAAAAAAGTCACATCACAATCCATTTAAAAACCATAAAAGCAATAAACAACAAAAATTATAAAAACTATGTTTTCTTGTTCAAACCCTCAACTATTGCATCGTCTTATCCATTCCTAGTTCATATTTCAATTTGAGTTTGTCTGCTCATGCTGAAGTTCCAAACGCTTGCTCAAAGAGCCAGGTTTTTACTCTTTTTTGAAAGGTCAGGAGGGAGGAGGCCAGTCTAATATCCCTAAGCAGGGAGTTCCACAGCCAAGGGGCCACCACAGACTAAGTCCATCCAAGTTTTTTGTGGATTTTTGATTAAAATTTCTACACTTGTATATGTTCCATTTAATATATTAAGAAGGACAATTCAAAAGTAGTTATGTTTCTTAAAACATAAAAATTACATGACACTATGTAACACATTGCATGGAGTCTGCCATGTATATGATTCTGTTATGAAGAATGATGCAACATGTTTTAGAGCATATAACTAAATTTGTGTTGTCCTTGTTAATGTATTAAAAGGAATTATATTTGTATTTTTAAATATCACCCCAAAAAGAGGACCAGTTCTGATTGTGGCTAAAATATCTTGGGCTTTTTAAAACAAATCAAGCACAAGACCAATATCAGCTTTGCCCCATATTAATGCAGTGGTGGCATTAATACTATAAGGATTTCAACTGGTTCCCAAAAACCAATGGTCCAAGAACTTGTATTCATTTTCTCATCCTTCACACACTGTGTTATCTAAATAAAGGCTTTACAGAATGCTACATCTCATGCACTATATACTCATTACCTTCAAGCATGGTTTGTCAGTGAAGAAAATCAATTGTAGAACAGGAGAGAAGTGGGCTTTTAAACTGACTAAAAGACTCATTAACACAGTGATAGTTGAGGAAATCATTAACAGAGGTGATAGTGCCCTTCGGTAGCCTTGAGCAGAAGCTTTTACACAGCTCTAAAGGAGTCTGCATTCCCAAGGAGTCTTGAAGGTATGAGTCATAGTCTGCCTGCCAGTAAGAGATTTTTAACTAGTACAACTGAAAACATTGGTCTTGTGAACTTGATTTGCAATTAAATATTTAATAGTATTTCAGTTCAGTGAAGGGAAATAAAACTAAGAGGGGAGTGAACACCATTAAAAAAAGACAACACTGTGGGAAATGTAGCTCATGTGTAACTGGACCAGATAACAGGATTGAAAGAGAGAAACTACTGAAAGAAATGCCCGATACTGGTCAGAAAACATGTTAAAAAACAATATATAGAATTCATTTCTTAAAAGCCTTTTTCAGTTAAGTCGTGTATTTGGCTGACCATTGTTCATACAAATTAGTTGGGTAAAAATAACAATGTAGATCTGTTTCAGCTTCAAGAGCCAGGAGAAGGTAGCATTGATTCCGAATTATTATAGAACAAGGGTACCAAAGGCAATGCTAAACTTCAAACTCTTTTGTATCTGAATTTATGCTCTTCCTGTGATTTGTCATATGTCTGTGTTCTGAAATGATGTCCTCCTGTCCTCCTTTCTGAACAAAAGGGGATTGTTCTCAGCAGCTGTCCAACATTTATGAAACATTCTTTCTTGCCCTAGTGACTCACTGAATTTCAAGCTTGAAAATTCTCAAGATTTGGACATTAGGAGGTGTGTATTATTTAGTGATGCATGGTTTGTTGACTATTTTTATTGCTTTCCTTGGAATAAAAGTCCTAATAAAAATAATTTATTTCAAGCCATTTCAATCCTGATCCTAGGTTTAATAACTGCCCTATTAAAGTACATGAAATTGCCTGCTTGCCTAAATTCTCTAAGGCACCAGATCCTATCTGATCTTGCAAACATAGCAGAGTCGGCCCTGGTTAGTAATTGGGTGGGCATTGAATAGTAATACCATGTGCTGTAGCCTGTTTCTCAGAGGAAGGAACTGGCAAAATCACCAGCTGCCAAGTCTCATATTTCCCTGTCTTTGATTTGGTTTTCAATTCCAATTCCCAGTTATATGTGTATGTGTCTTCAATTCACTTGTCAAAATCCTGCTTAAATCCAGAAAGCGGTTGAGGCTTCCTTCAATGGTGCAGTTCTTCCTCATTCTGTACTCCACCTGCCCTATAAGGAGAGAAAGATCTCAAGCTCTACCATCTACTGCTAAATGCAACTGTGTGTAACCTTCCTCAGTTTGTGGACTTCCTTTGACTGTGGCATCACAATCTAGGCAGCTAGACACAAATTTCCTCTTTTTAAAAAAGGATTTTTTTATTGGGTAACGTAGAAATTGCTGTTATTTACTATAGACTTCATAAGGCTCTACATCTGGGCCACAATGTGGATGATATAGAACAGAGTTTCTCAAAACTGTGCTCTCCAAGATGTTTATGGACTTCAGCTCCCAAAATTCCTAACTGCTCCAGAACACTTTGACTCCAGCAGAAAATCAGAATGGCCTGAGAAGGGGGGTCAATTCATTCAGATTCATCAGCAGATCTCCCCATTGTAACTCCGTCAGAGAAAGATCTCAAAAAATAGCTTAATGACCAAGTTGTCAAGAAGGCAGTTCATTTTGAGCATTATTATTAACTGGAGCCCGTGGTGACACCGTGAGTTAAACCGCTGAGCTGCTGAACTTCCTGATTGAAAAGGTAGCAGGTTTGAATCCAGGGAGCAGCATGAGCTCCTGCTGTTAGCCCCAGCTTCTGCCAACCTAGCAGTTATGACAGTGTATTCACAGTTGTTCCTTAGCATCAAGACTAGGAACCTCATCACATTGAGATTGTTATCTATCCTAGGATGAGTCCAGCATAGTTAGGGGGCAGAAGCCACCTAACCCCATCAAACAATGTAAAGCTATTTCTGGCAGGGCTCCATGCCCAAACTGTGCTGAATGAATCCTAAGAAGAGGTAAGGGTCATTGGCGGCAAGCACAGGAGGAAGCTGGGTAGTGACGGTTTTTACTTTGTGATGGTAAAGCCATTGCTGTGGGCAATGCTGGGCATGGAGTGACAGATTCCCCCACTGCCTGCTGGTTTCGCCACATTGCCTGGCAAATCCCACCCCCCTCCACTGTCACCCATTTTAGGAAACTTCATGCGATGAGGCCCTAGGTTCTTGTAATTGACATCTTACATATACCATGTGAGCACAAAGTCTGTTGGTGTCATACACATACATTTCTGGCATCCTTTCTCAAAAGTTACAAAGGAGGTATTAAATGCCTTCTTATGCAATGTTTACTATTTATTTATTATTTATTTATTTATTTCGGGCACTTCTACCCAAAATACTAGGCTTGTTTGATCCAAAAAATGGCTCAAAATTCGTTTTGGATGTAGGGGGCACTGGTGGTTCAGATCTAAAGTCAATTCCAGTTTTCACAGAAAAAAAATGTTCAAAACTTATCGAAACTTCTGAGACTTCCAAATCCTTTGTTAATGGTTTCAAAGTGTTATTTCCTGTTTCATTTGGTGGTCTTTACTTTGAAAGCAGTTGTTTTACTTCAGAAGTTGGGGGGAGGGGGGAGCAAAGGGAAGAAATCCATCCACTCTGTTTAAAACTGCTTCTCTCACTTAAGACTGAAGTGGGGGGGGGGAGAGGAAGAGAATTTGTCATATGTTCTGCAGTTGATGGTTGATGATGGAAGGGATAATGTGAGTATTAGTTCTAGAGGGTTTGGTAATCTGTAAGTGGGAGTTCATGGGTGAAAGCAATTAAGGGTGGAGGTGTGCAGGAGATGGGTTGCAGCTGCGTGATACTGGATTTAATGAGTTAACCTTGAGACTGATCTTTGGGAGAAAAGTATCTGTTGCATTTTGGTGGTGGATACTGCTGTTTTTTCCCCCAGGTCTGTTGGATTTTCGGTATCCTGACCTGTCTCCTGTAATCTTGGAACCCTGGAACCTTGAACCTTTGGACTAATTTTTGACTACGGTATAGACTCTTGATCCCTGGACTCTGTTATTGAATTCTCAGTGTTTACCCCCTGGACTGGACCCTTTTGACTACAAAGTTATTTTTGCTATCAGTTTTTGTTTATTCTGTAGCTGCGTGCTATCTTTGTGTTTTATATTTTGGACTATAAAAACAGCCAGCAAGTAAGTGCTGTTTTAATTAAACTGTTTGTTAAAACTGGAAGTTTGATTCATCTCTACCTAAATAAGGTAGAGCCCTGGCAACATGGCAGAATCCATCCACACTGGTTTAAACAGCTTCTCTCGCTTGAGACTGATGCAGGAAGGAAAGGAAAGGAAGGGAATCCATCCACAAAACCACTTCTCTCACTTGAGACCGACGTGGGAGGGAAAGGAAAGGAAGGAAATCCATCTATACTGGTCTAAACTGCTTCTCTCGCTGGAGACTGACGCAGGAGGGAAGGGAAAGGAATGGAATCCATCCACCCTGGTTTAAACCACTTTTCTCATTTAAGACTGACGCGGGAAGGGAAGGGAAGGAAGGGAATCCATCCACACTGGTTTAAAACGCCTCTTTGGCTTGAACTGAGGCCAGGGAACAGAAGCGGGGGGAAAGCTGAATCATTTCTGACTCATTTACTGTTTCGTAAGAAAAAATGTGGAAAAAGCTTCAGAAGGGCAAAGGGACTTTCGGTTTTTAAAAAAACTTCGACATTGCTTCAAAAAGGAAATCTTTCCGAATTTATTCCGAATTATGAAGATTCCGACTGAACCTAACCATGCCTAATGATTACTCCCTACCCACCCAAGCCAAGTAATATATTATTCTACCATGTGAATTACTACCCAGAGAAAGGCAAGAAGTAACTAAGAAGCATTCAGCTTCAGTTCTGCAGCTGGGAGAAGAGAACTGATATTGCTGTTTCAGATCTCAATAGCCTTTGATATCACTGATCATGAAATCTTATTGCATCAAAATTACAAGATGGTGATAGCAAGCACTATTAGAGTGATTCTTCTCCTTTCTCCTTAGTTAACAGATTCCAGGTTTGGGGATTAGGATGTGAACAAATCTTCCACTGCATATCTCCTGTCTTTTCTAAGATGGATTTGGGAAAATTCTCACTTTCATCTCAGGAAATAGAAACATAAAGCTTCTCCTGTTAACCTAGATATTCCCCACCCATACAGTGAGATACTTATTAGTAGGAGTTATTTGATATGCACAGTCAAATAGCTGTGCATGATGAATGTGGAACAGAGGAATAGTTGCATAAACTAACTGAAACCCCACAGGCAACACTAAATAATACAGGAAAGAGGAAACCTAAGCAATTATTGAAATACAGATACATAAACTGATCCTGGAAATTAAATGGTACTGAGAATTCGCTCAGGATACTGAAATTTATAGTTGGGAGGTTCTTCAGTGAATTCAGTCATCAGTACTTCTCTAATATATGGGGGGGGGGGTTCTCCCTATGGGGAAAGTTACTGTTTGTTGTGATATATACAACATAACATCAAAGTTTCTTGATTCAAAGTGTGTGGTACATTTCTTGAAATCATCAATGCCAGATAGATTCAAATAGTGACAGAAGCAACGGTTATAAATTATCATACCTGGCCCCCACTTGTCTTTCTCATCCGAAGTTCATTGCTTCTTCTTGCTGTTGTATGTCTGCAAGTCATTTCTGACTAACAACACATAGAGTATGACTGAGTCTCATACTCTGGGGCTTAGAATATGAGACTTAGTCAAGTTCACCCAGTGGGTTCCATGGCTGAGCAGGAAAACTGAACTATAGTCTCCAAATTTGTAGTCCATTGCTCATACCACCACCACACTATGCTGTTCTCTCATTGCCTCTAGCACAATTGCTGCCATTCTGTTGACTGCTGAGTGGGAGGGAGGCAGCCAGCAAGACACAGCTCTAACATGTCTTGTCCAACAGCCATTGGGAGCCCCTCCAACCAACTTCCTCTGGCTATTGAGTGGGAGAAAAATAGCCAGCCATACACGGCCATGTTGTATCTCGTCTTATGTGTTATGTGAAGATCCCTTACCTTGCCAGCCGGGGTGGCAGGGCCTAGGAGAGACAGGCTAGGTAGTTTCAGCTTAGAAGGCCTGGCAGGGAGCGGCAGGAGCCATTTTGGTTTAGGGAAAAGCTCCAGTTCAGAGAGGGGGAGTGGCCTAGGCCTGGGCCAGCCCAAAAACAGCCAGGATTGGTTTGTTAAAGGGGGGCAGAGTTAGCCTGTTGGAGGGAAAGTAAGAAGCTGCTTTTAGTCAGTTCAGTTCAGTTCTGGTTGATGTTAGGGTTAGAGCAAGATTATAGAAGGCTTTTAGGAGTTCCTGTTAGGAATAGGCAGCTTGCCTGAAGTTTGCACAGCAAAGTAGTCTGTGGCAGACTGGTTACAGCTATTTTAGAGAAGAAATAGCTGGGTTTTGTATAGGAACTGTAACAAAGATAGAACCATTCTCTCATGCAACCGTTACGCTTTTAAGAACAAGAACACTTTACTTGTAACAGCCAAGCTTATGAAACTGCATTCTCTTCATTCTGTAACTTTTACTCCAATAAACTTTCCTTGTTATTGTTGAAACCTAAGCCTGAGTCAAGTGCCATTTGTGGATTGAGTCCCTTTTCTTTTTAAAATCAACCTCATTTGTTTTCCTATAAAGAAGCCCTTTTTAAGGCACAGTACATGGTGGTCTAAAAAACCTTTTAATATTTTAAATAGCTAGAGGGTTCCGGATTATTTGGTTTATGGTGGCAGCAAAGAGTTTAAATAAAGAGACATCCCCTCAAGTGTTATCTAAGTGCCAAAGTGGTGTGAATTCCTTATTAAAGGAGGGACAGTGTTGGGATCTGTTTGCCCCCTGTCCAGCTATTGTTTGGCCATAAAGCCTGCCTTTATAATTAGGGGTAGATGGTGAGATTTATCGTATTGTCATCTGCCTAGTTATTATAAATTGGTGGCAGTGGTGGGTTTGTTTGACCCCCCTGCCCAAATATTATAAAGGAGCCTTTATTATATGTTACATGTTTATCTTATGTGTATTGTAAGACTGAGGGGAAATTAATATTTTGTAAGCCATTCTGAATGCCTTTGTGGCTGAAGAGCGGTGTAAAAAGGATCTAAATAAAAAAAATGTAAAATTTCTCATTGGGATTATGAATAACAACATTTTCCATTATTACATTTTTGCTTTCACACGATGTGTGCTAGTTTTGTAGTTTACCATATTTAAAAATATTTTGTATTGTATTACCAGAAATAATGCTATGACTCCATTGCTGGAGCTCTCTGCGGTCAAATACCATTTCAAAGTCTCATGTACTTATAAAGCATGAAGAATGGCCTCTTGAGCTCATAATCTCCATTATTTTCACAGCAGGATCACAGCATGCCCAAGATAGGGAAATTGGATATTAATGTGGGAAAAATATAGACAAAATGATGCAGCAGTTTGCTTTTGCCTGAGTCTTCAGAGAAAGTTAAGATTTTATCGCTTCTTCTCCCCTCACTAATTTTATTGAGTAGTTTTACACTTTGAACTTGGTTTGTGGAAACAGACATAAACTGAGGAGGAAGTGGGAAATGAAAGGGAAAAGGAAACCGAAATATTTTTAAAGTGACTAAAAAAGTTATATAGTTAAGGATTAACCAGGACACTAGCTAAGACCAAAACGGAGCACTTGAAGAGTAAAGGTTCTCTTGATCACAGTACATGTTCTATGAATGCACACACCAATAGAGATTGAAAATGGAAAAGCAGAATATATGCTGTAATTTAAATTCTACTTTTCTTGTCATAATGAGCAGATCCAGACAATCAGCATATCACCTGGAAAATTATTTCTCATTTTTAAATAGGTAATTAAGCGCTGCAATACAGATGCCATACAGTGGTTTTGTATTAGATCATGGTTATTATGTTGCTCCATCCCTAGTTACTGATTCATTCTGTTACTATGGAGGAAAGACATTAATTTTACTTATCACTCCTTATACTACTGCAGTGTATCTTGCAGAAGTAGACAATCTATTCTGCTTATGTGAATCTTTGAATCTACATTAGTCCTAAAATCTCATGAGCTTGGAAGCTAGGTCCAGATATCTCACATAACTGAGCAGTGAGGGAAATGGAACCTATATAAGAATTGCTTCTAATCTTGGGTTTCAGTTGTGGTAGGCAAATAATACAACACCCCAAGGGTTTGTCTACACTGGCTCTATATCCTGGGTTTGGTCAGAAGTTGTTCCTGGATATTGAGGGACTTCTAATCAGTAACATAGAGTAAATGTGAATTATCCAGTTTTACCCTGTGTTATGAGAAGTCAGAGAATGCTCCAGATTTTCAGGGAAGATTTGGAGCAACTCTATACTCAGGGGTTAATGTGGACATTAATTAATGTTTTAATTTGAACCAATCCATTGTCCACTTGGCCAGGCACCACTGGAGCTCAGGGAAAGGTAGATGGATCAGGACTTCAGTATCCATGTCGCAGGAGACAAAGAGCTCCAAAGAGCTCCTGGCCATCGCCAGACACTTTTGCTGGCAATAGCTATCCCCGTGCCCTCTCTTTAGGCAAGTTGGTACAATCGCTAATGTCAGTAAAGGCACCCAACTACAGCTCTCCAGAGCTCTCCTTTGGCTGCCTCCGCAACAACAACAATGATCCAAGTACCTGTGACCACCCATTGGGACTGAACTGGGTTTGATCTGACTGGACAGTATGGACTTCACTCCTTCCACTGCCATGGCTTAGAAAAGGAGCTCCTGAATAACTCTGCAAAATTCAGGGACAGTCTGAAGCATCAATACTCTGGACCAGCCCTGGATTTCAGTATCTGTGCAGATAGCCACAAGACACAGATTAAGAAAGGCACTGAATTGTAGCAGGTGACTCTTTATGAGAATGTTAGGCTGGTAAAGCTTTTATCTTATCTGTGGTGCTTTTCCCTAACTATGTTACTATAAAGTTCACTATGATGAGAAAATAAGATAAATCTCTAGTCAGAGTTCCAGAAAAAGGGTTGAAACCCATGTGACTAAATATGCTGCACTTAATGCAGCGTAGACAACATTTCACTCCAACCAGTTCTCACAAGTTCAGGCATTATGTATTGTTCATGTGATTAATCAGTATTCATTTTCCTGCCCAGTTTTTGTAGACTGTTAGGAATTTATCAGACACACCATAGGTAACACCTTTTGATCCATATGTTAAGGGGGAGGGGGTTTTCTGAATTTTACATGGATACAAGAAACCACTGATAATAGCAATATTACTTTTAACTGAATAAATGACAGAGTATCAAAAAAGAGGCTGTAGGTTGTAAAAGTCCTAGGTGAATAAGTGACACTTCATATATTGTTTTAGCAAATACAGGGGGAGTACTGTATTTTTGGGTTCCTTCAGAAAGAAGAGATTACTGGAGAGTTTAGTCTAAATCCTATTATTACTCCTGGCTAAGTAAACTCGTTGAATCTGCTGGCTTTGCTTATATGTTGATTTATGACTCAGCAATTAATTCAAAGGGTCTATTCTTCTTGTGATTAGTTAACAGAATCCCAGACATTGTGTTGTGTTTTATATTTGATTTATATACATACTGAAAATGTATGGAATAGAAAATCTATGACTCATACCTCACCTTATCCCATCTGAGCTGCATACGTCTTCTGACCTACTTTGGATTTCTGATGTTTCATCCTTTCTGAACTTTTCAAAGAGATATGAAACCTACAGCATCTTTGCAAATCTGTTAGCTCAAGCTTCAGCATTGTGTGAAAATGGGAAAATGAGACCCATGTAGTACAGTTTTGAAGCAAAGGCACAATAATGCACAATAGTGCGAGGGCCAAAACAAATTCTCTAGGGATGATCTCACCTTCATAAGCACCCAACAAAACATTTCAAAAGAATACTTCATAGTCTGATTCATTCATGGACAACAGGGTGCCAAGAACCCATTTTACTGACTATGACTAAAGGAGTAATAACAGCCTAGGACACAAATACATTCTTTCACCTCCACCCCCAAATTCTTGTTCAGAGCAAGAGCGGCAAGGCACTGCACTCTTCCGCAAAAAAAAACAGAGAGAGAAAAGTGGTGGTTAAAACAGAATGAGTCTCTACTCACTTTTGGTTCTGTTTCCACCCAACATCAGCTTGGCCTCCCAACTGGTTTTTCTTATAGGTCTACAACCTTTCATTAAAAAGTTTTCCACACCTGGTATAAATGGAAGGAAATCTGCAAATAGCCTTAGCATTCTATTTGCCCCTACATATTAGATTATATAACAAATGCCAGAGAATGACACTTACCATGCCAAGTAGGTTTGGAACTTTGGCTAACACTTTTCTTTCTCTCTGTATTTTTCAAACACTGGCTTCTTTCACAAGGACCTCATCACACTAGAAAATAAATCCACCTTCTGCAGAATCCTGGAGTTTGCAGTTTAGGTAGGAGCCTTTAACAGCCTCACTAAACTACAAACCCCAGAATTCTACAGGAGACAGAAACTAGATTTAAAGTGGATTCATCCTCTAGTATGATGAAGTAGAAGATGTTAAGACATCTCTTTAATACAAATATGGGACAAGTATGCTTTTCCAAATGACGATCAGATTTGAAGGATAGTAATGACATCACTACTGTACTGTTAATTCCCACAAAGAGTCTCACCCTACCCCACTTGGATCATGAATGTTCTTGTTTGGAAAGCATTCATAATTATAATTATACTGAGTGATGAGTTCTTTAACAGATCATGAGAGTTACCAAGACTTTGTGGAGTGGTATTGTTTCCACCCTCCTATGTTGATACACTAACTTGAATTCTATTGTTTGTCCAATCTAGAGTAGCTCCATAGAAACATTGTTGAACAGTGAGGCAAAACATGGGTGAATTCCACCAAGTCAATGGGTCTCTTTTAATTGGTATTAATAACAGAATTTAGGCCACTGTCAAATGAAAATATGAGTATTACATACATACTTCATTTAGCAAAGTAGTTGTGTCCAGTCCAACCCCCTTCTTTCTGCCATGCAGCAAAAGCACAATCAAAGCACTCCCAACAAATGGATATTTAGCCTCTGAATAATAGTAGTAGTAATGAACATCCATTCTTAGTTTGAAAGTGTTATTTCCTGATTGATTATGTAGGCCTTACTTTGAAAGTAGTTGTTCTCCATAAACTTAGTTTTTGTGCCAAAACCTATATTTAATTGGTGGAGACTCTACAAGATACTAGAGTAAAATGTACTATAGCAAGATCTCTCTCCTTCAAAGATAAAGTTTTGCAGTTTAGTAAACTTTCCCCATGTTTCTATGATCAATCCAAATAGGAAATGACATTTATAACCCAGAAACAAAAATCATAGTGTAGAATATTGACCAATTTATAGGAGGATTCCTGCACTTCGTAAATAGCATCGTAAGTATAGATCATACAAAACTGATTCAGCTTACAACGCTTTACAATGTTTTTGCACAGGCCCACTCAGTAAACACTTGTAATTCTGGAGGCAGATGTTTACCTTGCCTTTTGTACACAAACACATAGAGAAACTGTCAGAGCACATAGCATAGACTCTATCACAGATGAAATTATTCCACTGTTTGGATATATTGCTGCAACCTAATAGCAAGATTTTTCCAGCCTTCTTTCACCATCTTTCACCAATTCCAGTGCTGAGGTATGTATGTGTAGAAATTACTTCCAAGAGATCAGCTGTGTTCCTGCAAAACTTTTTTTGTAAAAGTGAGTGTCTTTGTCAAAGTCTTTATTAACTGAAGTATGTCTGTATATTACTTGACAAATATGTAAGATACAGACCTCAGGATTCACTATCTTCTGTCTCTCCCCAATTTCCACAATATTACAGCACTGCACAAGTTTTGCTGTAATTTATCTGCCCAACACCCTGCCCTGCTTTGCACCATCCTTCACCACTAAAAGGAATTATTATGGCTAGAGGGCTTAGTAATAGCTTTTCAAGGACAAATGTGGTATTTAAAGACTTTAAATAGCACTGAAGTTTTTATTTTCCCTTCTGGAAATCTAGCACAATGAAAAATACTTTGCTGAAGATAACACGTGGAATTATCCTTTGGAAGCAGACACTGAAGCACACAGGCACCCAGAATGGCTGCCTTCATGGTGGAAATGCACTGCCTTCCTCAAATCAGCATCTTGCCTTCATGAGGATCCTCTTCAAGAATCTTTTGACAAGGACAGAGTTGTGGTGGGGATAATAACTTAACACCACTATCTTTACAAGCATATCCAAAGATGGTTAGTATAATCGTATGATATAGCAATTCTGCATAGCAACAAGAGGATTTTTCTAGCAATTTAAAGGGAATTTTGTACACAAGAAATCACAGCGCGCGCACATACCCCCCCCACACACACACACACATATATACATACATTCAAGTACAAATCCTGAATCTATGCTCTAATTCTATATAGTTCTAACTGCAGCCCTGATTAAAAATTTCTAACATGTTTTCCCAAAATTATGAGGTCTTCTTCACCCAAGTCAGATTTTCCACTTCTGTTCAGTTTACTTGAATAGCCCTATTCCTACTTGATCTTCTGAAAGTAACTATCAAAAACATTTTAAGTTATGCATAAGGACCAAGAAGTGTAGCTGATAGGCAGTTCTCAAGGCTTTACACATGTAATAATTAGTTTTCTCTTTGTTACAAATGATCTGAAGATACTTTCATATTGATGGAACTGCAAGGTGAGCAGACTTCCTTTCCCAAACATATCTATACACACAGAGATATCAGAAGTACATTATATGATTGAGGCTGATCCCTCTTTCCTTACTCATTAATCCTCAAGGACTAATGTTCGAGACAAGAACAAGAGCTAGGTCAAGCATTTGAACAAAACAACCTTGCTAGCTCTGACCGAGGACAAAGAATAAGGAATAACTCATTAATGAGATCCATGTCTTTTTTTTGTTAGCTAGCACCAGTCAATGGAGTAACACCTAGACATATCATGATATGGAGAATCAGAACTCAAGGGATAGAAGTGGTGACTACAAGACAAATGATTCCCACCCCCCACCCCCAGCTATTTTAAGTGAACTACTTATGCCATCTCTGAATACATTTTGAGTCAAGTAAGGCTAGTGTGGTGGATATGAAACCAGCAAGTGGGTGACTGAAAATCAGAGCAATCCTTCATCCTTATGGTTTGACATTTCTTAGAGGCGATCAAGATAGATGACATTTATGTCCAGGTAGAGGACATCTAGTAAACACATTGGAAACTGTGGACAGCAGTACTAAGTATGGGCCAATGTCATCACACAACAGACTCTATTGGTTATTTAATGACATTTCTAGAAAAGTGTTATGATGGTAAATTATGTTATATGGAGGTAGGAGAAGAGATCTAAAAATACATACACAGAGAATCTCTCTATCGACATTCTAAAGCCAGATCTAAGGCATAAATAAAATTGAGGTTTTATTTCTCAGCTTCTAGCTCCACCATTTCTTTTTCACATTCTCCAACTGGATAGTTTTAGGCCAGGGCTGGAAGTTTTAGGTCCAGGGCAGGTCTTTAATTATCAAAGAAGTAAAATGGAAAATCTCTAACCACACAAACCATAGAATCAAAAAAGATAAAGATTTGGTAGAAAAAAATAAAGAACAAGTGTGAGGACATAGCAGGGGTGAGGATGCATGCGATTCAAGGTCCTACAATGTGCCCCCCCCCCCCCCAGCAGTTGGCCTCACACACATATACAATAATATATAGCAGTTTTGGGGAAGCACTTCATTGACAAAACATTCAGTCCACAAATGCTATTTACAAATAACATGGTAGCAGAGAAAATTGAAGAGTAAGAACAACCCAGATAACTTCATTACTTCACATTTTCCTGAAGATGTACCTTTTTGATTAAAGGGTCCAAAATATTGCTTTTAGATTCCATTTTTTTAAAATTCTGGGTATCATACCTTGATTATATAAACTGTTTTTGAGTGAACCTGTTATTAGATGAAGGACTTTATTACTCAAAGGTTGAAAACTGATATTGAAGCAGAACAATTATCTTTATTTAGAGTCCCTGTCACACAATACCTGTTGTCAGTTTGCCACCTCCCACCTCTCCCCCCCCCCCCACACACACACACACAATTAGCCCACCCCTGAGCCACAGATCTTGCCATGTTCCCATCACTTACTTGGTGTGATGAGGCCATTCTGTTTTTGGGTCAGCATGCCACACTGGTTATGGTTACAGTTACAGCAGGGGATGGCATTCACCTCTTCTCCCACTCTTTCCATTTCCCCCTTGCTATTCCCAAGGCATTAATTATTTCATTTGAAGTTTTTTTTATTTTTGTTACTAACCTTACCTGTGATCATGAAATTGTGCTATAGTGCTCTTTCTCCCTCTCTCCCTATATATGGATCAGCAGAACCGCTATCAGTGATATGTGATTATGGTGGAATAGCAGCTTCATGCAATAAACTTAGAAAGTTCCAATTAAGAATGGGTCTGAAAAATAAGTTTTCTTGTTTTGTTACAAGAATGAATATGCACATACATATATAGCTATCTTTGGGGAACACTTTATTGACTTTTATAGGAGTCTGCATGCATGCACACTTTAAAGAATGTGACAGCAGATTTACTGCCCCCCCCCCCCTTTCCTTGAAAATCTACATTTGGAGCCATATGGGTACAAGAATTCAGTAACATTGATTTTAAAGCTATGCTTATGCCATACAGTTTTTGACTAATGCTTACTTTTGACTTCTACTTAACCCTGATAAATTAGCAGTAGATGCAGCATCACTGTTTAGATAATGGCAGCAAGCACAATGCTAGAGCATCAAGGTCACAGCACTGTCGCATTGGAAAGTGCATCAAAATATCAAAGTAATGTCATTCACAATGCTGGGGAAAAGACAAGACATCCATTCCCATCTGAAACAGAGGCAGGCAATAAATATGTCACCCACAAGCTTGACATTTATCTGAAAGGGTTGGGTTTTATCCATTCTGTATTAATATAAGAAGAAAGAATCCAAAGGGTGGGGGATATGAGAGAACCAAATTTCTTAAGTGTGGTGGTGATGTATGCCTTCACACAAAGATCAAAACAGGAAATTTGTAAGTCTGCTATGGTATATTGTGTGGTGTCACAAAGAAATCCTTTTGATATAGTCCTTGACAGTTTGCCATCTCCTCCATTTCTATTGTGGATCAACCTATGTAATTCATCTGCATATGCTTTACAGAAGCCATTAAAATACCAGAAAAAAATAATGACTGTAAAATGCCTTGCAGTATGATGCTATATTGATAAAACAGCGACATCTTGTGGTGCGCAGAAAATAATGAAATGAAGCAGTTCTGCTTTCAAAGGCATGTATACTGTAATGCTAAGCAATATTTTATCTCACAGATTTGTTGTTGCTTAGACTGGTCATTGACTATGACAGCTTTAGCCTTTTGTGTTGTAGACAATGCCAATTATCCACACAAATGATTAGCAATGGGACTATAGGCTGTGTGTGTCTTTGAGTCATTTTTTCTGACTTGCATGACCCTAAGTCAAACCTATCATGGGCTTTTCTTGACAAGATTTGTAGAGAGGAGATTTGCCCTTGCCTTCCTCTGAAGCTTAGAGAATGTGACTTGCCCAAGGTCATTTAGTGTAACAAAGCAGTAAATCCCCAAATAGGCTTTACGTCTGAGTAGACATGCACAGCATCACACTAGATATGTGTTAATTGTGCCTTTTCTGCCACTTTGTCCTTTTTTATTCTCATTACATCTCTGTGAGATAGGTTACTAAGAGGCGGGTGCTGGCTGTAGCACAGGGAGATTAAAACCCCAGTCCTAGTCTCCCCACTTCAATTTATTGCTTCTTTTTGGTAGCTATTGATTTTGGAAAAACATACAGAACAGAAAAAAAGACAAGGGAAGGGGTGGATGTTTTTGGCACAGTATCTTAGCTGAACTAAGATACTGTGCCAGAAACATCCACCCCTTTCCTTTCTCAACCATTGCTACTGGTATTGCTCAGCCAAAACGGATCACACATTTATCATATATTTATGAAGGCTAGAAGCACAATGCTGATATGCCCTGGGAAGCATATGGAACATGGCTCATTATGAGCGTTTCCATTTGTGACCACCCCAGTGTCTGAAGGAAACAGTAATGAAACAGCTACAACCCAAACTGATAACACTTCCAGCACACAATAAAGGGGAAAGCATGGAACAAACAAAGGCAATTATTTTCTGCCTGAACCATTATAACCCTGCTTTTGTGTTTGCCATCAAATGCTGGTGCCATCCTTTCTCATCTGTTTGTTTTAATCTTGGCTGCACTATGAGACAGTAGCTGTGCTTGTTGTTGTTTGTTTGAAGAAAGAACTAAGTGAATATTGTTCTTATGGTTTTTAAAGTTTTTTTAAAAAACTGCTACATCACAATATGAGCATGAAATGAAAGCAGTTCATTTCAAGGGTGTTCAGCAGACAAATGGAGTAGCAAAATCCATAATAATATCTGGAATGAACATCCTAGGCGGCAAAGTGATATTTAAGAACAAGAAAGAAGAACGTGGTATATCTGGCCCTGGGCTCATCAGTCATGGGAAAGTCTCAACACTTGACATCCATTTTGCATCAAGAACCAATTTATTCTAACCTAATGGTGAAAGGTAGGAAAAAACTATGTGTTTTATATTGGCATGCTGAAAATTACAAAATAAATCTTAAATAGTCTTCACTTGAAATATTAAACAACAAACAAGTCCAATATAGTGACTGGGGCATATGACTAATAGCACACTTATATAAAATGTGATGCCTGGAAAATTGCTTTTTCTTGTTGGAAATAAAACCATACAAACCAATTATTGAGGAATCTAATGATGCATAAATTGGTTGGTGCAAGCAGCACACATCAAGAAACCCATGAAGCTTGTTTACCAACCACCAACATATGAGAGAATCTGCATCACATTTGGAAAGCGGAGATGATAAATTTTCCACCTGTTGTGAGGCTCACAAGGAACCTGTGTATTGCTACTGCTTCTGCTATTTGGACACTGTTTGTGGTAATACATACTTCAGTGGGTTGTACTCCTCTACAAAACAAGAAAGAACATGAATTTTCAAAGAATTAATGTTTCTTTTCCACACAGGTGACATTTATCTACAAACTGAATAGGTTGTAACTCTTGTTGCTTATATACCTTCAGGAGTACAATGATTTCCCTAATGCTTAGTTTGCTCAGTGGAGCCAATACTTGTGCTTGTGCTGAAATTGTTGTTGGAATTACTACAGGGGCACAAAATTGGAGCAGCCATCATCACCAGATACAGAAAGTTTGTTGCAGGCCCATAGCCAGGATTTCAATTTGGGGGGGGGGGGGGATTAATTTTTTTCAGGGGGGTTTTGGGGGGGCTGAGTTTCGGGGGGGTGAGTTTGAGTGAAAGAGGGTCTACCCTAGCAAACCTTTTGTATCATTAACCCAATAACCCCATGCTTATGGGATATATTGAGTATGGTGATCAGATCATGATATGAATAAACATAACAGTTTAAATAATGCACCAGTAAGGCCTTTTCGCAAACCACCATGAGAATTGGGGGGGGGGGGCTGAAGCCCCTCAACCCCCCCCCCCCCCCCCCCGGCTACATGCCTGGTTTGCTGCAAATAGGCATAGTGCTAATCCCAAGGATATGAGCTAATTTTCTTACTTTCTGCGATGATAAGTGAAAATCAGTAATTTGCAATATACAGAACCTATTAGAATATTTAAAATTATTATTCATGGAACTAAGTAAAATATCCAACAGGATGTAATGCACTATATTTAATACAATAACTGTATTTTGGAGAATAGGGAGGTGGGGTGAGAAGATCTGGAATAATGAGTGAAAAACCAATCCTTGTTTTCAGCATAGCAGGCAGATCTTTTTTTTTCAATCATAGGATTTTTTCTTTCATTCTTAAGTCTCATAGATAATGTGGGATTTTCTGCCTTGATATTCTGGGATATAGGGCTATGTGGAAGGCTCTCAGTCAATCACAAACTGTGGCAGTCTCTCCTAGTTTGGGAGTTCTTCCTCCTTAGTATCCTTTGGCATCTTGATCACATTCTGATATTTCTTGACCACACAGATCCTGGTTTCATTTGTGAAATGTTGGAGGGTATGAAACTGCCATTAATGACAAATTAGCCTACTTTTCTCTCATACACATAAAACTATGTTGGAGATCCTATAGACTATGGTTATGAATTTTCTGAATTTTCCTCCAGCACCACAGTTCAGAAGATAGACGCTTTTGAACTGTGTGCTGGAGGAAAATTCTGAGAGTGCCTTGAACCACAAGAAGATCAAACCAGTCTATATTTCAGGAAATAAAGCCCGACTGCTCACTGGAGGGAAGGATATTAGAGGCAAAGATAAAGTACTTTTTCCACATAATGAGAAGACAGGATAGCTTGGAGAAAACAATGATGCTGAGGAAAATGAAAGGAATAAGGAAGAGAGGCTGACCAAGGGCAAGATGGATGGATGGCATCCTTGAAGTGACTGGCTTGACTTTGAAGGAGCTGGCGGTGACCACAGCGGACAGGGAGCTCTGGCGTGGACTCATCCATGAGGTCACAAAGAGTCAAAAGTGACTGAACAAATAAACAACAAATGGTTATGATGGATGAACAACATGGAAGAACTCCCTGCATGCTGCCTTTCCCTTCAGTAATGATATTCCACAATTACTAATGAAAAATGTGATGGCCTGTGCAATTCAAATGAGGTCAGCACCTTACATGGGTTTACCACTCATTCAAATTATATATAGAGGGACTTTGATATCTAGGTTCCAGGAAACAACATACATGCACGCACCATGTGGATATAAAAAATCCATGAATGCTGAAGTCCCATTGTATATTATGTCATAGCATATCACTTATATGAAGTGACATACCTCTGAGGATGTTTGCCATAGATGCAGGTGAAACGTCAGGAGACAATGCCTCTAAAATATGGCCATATAACCCAAAAAAACCTATACCAACCCAACAAAATCAAAGCTTGTATTTCTGATATTTAAAAAACAAACAAAGAAAGAAATCAAACCATGGGATCTGTGGCTTCAGAATCCATGGATACAGAACGAATTGTATCTTTATTCCACCAAGTCAGTTGGTGCTGCAAAAAACTGTTCCCAATAGCAATGTGTTGGAGACAAGAACATCTAATAAAAGGCTGTTCTAGACTGATCTGAAAAAGTAGAAATTATAACAGTATCACTCCTTGCTTTTTCCTGTTATTGTTATCCGTTCGTTTACCTATTCCATTTTTGTTGGGGATCGTTCTATTTTTTTTTTTAAGGTTATGTTTTGTCCTGGCATTCCAATGGTTTGAAGGACAAATTTTCTCTCCCGATTTTTATGAAAGAAATCTTAAGAGTTATTGTGCGAAGGCACCCATTCACTGATACATTATAGTACTATTCTTCTATGAAAGGGAGAGAAAGGGAAAAAGAAAAATACTTTTTATTCTGGCATTTCTCGGAATCAAAATAAAACCCATTTGAGAGTGGAAATAAAATGCTGCAGTTGGTGATGGAAATTGGCAAAAAAAATATGGAACAAGAGAAATATTGTTTGGCTATTTAAGAAACATAAGGCAATAACTACAGTCCAGATACGGTCTTGAACCATGAGCCCTATCTAAATGACCGTCACATTAGGCAGGGAATAAAGGCTTCGCCCACAACAAATATCTGTCTGCTGAGTTGTCGATGAATATGTCTGCATGAAGATAACCCCCTTCCCCAAATCCATTCACCCCATTGCCACTCAATATCCCTGGACATATCTACATTCCTATTGGAAACTGTATCTGTGTTATTCTAGCTGTGTATCTTAGTCAGGAAGCCTTCCAAGTCTACCAGCTCTGCAGGATTTGCTTTATGAAGTAACGGTGGGGTGAAATGCATTTTAGCATATGAAATATATGAACTGCTTGTCAGACTCCCTTTGCTTACACTTTTACAATTGATTTGTGACAGCTGGTGCCAGAAGTGGACCTGGGGAAGAAAAAGATGAGCTCTTTCATCTCCATGTGCTGTCTTGTACTAATATTTGAACAAGAATATTTCAGACATTATGGCTCAAATGTCCTCAGAGAAAGAGCGATATGTGACAAAGTTTGGCTCCCCAGTAAAGCATTGCATGTGATACCACACTGTGGCAGGCAGCTTCATCTCCCAACAGATATAGCCTTGAATTTCTAATTTCCTTTAAAGCATCTCAAAGCAAGACAGTGGATACTCTGAGGGCAAGCCCAATGATTTATTCAGCATTTTCCTCTCTTCTTATCATTTATCTATCCAGTCATTCCTCTTTAGCACCTTTCTCTCCTCAGTGGAACTGTGGCAACATTTTCGCCTGTGCCTCCAAGACAATGTAGTATTTTACTGTCCAGTTCCACAGGGTGAGGTTTTTGGCTCTACAAAAGAGAAGTCAGAGATGTAGACTAGAAAGAATTTCAGAGGACTAGCCTCCTGGAAAAGGAAATGAGGCGATCTAGCTGGCATTAACAAAATTAGATTAAAGCTCCCTAAACTCCTTTTTGCCTCAGTGTGTTCTGCTCAGTGATTAAAAACACATAGCACTTGACTGAAATTAAGGGGGAAAATCCCATTACTATATTATAGAAACAAAAAAGCTAGAAACTGGCACAGATACTATAGGGATTGCCATTGCAAATCAATCTATGTGAGGGGCAGGCAAAATGTAAAACAAAATATTGATAGGCCTCTGGAGCCCTTTCTACACTGCCATATATAATCCAAATAATCCAAATTTGTATCTTCTTTGAACTGGATTATATGAGTCCACACTGCATTATGATCCAGTTCAAAGCAGATAATCTGGATTTTATATGGCAGTGTAGGAAGAGGCTGAGTGAATTGCAGTGGATCTGGGGGGAAAATCTGATTCCCAGAACATTATAACACAAAAGGTGATGCCCCTTGGCATTCCAGCAACATGGAATTTACTGTCATGATGACAACAGACATGACACAGCTTCTGGCATCATGCAATTGCAACATTGTAAAGCTGCATTTCAACTCTGCCTTCACACTGTATCACTTCCTCTCTTGGTTTTTTTTTTTTTCTTTTTAAAGGCACTTTGCAATACTGTGAAAAACATTTTTTTAAAAAAAAATCTGCAGAGGAAAGGAGGGGATACTGCCACAGAAGTCCAGATCTCATTGTAAAAGGTAAATCCCAAGACCATGGTATGATCAGGGACTATTGAAGAGCAAACTCTTCAATTGCCCTTGATGGCTTCATCATCAATAGGTGGTGGACTGACAATGAGTATCTCTTGTACTGGTTTCCACCCCTGTGTAGTTAAGGACCTCACTGCAATAGAGCAAGGGCCTACTTTAAATCCAGTTTCTGCCTCTTGCAGAATACTGGGGCTTGTAGTTTAGGGAGGGGTCTTTTAACTGCTTAGCCAGACAGGTCTGAGTCTCACTAAACTACAAACCATAGAATTCTACAGAAGGCAGAAACTGGATTTAAAGTGGACCCATACTCTAGTGCAGTGTTTCCCAACCTGTGGGCTGTGAGACCGAAAATAATGTCAGCAGCTCTATATTATTAAATATGGTCTCTGGGCGAGCAGATGGCAACTACTGCGTGGCATATGTTCTGTATCAGAAACTAGAGTTGATGTGGTCTGTCCAATGCAATTTTCTGAATCATCATTACAAATAACCAAACCAAATCTAAAGTTGACCAAAAACTGATTCGTAACCTTTTTGGTATTAATGTTGGAGAGTGGTCCATGGTAAAAACAACAACAAAAGGTTGGGAACCAGTGCTCTAGTGTGATGAGGCTAAAGTCCTCGGTATCTTAAAAATGGAGTGATTACTCAAACCTAATGTCCACCTTTTTTTGGCTAAACTATGTTGCCAAAATTAGAGGGTGCACTAGATTTGAGGATGAAAAAAAAGAGAGAGAAACCAGCCCTCATTTGAATCACCAGCATTTCTTGACTGTGCTACTGCCTGCCCCTCCCTCTACCCAGGTGGGAATGTTAGCATTGGACTCTTCCTTTTTTGAAGCTGATTATGATGATACCCCCTTCATAGATCCAGCTAGCATGGAGGCTCCCGTCCTCCTTCCTGCTGGCTTCATGGCTTCATCCTCCTTGCAACCCAGTTTCCCACTGCCCATAAAACCTGTGAACGGGGTGCCTCCATAATGGCGCTGGTTTCTCCAGCAAATGCTTTGGAAAGTTTCAGATTTGAAAATTAAGGCACACACTAGACCTGATGGGGCCATAGTGGTGCAGCAGGTTAAACTGCTAAGCTGCTGAGCTTGCTTACCAGAAGGTCAGTGGTTTGAATCCATGAGATGAGGTGAGCTCCCACTCTTAGGCCCAACTTCTGCCAACCTAGCAGTTTGAAAACATGCAAATGTGAGTAGATCAATAGGTACCGCTCCAGTGGGAAGGTAATGGTGCTCCATGCAGTCATGCTGGCCACATGACCTTGGAGGTGTCTACAGACAATGCCAATTCTTCTGCTTAGAAATGGAAGTGAGCAGCACCCCTCAGAGTTGGACTCAACTAGATTTAATATCTAGGGAAAACCTTTACCTTTCACTTGATTCAATGGCACACTAGATTCGAATAAATATGAGTAGATGTAAAATTGAAAGTTTAAAACCCTCAACAACCTCCGCTAAGACTTGTTTCATGAAGCCAAGACCCAGCTTCCAAACAGGAGATTAGTCAAAACAACAAGAATCTAGCCGAAGAGACACAAATTGAAGGGAATAGCACAAGATGAGCTGATAGTCCGTTCTGAGATCCAAAAACCCATTTCCACAGATAACAAAGTACAAGATCAATCCAAAAGACAAAGTCCAAGACATAGTCTGAAGTTCATGAATCCCAAGATTACTGACAGTCTGAGGCCACAGCTTCAAATGCTGATGCTGCCAGCAACAAGATGGCAAAGGAAACTTTTGTGCTATGTTTTCAGGTGTTGTTTGTTGATAGCTTGCTTTTCAGCAAATAGTTGGGCCTGCAAACTTGAGCCTTTTCTTTTCACAAGTCTAAAAGAGCCAGAACACATAACTCTTCCTCTGCTTGCCCAGATGTACTTGCATGTTCTTGCTCTGCAGGCTGAGAAGTGGTAGATTCCTCCAAAAACTCTTCTTCTAAGCTTGGCTGAGAAACCTGTTAGGCACTGCTGGACTCCAACTTGGATGCTGGCCCTTCCAACAGCTCCTCATTATCATCTTTGCTATCAAAGCTGTCTACAACAACTTGCCATATCTTAGTCATCTCTTCACATGTAAGGTATGAAGAAGTGACTGGCTTTGGCCAAGTCTATGTGGAGCTCTAATGGCAACTTGATTGTTTGTGTCAAAATCCCTTCTCTATGCTAATTCAGATATGGCTCATGGGATGTAGTACCTAATTTATTTAATGACCCCCTCCATTTATTTAAATCTAAAGCCCACACTTCTTTATAGAGTCAAAGTCAATGTAATAATAAGTTTCTTATTCTTCCAACCTCATTTACTGATTTTTTTTCCCATTCCCTTTCCCCCACTTTTCTTCCTGCTGTCACGATAACTTCTGTACCATTAGAAGTACAAAACAGTTGAGCTCATCAAAAATCCTGGAAGAAATACCTTCTGGTGGCTTCTGGCCACATATGACCAAATGATGTTTCAATAAATTTGGAGTTTGTATTACAGTGTCCACAAATTCCATTTGAAACCTCTTTCCAATCACTGTAGAGTAGAGGGGGGTACATTTTATAGACACCCAAAAACCAAAAATCTACAGGAAAAAGTTGCAGATCATGCTTGAAAATATGCAGTATATGGAAATTTACTTTCCTTTTATCTGGATGATGATTGTTCTGGAACATGATTACTTGTTAAAGCCAGTCAAAGGTAAAACAAGTAATATTTTCCACAGTGAATTCTTGATCCAGACCCTTCTTTAATGAGTTGTTGGCCAAGGACCTTCTGTGTATTTTAATATACTTCATAGAAATACATTTTAATACATGTATTCTACTGAATGTTTCATAATAATGACAAATACTCCTTAGCAATTAGACATTCACCAGGATCCTATAGGAGTCATTACCTATTTTCCAAGTTGGTAGGGTTTCCCCATCTCATTTTTGCACATTGGTTTCATGGTAGATTATTAAAAGAGAGTTATTCAAAGAAACTATTGGAAGAAGAGTTATGGGTGTCAAAAAATGCTGATTTTTTTTCTTTAACTGATCTGTTGCCAGGTTTCTGCAAAATCACATTAGCCCATAATTCACTATGTTGGTATGGCTGAGATATGAATTCAACGGCATAAATTAGTTCTATGTTTAAAATATTATTTTTAACTTTCTCTTGTCTATGCATTCATATGTGGGTGGGTAGGAGGATGGGCAGAGAGAGGAAGAGAGGAAGCACCAGGTGGTAACATACCACAGACATGAGTTTAAAAATCTGAATAATCTGACTAGAAGAATCACTTCCTTTCTCAGGTTACAGTTCCAGACGAGACACGTATCTGTACTACCGTATTATTATCAGCTTCATACTACTTTAATATGCATGGCTGCTTTAATAGGGATCATAGGATTTGTGTTTGATGAAGTACATATAAGGTAGTAAATTATCCTGAAAATATAGGGACTGTATTATATCAATGGCCGAAAGCGAGGAGGAACTGAGGAGCCTTCTAATCAAGGTGAAAGAAGAAAGCGCAAAATCTGGGTTGCAGCTAAATGTCAAAAAAACAAGATTATGGCAACAAGAATGATTGACAACTGGAAAATAGAGGGAGAAAATGTGGAGGCCGTGACAGACTTTGTATTTCTAGGTGCAAAGATTACTGCAGATGCAGACTGTGGCCAGGAAATCAGAAGACACTTACTTCTTGGGAGGAGAGCAATGTCCAGTCTCAATAAAATAGTAAAGAGTAGAGACATCACACTGGCAACAAAGATCCGCCTAGTCAAAGCCATGGTATTCCCTGTAGTAACCTACGGATGTGAGAGCTGGACCTTAGGGAAGGCTGAGCGAAGGAAGATAAATGCTTTTGAGCTGTGGTGTTGGAGGAAAGTTCTGAGAGTGCCTTGGACTGCGAGAAGATCCAACCAGTCCATCCTCCAGGAAATAAAGCCCGACTGCTCATTGGAGGGAAGGATACTAGAGACAAAGTTGAAGTACTTTGGCCACATCATGAGGAGACAGCAAAGCCTAGAGAAGACAATGATGGTGGGGAAAGTGGAAGGTAAAAGGAAGAGGGGCCGACCAAGGGCAAGATGGATAGATGGCATCCTTGAAGTGACTGGACTGACCTTGAAGGAGCTGGGGGTGGTGACGGCCAACAGGGAGCTCTGGCGTGGGCTGGTCCATGAGGTCACGAAAAGTCGGAGACGACTGAACGAATGAACAACATTATATCAATATAACCTGGCCGCACAGACATGCCATATACACATGGCCATATACACATTGCAGAATTATAGCCTTTTGACACTATATTACCTGCTGTGGTTTCATCCTGTGGACTTCTAGGAGTTTTGTGAATATCCTGCTCTGTCAGAGAGATTTGATGGCACCGCAAACCAATCACAGGATTCCAGAGGTTTAGCACAGCTGGTAAAGTCATGTTGAAAGGGATATAATTTTGTAGTGTGGACAGTCTAACAAATGGTTAGTGCAGATACATTATCAGCCTCATCATGAAGGCCAGGCGAAGCATCCCACTTCAACTGGCATCCAGGAGAAAGGAAGGAGCAGCATGAGGCCTTGTGGAGAGGTCCCGTGCTGGCTTCACTGGAGCCAGCACAACATGGGAAGAGTCCTGTGTTGGCGGGTAAGTTTCCGGTGATGCTATTACCCCATTTGGGGGCAGAGCCTCCTGCCCGGCATAGGGGCCTGTCCTCTAGATGGGGTGAAAACATTCTAGGATGCTGAAGTCATTCTGACTGATGAGGTCCCTATACTAGAATATTCACTAGTCACTAATACATCTGATACGGAGTTGATTTAACACAAGTGGTTAAAAAACGAAAGAGAAAAACAAATTTAATAGCACCTTTAATGACCTCATCAGATGGGGCTTACTTCAGTGGCATACACCAGTTGAGCACTAGTTGATCCCCCGAGCCTGCCAGCTCCCATCTCACAAAGATGGATATCAATTAAATCCATAGATTTTTAAACATAGTTATGTAGTTGTGGGAATAAAAGCAATTATAACAAGATACAGAAAGAGGTTTAGCACAGCTGGTAAATCATCAGCAATTATAAGATCTATCAACCAAAAGGTTGCAAGTTCAAAGCCCCAGGTTGGCATGAGCTGCCAACTGGCAGCCTAGCTCATTGTTTACCTAAGCAATTAGAAAACAGCTTTAGGTACTGCTAAAAGCAGGTGTTTTACGACTCCATAAAAAAAGAAGATCAGAAAATGCTGGGCGACCAAAAGGAAGGAGGAAGTCCTAACGGCTCTTCGTCATAGAGGAAAGAGCAACAGCACCCCCTGGACTCGAGCCCAACCTTCCATGGCATCTCCTTCTGTTCTTTCTGTCTGTGTATTATCTATACAAAACAACATTGAATGTTTGCCTTGTATGTGTACTGTGAACCGCCCTTTCAAGGTGAGAAGTGCAGAATATAAATGAAGTATTATTATTATTATTATTATTATTATTATTATTATTATTGTGACCCTGGCCATAAATAATTAAAGAGCTGTGCAAGATTATGCATGTCGTTTGGCCCTTTAATTACTTCATATTGATATGTGAATGCAATAAAGCTGTTTGGCAAATGTGAGTAACTGTCCATGAGGCTAATAATACAGAGACAAGATGCTGCCAGAAACCCAAGATGCTGCCACAAACCAAAGTGCCAACTCTACACTTTTGTTCCGAGAAGAACATTACAGGGGTTAATAATGTCATTCACAATGTCAGAAGTACATTTATCACTCATTTTCCAATATGATACACAACATCCTATGTCAGCAATGTCTGCACTGTACCTGGATAAAAAGGACAGCCTGTACTGTCTAATTATGATTTATGTTTAATTGTGGTTTTATTATTGTGGTTGTTATGGTTTGGCATCACGTCAGTGTCCAATGTTTGTCAGTTATGTGTAAACCGCTTTGAGTCCCCCTAGGGGTGAGAAAAGCGGTATAGAAATACTGCAAATAAATAAATAAATAAATAAATAAATACTCAAGAGGATAAAAGATTTAAATCTCATATTAGAAATGACAGTTGCAGACCATTTTATCCTTTCTGGGCATGTGATATGAGACTTACAAGTGGAACTTCTTGAATAAAAAAAATCAATGGAATACAGGGAAGAGACAGTTAAATCTGTTTAATTAGATAATTCTTGGCTCTAGTTTTATGAAAGAGATATTTTTCTACTTTCTTTACAACGCAAGTATTCTCATAAAATGCTGTTGTACTGTTGATGCTGACTCTAAGGTGTGCAAAGTTGCAAACCTATTTTGTCCATGGAAACTGCATCCTGTTTGAAGCAGCCCACAAAACAAAGCTATTTTTACTACAAGTGCACAGACAATCAACTAACATAACATAAGGGCAAGGGCAAGGACACTGATGAATTGCTATGTCAGAGAAATGTCAGAGAAATGTTCACCAGCTTGTCAGAAAAAAGTCCTCTTTTGCTTTTATTTTCTCAAGGCTGCTGAGACAATGAGACCTCACCTATGCCTTACCAGGTACCAGTGAAGTTAGAAAGTAAGTCCTAACAGTGACCTTAGATATATACAAGTACTTTTCTGGAAATGATGGGAAATGCATCCCATTGACAGCATCCAGGTAGTTGGTAGGCAAGTTTGGAAGAAGCCTAGAACAAATGCCTTACTCTGCTCTACTACCAGACTATTTAGCCTTTATCTCCATTTTGGGCAGTTTTAGCATAGTGTCTGGATCCAGTTGGTGGAGAGCTGATGTATGTGTTCCCATCATATCCAAATGAGGGTCCCCTTATAGGACTGGAATGGGAAGGTCATAAGAACCATAGCCTGCTTGGAGGCAGATGACTCAATCCTGTTTTCAGGTGATGAACTCTTCAGCTATTGTGTTACGCTCTTATCCTATTCCAATAAATTGCTGTTTGTGTGCTTATTTCATAAAGGGAACCCCACTCACCACTGAACCTGTAAGTGTGGTGTTACCTTACATAGGAATGGACATCTTAACATGAATGAGGAGTGCTTTTTAAAAAGAAAATTAGGCTTTGTGTGTATTATGACTTTTTAAAGCTTAAATCCCATGTGTTGCATATTCACCAGTTATATATCCAAATGTTTACAACCACAAGATTTTTTCTTAATGGGAATCAGCATGGAGAACTGCAAGACCTAACAATGCCTGCTCCCTGAATTCTTAAGTTCATCTGCTAGCCACTGAACAACAACAACAACAACAGGAAAACTCAGTCATTATCAGGACTTCAAAATCGAACGGCAAAGGCTCTGGCATAAACCATTACAGGTGGTCCCAGTGGTCATCGGCATACTGGGTGCCATGCCAAAAGATCTCAGCCGGCATTTAGAAGCAATAAACAATGACAAAATCATGATCTGTCAACTGCAAAAGGCCTCCTTACTTGGATCTACACACATCATTTGAAAATACATCACACAGTCCTAGATGCTTGGGAAGTGTTTGACTTGTGATTTTGTGATACAAAATCCAGCATATAGATCTCGTTTGCTGTAACATACTGTGTTTTTGTGTCAGTAAAATAATAATAATAATAATAATAATAATAATAATAATAATAATAATAATAATCTTTTATTTATACTCTGTCCCCTCTCCCCAAAGGAATCAGGGTGGCTTACAAAAAGCAATAATACAATAATACATGCAGTACATGATTAACAATAACAAAGACAATTATCTTTTAGTACAATTTAAAATACCATAAGCATTAATAAATAACAATTAAAAGCTATTTGTCTTGTAAAAACAATCTAAATATATCACCATTCCTATTATCAAGCTATCCAGAAGTTATAATTAGCAATCTCATGGTCATACCAAATACTCTCTAGTAGTTTCCAATAAAATCTAGCCATTCTCAAAGGCTTGCTTGAATAGAGTTTTTAGCTCCTTCCTAAAGATTAACAAGGTGGGTGCTTGTCTTATTTCCTTGGAGAGAGCATTCCAGAGTCGGGAAGTGGGGCACTACTGAGAAGGCCCTCTCCTTCATCCCCACCAACATTGCTTGTGAAAGAGGTGGGATTGAGAGGAGGGCCTCCTTAGCTGATTTTAAAGTCTAGACAGGTTGATATGAGGAGATGCGGTCACATAAATAAGCAGGACCTGAGCCGTATAGTGGTAACCCACAATATTATATTCCATACAAAGTCCAGAGCACTTGACATTACACTTTTCCAGGCCATTGTGGGAAATTTAACATAACAGCAAAGAGTTGCTGCTTTTGGTTAATTCCTTGATTAGATGTTCCCACTCACAGAGGACTCCTTGCAGGGGGCTTTTTCCATTCATCTTTTCTCATAAAATCAGCAATTGGAAGAATTATTTATCTGTAGGGAACATGAACTGGGTTTAGATCTGTGTGAGACAGGTTAGTTTTACCCTGCTGGTGAAATGTCATTGTGCTAGTAATCCTGCTCAATATGAGAGGAATGTGAATTGGGCCCCATTTACACTGCCATATCATACAATTTGAAATTGCATTATATGGTCAGTGTAGACTCATACAATGCAGTTTAACTGCTCAAAGGCATCTCTGTCAGGGAAATTATCTAAATCCATCATGAAGAGCCAGAGATTTCTTGTATGCAGCTGATCTCACCTTTACAATCAGACTACAGACACAAGGTCAACAAAAAACTTAAATTCACAGTTCATGACAGTTAGAATATAAATTGTCTAAAACTGTCTTATCTTCTTGAAACTGCTGTTACTCTTTAAACACTTATAATATCCTTTAAATGTATCCGTGGTGTAATGACTCTTGTAATGTATTTAACAGAGGCTGGCATCAAATTCATTGCCTCTTATACAAATACCACAGAAAAAATATAGAATCATTAGAAAGTAATTTTGTTCCTGCCCTAAAAATAATATACTCTATTTCATCTGGGACAGAGATGTGGGAATAATATTAATAATTTTCAACTCAATGTAATGAATGTTTTCACATTTCAAGTGCACCCAGTACTCTTGAATGTATATTCATGGTCAAAGATTCAGAACCATTCTATAAGCAATCAACATGATTGTCCAGAGTTTTACCTATAATTTCCTCAGTGAAGACAATGTTGTTAATGTAACAACATTTTAGGAGAGTGGGATGTTTTGTAGGAGTTGTGTATTTTTGGAATAGAGTAGTATATTTTTGGAACAAGACAGGTTGATGAACATATGTCTGATCCAATGTTGCTGCACTGTATAAATGTGTACTATAAAGACCATCATATCCAGTAATTGCCTATGGCTTCTAGGGTTACTAGGAGTTGGAATTCAACAACATCTGGAGTAAGAGAGAGATCTCCCACCCCTACAATGTTTCTGAACATTGCTGTTTTGAAAGAATGATGGCTTTGTTTGTGAGTCACATGACAGCCATTCCCCATAATGCTTATGCCCAGAATGTAAACACTTGGAAAAAGGAAGTGCTTGATATTAATGGGAGACAAGAACACTTAGCTTTTCAAATTGCATTGTGACACTATTTAAAGCCGTCAAATATATCACAGATATGAACAAGGCTTGAAGGACACTGCTCTAAAGAACACATGAAAAGCAGCCTCTTCAATATGAAATCATCAGTTTTATGATTTCATGTGACAAATTTATATAGTTGCACAGGAAAGATGCATGCATGCCTCTCCCTGAAATTATCAAGTTCATCTTTCCCATGAAGCAGAACAAATCTGAAATATTAAATTCCCTAGTCAACAGGAATTTGCTAACTCTGGTGTAGGAAAAAGATGTCCAATATATATATTCAAATTATTAAGGAAGTAATAATGTTTTTATCTCCCACCTCACACTTTTGTGTAATACTATATAGAATTGACAAAAACATTTGTAAATTATCCAAATAAAATGGGAAATGCTAAAATCGTATTGGCAATGAAAGGATGGTGCCAGGAAAATGAAATGAGGGAGATGCAGGTGAATGCATGATCATTGAAAGAAAACAGGAAATGGTAACTTTTGGGGGAAACTAACATTTCTTTATAGTGGATGTAAGGGATATTTGATTCACCTGCTGTTTTGACTCACAATCTCCATTATCTTAACCCAAATTGGCAAGTGGTATAAGCCTGAAGAACTCCTAATCTAAAACATCTGGAGAATCAATTTTTTTCCATCCCTGTGTGATCTCCAAGCCAACTCTTTCAACAGGAGTTCATCTAAAAAATAAAGGATATTGTACCTGGCAGAAACCAAACTGACTTTCGATGATGATTGTCAATGGCCAAAATTTAGAGCTTTTGAGTCACGGACAAGTGTTATTTCGTGACGGTGCTGAACTGGGAAATGTGAAGACTCGGAGTGCTCATTTCAGTAGAGACTTTCCCACTAGCTAGTTGTAGTAGGCAGTTAATGACCATGTCTTTGGCTTTGGTGCTGTTTATCTTCTTCTCTTGTGTTAACTTCATGCTAATTTGATCTACATTGGTCATGATGAACTCTGACGCCAATATGTGGGTGGGGGATGCACTGCTGCCCATGCCATCCATGATGTATTGCTTGTACAATTCTACTACTTTCTCCTCCAAGTAGTTGTTCAGTATTGAATTAGATAAGGGTTGCTGGTGTTGCATGATGCTGGCCACTCGCCAGCATGAGGAATATCCTTGAACTGGCTTGGGAGGGTTATCAGCTGGTGGAAGTGATATAGATTCCATTGGTGGTGGAATCTCAAATGATTCTAGGAATGGTCCTATGCCATTATTATAAGTAAAATCTCTTTTCACTGAACTCATAGGAAGCACCTGGTCACCAGCAATATGCAAGTCATTGTAATTTTTGCAAATGCTTTTACAAGACGGTGGAACCAGGTAGGTGTCTCCATTTCCACCATATCCCATGGAGATGTCCACAGATGCAGAAGTCTGTTGTTCAAATAATGGGTTTTCATTAATCTGTGCCAGTGTTGCTTTCTGTTTTCTACTATTTCTGTTTTCTTTGGAACAAACAGAGTAGATTAACTTGCCAACAGATTGACACCTCCAGAAAGTTCTGTCATGTGTTTCCTTTGCTGATTCATAGATGATCCCATTCAAAGACTTCAGCTCCCTTGCAGACTCTTCTTCTTTCTGACAAAGCTCATGATTCAAAAGATCATGGAAAGGAATTCCATAGAGGTATCCTTCTGACAACATTCTTTAGAAAAAGAAAAGAAGAGTGAAATTAGTAATAACAGCAGTACAAGATGAGGAATGATCAGAGTAATGATCTGTATGAATTTTGGATCATTAAATGCAATTACTAATAACAGGGAATAAGGGAAATGTGAAACTTAGTATTGCCATCTCATGTCAGCACTGATAATGTGTATTTGATCGCCTTTTTATTTAGGCGATTGTGTGTGTGTTCCTGTGTTTCATGCTTTGAAATACAATATTTTCACTTCTCTTTCCCTTCTATTATTATAAGGTGGCAAGGAGCTAAACAGAAACTGTTGGTATTGTTATTTATACATGGTCCAAAAAAGGTCGAGCTACTGGACAGATGGGACATTTGGCCTGTGCTACTCCATTAAGAGAAAACATTTGGTAATTTTCTTTTACCTATCTCCTTTAGGAAAATGGATGGTTACTCCAATGTCAAGTGATGCTGGAGTAAGGGGGAAATAACAGGACTTTCAATGACTGTACACATTCTTGTTCATAGCAGGGTATGCAACCAACAATTGATGACCTATCTCTGACCCTTGAAGAAATACTGTATAGTCATGCACTTCCTGTGTCAATAGATTCCTGTCACCTCTCCCAAACACAAACACACATGAGATTTCTGTTCTTCTGTCACTGAGAATAACACAGAAGCAGGAATTGCCATTAATAGAAGGTAAAGGAAGCTAAACGATCACTTCCAATTACACACAGTAGCAGCTGGCCTTCACCACTAATGACATCATGGAAGCAGAAATCCCATTTCTCAAGTGACCTAGAAGCTGTTCATTAGCTTTCTGATGCAGATCCTGCCATCTAATAAATGTGCATGTTTGTGTGTGAACACATGCATGCTTTGCCTTTCTGTACAACTATTAGGTCTCCAGCCAACATTACCTTCAGCCCTTGAGGCCCAAAAGATTGAGTACTCCAGAAGACAAAGGGGAGGGGAAGATGATAATTACTGCATCCCCTGAAACATAGAAAGTTGCCTGTTATCCAAGTACACTCTTTGTCTGTCAACTGTCTACATCATGGAGGGGCAACTTGGAAAAGTAGGAGACAACATTAGACTTTGGAGAGCCAACCCGGTAACCCCCCACTCCTGCATTTAAAAACAACATTTTGAAACAAAATGTTCTCTAGTGGTCAAGGGATCATACTTTCAAGCTTTTTTTACCCATTTTTGGCCCAAAGAGGCCTTTTTTAAAAAATAGGAAATGAGGGAAAGTAACTTCTTGTTCAAATTTGATGTCAAAAGAAGCCATGCCATGATGAAAATCTCTAGAGTGTGTTTTTGGACAAAAATGGAGAACAAATCCGGAAATGTATAAAAAAAAGTTTGATATCTGGAGATCCAGGGAAATTCAAAACATGGTATAAATTCCCTCAGCATGGCCCTAGAGGCTCATTTACAAGCAATATTTCTTTCTTTGTTTATTTGCAAAAGTGTTGACTCCAAAAGAATGGATAAAGTATGGGCTGAAGGTAGTCCTAGCTGGTCCTCATGAACAGTCTGTGGTAAAGGTAATCCCAAAACAATGTTTCTAGGACCACAGACAGCCCATGAGCCATTCTTTGTCCATCTTGGTCTACATGAACTGGCAGCAGATTTCTGAGGGTTCAAAACGCAAACTTCTCCATCCCTACCTGGAGCATAGGATATTTTGAAAGCATGCACAGCACATGCTGTCTTTTTGAACTATGATCTTTTCCAGAGAGAGAGAGGAAAAAATGGAACTGTTCCATTATCCAGGTGGACTCCAAAAGGAGGTGCTAGACAGAGAAGGATCATCCATTTTATTGGGGGCAGGGGAGAAGATTGAAGGAGGAAAATAATTTCTCCCATTTTTACTAGTTATTCCCTCTCCCCACTTCATAAACGAGAGTTGTTTCCACAATGGCGACATGGATGGGGGGAATAACAGGAAAATGTGGAATTGATTTTACTCCTTCACACTCGCTTCCCCCCCCCCCCCCACATACACACATACACACATACACACACACACACACACACACACACACAAAACCATTCTTCTCTGTCTAGCACCCCCTTGTGGTCTCTACTGCACTGAAAAAACAAAGTCAAAAGGCAGTAACAAAAAAGGCATGTGCAAGTGAACTTCACATTGTTTAAGACACATGGCCCAGCGGTGTACTACAATATGTACTTTTTACAGTTCTTATTCATAGATAAATGTTAACAAATCAGAAGGGTCATGAAGTGTGCCATCAGAGAACTTAAATGGCTTCTAATATTTTTTTAAATGGTTTTTGTTAAGAAGCTAGTCTCTAATCATACTATTTTTAATAAACCTGCAGAGGAGCCTTGGGAGATTTATTGTTTGCAGATTTAAAAACCTGTGATTGTTGTATTTCAACTATTTGAGTTTGCATTAGCATGCTGTCCTGAAGGAAAACCATGAAAAGTTTGGAGGGCTAATGGAAAAGGTGATTTTAGGGAAAGAGAGTAGAGATTGTTCACTCCATTTTTTAAAAGTATACAGTAATCGTGATTGTGCATTTTAGCTATGGCAGATTCCAGCCATGTTTTGTAAAATCACTTTATTAGCCATTGCTTGCAGGATTTTTTTCTAAAGGCAATGGATTTAAAGCTTGTGTCATACTGATCATAAGGTCACTGTTGGCTTTTTCCAATGAAATACTGGAATTTGTAGTTTGATGAAGCATTTAGCATTCCCTGCTGTACTTCAGGATAGTGCAATAGAGCTCTTAAGCAGCACTTTCTAAGGAAATTACTAAACTTCAAATTCCAGATTTCCATTAGAGATATGTCAAAATGAGATCAAAATGTCATAATTATGCTGTGTGGATACACACATTGTCAGTCTGCTTTAGAGACACTATATTTTAAAAAGCCAGGAAGACCTAAATGTTGGCAAATGTCTTATTATAGAATTAGAACTACTTCAGTAAAAACAATGCATGCACATCAATCCTACAGGTTAGCTGGCCTGTCTATATCCTGCAGATAAAGAGGAATGTAACTACTTACAGGCAGTTCCTCAATTTGTTGTATAAACTTCACAGGAATTTTAATATGGTACTGTCACAGCTCTAGGTTTTATGTGTCCTTTCCACCTTGTCTTCCAACCTAGTGGTTTTTAAATTTTGATCCTGCAGTAATTTGTGATTCCACTTCCTTAACTCCTGAGCATTGGCCATGTTGGATGTCTTTTGGGATGTGAAGGACCAAAGATTGAGAAGTAACATTCTACATAAACTTTTACCTAGATTTGTGGTGAAAAAATAAGAACTTTATTCTACATCCCTCACCTATTTGATGCCCATTCATATTCCTCAATTAGATTAGTTTGGTTCGTATTGTACTGGTTTAGGTTATATTGTGAATCCCGTCCTTCAGATCTAGTTTTGCTTTGTTATTGAAATTACAGAGGCATAAATAGAATGAGAAATGCAAGGAGAACTGGACTATATAAAGCAATATGTTTGTACAAAAATATTCTCAGTGCATTTTATTTTAGTTTTCACTTACCTTCACAAAAACTTGCTGTTCCTTCTGGGCAAGAAATGTACGGCTGTGGTGAACAGATATGTTGCCCAGTCCTTTGGGCACCTTCCAGGCTTCTTATGCAGTGCTTTCATTTCTATTAGTGTGGTTCATAGACAAAAAGTTTCGTTTACAGCTATGTAGATGACAAAGTTTCCTTATGCAGTTTCCTCTGCAGCCCAGCGGAAAATCTTTGAGCAGGGCAGAGAGAGAGTTATAAGTAACTTTCTGGTGTTAAGCCACCTCTGATTGCTTCTTCCTCTTTTTGTTTCCACATGAAAACTTTTGGTCAACAGTCTGCTGTTAAAATAGATTTTATTTACTGATGAAGCAGAGAGTTTATGGCTGCTTTTGTTGAGAATCAAAAGTACAGAAACATCAGAGGGTTCTTTAGAACAAAAATCTGAACTGTGATCAGATGAAGAGTAAAGTTTCCCCTGATTCCAGACTTACATTTTCCATTTTCTGACATTAACCATCTCTGGCCACTGAACAGATAAAAACACACTGCAGAGTAATACTGAATTGGTCCCTATTCATAAGATTTGGAATTTGGTAGGGTGCTGTGAACTTTATCATGACCTGGCTCAACTAAAAAATTCAAGTGACTCCCAAAATGGTATGTCCCAAAATTCAAGAGGATTTATTTATTTATCGTGTCAGGAGCAGACCAAACAGTTGCGTTGCATTTTTAAACAAACAAACAAACAAACAAAACACAAAGTTTGCAAGCTTGGTAGTTGATTAGATGTCCTTTGACCAGTAGCTGGCCACTTGGAGTGCCTCTGGTGTTGCTGCAAGAAGGTCCTCCATTGTGCATGTGGCAGGGCTCAGGTTGCATTGCAGCAGGTGGTCTGTAGTTTGCTCTTCTCCACACTCTCATGTTGTAGATTCCACTTTGTAGCCCCGTTTCTTAAGATTGGCTCTGCATCTCGTGGTGCCAGAGTGTAGTCTGTTCAGCGCCATCCAAGTCGCCCAGTTTTCTCTGTGCCCAGGAGGGAGTCTCTCATTTGTCAGGTGGTGCAATACCGATTAAACAGTGTAATTTCTCCAGTCCTGTAGGGCGCAGACAACCCGTGATAATGCGGCATATTTCTTTAAGAGCCACATCTACCGTTTTAGCGTGCTGAGATGTGTTCCACACTGGACATGCATACGCAGCAGTGGAGTAGTATAGGGCAAGGGCAAATGTCTTCACTGTGTCTGGTTGTGATCCCCAGGTTGTGCCAGTCAGCTTTCGTATGATATTATTTCTAGCGCCCACTTTTTGCTTGATATTCAGGCAGTGCTTCTTGTAGGTCAGGGCACAGTTCAGAGTGACTCCCAGATATTTGGGTGTGCTGCAATGCTCCAGTGGGATTCCTTCCCAGGTGATCCTCAGAGCTCGGGATGCCTGTCTGTTCTTAAGGTGAAAAGCACATGTCTGTGTTTTAGATGGATTAGAGATCAGCTGGATTTCCCTGTAATAGGCAGTAAGAGCACCTAGAGCTTCGGAGAGCTTCTGTTCAACCATCTCAAAGCTCCCTGCTTGAGCAGTGATGGCACGATCATCAGCATAGATGAAGCTCTCTGTTCCTTCTGGCGGTGGCTGGTCATTTGTGTAAATGTTGAACACTGATGGAGCAAACACGCTCCCCTGAGGCAGGCCATTCTTCTGTTTCCGCCATCTGCTTCTTTGGCCCTGGAATTCAACAAAAAACTTCTGTTTTGTAGCAGGTTTCTAGGGCTGGGCGGTTTCGTTTCGTTAATTCGTAATTCGTTAATTTATTCAATTACAAAACGATAACGAACCATTCTGGAGCAATTATTAAAAAAAGGAATTTTCAAAAACGTTTTGTAAATGCTTCGTATTTCGATATTGTATTCGTTTAGTTATTGTTTTGAGGTCGTTTCGTTATTATTTCCGCATGTCTGGGCCAGTTTTATGGTTTAATTAGTGAAAAAAATTATAATATCACACCAACAGTCAACAACAGAGGCAGAGGGAAGCTTCAGAAGGTTTTGGAGGTTTTTTAGCGTATTTCGCGGTCGCGTCCGCCATTAACGAATCGATTCGTTATTGTTTCGGAAATCGATTCGTTAATTTTTTACCATTTACGAAATTTCGTAAATATCGAACTTTTTAAAAGGAAAATTTTGTAATTATTTTAAATATCAAAACAAAAAACCCCCCCAAATACAAATCGATTTTAGAAACAAATTTTTCCATTGTTACCCAGGCTTACGGGTTTCCTATGAGGTGGGTAAGGTGGTAGTCCTTTGTGATATTATTCATTTTTCTCAGGAGGAGGCAGTGGTTTACAGTATCATAAGCCGCTGACAAGTCTATGAAGACAGCTCCTGTGATCTGCTGCTTTCAAAGCCATCTTCTATGTGCTGAGTCAGGTTCAGCACTTGCGATGTGCAGCTTTTGCCTTTCCTGAAGCCAGCTTGCTGTGGAATCAGACATGTGTCTATTTTTTCCATAATTCTATGCAAAATAAGTCTCTCCAGAACCTTCATGAACCTTTTACATCTACTGAATTGGACATGGCTCTCAATAAATGTAAAAATGGCAAAGCAGCTGGCCTGGATGATCTACGAATGGAACAAATCAAGAACTTTGGTCCAAAAGCAAGGTGCTGGCTGCTGGAACTGATGAACAACTGCACTGCATCCTGTCAGATCCCCAAAATCTGGAGGAAAGCAAGAGTCATAGCCATCTTGAAACCAGGCAAAGAGCGTAAATGATCCAAAAAGCTATAGACCAATCTCCCTGTTGTGCCACCTTTACAAAGTTCTGGAGAGACTTATTTTGCATAGAATTCAAGAGGATGGAACCATGGCAATTCAAGCAGCATCAGACCATCATAAGAACCTCTTCACACTGGCCACCAGAATCACCATGCCTCATGGCAAATCTAGCGACTGCTGTTGGAGAACATGGAGAACCTATCACCACACGCCCCACATCACCCGGGTTATCAGCAGGGCAATCCCATGGAGGGAAGCATCAACCATCTGGTTCTCCCCATTGCTTCAAGCAACATTGGAAGTCCCCCATGTTGCAACTATAGCAGCACGCTCCACTTCGCAGCCTCTTTAAGCACGGGGCCCCACCGGGAATAATAGTATGTCATGTAAAGGGGGTCAGCTTACTCCGTTCTTAAAGGGGCAACAAAATGGAGCATACCAAAGCTTCTTCTCCCATCTAATGAGGTCATTAATGTGTACTGTTGATATACACCAGTGTATGAAGAAGCAACTTCTCTAACTTTGCAGGAGGACAGTTTCTCAAAGGCACTGACAGTTCAAGTCATATCGTAGGCCTTCTCCAAAGAGCACTGAGAAATACCTCTTACAGTTACAGTTACTTTCAGTGGCATGCACTGCATCTTCATAGTTTTACAATGGAGCCTGCCGGCTCTCATCCCATGATGTTGATCTACTTCCAGCAGGGCTCCATAAAACTATAGAAATTTGGCATATGCTACCACAGCAGCAATACGGGAGGCTTCCTGTGCTATATTTTACTCAATGGGAAAAGCTGCACAGCAGATGAGGTAGGGGGAAAGCCGGGTGATGTGAGGCGTGAGGTAACTGTTTCCCCATGCTGCGCACTGCCAGATTAACCATAATAGATGGCGATTCTAGAGGCAAGTGAGGTTCCTGGAGAGCCACTATCAGTTGATGTAGGTGCTGTTATGTGTACTGTTATTGTTAAGTGCTTTCAAGTCTATTTCAGCCACATTGATTCATAGGAACTTTGTCAGTGCCTTCCTCAAGGTCATCCAGAAGATTTCCAGAGCTGAACAGAGATTTGAAACCTGGCCTCCCAGAGTCCCAGTCCTAGCTCTTTTTCTCTGAATGATTTGTGTGAGAATCTAGGCGAGATGCTCTAACTCTCCTTATACCATGTAAAACTGTCTTCTCTTACCTCTCTTTAAGAAGAATAAACCTGTGCTGATTATGCACAAATATACCTCATATCAAACTGTATTAAAGGTTCTAAGCAGTTTTGAGATATTGAGTCAAGATGGAGGAAAAGTTAAAGTGTGATGCTGCTTACAGCCCTGTGTCAACAGATTTAACCCCCCCCACCCCCCCCACCCCCCCACCCTCCAGTATTATTAAGTCAGGCATCTTGCCAATGGAACTGAGGAAGCTTGGCCACTGTGGAGGGAAGCTGAAATCAAGGACACCTGAGTTGCTGAGACTGTGTTGGACATCTCCTTCCTGCAGGCATTGTTAAGGAAGGCATCTTGCCAGAGGCACGAGTTCTTGCCCTGTGGCTTTTATCCTTGAACACAACAGAGTCCGGCTTTGCCTACAGAATCCAGATGGCGTGAAACTGTGGGGCAAGATGAGCTATTATGCATTGACCTTGAAAAGCTTTTGCCACAACATTATACTGGCTCTTGAAATGCGAAAACAGAGCACCATTGAGTACAATCCCATGAAGTCGGTTTTGGCTAAGTATTGTGGTGTTCTTCAGGCCAAACTGACCTCCGTTTTATGGTAGTTTGCTTGTTCTAAATTTCTGGTTCAGTGAATACAATTTCAGACACAATGGGCAGAGAGAAATATAGCAGTTGAGGCAGAAACTAATAGAAAAAGAGGGAGAACAAATTTATGGCTGTTTATCTTTCTGGTTCACCATTTAATCATCAGATTCCTAGAACTCCATTAAACAGCAAAGTGCAGTTGCTTAATGCCAGGTCAGTGACTGGGAAAAGCTATATGATTCAAAACTTGATCCTGGACAAGTAAGCTGATTTTACATGTATAACTGAAACTTGATTAATTGAAGAGTGGATTGTTAACCCAATTATGCCCATCAGATTTCTAGATTCAACAGCAGGCAACTTCTGGTAAGTGGGGACGAGGAGTTGCAGTGATCAGTCATGAGTCAATTTCTCTATTGAAGTATATTGTCTGGCACTCTCCATCATTTGAGTATATATGCCTCTTAATGAAAATAAAATTGAATTGGTGTACTGTCCACCTCACTATCAAACTATCTCATTGTCAGAGCTGCTGTAAATGGTCCCAAAATTATGATAATCTTCCTTCAAACCTATTGTGTGTGGAATTAACATCCATGCTTTGATACCCCTTTCAGGATTTCAAGGTTTCCCATGATAACCATGGGACTGTCTCAATATTTGGCCTTACAAAGCTGGATTTTGCTGGCCAGGGTGATGGTGATCTGGGAGTTGAAAAACTGTTGATATGGACAGATCACTATTCAGATTTAGATTTGCTGGGGCTCATGGTCTCTGTGAGTACAGTGGAGTCATTAAATAATTTTTATTTATCACCTTGGGAGCTTTGTGGGCTGAGAGGCAATGCAGAAATACCTGAAATAAATAGATAATCTAGTACTCAAATCACACTGGCTTTGGGGTATGTCTAAGGTAAAGGTAAAGGTTGTCCCCTGACATTAAGTCCAGTCATGTCTGACTCTGGGGTGTGGTGCTCATCTCCATTTCTAAGCCGAAGAGCCGGCGTTGTCCGCAGACACCTCCAAGGTCATGTGGCTGGCATGACTGCATGGAGCGCCGTTACCTTCCCGTCGGAGCGGTACCTATTGATCTACTCACATTTTGCATGTTCTCGAACTGCTAGGTTGGCAGAAGCTAGGGCTGACAGCGGAAGCTCACGCCGCTCCCCGGAATCGAACCTGCGACCTTTTGATCAACAAGCTCAGCAGCTCAGTGCTTTAACCCACTGCGCCACCGGGGGCTCCCTTTTTTGGGGTATGTCTACTTGTCTCTAAATATCTTTGGAAGTATACTCTGCTTCCTTCTGCTGAATCCATAATCTCTTCCTGTGAGTAGTGACTCTCTTTGTAGTATTTCTGCTAGCTGGGATGGTATCCATGCATATATTAGTCTACATATTTAGGGACGTCAAGAGGTGCAACAGACCGCGTAAAGAGAAATAGAGGAGCCTGTCCTAATGCTCTGATCTTGCCAACGCCATACTGAGCACACAAAGCACCTTCTGAATATCTCACAAAACTGAAATGTTAGATCTTCTTTGTTGTGGAGTCCATGCAATGTTTAAACTGGTTTTAAGAGTATAAATAAGGCTTCATACATTTTAAAAAGAGGTTTGATGAGTTTGCCTCTCCTTCCAAATTTTAATGTGGAATATATACTTTTTTCAATATATTATCAATATACATGTACACGCATGTTCAATATATATCATTGTTGGAACTTTATTGCATGAAGTCATTGTTCCACAGTTGTCAGCTAGGTAGTGTATACCTACCAGGATGATTTCCTTTGATATTGCACTGCTCTTCATTTACAAATTGTGCATATTCGCTGATCTATAGTGCCGCATGTGCTCAATACCCCACCTTTGTACACTTCTGCTACTCCATAATTTTTAAAGCAGTATCACAGTTTCAGCAAAGAATAACAACAAAAAAGATGCAAATATAATTGTAACATTTTCAATAAGCAAAAAAACAGACAACATAGGAATAGCAAAAGGGAAGGAGAAAGTGAGAGAGGAATGCCTCTTTCTGGAGTCGCTTTACTGCTGACATTCTGGCACAGAAGTGGAATGGACCCTTCACACAAGGGAAGTTATGGGATTGAAAGCTATTGAAGTATTTTACCTGTCAATAGCATGAGGTGGGTTAATCATAGGGAGAAAGCACACCAAGAGTGGAATGAACACAGCATTGGTGATGATCTAGTTTAGGGGTCCTCAAACATTTTAAATATGGTCCCTCAGACTGTTAGGGGGCCGGACTATAGTTTGGGGAAAAAATGAACTAATTCTTATGCACACTGCACATATCTTATTTGCAGTGCAAAAAAACTATGAAAGAACAATACAATATTTAAAATGAAGAACAATTTTAACTTACCAGTATTTCAGTGGGAATGGTGGGTCTGCTTTTGTTGATGAGATAGTCAAGTTACCATAATTTGGATAGTTGTTGTGTGCTTTCAAGACGTTTTAGACCTAGGGTAATCCTAAATCTAAAGTTTAGGGCAGGGGGCGGGTAAATGAACTTTGAGGGCTGCATCTGACCCACAGGCTGTAGTTTTGGGACCCCTGGTCTAGTTCAATGCTGATTTGCCTGCGTTGTGAGAGAGAAAATCCTTGGTTCCAAAGTGACTTACAGTCAACTTTGAAACAATATTTAAAAGCAAGCATCATTAAGTCTAGCCCGACAAATGAAAGCATCAGCTTCTTACAGTAACTAAGCAGTTGGAGCCATCTAGTGAATGTTACAATGTATGTCCCTTCCTTGTTTCTTGCTTTATGTATAGTTGCACTTTTATTTCTCCCCTCTCGCCTTTATTCTCTGAAACATAAACAGGCATCTGTCTCAAAACAGTAGCATAATGGAGTATTTCACCTAAAATAAATTGGATGCTTGAATTTAACAATGTCATAAAGTCAGTCTTGCAAAACACTAGCAAAGCAGGCTGATGAATTGTAAGATTCTATTTGCAGAAGAGTACTAATATGCATTTATATAATTTTAGGTTGACTTTTCTTTACCATTTAAGCATTTCATTTATATTTTAAGTTTTTTAAAAACCCAACTTTATTATTAATAAGGAAAATCAATGATTGTAAAGTAGCAGAATGATTTATTTCTGCAGAGAATACTGTACAGTGTAAATGTATACTACATCTAGTAAAATAATGAGAATGTTGCCTATAATTTTACATTCTATTCTAGATTTATGGTGTTTTTAAAAATTTCTATAGTACAGGCAGTCCCCAAGTGACAAACATCCGACTTACAAACAACTCATAGTTAAAAACAGGGGTTTTTTGTTTTGTCGTGTCAGGAGCGACTTGAGAAACTGCAAGTTGCTTCTGGTGTGAGAGAATTGGCCGTCTGCAAGGACATTGCCCAGGGGACGCCTGGATGATTTGATGTTTTTATCATCCTTGTGGGAGGCTTCTCTCATGTCCCCGCATGAGGAGCTGGGGCTGATAAAGGGAGCTCATCTGCCTCTGGGGTGAGACAACAGGAATTGAGAGAAATCTACCCCTAGGAAGGGAAATTCACTTCTGAAAGAGTTATCATGGGGGAAAGGTGTCTCAACTAAGGTTTTAGCATTAATCCTTGTTTTCACAACAAGTCAATTTTTTCAAAATCCAATTATCACAGGGACAGAAAGCGAGGTGAAATCTTCTGAACACATGCACAGACAGTAAAAATAAACACCACAGGTGTGTTCATCTTTTCCTGTGTGTGTATAGTGTGTGTGTGTGTGTATTCCTGGAGTTACACTTAAAAAATTGACCTGTTCCAACTTACAGACAAATTCCACTTAAGAACAAACCTACAGAACCTATCTTGTTCGTAACTTGGGGGCTGCCTGTACATTAAAAATCATAGAATTATAGAGTTGGAAGAGACCTCATGGGCCATCCAGTCCAACCCCTGCCAAGATAGGTTCAAAATGTTTCTGATATATATAAAAATAAAAACATAGCTGGTCCTGCTTGCAAATTTGCAATTGAATACCAGGGTGAGAGAATACTGCGGTCTTCCAGATAATTTTGGACACTCATAGACAGCATAGCCAATAACAAAGACTGTTTGGAGTAATCAGCAATATGTATTTTAAATGTATTCCCGAGGAATATATCCATAATAGCTACTGATACATTGCATCTACCACCACTGTGGTGGCAAATATACTCTGGATGTTATTATCATTTCTTCCAAAGCCATTCCAAATTTAGCAGGTTCTGCTAGTGCTTGACTTTAATAAGTAAGCTGCTTTGAGTCCCCCTTGGGGTAGAGAAAGGCAGGGTATAAATAAATAAATAAATAAATAAAATCCATGTTGACAAATTCTTCCTTCCATGGGACAATCCAAAGTGGGTTTAATGCTTTCAACACAGTCAATCCACTAGTGCCACAAGCCTAATCCTTCATGGACTTGCCCAGCTTCCTTAAAACTGACCAAATTGAAAGTCATTATCACTACATCTTGTGATACAAATTCTACACATTTAACTGTACAATATAGTGTTTCATCTGTCCTGAATCCTCCACCATTCAGTGAATGGCCCTGGCTTCTAGTGAGAAACTGAAAAGCTTCTCCCTTTCTACTTTCCTCACACTGTATGATTGAATAGCTCATTGTTATGAGGGTTTTTTTTTTACTTGCATTTATAACCTAAACAGCACCAAACATGGTGGAAAACGGAGCCCCCGGTGGCACAGTGGGTTAAACCCCTGTGCCAGCAGGACTGAAGAGCGACAGGTCGCAGGTTCGAATCTGGGGAGAGGTGGATGAGCTCCCTCTATCAGCTCCAGCTCCTCATGCAGGGACATGAGAGAAGCCTCCCACAAGGATGATAAAAACATCAAATCATCCAGGCATCCCCTGGCCAACGTCCTTGCAGACGGCCAATTCTCTCACACCAGGAGTCACTCCTGACACGACCAAAATGATAACCATGGTGGAGTATTTAATAATTACAGTTGCCTTTTTATGCTCTTTTTCATGTTTGTTCTGACAACTCTAAGGTGACCCTATCACAGGATATTCTTGTCAGGATTTGGTCAGAGTGCTGTTGATTTTGTCTTTCCCTGAGACTGAGAGTATGTGGCTTACCAAGGCCACCCATTAGGTTTCCACTTTCCAGAGCTGAGTGGGGATTTGAACCCTGGTCTCTCAGAGTTCTTGTCCAACATTCAAACTTCCACACGACACTGGCTTCACCTCACTTGCATCTCTAAAACATCCTAGTTAGGTATAGTGACCAGAATTGTACAGTCTTCTACATGTGATTGTACCATGGATTCACTGAAATATACTGACAACTTTATTTTATACCTTATATCCCAAAGATGCACAACATGAAATTTGCCTTTTAACAACAGATAAACACTTGGTTATCATTTCCATCAAGCCAGTCATCAACCAAACATGTCTTTCTTGTTTAGACACTATCAGCTCAGATGCAATTACTATATATCTGAAGCTGGAGGGGGCTTCTCTGTCTCAATATGTATCAATTTACATTTTTAAACACTGGCATTTTAAAATTCAATCTGTTACCTTGAAAAGATTATTTTAGCTTCCATCAGTATCCTGTGGAAATAAGGTTGCCAACAGTCTTACTGCCATAAATCCCCCTTTATAATATAAGCATAATCATTTTTTTCCAAAATGTTTCTTTCACATCTTTGGTTGCCCATAAAAATGAATTAGCAAGAAAAAGAAATGCTATCACAAAAAGTAAAAACCGCTGGTAGAATGTAAGCATATTTCTGCTGTTTAGCAGGAAGCTGGATCTGTTCTAAATCATTCTGGATCTGTGATCTGTTTAGATTTCAGTGTCTGTTTGAATGTTAATTTGCACCCTCATGATACTTTCTGTTTTGGCCAGGTTTTTGCAATTCAAGCTGTTTTGTAGCATATCGTTCTTAAAAACAGTTTCAAATAGCCAAGTTGTAATTGCCCAGTCTTTAGAGTACAGGTAAACTGCCTTGCTGCATTGCTTCTCTAAATGGTGTTCATTAACTTCTCACAAGGGGTTGAGTTTCACCTCTATCATGTCCTTATCTAGTGCAATTCTAACAGCATTCAAAAGCAAACTACACTGTTATCAATAGGAATTACTTTCCAGTAATTTGAATTGCTAGTCAGATGAATCTAGTTTGTTCACTTTCCTTCAAATACATGTAATTTTCCACTACATTACTTCTGTAGAAGCAAGGCAACGAAAAGCCATTAGAGCACAATATTATAGTGATGTGAAAGATGGCAAAGATGTGAAGGTTGACAAATGAATGCCTTTCATGTACCTTTGTGTAAATATTGAATGTGCTTTGGATGTTCTCGTGTTATTTAGTTCGCATAGTTCAGTGACCAAAACCAGGGTCTCCAGAACTATTTTTAAAGTGGTTGAATGTTCATTTTAAATGTTGCTTACTTGCAGTTACATTTTTTAAAATAGTAAAACTAGGAAATATGTTGCTTCATCATCATACAGTGGCGGAAGCATTTTATGATCTAACATGAGAAAATAACAAGTGTAATGTAATGCACCTGAATAAAAATATTAACTTAATGTATCTATGAAAATGTCAACCTAGTAGAGTAGAGTCTCGATTATCCAACCTTTGTTTATCCAATGTTCTGTATTAACCAACGCCTTTTGTTTTCTTTCTGGATCCACAGCTGTTTCAATACATTGTGATGTTTTGGTACTAAATTTGTGAATACATTAATTACTACATATTGTTACTGTGTATTGAACTGCTTTTTCTGTCAATTTGTTGTAATACATGGTGTTTTGGTGCTTAATTTGTAAAATCATAACATAATTTGACATTTAATAGGCTTTTCCTTAATCCCTCCTTATTATCCAACATTTTCGCTTATCTAACGTTCTGCTTTATGTTGGATATGTTGTATGTGGAATATTTTTAAAAGTAAATTCCATGTTGGGCATAATTTAAAAGGCAATCAGAAGTATGTCTGATAGTACCTTCTTTATATAAAGCTTTATATTTCAGATGCAGTTGCGTAAGTATAACAATTCTGGTCATTCAAAAAGCATACTGCAGAGATGGGAAAGGGGCAGAAAAGAGCAATCAAAATGATGTGGAGATTGAAACATCTCACCTGTAATGACAAGTTGCACTGTTTGGGGCTGTTTAGATTAGGAAAAGTTGAGAGAGAAACATTGAGATTTTTAAAATAGTGCATGTTATAATACTGAAACCATATTACTTCCATATTACTACTAAAACAAGGCTCACCAACTGAACCTACACTACATGTTGGAAAGTTCAAGATAGATAAAAGTACTGTATATACCCGAGTATAACCCAACCTGCATATAAGCCAAGGTGCCTAATTTTACCACAAAAAAACTGGGAACACGTATTGACGAATATAAGCCGAGGGTGGGAAATGCAGCAGCTACTGGTAAATTTCAAAATAAAAATAGATACCAATGAAATTACATTAACTCAGTAGGTTCGATGTTTTTGAATATTTACATAAAACAGTAATTTAAGAAAAGACTCTCTAACTCTGGATTAAACCATTATTCTAACCTTCTTCAATGTAAATGTGCTTACGTATCCTTCCAATAATAATAGAGTAAAATAATAAATGTAATAAAATAATAATGATAGAGTAAAATAATGGAAATATAATAATAACAGTAATAATAGAGTAAAATAATAAATGTAATAATAATAGAGTAAATAAATGTAATAATAACAATAATACAGTAAAATAAATGTAATAATAATAATAATTAGAGTAAAATAATAAATGTAATAAAAATAATAAAAAGTAAAATTATAAATAACTTTGATTTGAGTACAAACCGAGAGGGACTTTTTCAACCTAAAAAAGGGCTGAAAAACTTGGCTTATATTTGAGTATATATGGTAAGTACACAATGCATATTATATGATTCTATGACTCACCTTTGACCCAATTATGTTAAAGCCCTTGGGTACTGAGAGGTACGATAATGAGACTATAAATTTTCAAACTGGCACAATTTATTTGATTGAAGAGAAGAGTGATATCAAAGGTCAACCTAGTATATATCTACTATCAATGATAGTGCCACTGAAGTGGAATGGTGAGTTTGTGAGATAAAGTTTGAACATGTTTACAAGCACAGCTTCTACTTTAAAGTTTCCTCATATGTTCAATGTACTTACAAGAAAAGTGTACATATTGTAGATTGCATGTATCCTTAGCTTTTCCTGAGCATGGAAGTCAAGTGCACTGACTTTATTAAATGTGCCATCATTTAGCAAATCTGTTAATAATTACAGAATCATGTACATCTAAGAAGTCCACTTTTGCCTGATCAATCTAGTGCGGCTCAGCTGTCATGGCATTTGTCTGGTTCTTCCACTCAACTCCTTGTAACTGTGCAAAGCTGTAGATTCTTCCCTATCATTTTAACCATCCCACTGTATCTGCCTGATGCCTTCCTTAATATTCCGTACCCCCTTCCCATCCCTCAAATACTTTCCAAAAGATAAAGCTCTATTACATTATTTCAAACCTAATGAGACCTTGAATTACAACAAGCCTGCTTTCAAATGAGAACTTTTGTTACAGCCATTCGTTCAAATGTATATTCCATATCATTAATTTCAAAATATAACCAACTTCTTATTAATCTTTTATAATATGAAACTAAAGTGATGGATGCATGAAGCTAAGTTGGAAATGAGTGCAAAATATGAGATGATACAATCTCTTTATTGCTTTCATAGCATGTACATGAAGGTGTGAGCCTTAATTTGATATTCATTGCTGCATGAGTAAATTAGGAAGAATTTTCTAGTGAAAAATTGAAGGGGTTTCTGCTCATAGAATTTTTACAATGGCCAAAGAACAATTTCCAAAATTCTGTATTAATAAAATTGAGAAATGGTGCTTAATGACAACATAAAAATGAGAATGAAACTGCAGCTGCTGTCCACTTTATATGCAAATGCTATTTTATGATTCTGGAAAAAAACACATCCTAATAAATTTCATTCAATGAATATAATTTGTGAGGGGGAAATAGCCCTACAGGAAGGATTAAAAAAATAGCTCTAGAGGAAGAGACATTAAAAGCAAGAATTATTATTAGGAGCTGAAAACTGTGAGACATCTGGCCAAGAATATTATGAGTCTCAAACATCCTAAATGGAGCATCCCTTTTCCAACATGTTATCCATGTTTGTGACTTGGATGTCTATTTAACACATGTAAAATAAGCATGTAAATAACAGATTTATAATTTTGTTCTATAGGATTAGGAGAGAAGGGGAAAGTAATCTCTCTGGGATGAGCTAATGACTATGCCTGGAATCCTATTGGCGAGAGTGCTTTTTTCACAGTTGTACAGTGATAATGAAAGCAGAGAGACAAAATCTGCCCTATCTCTCCATTGTTCCACTTTTTTCACAGTTGCTTGCTATGCTTACACAGCCACTAACTAAACCAGCGCACTTCTGCCGGTGGAACATAATAATTGAATTGCAACCTATGATAATTTTCTCTCATGCCCTTGGCCTACCCTACCCCTATGCCTATTCTGATCCAAAGTCTTCATTTGGGGAGTCAGAGACTACTCCAGTCTGAGCTCATTCCATTACCATGGACTACAAGAAACAGGCAAACACTCCAGCTGGGCTGAACTACTGTAACGACAGCATTTTTTTAAAAAAAAGTAGTGATTTTTTCCTCGCAAATACTGTGTATTTGAGGGCAGCATGTGACCCTTTTTGTGACTTTTCCATCACTCTGGACTATTTAGAATGTATTTCCAGACCCATATGTGCTGCCACATTCAAATGGCAGGTTCTTAAAAACATAGAAAATAAATGCACACATAAGGCATCAGAATTTGTTTTTGTGTGAGCATCCATTCATCAGAAATTGATATAGCTTGTTTCTGGTGAAGTCAGGGACATTTTAATATAACTGTCCCAGAGAGGCCAACAGCTGAAGTACATGTTAGTTGTACTGAAATATGTTTGTCAGAAGTATTTTATTCTGACTTGCCATTGCAATTCCTCAAGGCAGTTTACAGTATAACAAACATGTTAAAATAACAGAACACACAATAACAATTAATAACAGAAAGAAGCAGCAGAGAAAACACCTCAGCTAATATAGTAGCTTAACAACTCAGCAGAACCAAACCTCCATCAAAAAAAGTAAATAAATTGAACATAAAATGTTTTCTTTTCATTGCCTTGTGAACAGACTTGTGTGTTTCATCAATAGTTTGAAAATATTAACAATGCTGATTATGTAGAGAAGATACATACATATTCCTGAGGAGCATTAGTTAAGCTCAACTAATTGCAATGCTGCGAACGTAAACTCACTTGCTATTCCTGAAGATGACTGGAATGAATATTACTGAGAACTGACCTAATTTAAGAGTTACACAACTGAAGATCAACACTGCTTCACACCCGCAATATAGCCTATCAGGTTTTTCAACAGGAAGACAATATTCTTGTTCAAACAGTAAGTGTAATCTCACTGATATGACAACAGTGTTGTTTCACAGGATGACAACTGGTATCCACTTCCTGATCTATTCTATATTAAACGTTTGCACAATGTAAAAATAATCCTTGTGCAATCTCATTTTGTTTTGCTAATATACAATCTGGCAACAAAAATGAAGCCAATACAAAAGAATGACCTTAACAGAGTATTTGTGAGAATGAATCAGTTTGTGTTCGTGTGCATTGAATCTAAGGATCTCTACACAGCTATTTGTCGCATGGACATCTGCTGTTTCTGCTTGTTTACACAGTATACATGGAGAACTGGTTTCTTGAATTATTGGTTGTCATACAGGAGTACAAAAGCTGGATTTACATGCAAATTCAAACCCTTCTATCCTGCCTTATAATTTTTGCTTGGCTGCAATAAATTAGCTATGCACTCTATTTGCTTCAGCAGCTTCTATTATAAGAGGTAGTTGGCCACCTGGCAAATTATATGTGGATCATCAACATCAATGGCTTTTAAGCTGTGCTCCAGGAAAACATAAGAAAATCCTGATAAGGTTCTACAATAGGGGCAAAGTTGCTTAAACATTATGGTTACATTACAAAACGAGTGAAACAATCACTTGTTGAATTATAGTTATAACGTAATGCAGCTGTTCTTTTGTTACTGAAAAGAATAATCGACAGTAGCTACTTATTTGTAACCCATGACATCTACTGCTAATGAAAAGCAGGCAGTGGGATATAAGCTCTACCCTGCTCAAATCACCACTTACTGCCTATGTGTACCTTCAAGCCACCTATATCTACTGATGGTGTTCCCATGAAATCCATATACAGTAGCTTTCTTAGGGCTCATTTTAATAAGCAATATAATTCATTCTCACTATAAATTTGATCCTGGCTGTCCCCACAATGTTCTTGCATTTCCATTAGGTATCATGGGGTCAACCAGGTCAATTTACCCCATTGGTCCCACATTAAGAAAAGTTGGGGAATCTTTGGAGTTTGCTTGAAGCTCCAGAACAACCCAGGTGCTTTGTGACAATATGGACAGCAGATTGGGTCCAATTTGGACCACTCTTCCAGGAGCTCTGCTAGTGGTGATAGCAACATGGACAGTAAGATGATAGTTTAGAACAGTGGTTCTCAATCTGGGGTCCCCGGATGTTTTTGGCCTTCAACTCCCAGAAATCCTAACAGCTGAGAACAGCTGAGAACCACTGATCTAGAAGAAGTAATGCAGTCTAGACTGCCTGGATTCTAACTGCCTGCTGCAGGTTCAAGGCGGTGCATATGGCTGCCTCTGGGGACCTTCTGGAGCATTTCTGCTATGGACTGACAGATTAACCGCCTATTGTACACATGGCCTTAGGAAAGGAGTACTCAGAGATGATTTTTCCAATTCCTTCCTCTGAAAGGTACCTGTTAGTGGTTGGTGGTATCCCATCTAAGTACTAACCCTTCTTGGCTTTCAAGAACATATGGGAAGCTCCTTCACCATGTGATCCTGTGAAGAAACATGTGTGACATTTGTTTAACATGCTTGGACGTGTATATTCAGATATGCAACATTGCCACTTAGAAGGATTTTTCTAGACATAAAGCATAGCACCTTAATTGTGGAGGAAATTATCAGGGGTCAAAGACTGGGTTGTTTAACCAAGAAGGAACTAATTAGAAATAATTAAAATGTATGTTAATATGACTAGAAATCATTCCAATTTACTAATAGTTCATAATGTATTAGAACAAGATTCGTATAGATTAAGACAAACATATAATGGTGCTTGAAGAGAAAGGCATGATATCATGATGGAGAATGGCACAGGAAATAGACTGGTATTAAACCTAGGTCCACAAGCAAAGCACTCGGTGACATGATAGAAAAATTAAGGGGGAATCTTTCTAAGTTTCCCAGTAAAATTGGGGTAATGGAGATAAAATATTTACAGTACTCCCAGTTTTTCTGTACAGCCCTGATTGTATCAATTGAAATGCTATGTGTAATAAAACTACCTTTTAGTCGGCTAGGCCGAAGCCTGCGTAGCAGTGTTTGGCCTCCTGGCTGTTGTACAGAGAAGGAGGAGGAGTCAGGCTGACTCCTGATTGGGTGTAACAATCAGGGGTGGAGTCAGCTGAATGGAGGGAAGGAGCTGTCTTGTCTGACAGAAGTAGAGAAGAGTCTGAGAGTTAGACAGAGAGAGTTGGATTTTTAGAGCAGGGAACTGACAGAAATGAGAGAACTTTTAGGGAATCCCACCGCTGCCACCAATATAATAAAATTAGAGATTCCTGGGGCAGGGGGGGAAACAACCAATCCCACCGCTGCCACCAATATAATAGGATTAAAGGTTTATCGAGGCAGGGGGGGACAAACACTGTCACACCTCCGCCCTTAGATATAGCGTGGAACAAAAAGGCTGAGCCTAAGTGACTGAAGCACTTGGTAAAAACAGCTGCCACCACCTCAGAATTGCCGGCCTGAGGAACCAAAAAGGGTGTGATTATATAATAAGTAAAAGAATGTTTGAGCACTTGAACTTCAATGGCTGACTGGAGAGTAAAGAATGTATTGAGAGAATGATTTTGAGGGAAACGAATGGATTGAGGCGAACACCAGTTAAAAGTAAACTAATAAAGAGTTTATTTTAACTTGAGAATAACAACAACTCGTTGGAATGAGTGGTACAAAATCTTGATGCAGTTGCAGTAATTTGGTTGCTTGAACACAAACAGTTCTCCTGACAGAATGGCTTTTATATCTGAGAATCTCTTTAAACCACTGTTCTACTATTAGACACAGTATTCCCTGGGATACAGACCCAAGACAAATGGCAATAAGGTATCTGTGAAACCTTTACAAGGCTCACTAAGGCACAGCCCTCCTTTACTAGTTCTTCTAACTCAGTAAAGCTCTGGCTTCCTGCCTTCCCCTTATTCCAAAACCTTAGAGATTCCCTAAAAGTTCTCTCATTTCTGTCAGTTCCCTGCTCTAAAAATCCAACTCTCTCTGTCTAACTCTCAGACTCTTCTCCACTTCTGTCAGACAAGACAGCTCCTTCCCTCCATTCAGCTGATTCCACCCCTGATTGTTACACCCAATCAGGAGTCAGCCTGACTCCTCCTCCTTCTCTGTACAACAGCCAGGAGGCCAAACACTGCTACGCAGGCTTCGGCCTAGCCGACTAAAAGGTAGTTTTATTACACTATGCCTCTCCAAGAAAGAAAGTAGGACAACAGAAAGAAGGTTTATATGACTGTCTTATGGAAATAACTGAGGCCAAAGATAGCTACTGGCTCAATGACTGCTATTTATAAACTCAAACTTGAGATTATCACAATGACTATTGCTCACAACATGAGTAGGATGGAATGATAAAAAAATTGTTCCCTGGTGACTTTTTGAGGACTAGTTACAAAAAAAAAATTGGCAAGAGATACTCAGGGGAATCAGGGAGAGGAATATAAAATTAGGTTTGTCAAGAACATATGATGATGGTCTTGTATCATGCATATAATTCTGCCCTGGCTTTTTCAGTCCCTTCAGAAAAAGAAGCTTCCCCCAGTACATTTACCAAGCTGGAAGAATTTCATTCTAAATTATATAAGCTGTATTTGCAATAACTATATCCCCTTTTTAAAATACAAGTACAAACCCCTTCAGTTCTAATAAATCAATTGTTTAATTTGGTAGTATCAGGGAAAAGCTTTGGTGTGTAGTCATACTGCTAGAATAAAAATAAGTTTATATTGACCTCCCTCAGCAAGACAGCTTTATGAGTAGTGGGAGAACAGATTCATGAATTATTTCTTCTGTTTGTAACCATTTTCTTATCACTTCTTCCCTTTTCTTACCAAAGAAAATTCAGTAAGCAGGGAAACCTGAATTAGTTCCATGATGAATTTTCACTAGTGCTGTCATTCTGAAAGTAACTTGTGGCATGTATTACTGATTCTGTGTGATAAACAAAGTAAATGAGAAAAGAGAGGTTAGTGTGCTGTAACTAAATTTGAGCTCAGTGTCTTGACTTATAAGGTTATAACTTATAACCTTATCATTCATTTAAAAAAAAACTAACAGAAACACACACACCACCGCCCACCCCAATTGGCACCGAGACATTCCACTTTGTCACATTGAGAAATTTCCCAGTTGTAGGACACTTCAGTATCTTTTCAAGTATGGAGAGGCACTGAGCTCATCACATGAGTTAAACTACTTCCGACCATCATGCATAGCCCTCCATGGTTGAAAAGAGGCAGAAGTGTCCTGAAAGGAGGGAATTCTGGCAATTGACCTCATCATATTGAGAAATTTCCCCCTCATAGGACACTTCAGTCTCTTTTCTAGCATGGAGAGGCATGGAGCTCATCACATGTTCCAGGGTTGAAAAGAGGCAGAAATGTCCTGAAAGCAGAAAGCACTAAACATGGGCCAGCAATTGTGTTCAGAGCTCCTGACTCTTATCACTTTACTCCCATGTTTACAACTAAAAAAACAGGTGTGATGGGAACCATCAAAAGTTTTCCATCCTGTTTCACTGCCCAACCATCTGCAGTCTCTTTAATCGTATGGGCTTTGATGGAGAAGCATAGAATCACATAGAAAGAAGTGGTTTTAAATGGCTGTCAGTCTCCTTTAATGTAAGGGGCTGTGGGCAGGGCAAGGAATCTCTTGGTTTTTTGATACTGTTGTTTCTCCTAATTAAAAACAAAAAAGTAATACTGAACTTGTGATTGCCAGCTCTCAAGTTTCCATGTGTGAGTGTAATGGGAAGGCAGAACATGAAACAGGACTGCTGACAATATAAGTGGGGCGATTCTCGACTCTTAAAGGGACACTCACCCATGCTTTCCCCTCTCAAGGTGATGAGGTGGATTAACAGGTAGCAGAAAGAAACCTGTCCAACCCTGGCAAGTCCAACGCTTATGTTTAAGTACATCTACTGTGTGTTCCCTGAAATAAAATGAACAAAAAGCCCATTGTCTGTGTTTGTTAAGCATGCAATTGTCCTCATGGTGACCTCATTAAAAAAAATTACAGACAGAAGGAGAACAGCTTTCCCTTGGCTTTTAAATTTTCAGCATGCTCTGGAATCAAAATTAAGATTTTTTTTTCTCACTCTCTCAATATGCAGGTTATTTTTAAGAATCTCAAGCATTTTGAATAGCTTTTTTATATTCATTTATTTAAAAAAAGATCTTTGGAGTGTGTGACATTTAAAAAGAGAAAAAAGGTGTAGAATGTCTTTACTGAATCACAGAGTAGTGGTATGCTGCTGGCATTTTTCTCTCATGATGTCGCTATATATGTGTGTGCACACATACACACACACACATATCCCCATGTCTCTTCCAGCAGCTCCCAAACATTGTTGGTCTTAGGACTCTTCAGAAGACATTTAGCATGATCTGTTATTTGTTTGCTCTTGGTATTGAATATTTACCACGTTGTTATTTTGCTGGAAACTGCTCTGTGTCCCCTCAGAGAGATGGGGGGGGGGGGTTATAAGTTACGTATTATTTATTTATTTATTTTCAGCAGGATGCAGATTTGTTTAGTCAAATTATCATAGAATCACAGAAATTGAAGAATTGGAAGATATCATTCCAAGTTCATCCAGTCCAGCCTCCTTCTGCCATGCAGGAAGACACAATCCAAACCCTCCTGACAGATGGCCATCCAGCCTCTGCTTAAAAACCTCCAGAGAAGGAGTCTCCCCCACACTCTGATATACCCTGGATCATTTTATGCTAATTCAAATACATCTCCCAGTTTCCTATATAATGTCTAGTTTGGGAGTATATTTTCCTCTTGATGTTTTATGAATAATATCCCAAATGTCTTTTCTCAAGACTTGTACAAGAATGAGAAAAAAATTCAAAAGGAAATATGGAATCAACATTAAAAAAAACCACTACCTATGAATCACTCTTGCTAGAAAATGCTGAATTGTGTAGGCAGTAACTACATACCTGAGAGAAATAGTTGTAGCACAAAATAGTTATTACAGACACTTTAAATAAAATATTACTTGAATTAATGCTGAGCTTTTTTGGCTAAATGACCTCACCAAAATTAGGGTGTGCATTATCTTATCTTGAGTCAAAGCAAAAGGGGAAGTTGCTTCAGGAGCATCTGAAGCTCCTATGTGAGGGAGGTCATCTCTAATTTAATTCCCATATCTCAATAGTATGCAATGCTGGGATTTGTAGTTTGGTGAGACATCAGCAATCTTTGGCAGAGAAGGCTCAAGACCTTGTAAAACTACATGATTTCTTAACATTGAGCCAGGATTGTTAAAGTGGATTTATTTCACAGGATAGATTGCTGAATGTTTCGGTGTTCTAATAATTGTTTATAGTGAAGGGATTATAAAAAGGCATCAAGTATAATGCACACTTTTTAAAGCCAAATTACAAGATGTGCACTTTTTGCCACTGTAAATACTTTTTTTTTTCCCTTCGGGATTTTGAAAATTGAGGTGCCCACTAGAGTCAGTGGTGAATTAGACTCAAGTAAATATGGTAGTTAGTTTCATGTAGTATTTAAAATCCATTTTAAATTTGATTTTTAAAGATTTTTTTCATTGAATGTCTACAATGCTTTTGAGCAGGGGTCTTCAAACTGAGGCCCGTGGGCCAGATACAGCACTCCAAGGTCATTTACCCAGCCCTCACTCAGGGTCAACCTAAGTATGACATGACTTGAAAGCACACAACAACAACAGCAATCCTATCTCATCAGCCAAAAGCAGGCCCACAGTTCCCACTGAAATATGAATAAGTTTATATTTGTTAAAATTGTTCTTCATTTTAATTATTGTGTTGTTTTTAAGTGTTTTTTTTGCACTACAAATAAAATATGTGCAGTGTGCATAGGAATTCATTCGGTTTTTATTTTCTTCAAATCATAATTTGGCCCTCCAACAGTTTGAGTGACTGTGACCTGGCCATTTGTTTAAAAAGACTGAGGACCCCTGCTTTTGAGGAATCCTGGGGTTCCATGGAACCCAGTTTGGGAGCTGCTGGTCTATTCAATCAGTACCAAATGTAATTTGAGTTCACTGGACTTAAACCAAAATGCAAATGGGAACAGATCTGCACCCTCAAATCAGTCCTATTTACTTACTAGGAGCAAATCCAACTAAATAATAAATAAATAAATAAATAAATAAATAAATCCAACTAAACTGAGTGGAAATGAATTCTGAGTTGATGTGTATAGGATTACACTGTATAGTTTACATTGCCGTTTATAGTAGATAATGCTGGAAGACTTTTTCTTCTTTTTTTGTAATACCAGTATTCCCCCAAAAACTTGCTGCTGTACATCTTTTACCAAAAGTGAACTGGGTGGTGTCTGGGAACAGGATTTTTTCTGTGGTTGCACTCGTCTTGTGCAATATCATTGTGGGACGCAGCCGGTTTCATCTCTGAGACATGTGTTATTTCCTGCTACTGCGTTCCAAAGATCTATGCTGCTGTTGTAGACTTCCTACAATAAATAAGAAATTTCTTTATCCTACAAGATCAAAAGACAAGCAAATACTTTGACATATGCTCCAGTATTTTCTTTTTTGCTACAAAATACTGTTCAGAAATTGTGATCTGTGTGCCGATTACTCAGGCCCACTCTTTTTAGTAGCTATACTCTTAAAATGATCAAAGATCTGTAAAGCATGCCCTATGAGGAGCTGCTTAAAGAGCTGGGGATGTTTAGCCTGCAGAAGGGAAGGTTTAGAGGAGACATTATCCTCATGTTTAAATATTTGAAAGGATATCATAAGGAAGAGGCGCAGGCTTGTGTTCTGCTGCCCTGGAGACTAGGACTCAGAGCAATGGCGTCAAACTACAGGACTCACTGACTGTGAGAGCTGTTCAGCAGCGGAACTCTCTGCCCCAGAGTGTGGTGGAGGCTCCTTTTTTGCAGGCTTTTAAACAGAGGCTGGATGGTCATCTGTTAGGGATGCTTTAATTGCACTTTTCCTGCATGATGGCTCATGTGGTCTCTGCCAACTCTAGGATTCTATGAAACTTTGCTCAGCTTTGTGCTTTTAAAATAAACTGCAATTGGTTTTGTCACATGAAGAAACAAGGATAAAAATACCTATGAAATAAGATCCCTTATTCCTTGACCCTGGCTGCATCCACACTGCAGAGTTATAGCTGTCTGACCCCACTTTAACTTCCATGGCGCCCTGCTACGGAACTCAGGGATTTGTAGTTTTGTGAAATGTTTTCTCCTTCTTTGGCAAAGAGTTCTGGAACCATAGCAAACTGCAGATACCAGACTTCCATGGGATGGAGTTATTCCTGTTAAAGTGAGGCCATTAGGAACTATTCACACTGCAGTATTATCTCAGTTTGACACTGCTCTAATTGCAAGGCTGCCCTGATACCCTTCTCAAGACAGTTGGGGGAGAGGAAAGGGCACTGGCATTATGTTTTTTAAAAAAGGCGAGAAAGTGGTTGACTTTGATTTATGGCAATCTTATGAATGAGAATACCAAGGGGGTGTCTACACTGTTGAATTAATGCAGGTTGATGCCATTCTAACAGCCACGGTTCAATGCTATAGAAGCACGGGAATGGTAGTTAGTTGAGGCATCAGCACTCTGGCAAAGAAGGCTAAAGACCTTGCAAAACTACAACTCCATAGCAATTAAAGTGGTGTCAAAATGCAGTGATTCTACAGTGAATACTGATGAGGCAACCTTATCATAGAATCCAATCCAACCAAGAAGCAGGAAAATTGCTGTCACACTCCTGAGCAGAGAGTTCCACTGCTGAGCGGCTCTCACAGTCAGGAAGTTTTTCCTAATGTTCAGGTGGAATCTCCTTTCTTGTAGTTTGAAGCCATTGTTCCGCCTCCTGGTCTCCAGGGCAGCCGATTTCACAAGGATTTTTTTTCTTTTGCTCTCTCCCGATGATTGACAGAAGGCGCGCCTCTTTGCTTCATCATAGAGGGCTGAGGAATGCCCCCTCCCCTTCGACTCTTGCGTCACGGGCTACGTCAGCGACTACCTGCTGCGGCGGCCCCTCCCAGCGACGTTCCTCTGGCTCCGCTGTCAAGGCAAAGCGGCCAATGCGCAGCTGGGGAGGTCTGGACGCCGGTGACGTCAGAGGCCGGGCTCACGTGACCAAGCCTCTTTTCCCCCCGCCCGCAGTGTCACTCGCTTATTCCCGAACCTTTAGCCCCGCCCAATCGCCGTTCTGTCCCCGCCTCCCGGGCGCGCTGATTGGCTGCGGCTCGGCCGCGTGTTGGCCAGCGCCCCCCTTTCAGTCGAGGAGCCACGCGCGGCGGCCTGAGATTGGGAAGGGCGCGGGCGCGAGGGGAGAGCGTCAGTGCGGGTCGCCTTGGGAACGGGCCGGGGCCGTGCGGACGGGCGCCTCGCCATGGCGGCGGCCGTGGGGGCCCAGGGTGGGGCCATGGGCCCGCTGGTGGGAGCCATCGACCAAGGGACCAGCTCTACCCGCTTCTTGGTAACCAGGAGGGCGGGGAGAGGGAGGGAAGGAGGCTCTGGGGTCCTTCCTGAACGGAATTGAAGGTTTGGATACTACACCCAAATATGCCTTCAAAATAATAAAAGGGAGAGAAACATTGACATTAATGTAACCTCCCTTCCTTCCTTATAATCACCCAAATCTAAAACTGTGCTTGCCTTCAAGTCTCCTGTCCCTCACGTATTTTATAGGATTCTCTTGAGAAAGATCATTTAGCTACTTCTGCCTAGTGTGCCTCAGTCTTCACTGTGGAATTAATGCAGTTTGACAACACTTTAGCCGCCATGGCTCAATATTATGGATTTATGAGAGCTGTAGTTTTACAAGCTCTTTCTGCCAAAGAGGAGCCCCTGATGGCACAGTGGGTTAAACCTCTGAGCTGCTGAACTTGCTAACCGAAAGGCTGCAGGTTCGAATCTGTGTAGCGGCGTGAGTACCCGCTGTCAGTCCCAACTTCTGCCAACCTAGCTGTTTGAAAACATGCAAATGTGAGTAGATCAATAGGTACCACTCTGGCGGGAAGGTAACGGCGCTCCATGCAGTCATGCCAGCCACATGACCTTGGAGGTGTCTACGGACAACACCGGCTCTTTGGCTTAGAAATGGAGATGGGCACCAACCCCCCGGAGTCGGCCACTACTGGACTCAATGTCAGGGGAAAACCTTTACATTAACAAGGTATCCAATGGCAGATCTCTTCTTTGGGATACATCCACCTGGCATAGTTGGAGTGTGTTCTCCTTTGCAAAGGCATAGTTGTGACTATGTGCGACTGTTTTGGGCCAACCACGATCCTTGTATTCCTTACAAAACTATGATTACCTGTGCAAATAGATTCAGCAGAACTTAATTCTTCTCTCTCCTGACTAAAGCATGTGACATTTGTGTCTGTGATGAAGCTGTGTATTTTTCACTCAAGATATCATGGAGAAGGAAACTGGCTTCTCTTGAATTAGAAGGATTGTTTTCTTATAAATTAGAGTAAGGAACTTTTGACTGTCTGGATCTTGTTGAACAGCAACTTTCATCATCTCTGCCTAACTTACTCAACTGTGAAAAGTCATAGCATGGCAGTCTGGCAACGTTTGGAAAGCAACAAGCTCCCCATCTCTTGTACTGCTTTGACCTTTCTGTGCTAGGAGAGTCAGCGGAGAGGATAGGGTTTATTTCTGAAGTCCAGGTTATGGTGGATGTAAACAGAGTAATTAGTCTTTCTCTTATGCTAATAGTGTATCTGTGCTTAAAGGTGGTAAATCCATTCAGTATGTCTAATTAGAATATATCGTCTAAAGCCTGTGAGTTATAGAACAGGATAGTTCCACTGGTGAAGCAATATATTTGTAAAATCTAAAAACTTCTCTCAGTGTTATTTTCCCCCCATTCTTACACTACCAGTGTTGTCCTAAATTGCTTAATCAAGGCTGTTGGCAATTCTGTTGTGAAAGTGCTCCAGGGAAGTATTGCTTCATCCAGAGATCACTTTGCACTTTTCATAGTTGTGTATAATAGACTTCTGGCGTCCTACTGAGAAAATCAAAAGCGAGACACAATGTCTGCTGATGGACAATACATGTAACATGTTCAAGTTTATCCAACCATGTTTTTTAGTCTGGGACAGCATAAGGAAGGGTTAACACCCCTGTAACATTTGTCTTGCTATCTGTGCCCCTGTTCAGAAGATTTCACCTCACTTTCCTTGGAACAATTTGTAAACTTGAGGTTGTCATGGAAATAAAGATTGCTGATAAAGTTTCAGTGGATTTTCCCAGGATAACTCTTCCAGGAGTGAATTTCCATTTCTAGGAGTAGGTTTCCTCTCACTTCCTGTTATCTCACTGCCATTCTTAACTAGGAATTGTATGTAAGTCAGATGTTTCCCATTCAGGGACCATCTGTATATACAAAGTTTGAGAACCAGTGTGGTGTTGTAGTTTGAGCATTTGACTACAATTCTGGACTCCAGTGTTTGAATCCCCATTCAGCCATGGAAACCTCTGGGTGACCTTGGGCAAGTCCCACTTAGCATCAGAGGAAGGCAAAGGTTCTGAGCCAATCTTGCCAAGAAAACTCCACGATAGGATTGTCATAAATTGGAAATGACTTCAAGCCATATGACAACAGTAACAAAGTTTGTATATGTTAAGGTCACAGTTGCTAAATCAAGTTTTGTAGTTATAATTCTGTGTTCACATTTCCCATTTAAATTGGAAATGCTGACTTCAAGCATGCATAAAACATGCTTTTTGCACATTGACTATTTCAAAGGCTCTGTTGATCATTACTAGAAGTAAATGGAAGTCTGCACATATTTTTTTTAAGTTAGAAGATTTTAAAAGACTTCATCAAACTCCTATTGCTTATTTCATGTTTCTAAAATCCTCTTGGACTATACTACATCACTCTCCTCGCTATCACCATCTGTTTTTAAACAGAACATAAGGTCATACAAGATCTGGATAAAGTTCAGGAATCTTGTTGTAGGAGAGGTTATCAAAGCTTGCCAAGGCAAATAGCTTTCAGGGACAGTCTAAAGTCCCTGCTGCTGGGATGACAGAACAGTTCAGAGAAATGTGTAAAAGGGACATAATACAATGGTATGTGGTAAAATAGTGAGTTTGTCATTATAAGTAAATGCTAAAGCTTCCTTCTGGCTTAATTAATTTTCATGTTTCTTTGGCTTCTTTTGAGAATTCTACAGAAATGTGTTTTTGTATAATTACTATTATATAGTGACTTTCATATTCCTGCATCTGATGAAGTAGATTTAAGTCTACAAATGCTTATGCCCTCAACAACTTTCTCTCCATCTCAAAGATGCTATATGGGCCCTTTCACACAGGCATATAAGAATATCAAGGCAGATAATCCACAATACCTGCTTTGAACTGAATTATCTGAGGCAGAGCTAGCAAATAACTTGTTTCAAAAAATTGAAGTGGCAGGAAAAAGCTGATTTTGATGGGGATTTGCTTCCCTGCATATTAGTTGGCACAGGTTTGCACCAACATTTCCTCCTGTCTCCTTAGATAGAAAGAAGCAGACACCACCTGTTGTTTAGAGAGAGCATCTCCCTTGAAAAGAGTTAGGTGTGGCTCGTGCTACTTTGGAATGGAGATAAATCAGCTGTATACACCCCTAGATAATAATTAACTGCTATTAAGTGTTCTTGGAAGAATCTACCCTTTAGAAGGTTCTGTTTATTCTGACCTTTGGAAATGAGACTGATACACTACATAAACTAAAAAGAAGACAAGAGAATCTAGAATGAAGTGAAGCTTGGTAAATTAAATGAATAATACGTTTAAAAAATTTTACAAACTTTTCGAATAGAATGAGAGCCAGTGGGGTGTAGTGGTTTGAAAACTGGTTTGAGAATTGGACTACAGTTCTGCAGACCAGGTTCAAATCCCTACTCAACCACGTAAACCCACTGGGTGACCTTGGAGAAGTCACATATGTTCAGCTTCAGAGGAAGGCAAACACTCCCTGCTTCAGAAAACCACATGATTTACTCATCTTAGGGCCAAAGGTTGAAGATGAACAACAGTATCTGTACTTCTTTCTGTCTCAAAGTCCTAACAAAAAGCTATGATTATGCAGAATATATATTTTAGTGAACCTTTCTTGGTTTGTGTTTATCCGAAAGGGTTCTTTCGGTAGTATGCTATCAACAGATGACACTTTACTGATAATTTTGAATACAATCCTATATATTTGTATATAGAAATAAATCCTGCTGAGTTCAGAGATTTGCATGAAAGGGAATATAGGATTGTAGATACCAATGAATAGTGATTTGGGGCACTCTAAAAGAAAGAGATGTAGAAAATTGCATCCTTCCACCTTGTTTCTGCGGCACTGTTGTTTTGTTAGACTATGCATTAGCTACAGATTGCAATAGTTACAGGATCTTATTAATATACTGCAAGTCAAAACTTTAATTTCACATTCTTCCATTCCCATCATATAAAATGAATCCAGGTTTTGCAAATATCTTGAAACATCAATCAAAGATATAGGTATGCCTACAAAGGGGTATGTGTCCCATAGCAGCAGTTGTTCACAGCAAGTGTCAGATTGTTGGGACTCTTACTCTGCCCACATTTCAACCTACGTCTCAACAAGTCTGAACTTGGATCTGCACTGATCAAGAAATCATTAATAGTATTTTGCCATCTTAATTATGTACTAACACTTATCACTAACTTATTAGAGCCACAGCAGACTAGGCATCAGTTCAAGATCAGCAAGTGTGGGTGTCAGATACAGAGCTTGCTAAGTCTGTTTTCAAATCAAATTGTGTAATTATTTAGATATGATCTATGGTTACATCCCTGGGTTCTTTCTGTTAAAACATGGCAGTTCTATAAAATTATCTAGCCTTTATGAATCAATCAGTTATGTTAGCAGACTCCCCGTGTCTCTGCTTACCTGAGACTCAATTGTATCCACTCTCAATATTTTGTGCTATTGTTTGTTTGTGTGTGTGTCAAAATAAAATAGTTATCAAACGTTGTTCCTTATATTGACAGTTCTTATATGATGACACATCCTGAACAAGACATTTTATTTCCACTGGTTGGACAGCTCCATGCTATGGTTCAGTTTAGCCCCCAGATAGAGTAGTTTGTTAGTGATTCTCCATTGTTTGAAATTCAGCTGATCAACCAAACTCAGAAACAATGTCTGTTAAATGTTGCTTTTTCTTCATTTCCTTTACTGCCCCTTCTTTTTGTCTCATGCTGTGCATGAGCTGTCTTTATTTCACCACCCTTTTTGTCTATAATCCTGTCTGGGTTGGGCTCCTGAAGCTATTAGTGGAAATGATTTGATACATCATCATTTCATAGCATTGCAGAACTACTTCATGAGATTGAAAAAGCCATCATATATTCAAGATCCCTAAAGACTGTCTTTGTAACTATACTTTTAGAACAGTCAGTGGAATCCTGTATGATCATGCCATACTATATATCAGAAAACAAAAGTTGTATTTGTGGGGCACTTGATCTGTTTTTAATGTCACTGTCATCACTGAAATCTGCTTCCAAGTAAATGTTTAAGATGAAGTTCCTGCCACTCCCATTAACTGTGGCATTCCAAACTGGTTTGGTGAAATGTTATGTTCTATTGTTAACAGGTTTTTAATGCAAATACATCAGAATTGCTGAGTCACCATCAAGTAGAGATTCAGCAGAAATTCCCCAAAGAAGGGTAGGTTTTCCCCATTTCTTAAACATTTGCCATTCAGTAATGTGATATGATTAAATGTTGTGGGTCTAAAAGATTCACTAAGCTATGTTTCTTAGCAGATTATTTGTTAGCAACTGAAGTTGATGTTTGTAAGATGTCATCACGGTCATAGAGGAAACATCCTTCCTTATGGTAATTTGTATCCATATTTGCAGCAAAAATCCAGCTAACTAATTTTGATCTTTTTTTGTGCTTCTTTTCTTTTCAAGATGGGTAGAACAAGATCCATTGGAAATACTTCAGTCTGTTTATGAATGTGTGGAAAGGACGTGTGAAAAACTAAACCAGCTAAATGTAGACATTGCCAATATAAAAGGTATTACTGGGTCAGGGCATTGATTGGGGCGAGAGGAACTCATGGAGGATTTCCCATGCCAAATTTAGAGATCAAGAGAAAAGCATTGTTCTTTATATTCTTTTAAAAAAACCCATTTGGATTAAAAGTGCTATGTAAAGAAGTGGCCAAACTATTACAGTGATACTTCATTCTGAAATAAGATGATAAAACGTTTACATGGTTTGTTATGAATATGGTTTGCCAGGTTATCTTTTTTTACTGTCATTCCTTGGGCATTAAACAACAATTTGTTTGTCGTATGTACAGTTTAGTCATTTCCTTTTAAAGACCTGTGTTTTTAGCTTCCATTTCCAGAAGGCAGCTTTTGGGGAGGGGGATATAATTAAATCTTAGATTCTCATTCATCTCCTAATACGTACATACAAGTAGTTGGTAATTGTATTGTAATCAAAGTAGTTAAAGAATGGGCACTGCTTTTCTTTGGATAAGACAACCTTGCTGAATTCTTTTGACTTTCTTAATCCTTTTACCTATCTTGTATCCACATTCCAAATAGTCTCTCAATCCTCAGGGGTGTGTGGTTTTTTGTTTTTGTTTTTTGAGGGGAAGTGTGGGGGGGGGAGCTGTAGTATGAGGGAGAGGAACCAATAAAATCACATTGCATGATAGTAGTGCCTCTCATTTCAATCCAACCCAAAGGATGAAAATACTAAAATTTATTTTATTCCCTTAAGCTGTTGGAGTCAGCAATCAGAGAGAGACAACTGTGGTGTGGGACAAACTAACTGGAGAGCCTCTCCATGATGCTATTGGTAAGTAGGAAGGTTGTCTTTCACTATATTCCATGCTAACCTTTTAAAAATGTTTTAAATGATGCAGTAGCTTCTCTCTTTCCTATAGTTACGTTATATGCTTTCTGTAGGTCACTAAAATAAATAAACTTTGTCTCTTTATATATTAGCCTCTATTCTTTCTTCTTCTATGTTAACACTTTTTAAAATACTATTTTATTTCTCAGGGGCTTTAGGACATTCCATATTTACTTTTCCCTTTAGCCTAATTTTGTTTTTCTATTTCACTAATACCTGCATGAGAAAGCCCCCTGCTGAATTTTCATGGAGTCATTGTTGCTTTCTTCTTGGTGTCTGCTATAGTTGGATGTAGTTACAAGGAGGGAGCCAATTGCCTTAATCTTCATGGCTAGATTTCCAAGAACAGTCTAGGGTTTATCTAAGACTGATGGGTGAGGTCTTTACAGTAAGATTCAAGTATAGACAGGAAAAGGATCTGAGAGTATATGGTGTAGTTATATCTGAAAGATAAAGCAGTATTGGGATTGGTTAGTGCCTCAATGGTATACCTCTTGGAACCACTGCTAAATAAACCTGGAATAAATCTTAAGCTTATTTGTTATTCTTCTGGGAGATTGTAAAAAGTTTGTGTAACATAAATTCTATTTATTAAATAATTAAGCAGTTGCACTGCTCTAAATAAGCTTATAGCATTGGAGAGGCACTTCTAGAATGCCATATGAGAGGAAATGTCTAAAATCAAAGCCTGTATTATTGATAGTGTCGTTGTTTATTGTTGATGTGATATTGCTTATGTTGTAAATTGTACCTGGTTTTATATGTTGTACACCGCCATGAGTCGCCCTAGGGCTGAGAACTACAAGTGCAGTAAATAATAAATAATAAATCCAATTATTCATCCTAATTAGAGTACACCCATTTTGTCACTGAAAGTAGAATAAGTGCTAACCTTTCAATGATTCATTGAGACAATGAATTATCTTCTGTTTGTGACTAATCATTGGATTTGTGCCCGTGCATGGAATGTGATACCATGGCAAGACCAGAGCAGGACATACACAGTTTTAATGATATGGATTCTAATGCTGTTCTTCTCCCTTACTAATGCATTTTTATAAATCTTAAGTATATGGAACTCTTTACTTGGGGCTAGGAGGGTGGTGGGGGGGAAGGGACATGCTAACACATACATGGGTATGTGTGAACCTGATGAAGTTGTACATGAGTAATTTAGGTTTTATACTTTAAAAATGATAGCTAACTTGCAGTTTAATTGATATTCAGTGTTTCTTACAGTTCAGTACCCAAGATGGCTTAAAACAAATTAAAACAAAAGTTTAGCTACAGGCTATTTCATGTTCAAGTTTAAAAGACATTAAACAATTCTGTTAAAGTACTAAAACAGTTTAAATGTGTATTAAAGTAGAACAGCTTTATAGGATAAAAGCAACTTGCTCATTTGAAAAACATTTGCTTTGCTAAGTTAAAAGTTGATGGTCTTAAATAAATGTGTATTTGAGTGTTGGTAGAAACAGAGCAGACGAGAGACCAATCAAGTTCCTACAGTAAGGAAATCCATAAATTGAGAGCAGCTGCTGAGATGCTCTCCCATGTCTTCACCAAATGGATCGGAAATCATGGCAAGACAGAAATAGGGTCATATCATGAGATATGGTATTTCAGATAGTCTGGGCCCACACTGCATGAGGCTTTCAGGGTCATAGCCAGCACTTTCAATTAGACTTGGAACATACTGATAGCCAGTGAAGTTGTTGCAATGTGGGAGTTATGTATAACTTGTTTAAAATGTTTTGCACAAAAGCCTTCACCTACCACTAATACTTGCTTATGATTTATAGTATGGCTTGACCTTAGAACCCAGCCTACAGTTGAGAGACTGCTTAAACGAATTCCAGGGCAAAATAAGTCCTTTTTAAAGGTAAGGTTGGTTTTTAAAATATTGAGAAGTGTTGTATTGTTGTGGAACTTTACCAGACATGATAATCCCTCTGACAACAGTCAAAATAAGATATGCTTCATATGAATTCATTTTTCATTTGTGGATTCAACAGCTGACAACATTCAATGAAGTCTTGAGATAAGGAAGTTTTAAAAGTTTTATTAATAGGTTGTATCACTAATACAAAGGATTAACAATAAAATCCTATCCATGTCCCATTGCATAATTGAACATATGATTACAGTCTAAAATATTTATATTTCAATTTTTGCTAAAGTAGTAAGAAGTAGGATAGAAGATGTGATCTGTCCAATGAGCAAAAATGTGAAATTATCTGTTTCACTGTATATATTGGCAAAGGCTATTTCAGCATAAATTCACTCACTTCAAATACATGCCATAGCTGCTTATCAAATGCATAAGTGAATCAATAATTCTGTTTAAGTGATCACTGTAGAAATTGTTTTTGCCACTTTGAAAATAGCCAATATAAAAACATGACATTCTGTCAGTATGCTCCCTCAATCTATGTATTGACTGTGCAAACATGAACAGGAGCTTAGAAGAATTTCTGCATCCTTTATGGTGTGGTGGATGTTCAAACTATATTTTTTCTTGATCTTTGTACATGTAGCATTTGCAGAATTGACATGTAATGAGAAATGAGACTCTAAACATTATCTTTTTCATGATGCTTATACTGGAGGCAAATGTTCTTTAGCAGATTTATTCAAAGTATTTATATGTTTATGCCCTCACTAACTTTCACTCTTGCAGAGTAAAACTGGTCTCCCACTTAGCACATACTTCAGTGCGGTGAAACTTCGTTGGCTTCTGGACAATGTGCCAAAGGTCAAGCAAGCAGTTTTGAACCGGAGAGCTCTGTTTGGTACTATTGATTCATGGCTGATATGGGTAAGTTTTCAATATATTGAAACAAATGTCTTTGTTTCTGTTTCCTCTCAGCTGGAATCCAATCACCTTGAGGCTTATACAAAGATAGAAATTATTTCTGCTGTCAGATTGCAGACACATTCATGTGCCATAATCTGTGAACATGATTAGTTGAGGAATATATTAAATTTGGACAAAATGGGGAAGCATATCAGTTATAGTAATGTGGGAAGTTCTCATGTTCACTAAACTAATATCATAAAAGTTTTGCAGTGCTAGAATGTAGTTTCAGTCAATAGTTACCTAATGCATATATCAGTGAATGTATAAATGAGAAAGATCATGTCCACTGCCTTAGCATCTGCTCATTTGACATAACAACAACAATAATGACTCAAGACAGGGCACAACATAGTTAAATTGTATTATAACGCTAAAACACATTCCTTAAAAAGCAGTGAGGCACAAAAAGCAAAGAAAAACTTAAATGTGTATAGCTTCGCATCTCAGTTGGAACCTTGATCCCAAACTGTCTGATTTTGTGGAAACACCCTTTCACGCTAATGCTTTGTGCAGCTTTTGGAGACATTAACAGTGGGCATAATGTGGTGTGGAGGCTCCTTCTTTGAAGGTTTTTAAACAGAGGCTGGATGGCCATCTGTCGGGGTGCTATGAATGCGATTTTCCTGCTTCTTGGCTGGTGGTTGGACTGGATGGCCATTAAGTCTCTTCCATCTCTATGATTCTGCAGTTCTGCTTCTCTGGTATATGCACTGAATGCATTATGAAGGAGTTGTATGTATGTTTGTAGCTGTTTGTGTATACAAGTATAATAACTGAGCAGCTCCAAGAAAAAAAAAGAAACAAACATTTTCAGGAGTATACCAGCTATTTGGGAATTGTTTATGTGTTTAAGTTTATTTCTGTTTATCTCTCTATTCATGTGATAGGGTGGTTTTTTTACAGATAGCAATAGCAAACATGTACTGTACATGATCTTCAACTTCTGCTACTAATTTGGTCATATATAGATACCTGGTTTTACTTAACTTTCCCCTATTGTTATCTTTATTCAGAGTTTGACAGGTGGGAAAGATGGAGGTATCCACTGCACTGATGTGACCAATGCCAGTCGAACAATGTTGTTTAACATTCATTCATTAGAATGGGATGAGGAACTTTGCAAGTAAGTTGTTCGTCTGTGCAGCTCCCCAAGTAGTAGAAAATTGTTTACTAGTTTGTTTATTTTCAGAAACTAAATCTGATTTGCTGATTAATAGTTGGAAGTAAGTTCCATTAATGCAACGGAATTTAATAGTTCTTTTTCAGAATCACATGTAGTAAAACTTGAAATGGCCTGAACTTGAGTTTGAATAACATATTGCAGGAAAAAACTGGTGTTGCTAATGTTCACCTCTTCCTTGGAGGAAGCGCCAAGCTCTTACCTTGGCCCAAGCTTGGTAGATGTCATTAGCATCTCAATGAAGTACAGCTTAACTGATTGGGTGACTTCTACAGTAAATTTGCTCATGCCTGTAACTGTTCAGACGTACAAGCCAGCATGAATTTGTCAAGGCCGAGCAAATTATTCTCTTTGACTAAGAGATATAGATCAACCCTCAATGGGATTCGTTTATGAGAGACTATCATAAAATAAATCATCTGATCTAACCGTGGTGATGATATCAAATAGAAGCATGATGGTGTAGAAATTTAAAGACAAAGTAAATGCAACTATTTTTATATTGTAGACTTTATCATTTACCTTGCCCCAGCCCTCTCTCAGTGAGCATAAATGAATGATTTTGCACCAATCTCTAAAAATATTCTTTTTCCAGGTTTTTTGAAATTCCTATGGAAATACTTCCCAAAGTGCGGAGTTCCTCAGAGATTTATGGACTGATGGTATATTTACATATTTACTATTTTCTCAAGTGCTTCTAGTTAGCTGCATCTTTAAGAAATGAGCTTGCTTAATCTGCATCAAGGAAATGATGCAGATTAAGCAAAAAAAAATCACAAGCAAATAACCAACAAATTTTAAACTCATGCTAAACTTGTACAAGCTTAAGTATATTTACATTGTGAAAATGTAAAATGTTACAGTTGTATTTGTTACAAGTTACATTTTGTGAAATCAGTTTTGCTTACACAAGTTTATGTAATCTAAATTGGAAAAATAGGGGGATTATTTTGTTTGCATATGGAATTTATTTTGAACTTGCATGGAAATTCAATTAATCTCTTCTTCAGGTAATTTAGATGCAGTGCCTACAAGATTTTAAAAAACAGACATCCAGCATTAGAGTCATGAAAGATGTATGGCTTTAGATGGTTCATTTTGGAACTGGAATTTGATAGGTGTTAAGGATTAGGGATTTATATGAGGAAGTAATTGGTTAAGGGCCTTGAGATGGGCTATCAGCCTTTGAAACTGTGAACATGTTTGTGTTTCCTCCTCTTTCCCACTTCCCTTCTTGCTGACTAGAAAATCTCTCCTACCTTGGTGAGTAGGATTTTGTTAGGATGCCAGCCCGTCACATCTTCATCCATTCTGCTCAGATACAGTGCATTTCCTCGGGGAAGCCCCATTCCTCTCTAAAAGGGAATTAAGCTAGGTGAACTTTTTTTAAGTTGATGCATTTTTGTTTAAGGTCTGCAGAGAAGTGTGCAGCTCCCTTTTTAAAAAAAGAAAAGAATGGCAAATTACTGTGCATTAGTACTTCAAAGAAAACATTTTAAAAGCCCCAAATGGAAATGTACTGGCTGTATGGTATGCATGGCTTCACTGAACTCAGGTGCTGCTGCTGAATGTGCAAGCACATACAATTGGTAAAAACAAGCTGTTTAGGAATGGGAGGAGTGGGTGGGCAATAGATTCTGGCATGCCTGGTTGTTTGCAGGAACACAACGGCATATTTCTTCTGGCTTTTTGAGGAAACCTCACATAGTTTCACAACACCAATAGCATGACCTTTCAAAATAAAATTCGTTGTCTTTTTCTATCTAATTTGTTACAATCACTCTTGCACTATATAATATTCACAAACCTCCCATTTTTAAGCATAATGTTTTCTGCATATTGTAGGTCTGAGTTGGTATTTTGTGTACTATTCAGTTGGTACCAAAACCAGCTGTTACTCTGTTTTGATTAGTAGCAAAAGTCCGTATTCTACTTTGATGTGGAGATAGATGGGTTTACCTAATCCTTTTATTAACTGGAGTTCAGGTAGCCAGTGTGTCTTAACAAAACAAAAGCGAGTCTGTCACCTGAAGTGGGACAACAGAGGTTACTGATTTGCTTATATAATTTGCACTTGGTAATGTATGTGCATTGATTTAAAAAATAGAAATACCTACTGTAATTTAAATACTGACTTAATTAATCTCAGTCTGGTTTCAGGTGCAACATGAAAGTCCTTGTTCTCCCTCATATGATTCAATATCTGTCTGTCTCTATATATTTAAATCTTAATTTAGACCTGTTCCTATATATGTAAACCTATATATGCCTTTAAATCAAGTATGTACTCTCGAAAGTAGGATGCATGGCTACTCTTAACTGGGTTTGCTGGGCGAGGGAGGAGGGGGGCAGCTATTAGTGACCAAAAATAATGAGGTGGGCTTGGGAGAAAAGGAGAGACTATATATTTGCCCAGTTGCCAATGCTTTGCAGTCCTTAAAGTTTTATTACAACTTAAATCAGCATTTACTCTTCTGGATCTCTCCATCTCACCTCAAGCAGTTTCCAATTCAGAGGTCCTACATTAGTGTGTGATTTGTGAAAGTGATACTGCATAGTGTTCCCACTCTACAGTAGTATCAGTGGGCATATACAGGTGGTGTCAATTTGTCATGGTCATAGGCCACATATTTTAACAAGAATCCATCTGGTTTCTTTCAAAGTAATAACTACAGGCAAAGTGTCATCATACGAATCAGTAATGCCGGGATTTGTAGCTATTTATGACTTCTAGAGCATTCTACCCATTTTTATCCTTAGAACCTTTTCTCATTAGAAGAAATTCAAACTGAACACCACGAGGTCTGCTTTATGTTAATAAAACTATTGCAGTGTCTTAAAAGAGGAAGCATAAACAATGAGTAATAACCAGTTCTGCCTTTTCATGTAACTATATTTCTGTGGAACTCAAATAGAATCAATCCAACAGTGTAAATAAGGAGAGATTATACGGCAAAATATTTTTTTTTCTCCTGCCATTTAAATGGCTAATTTATTTTCAGAACCTAGTCATTTTTAATTGCAATTAGAAATTTCATTTTATTTTTGACAACAAAAGAGTGAGTAAATGTATGGATATGACTGGGTTTAATATAATTAAGATTTGTATTCAAAAAGAGATTTACATGTTAAATGGAATTTAAAGAAAAAAATCTTTATTTTTGGTTAGAGTTCTGGAGCATTGACTGGTGTACCAATTTCTGGGGTAAGTTTCCTAAATTATGCTCAAATGATTACCTTAATACAATATGTGCTTGTTTTCTAGAATACATATTATTTAAAGAGGGGGGGGGAGTCAGTCAAAGGCACATGTATGAATTAATTGCATGTGTTAGTACGGTTTTTGTGTTAGTTGGTCCTTTACTCTCACAGATTTCATGCTTGCAGTTTTGATTATTTGCAAGTTTGAAACTTGCAGCCTTGGTGAGCAAGGGACTGTTCAGGAGGCATTATTTATTTATTTATTTATTTCATTTACTTATACCCCGCCCTTCTCACCCCGGGGGGGGGGGGGGGGGGACTCAGGGCGGCTTACAGTGGGGGCACAATTGGATGCCCAAGACAATTCACAATTATGCCACCCGTCCCTCTTCCACGTGGCATCTCCCTTCCTTTTTCTGAGACTCAAGGCATAGCAGATAAAAAGAGAAACCAGCCCTGTGCTGCTTCACCTACATGGCAAAATTGGGTCCTCTTCCTTTTCCTGTGTGCTGCAAATCTGTGTTGTGCCTGGGCAGATGAAGAGGGATTCCAGGAGGAGCAGGAACATGCAGCACACAGGAAGAACAGGAGATGCCAGATCTGCCAGTTAAATGAGAGTGTAGAATGGGGGGCAATTCCTTTTCTTTCTCCTATTTGCCACAACTCTCTGTTTGCCAGATAGAACACAACTTGCAGCATGTAAGTAAGAGGAGGAGACAGGCCAGTTCCACTATTTACCCTACAGATCTAGCTCCTTTTCTTCTGGTTCCACACATTTCTGTTTTAACCAGGCAAAGAACAGAACACATGGTACACAGGAAGAGAGGGAGGAACCAGACCCACAGTGTTCTGGTTCTTCCTCATCTTCTGGTATGCCACATGTTTCTGGTCTCATCTTCCTTCCTTTGGTGGGGTAAAATAAAGTCATATGCCAAGAGGAGGAGGAAAAGGAGATGGAATCCACAGTGTTCGTGAAGTGATAAGAGGAACCAGATTGTCCTTTCTCCCACTTCTCTCTCTCAGAGATGGTAGCAATGGCGCCCCCCCCCCCCCCCTTCACCACAGAAAGTTACAGTCTTTAGGTCTTCCAGTTCTAGAAAGAAAAACATACTTGATTTGACTTGAATATTAAATATGCAAGTGTGCTTTGGCTAAACATTGTGGGATTGTTTATCATTCCAGTGCTTAGGTGACCAGTCTGCTGCTCTAGTGGGACAAATGTGCTTTAAGGATGGTCAAGCAAAAAATACGTAAGTATAAACATGAGAAACGGCATTGAATAATTTTTGCTGTGATACAAAAAAAAGTTTTAGGAATATGCAGTGTGAAGTAGCCATTATTGCATGCTTACTAGAAGACTCAAACTGTGAATGAGAAAGTTCCATAGTTTGGCCACTGGCTAATAAGTCTATTGCTTTTGGGTGGCACCCTGCCCCATCTGGAAGATTGGGTATAATAGCATATAACCTTATAGATTTGTTGTAAAAATGTCAATATGATTGGTATATGTACAATACTTTCCACACTACTTTTGCATCCTCAGAGACAGGTCTGTGGCACTGTGTGGAGGACTTTAGTAGTTCATCAGATAGCTTTCTTGTGCAAGATGATCTAATTGTGTTTGTTTAAATATAGTGGGCAGTTTCACAGGGGTAGATGTATAGGACACCCACAAAAGTGGGGAAACTGAATATCTCCACCACCACCCCATCATATTTCACACACATATAAAAGTACTTGCAGTGGAAGGAAGACTGAACCTGGCCATTCATTCCTCATTTCACTCACTCACTCACTCAGGCAGGAGGGGAAAGTGCATGCACAAAAATGCACACTTATCCCATCTCCTTCCTACCTGCCCGTCTGAGGGAGCTAGCAAGCAAGTCCCCTTCCTGCTCATACTCCCCTTGTGCCATCCTTTTACCATCTGCCCAAGTGAGTGAGCAAGGTTACACACACATGGCCAGACCCAGCCATCCAGCCAGTTTTATTTCCTCACAGAAAGCCAAAATTTGGCCAATAACTAAGCCTGACTTAACTGAACATTGCTCAACATGGCCAACAGTGTTAACAAAGTCCTTTTTAAAACAGTTGTAGGGTAGCAGCAACAAAGGTGGCAGCAAATAATTTGTAAATGATCAAGTCCTCTAAAGTTTAATCCACAGATATGGTGGGACAACTGGGATAACTACAGGATGTATTCAAAGTGTCAGAGATGATACTTCTTAGAGTATACAATCTGCTCCCATTGCTCCTTTCTCTTCTGCTGAAAGTAGCACAGAGAGAGTGTTGCTGAGTCCAATGTAGTAGGGAGAACTAGGCAGGCTAAAAAATTATAGACCAATCTGAACATGGACAGAAGGGTTCTGCAGGGTCTCAGCTAACAATGCAATCCATATTTGCAAACTATTCATTCCCTTCCAATCCTTGGCTGGTTTCTGAACTGGAAAGTGCACACTCCATTATTCCAAGGGCTAGTTGCTTCTGAGCTGGCTGGTTTCTCTGAGCAAATTAAATATCAGAATAAAACATGTCCTTTTATTCCTGGTGAAGAGGATTACAGAATATATTCAGCTGTGAACTATCTGAAAGTGTATAGTCAGCTCACTGAGTGAATATAACAATGTTTTAAAGCATGCAATAGCATTTGGCATAATATAGATTAGCCACCAGTCATAAATAATGGATGCCTGGAGAATCAATTATAATGATGACAGTGACCACAATCACAATAACAATGAACTGAATTACCAATTATTGGCAGAATAGTTTATTTGCTTCTTTTGTATTCTAACATTGCTAGTGTACTTACACAATGAGACTGCAAATCGTCATAAAACTTGTATCTGTTGCAACCTGGCCATTTATATATGTTTTGTTTTTTGTTTTGTTTTGTAGAAAACTAAAAACTTTTGTCACTTTGATTGTAGGTATGGAACAGGCTGCTTCTTACTCTGCAATACAGGTCAAAAGGTTAGTCCTGTGAATCAAACAACTTGACAATTCTAATAAACACCTACTTCTTTCAAAGAAAGTACACTCTTTTTTAAACATTTCCTGATGATCCGTAAAGCAATATTTCCCATGCATTTCAAAAGTTCTTCACAACTGAGATCTCATTGAGAGCTTAAAAGGATCATAACCTTAAAAAGATCATAAGCTGAATATAATTGAATCCCAAAAGTGAAGCATAATGTAGTAGTTTTCCACTTAATACAATAATCACAAATAAGCAATATGTTTTCATATTAAATGACTACATATACCAGTATGTTGTTTTGTTTTGTTTTGTTTCCAGCCTGCACTTTCTGAGCATGGTCTTCTGACAACTGTGGCTTACAAACTGGGCAGAGAGAAACCTGTGTATTATGCATTAGAAGTAGGTATAGTTGTTTTCTGTATATATTAAAGGTTTCCAAATATATCCATTTATGCTCTGGAATTTTTTCTTGCTGTTTAAGGACTTCCATATTCTGCAGTCCACTGTGACTGCTTGTTGGCTCACTGACATTGTTTATTGGCTGTGCGTCTTCCTGATGAAGAAATAGAAAATTCTCAATAGCTACTTTGTGTCTGAAGAGGTACAGAGGGATATGATCATTTAATCTGCAGTGAGAGCAAGTTCATATGTGCAAGTTGTACATGGATATGAAATCTGTAAACTATACTTACCCTTTCCTTCAAAATTGGGTCTTGGGACAGGTGTTCCCAGAATGACAGATCATCTTCTCTTCCAGTCCCCAGACTTGTGTCAATATATGATATGTGTCTTTAGAGGTTAATGGGGAACTTTAAAAATTGATAAAAGAGACACATTCCACCTTTTATTATTTGTAAGTTTTGCTTTTAATTAATTTTTATGTGTTCTCTTACTTTTAGGGATCTGTTGCCATAGCTGGTGCCGTTGTTCGTTGGTTAAGGGACAACCTTGGTATTGCACGGTCTTCAGATGAAATTGGTAAGTATCAATAACTTGAATAGTTTGTTGTGAAAAATAATTCCTCCTGCCCAAAATTGGTAAACCTGAACATATGTTTTCCTTTTTCCAAGTTCAGGGGTGCTAACTGGAATATGTGCCTGCGTTTAGTAAGTCTGGTAATGTAAAGTAAAGAAAACACTTAGGAAAAGAAAATCTAAAAGGTTGTATACCAGTTTGCAATCGGAGTTCTTTATATTGATTTTGCAAATTAAAAACAAGATGAATTTTTTTCAGTTACTGCTTATGGCAGCAGAATTACTTTTTTAATTTTAAAAGGCTTTTTTAAGTATAATATTATAACTGCACAGCATCATGTTTTGTGCAGTTACCTTCATTGTCGTTACTTTCACAACATCTTGTGTTGTTCATTATTTGCAGTTATCTTCATACAGGAGACTGTGCACTAGTCATAATGGCCTATAATTGTAAAGCTTTTTTTGTGAACATCAGTAAAATTAAGTTTTGTGTAGTCAAGTATAGAATTGCCCAGTTAAAAATGGAAAGTATAGCAAATATCAACATGGTGCAGAAGTTGGAGTAATCTGTTGGACAACTTTCCATATCTCAAGCAGCCTTCCCCAACCACTCTCCATATATTTTGGGTTCAACTCCTGTTGGCCTCAACCAGCATAGCCTATGCTCAAGAGTTCTGGAAATTGTAATCAATTATATTTAGAAATACTAAATGTTCTGGGGGCTACTTTTGAAAAAGAAAAAAAAACCACAATACTGATTTAAATGTAAATGTAAGTGGCGGTTACTAAGTTATATTTTTTGTTTAATTTCAGAGAAACTTGCTGCTGATGTAGGCACTTCTTATGGCTGCTACTTTGTCCCAGCATTCTCAGGATTGTATGCACCATATTGGGAACCTAGTGCTAGAGGGTAAGGATATCTTTTTTAATGTTCAATATAAAGTCTTTAAAATTTCTTTCATTTTGATATTAACAGAAACTTGTAAGCAAGGTTTGAAGAAATAGTTGACCTTCGTACCAGGAGACTGTATATATTAGCTATAATAGCCTAAATACATGTGACAGCATAGATTTGTTTATTATGTGTGGATAATATATGGAGAGAAGGGAAGATAGTTGTAAGTGATAAAGATTGCCCTGATGTGGGTGCTGAAACATTTCTCCTTAAAAGCCTTCTTTAACTTTCCTGAAGCATCTTGTTCCAAAGTCTTTCTCTTTTAGACAGGTTTACTTCCAGCATTCTAGCCTAGTTGAGTTAAGCAACCTATGGATGTGAGAGCTGGACCATAAGGAAGGCTGAGAGAAGGAAGATAGACACTTTTGAACTGTGGTGCTGGAGGAAAATTCTGAGAGGACCACAAGAAGATCAAACCAGTCCATACCTCAGTAAATAAAGCCTGACTGCTCACTGGAGGGAAATATATTAGAGGCAAAGATGAAGTACTTTGACCACATAATGAGAGGACAGGAAAGCTTGGAGAAGACAATGATACTGGGGAAAATGGAAGGAAAAAGGAAGAGGGGTGGACCAAGGGCAAGATGAATGGATGGTATCCTTGAAGTGACTGGCTTGACCTTGAAGGAGCTGGGGTGGCCACTGCCGACAGGGAGCTCTGGCGTGGACAGGTCCATGAGGTCACAAAGAGTCGAAAGCAACTGAACGAATAAACAATAACAAAAATGTTGCATGTCTGAAAAGTGTGTCACCAACATGAAATATTTGTAAAATTCTGGACTAGAGTTACTTCAGTGTATCATAATGGATTGCTTTGGCAAAAACATGACATTATAGTAAATTAATATTTTAATTAATATTTTTCCTAATGACAATTCTTGCTTTTTACCTTTTCCTACAGCATTATCTGTGGCCTTACTCAGTTTACAAATAAAAAACACATTGCCTTTGCTGCGCTAGAAGCTGTTTGCTTTCAAACACGAGAGGTACAGTTGATGGGTACAATCTATACTTCTTTGAGTTCAGGCACCCCTGGGTCTCTTGTATACATTTTTGTATGCTACGATACTGAGTGTGTATTTGAACTGAAGTTAATTTCATATGCTCAGAATCTTATACAGAGGTAGTTGGGCCTTTTAAATAGGTTCCCATTTCCTTCAGTTATTGAGTATTGTTTCTTCACTATTCTTTTTTACTGAAGGAATAAAGCTAAGCATTTCATATGCATCTTTTTAGGGGCCTTTTTACTATAGTAGTCAGGTGTTTCAGACCTGTTGAAATCACTAGCATGTCCATTTCTCCTTTTTTTCCCTTAAATGTCAGCAATCTTAGAGAAGTCATTGTTCTTAAATCACTGTTTTAGATAATATTTCCAATAAAATTCTTGTTTTGGTAGTGCATTTATAAAAACTTATTTTTCCTGTTGAAAAGTTTTGTGTGAAATTTTAAAAAATAAGCAATATGGTTTGTTTCAAGATTTTGGATGCAATGAACAAAGACTGTGGAATACCTCTAAGTCAGTTACAAGTTGATGGAGGAATGACCAACAACAAGATCCTTATGCAGCTCCAAGCTGACATTCTCTGTATTCCAGTAGGTAAGAGAAGTATCTGTTCTCTTTTATTTTGAACTACTACTTACAATAATATCAATCAAAGAAACTATGAAGCTGAATATGGAGACAATTGGAAGTCGAAATTACCCCTTCTGCCCTCCAAAGCAGTACAACTTTGATTTTGATTAAAAAAAACCCACTGTGGTCTACCTTGAAATATTTCAATTCAAGATTTGTATTTAAAGGATTTCCTGTAGTTGTTCATATCAGGATTCTCAGCCTTGCTTCGGTAGGCTAAGGATTTGTAGCCAAGAAGGTCTGGATTTCTTAATTCATCTAAAAGACTGCAACTTACATTTTACATACTTCTTACATACTAAACCAATTAATTGTCTTCTGCACTGTTGTGCATATATGGCAAATGGCTACTTTGAAGTATTTCATTATATACCACTTCAAACATTGTTAAATTATTTATTTTATTTTATTTGATGTACTGTATTTATACCTCACTTTTCTCACCCTGAAGGGGACTCAGAGCAGCTTACAGATTATGGCAAAATTGAATGCTGCATTATACATACAAAATAAAAATAACATACCAAATTATAAAATAGTTAAAGCATGTAAATACAATAAAATAGATTAAAACATAGTGCCAAGTCCCATAGTTATCTCCTCCCCTCGAAGAACTCTTTTGAAAATACCTATATTTTCAATCTTATTATTAATTCCAGGAATGGACAGTTGACCCCCTTTGACACTTAGGGCATTGCCTCTGTTCTAAGAATTGTGTCTTTAGATTTTCTGATTCACCTGGACAAAGCTGTTTGGAGAGATTGGTTTCTGGTCTATTGAATGGCTTATGTCAATTCCATTATATATGCCCCTCTTGGTATCATAATTCAGTCTCTGGAGACTGAATATTCATATAGAGAGATGGAGATAATTTTCCAAGAATTTTGTGGCTCAAGATGACAGTGGTCTCTTTGAGCCAAAAGAGCCAGAGACTGAGGCCAATGCAAGCCCTACTCCCCAGCAGGAAGTTTCAGATGTGGATGACCTATTGCTGCTATTCATTGAGCAACAAAGAAACACAGAAAGATTACACTGATTGCAGTGGTTGTTACCATGCTTACTTGAGTCCAATGCACACCTTTTTTTTCTAAATTACATAGCGAAAATTGAGGTGCACATTAGCTTCAATGGGGTTAGAATTGTGAATGTAAACCCACCTGTGCCCCTCTGTCAGGTGAGGCTGGCTTCCCAAACTGGCCTCTTCCTCAAGGTCTTTAAAACCAAAAAGGAAGTTTTTAAATCCTCGTGAAGGAATGTGTGAGCCTGTCTGCTGTTCCGAGACAGGGGAAAACCTTGTCTGCACCATTGGGTCTGTTGTCAGGGAGGCAGGCAGTGGGATGGCTAATGGGAAGGGGAAACTGTGCCTTTTGTCAGCCTCACGTGATCCCAACTTGGTTACATTACATTCAATACAATATTTTTTGTAATAAGTATCTTCAAAATGCAGGTGTGCAATACGTTTGATGGTGCATTATATTCAAGTAAATATGGTAAGTTGAAGACACTGATCTAATTAGTCTCCTATAAATCTTCCACCATCTTCCTGGGAGTTTGATTACTTTCAACCATATTTTTCTAGTGACTGGCAATAATCTGTGTTTTTCCTAACTATGGAGTGGCTAAAATTAATTATTTTGTTTTACTTCTTGCCGGCTTGGTTTATCTGGAACACCAGCTTATTATAGCGACTCCTGAACCACCAACGTTGGTTAGATGTTTGCTATATATTGTATTATGTGTGTTGTTTTATACTGCTGAAATTGTTTTTATGAATTCTGTTGTGTTATATTGAACTCAGTCTTGTCCTCGTGTAAGCCGCCCCGAGTTCCTTTGGGGAGATGGAGTCGGGGTGCAAAATTGAAGTTATTATTATTATTATTATTATTATTAACCAGCTGAAAACCACACTTTTGTTTTGCCTTTCCTTTTGTTGGATAACTTCTAAGTAACATGGACTGAATTAAGGTTTTGTCATTCCAGCCTAGATCACTTGCTGACTAAGCCATAAGACACTTATTATCATAACAGTTTTAGTCTATATATGGTAAAAGCCTTTGTTTGGTGTCACTTTCTTAAGAAGTTCACAGTCAAGCAGCAGTTATATTATGAGTTTAATACAAGTAACAAGCAACAAAACAAATTTGGGCACTGCTGGTAGTGACTGGAAGAAATTATCTCTATATTTTAATGCATGGAATAACTCCTATCTATTTCACATTTCAGTTGATGTTCATTAGAAAATGCAAATTTCTCCCGTTTACTTAACTTGTCTTAAATGAACGACCTTTTTGCACTGGTTTTATTTTCCTCCAGCTTCACTAGAAAGAATAAAGAAGAAAACAGAAATGTGATGTTTTGTTTTGCCTAAAATGTTCTGATTTTGTTATGCTTTAAATATTTTTAGCAGTTCGTAATGATTCTTCATTTGTATCTTTTTAGTAAAGCCATCTATGCCTGAAACTACAGCCCTAGGAGCAGCTATGGCAGCAGGAGCAGCTGAAGGAGTAGGAGTCTGGAGTCTCAATCTTGATGATCTTACAGCAGTAACATGTGAATGCTTTGAGCCAAAGATTAATCCTGAAGGTAAGGGAAAATTATTTCCAATTCCCACTATCTGCGAATGTACCAGAGCCACAATCCTGGGTTAATCGTACTACTGAGCAATTTTTACATAGGATAAAAGAGTTGGAATTGAGGACAAAAACCATCTAATTCCTACCCCTGCCATGCAAGAATCCTAATAGTATAGTTGCACTAGGGTGATGAATGTGTGTATTTCTTGGAGGAAATATACTTTCCTTTTTTTTTTCCTGGCACTACAGTTATCTGATATGGAGTGCAAAACTCTTCTATCTGGATGTGAATCTAAGAAGGCTTACCCAAATAATATCATTTCATAAATGTTTTTGGAAAGTGCAATGAAAATATACCTTGTGATTTTAGAAAGCGAGTATCGCTACAGAAGGTGGAAGAAAGCTGTAAAGAAATCAATGGGCTGGGAGACATCAGAACCTCAAGGAAGTGGTAAGCAGTTTCTGTTTATACCTCTATTGTGAATTTTTTTAGTCACTTTCTGTAAAAAAATGATTTTTGTAAAAAGATGTTCATTTATTTATTATCCACCTTCTTTAAAAAAGAAACTTTTGAAATAATAGCAAATACATTGTGTTAGCATTATTTTTCAGTGTATATCCTGCCCTTTCTCATAGGAGTCCAGGGTGGCTAATATTCTACTTCAAAGTACAAAATTGAAATAACAAATATATTTTACTGCCATATTGGAAGTATTTTATTAACTTGCTTGAGAAAATACATGAAGATTTGTAATCTAGTTGGAAAGCCCCTATGGCTGCATATGTCAAGAAGACAAAAACAAGAAAAAATGGTAAAGGAAATAGTTGCACATTTCTGATTTAGCACCTGTAGCTTTGTTTCCTTTTATCAAATAATCTCTATGCAGATGTGGTGTTTTGCTTGATGCTGAAGATTAACCACTTAGTGCTACTCTGCTTATGTCCAAGCTACCAAAAAAAAACCCTATGTATTTTTCCCTCTTGTGCACAGACTGTTTCTAAGTTAGTAGAACCACTGAAGGAATGGACAACAAGATCATACCCAACATCAAACATGGTTAGATCTTTATCAGATACCTTAACAGTCTTGAGTGGCTGTCTCAGAGGGTGCTTTTTTGTTGAGATAGTGGGGAAGTAACACTGGTTTTCACCTCATTCATACATATATTCACAGAAGACACTGAGACTATGAAAAGAGAAATATCTGTTTCTGTGCATACATTGAATGTATTGCAGAGCATTATAAGCTGAGGGACTTTGAGATATTGCATAGTTAAAGTCAAGCTTCCTGAAGGCTATTACTCAAGCATTTTGACCTGACAAGATGGAATATCTCTGTATTTGTAATGCAAGAAATTTTGAAAAGGGCAAGTGTGTATTTAACTTGCATTGTGAGACATTAGGATTTCTCCACAAGAAAAATAATGTTTCTGGAAGACTAGTATACTCTCTGCTAACACTAAAGGCTCAATAGCAACAGCAGTAGACATGTAGGATTAGGAAGGTATGGAAGAAAAAGAATTTTCAGTCACTTTCTTGGCAAAATAGACTACAGTTCATGTAAATGCTTGAAAAAAGTTGAACTACATGCCAGACTTTGTTCCTGAAGGCACAATCAATGTTTGTGCAACCCATATTGCTACTTGTGTTACAGTGCAATCCTATTGTTATCCAATAGTGAGTCCCTTTTAAGTTCAACAGGTCTTACCTTCAGGTAAGATTTGAAGTTTTGGTGCCTATGTATAAATGGAAACCACCTGTAATCCATAGGTGATTGTAATAAATGGGGGTTGTTTTATGATTTCACTCCCATTATGGATAGTAATGAAGTAGATGTGTTCTTGGGCTTTACTTCTTTCACAAAAACTTTGGCACCAGAGATAGAAATAATATGGGAAGAACAGGGATTGGTTCCTATGCTACAAAAAAGAAGAGCAGTTCTACATGCTTCAACAAACTTTTTTATTCAGAACTAACAAATGAAATTAAACTTACATATAAGGTCAGCTTTGCATAAGTAACCAAAAACATGTTGAATCTTGAAAGCTTCTTCCAAAACGCATTCAATCATGGTTTCATGTTTCTTTCAACAGCCTCCACATTTCTTTTGCTTTACATTTTGATGGCAAAACTTACAGATCAATGCTGTTTCAATGTGGCATGGTAGTGATGAGACAGGCTAATCTGCTTTTCTCCTTTTTTCCCTTTTCCTCTTAACATATGCTGATTGTCTGTTGGATATAAATTAACACAACTACAATAAAATACCATTTTTCCAGGTCAAGATAAATTTTTTGCATTTCCTGCAGCAGTTCAACACTAAAAGTCTGTATTTCAGTGTTTAATGTTGCACCCCCCAAATTAATTTAAAAACACTTCAAGTTAAACAGAACACACCAAAAGACACTGCACTGCATTCCTATTAAAAGATTTCATAAAAAAGGGTTCCTTGTCAGCAGCTTTCTTCTTTGAGATATGCCTGTATTTCCCTGGCTGCAACTGTATAATCTAATGTGGAGCAAACACATTGTAGGAATCTGTCCAGATAGATATGCACAGTGCCAATGTTACATGAGAAGGTGTAGATAACTTCTTTTTAGAGGTACAAACCTATGCATGTAAGACAATGTCATATAAGTGCCACCTTGGGTCTTGTGCAAAAAGGCGGGATATAAATTCAGTAAATCTTTTAGTTCCTATGGTGAAGACCGGTATGCATCTGCAACTCTAAAGAATATTTTACTTATTTAATATCAGCTTTGTTTTGGAATTATACATTATCTGCTGTATTAATTTAAAATTGGCATTGCCTTAATAAGCCTCAGTATTGACAATAGTTGCAAAATTGCAGTATATCTGAACAATCAAAGCTTGGCCCATCTGTAATTATTATGGTAAACTGAATGATCTGCTTTCATATAATTTTATTTATGTGATTCTTAAATAGTGCAATTTATATCTATCTCTTTTTTGATTTGCTTGACTGGAACCTCTTCTGCTGGATGACAACAGGTGAAACTAGTATCTTCTGTAGTCTACCTTTGGGCTTTTTTATAATGAGTAGCCTGTTAATGTTAATCGGAGCAAGGTACATCTCAGGTTAGTTGATTATTATTTAAACTGGTAGTATACTGCTTAGAAATTGTAAAAAAAAGTACAGGTACACCTCAATTAACAAAGTAGATGTGTTGTTACTGGAGACAGAAATGACATGCAAAGAATAGGGATAGATTTCTGCACCACAAAAGAGGAAAGCTATTCAACATGTTCAGCTAATTGTTTATCCAAAATTAAAATGCACATGTGAAATCAAACAGGCAATTCAGGTGAGCCTTGCATATGTAAACAATTATTTTGAACCTTCTGAAGACCATTTGAAAGCTCCTTCAAAATGCATCCGTCTTTCACTAACCTCCACTTTTCTTATAATTTCTATTTGGTGGATAAATGTGTATATCCATGCTTTTTTAACATACTGGTGGTGGAGGAGCTGGAGAGAGGTTTATCTGCTCTTGCCCTATCCCTTTGTTTTATAAGCAATTCTGAAGCAGCTGCTGTTTTACCTTGCATGTTTTAGGCAAGCACTCATGGCAACAAGTAGGATAAATTTTCCCATCTCAAGGCTTGTTACATTGCTTGAGACCTAATGCTGAAACACACCGAGAGTGTGTGTTTCTTCGACCCTCCTTCACCATCATCCAAGTGCTAATGCTGCTAAAGAAAGGCTTTAGAAGCTGGGCAGGCATTAAAAATGTATAATGGGGAGCTTCTTTGCCAGAAGCTTTGTTAAATGAGGTATGCCTGACATTCAGTATTTTCTTGTTTAAAGAAACAATAATAACTGTTAGTTCTAAAGCACTGTATTGAATAAAATACAATCAATTTCAGTAGAATCTGTGTCACAAACTGTACCGCTTAACTATCTGAAACCATATTTCAAACCAGGATTTTTATCTGCATATTGTGAGAACTGAACTGTTATTAAAATTGTATATTTAGTCTCAAGGAAATCTTTCCTCTTCAACCCAAATTGGTCAAAATATCCCCAGAAAACCAGAGGCATTTGGGAATGTCATTATCATTACTTTCTGGGAGCACATTCAGATCTCCAAGAGGGCTAATGTGGTGCCCTAAACTACCACTAGTATAGATGATATGTAAAGTGGGATTTATTTTAGCTCTATAATAAATATATAATCTTGTTTCTTGCTTTGCTTTAAAAAGCAGGCAGTTCTCTTCACTGTAATGTTTTTTTACATTGCAGACTTGTAAATTGCCAGTTTCCTATGGTAAAAAATAATAAAAATATTTGGTCAAATAGTCAGGAAAGCCTAGAAAAGTAGATGTGAATGGGAATCGGCTTCTTATGGCTTTTTGTTTACTTTTGATACTTTGATAAGGAAATGTAGTAATCCATTGTGTCAAACAAATACTTGTTTTCATCAAAATAAACTTTGAAAATGAAACCAAGACCAGGAATTGCAGTAATAAGGAACTATACATACTCTTGGATACAAATCTTACTCGTGCATTTTAAGGAAATAAATACATGAGTATATAGAGAAAATATTCCATAACCCCTTTTTTCAAAATTTCTTATGAGTGGAAACACTTTTATTTTAATTTATCAGATTTTCTTCTGTTTTTCTGAGCTTTCATATCTTTATACAATGCGCAGTCTAAGACATTTGGATGAGATCTAGTTTCTTCAAAGTAGTAAGCCAAATAGAACTGAGAATTAGGCGCTTTTATAAACATTCTACAAATTTGTGATTTTTCTGTCTCATGAGACAGCAAGCCTACAGAACACTTAAGCACTTGGTGCACCTCACCTTTATCTGTTTCATTTGGTAGCAGTGCCAGTTTTCTGTCCAGATTCTGCTTGCCATAATTAAGCTGATTCATTCTGATGAGGCTTTTGCAAAGAGAAGCTCTCATAAGATTTTGTCCCCTTCCTCATCCATGAGATCCACCCATTAAATTTTCCAGTGCAACCAAATGAGGATGCATTCTCCAAATCTAAGGCCTAATTGTTCTATGCACAACAAACCATGGTTGTTGTGCATAACATAATAAAGAGAACTTTCAGGTTAACTGCTACCCCATTCCCCCTAGCCTAGTGGTTCTCAACCTGTGGATCCCCAGATGTTTTGGCCTTTAACTCCCCGAAATCCTAATAGCTGGTAAACTGGCTGGGATTTCTGAGAGTTGTAGGCCAACACACCTGGAGACCCACAGATTGAGAACCACTGTTTTGGCCTGTAAAAAACAATCTTTTGTCACTGGAGTGGAAATACTGGACAATTTCCAAACTCTGGGCAGTTTTCCATGCTCAGTAAAAACTCTTATTCCATGTTGTTTCTGCAATGCCCTTTCAAGTAATTATTTGATTTTAAAATAAAGTATACATTCTATTCTCCTAGTACTTATAGTCCTTTGTGAGAAGCAAATAATGATTAAAAGCAATGATAAAACTTAATAAAATACAATCTTATAAAGCAATCACAGTGTGATAAAAATAGTCTGGTACTCTAAGGGATTAAAAATCTGTGCAGGAAATACTCAGAGACATTTTCACCATACAATCAACTCTAGTTTTGGTGTGTTCACTGACCAAGCACCTTTCTCTATTAATCATGCTTTTTCCATATCTGGGAAAAAATAATCAAAGCTCATCAGTGTCAGTTTGTACTGTGCCTACAAGGAAATTGATTACTGGTCCAGCTTTTGCAAGGACAATTATAATGTGATTCTCTTAAGTGAGAACATTGCATGTTTTGGTAGTGATTGTAACTTATGCTCTCGTTAGGATGGTCAAAATTTGTCAGGTAACAGAATTTTAGCTAAAGCTTTCCACAAAAAGGAATAAATGCATTGCATTAAATGCCATGTTTTGAACTATGTAATTAACTACTGTTATGCTCTTCTCTTCAAGGTTACTGTAAATGAGGCGCATTAATAGATCTCCAGGAAACTGCAACAGCTGAAGAGCATTGGGGACTCCCTTCCAATGTGATGTCATTGTTTTGACTTGACCACTGTCAAAATCATTTGGACATTTAGGGGACACTTGAATAAGGAACACACAAAATATTGCTGCTACCTGTTCCCTGCTTAATTGTGTAATGGGATAGAAGCCTTGGTTAGCTTCCTCATCTGTGATCACTTGTTTGACATAGAAAATTGCCAATAGGAAAGGTTGTACTTTTTGAAAATCATTATAGTTCAAGAGCCTGGCATTGAGTACACATCTGTGAAGTCATAGTGGTTTTCTCCACTTCGTAGGAAATTGCCCATATAATTGTCCTGCCAAGCTCTTGAAGGAGATGAAGGGAACAACAATGGTTTGTATCATGATCTTCATTCAATACTGATGTCTTCAACGGTGCTTTTAAAAAACAAAAACCTATAATGATTTATTTTACTCTTCTGTTCATGTGCATTATTTATCAATCCAAAGGACTCCAAATACTGTTAAGTGCCACAAGCTTCTAGGTTAAATATGATTGTTTGTATTTTCCAAAAGCACATTTATATTCTTAAATATCTAATCTTCCACATATTTTGGCAAGTCAAAGAACCTAGCAGCCATGCGTTGCAGGTACTATAATAGCAAATTAACAGAAAACAGTAGAAATAGGAAACCACAATGTGAAGGCATGAGTTAAGACCTGATAGATTCGTTTCCCATATTTTCTCTCTTGGTTAGGATTGTCCAGAATTAATTTTTCTGTTTCCCAGTTGTAGAGAAGCTAGTTATGGGAAACCTAATGGGACACTTTGCCATCTGTTTAATTCAGTTTAAAGGTCTGCTCCAAATGTTGTTTTTGGAATCTTAATGAGATGGAATAACAGGCAGCGGTATTTGGGATAAAAGTACTTTCAACATGACATATCCTTATATTCTTGGTGGGGAGGGTCTGAAAGAAAACATCACTGCCAACTCTCACTGTCCTCCTCTCTCCTTTTGTTGTTACTCACATTCTTAGACACAAAATATCTCACGCTCTCTTTGTGCTGGTTCATAGTTTAATCCCTTTTGCCTTTTTTGGTTTTTGGTTTTGCTTCCTCAACCATTTGCTGTTTTTTGTATGAAGTACAGTAAAAGAATAGAGAAAGTTATGAAAGGGGAAACAAGGAGGCAAAAAAGTGCATCTTCCTTCTCCAGATGTTACTTTTGATGGGCTTTCATCAGATGTCTCCCTGGAATTCCCCCCAGGTTCCCTAGACATGTACCAAATGATTTCCATGTTGCTATTTTCTTTTACTGGAAATACTATAAGTGGAACAAGTATTAGCTATGCATATAACACTAAAGTGAGTAGAAATGAAAGCTTCTTGAATACAGTTTGTCATGTACTTGAAGATGCCTCAGGACTGCTGTCATATAATCACGAAACGGTTACAGAAAATGGTTGTCTTGGGGAATGAATGTCATAGTCTAATCCCTATTACAAAATGTTATTCATATAATTATTTTGCCAATTATTTTGTATAATGAAAGGGCATGGTGACACCTTTTAAAGCGTGAATTCACCTAATTTGGGATTTCAGCGCATGAATGTTCTGAATGAGAGCAGTATGCACTAGGAGCTAAAGGGAACATTCTTGCTCTAAGTTTTGCTGTGTTTGTCTTGTGTGAAATTGCTGCACTTTTACAGAATGTGTAATTTAGGGAATAATATTGAGAACAGAAAATTCAAAGAATGTTAAATCTTTACTGGATATTTAATATAAATGCCATTTCATTAAGTGCAATGTAAATGATGATTTCTGAATATTTATGCATAGGAGAAATGTAGAATAATTCTTGCCAGCTGTCCTGGGTGACAAATGTTTTAGCATGCCAATAAATGTAATGATAAAAGGCAAGTTAGGTTGTATCCAGACTGTATATATAATCTCAGGAGTGATTTGTGAAACTCAGAATTTCAAATCTCTCATTCAGGTACTGATACCCTTTCGCAAAGTTTCGGGCCATTACAGTGTAGTATATTTTTCTATGTTTAGCATTCAGCAGAAAATACAGAGAGAAGGGTTTTCTAGGTGCAGATCTTGCCAGGCTGGATATGTTGCCTTTCCCTATAAACGACAAAGCATTTGGACTGGGAGTACACTGTACTGTGGGTCTTGGAGATGGAGGTGGTGCCAAATAATTTTCTTCTTTCCCCAGAAAAATGCTAAAAAACAAATCTTATATTAACTTATAAACCACTTGTTGGTGAACTGTCTTCACATGTGTTTACCACTGTGTTGTATGGAATTCTGGGATGGGCAGTTTCAATAACAGTTTCTGGGAATATGTAGGATATCACATTATTTTTTATAAGATTATAGCTACAGTTTCAATTTTATAAAATTGTACTTAATTCCAATTTTTCTACATAACAGAATCAGTAGTAGAAACAATGTTAGTTTTTTGTGACTAGAAAGATGTGTCATCCCCGCCCCCAAATTTAACATTCTTAAGTGGACCCAGTGAAGGTACATACCAACAATACTGTTTGGTGTTGCACTACTAGGAATAAATGTGATTTAAAATGTGTTAGACCTATTCTTTCAATTATGTTTGCAATGGAAGCTATGAATGAAATAATGAAGTTTGCTCTGTTTGTGAAAGCGCTTTATAAATCCACAGTCTGATGTAAATAAATAAAACATTCTGGTAATCTGGTATTAGGATCCTTTTTTAATGCTTGAAATTAATGCAGAATTTAAATCTCAAAGCCAATTAGATACTTCTCAACTACACTCTACTCCTATCCTCCTTATATTCTTGATGTATTTTTTTGTGATTGGGATTAACTTTTACTAGTCTACCAGCTATAGCCTTTTTTTGTTATGTATAATCCAGCCACATTCAACCTGGATAGCTTTCGCAACAGCCCCCAGAATTGAAAATGGTGCTGCTAAAAGTCAGGTCAATCAATGGAAAACCGCTACCATTTTGGCACTTGATCTTGCAGGCATGCACCTACCTGATATGTATCACAAAGACCATGCTAGATGAGGTAAGGAGAGGGGATAAATCTCTGTCAGTTTTGTCTACTAAGGTTCTACTAGGTTCTGTGACCATCTCCAAGTGAGACCAGTGTATGTATATCATAGAATCATAGAATCAAAGAGTTGGAAGAGACCTCATGGGCCATCCAGTCCAACCCCCTGCCAAGAAGCAGGAATATTGCATTCAAATCACCCCTGACAGATGGCCATCCAGCCTCTGCTTAAAAGCTTCCAAAGAAGGAGCCTCCACCACACTCCGGGGCAGAGAGTTCCACTGCTGAACGGCTCTCACAGTCAGGAAGTTCTTCCTAATGTTCAGATGGAAACTCCTCTCTTGTAGTTTGAAGACATTGTTCCGCGTCCTAGTCTCCAAGGAAGCAGAAAACAAGCTTGCTCCCTCCTCCCTGTGGCTTCCTCTCACATATTTATACATGGCTATCATATCTCCTCTCAGCCTTCTCTTCTTCAGGCTAAACATGCCCAGTTCCCTAAGCCGCTCCTCATAGGGCTTGTTCTCCAGACCCTTGATCATTTTAGTCGCCCTCCTCTGGACACATTCCAGCTTGTCAATATCTCTCATGAATTGTGGTGCCCAGAATTGGACACAATATTCCAGATGTGGTCTAACCAAAGCAGAATAGAGGGGTAGCATTACTTCCTTAGATCTAGACACTATGCTCCTATTGATGCAGGCCAAAATCCCATTGGCTTTTTTTGCCGCCACATCACATTGTTGGCTCATGTTTAACTTGTTGTCCACGAGGACTCCAAGATCTTTTTCACACGTACTGCTCTCGAGCCAGGCGTCCCCCATTCTGTATCTTTGCATTTCATTTTTTCTGCCAAAGTGGAGTATCTTGCATTTGTCACTGTTGAACTTCATTTTGTTAGTTTTGGCCCATCTCTCTAATCTGTCAAGATCGTTTTGAATTCTGCTCCTGTCCTCTGGACTATTGGCTATCCCTCCCAATTTGGTGTCGTCTGCAAACTTGATGATCATGCCTTCTAGCCCTTCATCTAAGTCATTAATAAAGATGTTGAACAGGACCGGGCCCAGGACGGAACCCTGCGGCACTCCACTTGTCACTTCTTTCCAAGATGAAGAGGAAGCATTAGTGAGCACTCTGTGTTCGTCCACTTAACCAATTACAGATCCACCTCACCGTAGTTTTGCCTAGCCCACATTGGACTAGTTTCCTTGCCAGAAGGTCATGGGGGACCTTGTCGAAGGCCTTACTGAAATCCAGGTACGCTACATCCACGGCATTCCCCGCATCTACCCAGCTTGTATGTGTGGAGTTGCAGTGATTTACAAGCCACAGTAGTAACCACCAGCCTATTTCTTGGTATCTGTGTGCGTTCTGAAGCTGGGTGGCCAGGATGACTTAGGGATTCTTTTGGTATAGTGTCACCTCACTGGTTAATAATTTCCCTTTCTAAGCTAGAGGAAGTTACCTGGAAGTTGAAGTCTCCTCAGCTTGAAACATTGGGGGACATCGACATACATGCTATCACAGCTCTTTGGGGTACTCTTTCCCTTTTCTGTTTTGCTGTTCAGGCAAGCTCAGCAGGTGATTGTGGAGGTAGCTGAAATTTAACTTGCCTGTTGTAGTCAGGCATATAGTAGAATAGGATCCTATTGTTTCCCAGCTCAAGCTTTTATTACATTGTTTACTACCGATATGCTGCAGCAACCCAATACTTAAAGTCTACATTTTGTCAATTACCCTCCACTATCTTCCCAGTTCTAACATAGAGATATAGAAGATGGGGAGGAAAGGAGGATTTTGTAGTTGTAACAAGAATTTAAAAGGAGCTTCCATGTCAGAAGCTTGATTAAATCAAGTTTGCCTATAAGTAGATTCTGGAGTGGGGAGGCTTGTAAACTTTAACAATAATGAAGTTGAACCATGATAGCGTTCATACACCAATTCTTTTTTAACTTTTTTAACTATCCAATAGGAGTTACACAAGTCAATGCCCTGTAAAATGAAGCAATGTCTACATTAGGCAAACCATCATTACAAAAAAGTCAAAGTAGTGCAAACATAAGTAGTGAACTCCATGCTACATCAACTGAATTCAAGTGGAAAGTTTGATCCAGGTATTCTGTGATTTCATGCCTCATGTGGTATCTTCCAAATGTATTATTCTACGATTCTAACCACAGGTTATTATTTTATATAATTTCATATAATTCATGATTTGAGAGTCCTGATTTCTCAATTGCACAGGTGCTTAAGTAATTAGGTCTTTCAGGGTAGATTGGGAGTGGGGCACCCTGTAAAAGAATCAGAAATCTGGTGAGTTTGGCCTTCACCTAATACCAGCTCAGCAAATAATGCTAGGCTGTGTTTAACCATAGACTAGCTTTTGTTCTAAGCAATCATTTCAAACAAAACTCCACAACAAAAGTGCATGCAAACAATTTAAGAATCCTAATATCAATAGAATGCTGTAATTGCATATATTTATCAAATCACTAAGTAATTGTGCTAAGGCAGCTCAGGTTCAACTACTGTACAAACTTTAATTAAAATTCATTTCTGTTGATACAAATAAAAAGGATTTTGTGGGGACTTATAATTAAATCTCAACAGGATAGTCATAATAGAAAAAGCCAGTGTTTAACTTGCATTAATTATGTAATATTATTTCCCCTCACCTTGCTGGCATCTTATTATTTGAATATGGGAGCCTAAAGAAAAATAATAATGCAGCTGAAGCGTCTTTCTGCAAGAGTTGCTATTTTTCATTCACTTCACACTGAGCAGCTGATTAACAAAATATATTACTCCAGTTTTCAGAGAAATTGAGGTAATGTGTTCTCAGTAATGGTCAACAGCTCCACCAGAAGAACATGAAGAAGCTTGAATGGAGTAACATCATTGATTACATTTATTTACAAATGTGCTGAAACTGAATGCTTTAGAGAACTGAAACTTAACAATTCCTTCATATTTCTAAATTAAGCAAACTGTGTATCATCTGTGAGGTACCAAGCATATAAAGACTTTTTTTTGGGGGGGGGGGGGGGTTAGAACAAGAAGCCTGGTTAAAAAAAGTCTTGAAATAGTAACACTGGAATTTTGAGTGCATCTACACTATAAAATTAAAACTGTTTGACATCACTTTAACTGACATAATTTTGTGCTATGAGAATAGACAAATAGTGCTGCTGCCTCACTAGACTACACCTCTCAGGATTCCATATGCCACATTATCACAGGATGTCTATGCCCTACACCACTGGAGAAATTATACTGTTTAGCTGGTATTCACTTGACATCCGTCGGGAAGTAGCAGCCTAAAATAAAAGGACCAAGGCATTGACATCTCCGGCCTTCCTCTATTCAGATATCAACCAGCAAGCCAATGACTTAAAGAGACAGCTTCCTAAGATATACAGAGATACTCACAGGAACACCTCAGCAAGTTAGAGTCCAAAAGTGGAAAGCTAAAACCCAGAACCACAATCAGTGGCTGATATCAGATAAGAGACTCCCTCCTGGGCACACAGAATACTGGGTGACTTGGAAAGCACTGAACAAACTGTGCTCTGACACCATGAGATGCAGACCAATCTTAAGAAACGGGGCTACAAAGGAGTCTACGACATGCTAGTGTGGAGAAGAGTAAACCACAGATCACTTACTACAATGCGGTTTGAGCCCTGCCACATACACAATGGAGGACCTTCTTACAGTGACACCAGAGGCACTTGAAGTGGCTGGCTTCTGGTCAAAGGAAATTTAGTATGCCTAATTTCAAACTTTGTTTGTGGTTTTTCTATACATTATAACTGTATTCTCAGTTTGCTTCTGACATGATCAATATATGATTCCATTGTATTGGGGCATTAAAATGGCATAAAACAGAATTGATCTACAGTGTAGATGCACCTCCAGTAGACAGATTAAAATCAGGTTTGCTTTTTGGCATGAAAAAAAATGTATGAGGTCACTAATGTACTTTTTAGAACTGGTCAACTGGTTTACCAAATAGCCTTATAAACCAAGGCAGGAATTATATAGCCATCTATATGCTGAGCTGCAGCCCTAGATAGTATAAACAGTCATAAGGAATTCTGGGGATTACAGCTCAACATGATCTGAGCCACTTCACAGTTCTACCCATTGTGACCCAAAATATGTCAGGCATTAATCACATTAGCCAACTGAACAGCCAGCAATTACAACAGGCAAAGGAGGTTTGTTTAGATGTCAACTGTGGTGTAAGGGAGATGACATTACTAACACATTCTTACTAGAGCACGGTTTCTCAACCTTCTGAATGCTATGACCCCTTAATACAGTTCCTCATGTTGTGGTGACCCCCAACCATAACATTATTTTTGTTGCTACTTCATAACTATAATTTTGCTACTGTTATGAATTGTAATCTAAATATCTGATCTGCAGGATGTATTTTCATTCACTAGACCAAATTTGGCACAAATACCCCATACACCCAAATTTGAATACTGGTGGGGTTGGAGGGGGATTGATTTTGTCATTTGGAAGTTGTAGTTGCTGCGATTTATAGTTAACCTACAATCAAGGAGCATTATGAACTCCACCAATGATGGAATTGAACTAAACTTGGCACACAGAACTATCATGACCAACAGAAAATACTAGAAAGGTTTGGTGGGCATTGACCTTGAGTTCTGGAGTTGTAGTTCACCTACATGCAGAGAGCACTGTGGATTCAAACAATGATGGATCTGGACCAAACTTGGCACGAATACTACCGAAATGTGAACACTGGTGGAGTTTGGGGAAAATAGACCTTGACATTTGGGAGTTGTAGTTACTGGGATTTATAGTTCACCTACAATCAAAGAGCATTATGAAACTATCCAATGATAGGACTGGGCCAAACTTCCCACACAGAACCCTTATGTCTAGAAGGGACTTGCTGGCATGAGCCTCCCTCCAACCTCATACTCTCTCTTGCCAGCACATGCACACCACACTGCCATGCACCAAGTACACCTGCGCTCCCCTCCCGGCTTGGAGTCTCAAAAACAGCCCTCCTCTTGGCTGAGTGGCTGGCCAATCACAGCAGAGGAGAGATTTTGGCGGGAGGATTCACCATCTGTTTCCAAAAAGGAAAAGTAGGACAGGTGAAGAGATCTTCAGCCTTCTCTGCCAAAGGGGTTGATAAAACCATCAGAAATATGTTTTCTGGTGGTCTTTAGCAACCCCTCTGAAACCCCCTCACAACCCCCCTCCAGGGGTCCCGACCCCCAGGTTGAGAAATGTTGCACTAGAGAGTAAAGCAGTGATTCAGAATTGCCCTTTTGATTGTTTCACCTTCACTCATTTCGGAGCAAGGGCTGGAAAAGTCTGGAGAAGCCCTTCTTTCTGTCCAACCACTTTCTCAGGTTCAGTTGGTGGGAATAAGAGAGGGGACCTTGCCAGTAGCTGCTCCCTGGTACTTGAATTACTTCCCCAGAGATGCCAGAATAACTCCATCTTTGTTCTCCTTCCAGTGGCATGTCAAAAAATCTTCAGCACATCCCGTTTCAGTACATAATATAAATTTGCATCAGTTTTCAAGCACACTGCTTCTGTGGTTCCTTATCTCTTGTGAAACAGCAAGCATGCTCTATGGTTTACAACAGGTACTTAATGTTATTAGTCTCTTTCTAAGGATAAACCACATCCTTCATGTTTCAAAGGGCATTTTTCAATTGTTTTGCCGTAAATAAATCATGTAAAGATCAAGTTATGCCCAAACTAGCCATCAATCAAGTAACAGTGACCATCACTGAATTCTGATACGGCAGCTGTAGCAAAAAAAGGGGTATTTTATTATCAATCCAAAAAAAGGTCTTTTGTTACCAGCCAGTTTTGTTTAACCACCCAATGAAAGAGAGTTAATGAAATAGAATCATTTTTAAGGGAGGTAAGCGCCATTACTTCTCTTTGAGATATAATAACACTTGATGACATGTAATGAAGCAGTTCTCCCACCTGGCCAGTTCAGCACCCTTATATCTGGAGAAAGGCAGGATGAAAACAAAAGTAAATAAAAACAAAAATAAATAGCCCAGCCAACAGAGAGTTATCACCATCTTTGCCTAGAAAGTGTCTACAGCACCTTAATTGGCAGTGTAGCCACAAAACGTTAAAATGCACAGGGAAATAAATGAGACAAACACATATGTTTAAAAAACCCAAAACAGAGAAATGTTAAGGGTTTATGATATTTTACCTTACTGCTAAATTTGAGACTGGAGTGTGCAGTCTAGGAGGAATGGGGACATCTGATATGGGGCACATTTTAAAAATATATTATACCTTATGTTCTTGTTGCATCAATAAAAATTCTCTAGCCTCAGTCCTCATCAAGTTATCCCACCAAGTTATTTTTCCCACATATAGCAACTATGCACTGACACATTGGTTTATAGCCAGATGTCACTACAACATAGGAGTGGTTCTTATTTTTAACTTAACTTAAATTTTAACTTAATTTTAAAATAAAGTTAATTTTTTAAAAAATTAATTAGGAGCCGCAGGGATGCAATGAATCAAACCCTTGTGCTGGCTGAACTGCTGACTTGAAGGTCAGCGGTTCAAATCCACAAGATGGGGTGAGCTCCTGTCTGTCTGCTCCAGCTTCCCATGTGGGGACATGAGAAAAGCCTCCCACAGGATAGTAAAACATCTGGGCCTCTCCTGGGTAACATCCCTGCAGATGGCCAATTTTCTCACACCAGAAGCAACCTGCAGTTTTCCAAGTCACTTCTGACACAATAAAAATTTTAACTTAATTTTATTTTTTGCTCCATAGCTTTAAGGGTGACTTTCACCATCCATTAGCAGACCAAAAGAGTGCTCGAAGAAAGCATGTCTTGGCTCAATTTGGCCAGGTGACAGTGGTACCACTTTGGAGGTGTTTTTAGACAGAAGGAAGGCAAATCCATGGCTTCCAGCCAGAGAGAAATGTTTTTATGGAGAGTCAAGGGTCTAGCCCCAAACCATCCCTGAGGAAAGCAGAGCGGTGAAGGAGGAACTGGGCAAGCCGGCTGAAGGCAACCAAGCTCAGGGTCTGCTAGATGAGGGGCTGAAGGGAAGACATGTTTTTAAAAAACTAGAAGCTTCTCTCTGTGAGAAGCAAGATGAAGCCTGGTTTTGGAAGAGAAACTACCTCAAGGGCTGTGGCAGAGTCAAAGAAAACAGATTGGTTTAGAGTGGCTATGGACAAATACAAAAGACTCTCACTTAACCAGCACCCATGGGGGTTGGTAGATAGCAGATAAATGTAGTTGTCGAAGGCTTCCATGGCTGGAATCCCTGGGTTGTTGTAGGTTTTTTCGGGCTATATGGCCACACAACTTCACAACCTCTGAGGATGCTTGCCATAGGTGCAGGTGAAACGTCAGGAGAGAATGCCTCTGGAACATGGCCATATAGCCCGAAAAAATCTACAACAACCCAGTAATATCTGGTTGGTTGAGAGAAACTATTAAAAATAGGTCAAATACCATGTCCCATACTATAACACACCATAAACTCTGTAGTGACTTGATATTAAGATTGAAATATAGTAACTAAAACCATGTAAAGACAAACAAGGACAAACTTTCCTTAATGTAACACCATTTTACCATTTACTGTATTATAAGAACAGCTGGGGCTTTTCCATGAACCAGGTGGAGGCCAAAAGGGGGCGCTAGGCAGAGAAGGAGAGTCCATTTTATTGGGGGGGGGTTGAAGGAGGAAAACAATTTCCCCCATTTTTGCTGGTTATTCCCCCTCCACCCTTCCCATTTCATAAATGGGCAGCAATATGGGTGGGGGGAAGAACAGGAAAACAGGGGGAAATGGATTTCCTCCTTAACGCCCCTCCTCCCCAAAACAGACTCTCCTTCTCTGTCTAGCGCCCCCTTTTGGCCTCCGCATGGATCATGGAAGAGTATCAAACAGCTTTTTAATGTAAAGTATTATTTCTTTGATTGTTTCTTTTATTGGTTGCCTGTGTTCTGGTTAAGTGGTGTTCTGGATAAGTATAAGTCTGTTATTCTGGGACCAATGTCTGGTGCCGGAATAAACTTTCACTTCTGGTTCATCTTCATCAAGATTCAGTAGACTGAACATATTGTAAAGAAGAAGAAATTTCTGGCTTGGCTTCACACATTTTAGTGAAAAGAGCATTTACTTCCCCATGTTGTTGAGCTGAGAGCGAGGAGCATGTCCTTAGAGCATGTCCTTGGGTTCTCTGCTGACATTAAGGGTATCCCAACAAAGGATTCCCCAGCAGGAATCAGCCAAGCCTTGAAGCTGCAAGGCTTTTCAATGCTAATCAGGGTGATTGATTGCAACATTCACACTTGTCTCCAACAGACAAGAGTTCTTTCTCCCACCCTGGACCTTCCACAGATATATAAATCTCCCTTGCTTAGTTTCCAACAGACCTTGAACAAATTCTCACTTGGCTGCTGTGAGTTTTCCTGGCTGTTCCAGAAGCATTCTCTCCTGATGTTTTGCCCACATCTATGGCAAGCATCCTCAGAGGTTGTCAGGTCTGCATATTTGGAGGCGATTTGGGTAAACCAGACACAAACAAACTTTGGCCCTCCAGGTGTTTTGTACTTCAGTCCCCACAATTCCTAACAGCCTAACAGGAATTGTGAGAGTTAAAGTACAAAACACCTGGAGGGCCGAAGTTTGCCCATGTCTAGGGTAAACTGTAAGGGTGATGCAGAGATTTGATCTGGATCAGGATCTTGATCTTTTGTTAACAGCTGGACTGTTTTAACTTTTGTTGTCCAGTGGGTTGTATGCTGCATGTGTATGTGTTAAATGTGTTTGTCAAGTGCCCTAGTTCATGAGCTACAACTTGCACTATCCTATTCCCTTGTTACTGATTTTTTTTTTCCCCGTCAGGAGTGACTTGAGAAACTGCAAGTTGCTTCTGGTGTGAGAGAATTGGCCATCTGGAAGGGCATTGTCCAGGGGATGCCCAGATATTTTGATGTTTTACCATCCTTGTGGGAGGCTTCTCTCATGTCCCCACTTGGGGAACTGGAGCTGACAGAGGGAATTCATCCGCACTCTCCCCGGATTCGAACCTCTGACCTGTTGGTCTTCAGTCCTGCCGCACAAGGGTTTAACCCACTGCACCACCAGGTTATAAACCATAGGTTATTGGGTGCTATTTTGAATTTAAATCATTGTTTTATATGCTAGTGGGTTTATTTTGTATTGTATTTTTATTGCAATGGTATACTTCTAAAACATACAAATAAACTTGCTTTATATACTTACTTTATATCTTGTATTCTATTGTGTGTTTATTTTATGCATTGCTCTAGGCATATTGTGCCCTATGTAAGCTGTCCTGAATTCCTTTAGGGAGATGGAAGGAAGGTACAAAAATAGAATTATAGAATAGTAGAGTTGGAAGAGACCTCATGGGCCATCCAGTCCAACCCCTGTCAAGAAGCAGGAAAATTGCATTCAAAGCACCCCTGACAGATGGCCATCCAGCCTCTGTTTAAAAGCTTCCAAAGAAGGGGCCTCCACCACACTCTGGGGCAGAGAGTTCCACGGCGGAACGGCTCTCACAGTCAGGAAGTTCTTCCTAATGTTCAGATGGAATCTCCTTTCTTGTAGTTTGAAGCCATTGTTCTAATCCTGGTCTCTAGTCTAGTCTCTAGTTCTAGTCTCCAGGGCAGAAAAAAACAAGCTTGCTCCCTCCTCCCTATGACTTCCTCTCACGTATTTACATGGCTATAATGTCTCCTCTCAGCCTTCTCTTCTTCAGGCTAAACATGCCCAGCTCTTTAAGCCACTCCTCATAGGGCTTGTTTTCTTGATCATTTTAGTCGCTGTCCTCTGGACACATTCCAGCTTGTCAATATCTCCCTTCAATTCTGGTGCCCAGAACTGGACACAATATTCCAGATGTGGTCTGACCAAGGCAGAATAGAGAGGTTGCATGACCTCCCTGGATCTAGTTATTGTCATTGTCGTCGTCGTCGTTTTTATTATTGTTGTTGTTGTTGTTGTTTTGAGAGGGCCCATGGGCTAATCAATAAATGAGAGACAGGAGCCCATAGGTTGGGGCTGCAGGGACAGCACGGAAAGCAGACCCTTCCTTGTCTTGCTAAGCCATTGAGGAAGGGAAGGAGAATAGGATGCTTTTCCAGCCGGGAAGGGATGGGAAGCGGCCCCAGGAGGAGTGCCTTTGTCCTTCTCGCACAAAGCCGCCCCTCTTTGTCTTCCCCCTTTGCCTCCCAAGGCCTGGCGGGGCGGAAGAGCATCCCAATGGGGCGCCTGAGCGAGGAGGAGAAGGAGAATTAGAAGAAGAAGAGGGGCCTGGCTGGGAGGAGGGAAGGCGCCCGCCTTTCTCCAGGCAAGGAAAGGAAAGCCTTGGCGCCGCTTAATCCGCGCGGCGCTTGAGCGAAGCATCTCCGGGAGAGGAAGCCGCTCGGGCCGCCTTTTTCCTGCGCGCCAGAAAGAGCTGCTCGCTCGCTTCGGAGGAAAGGGCCAAGCAGGTAGGGAAGAAGCGAGCAGGCAGGCCCGCCCTTCGAAGCCCCCCGGGAGGAGGGGGGGAGGAGGGAAGCGGAGAGGAGGATCACCTCAGAAAGGGAAACATGCGGCCCTTTCATTCACTGCGTTGTGCCAGTGAGACTCTGGCCTGAGGACATGGGAGGAAGGATGCAGGTGTTGCTCTGAGCTGGAACATTAGAGCAAGAGGCTGAGTGGGCCAGGTCACCAAGTCAGCCACGAGGGGGCTTGCTGGGTTTTCTATTTCTTCCTCTCCTCCGCCTCCTCCTCTTCCCCTTCTCCTGCTTCTTCCTCTTACTCCCCCTTTTCCCTCCTCTTTCTCCTTCTTCTTTTTGCTCCTCTTCCTCCTCCTCCTCTTCTTCCCTCTATCCATCTTCTCCTTCAATTTTTTAAAATGTATAATCCAGAGATGGCAAATTGGTAATAGTATGATAGATGGGTCCATCTATCTCCGAGCATCGCCCCTTCCGAGCAAGAGAGGCCTAGCTAATATAAGCCAGGCCGGAGACAGACAATATAGAAGGATTGGAAGAGTTCTTTAATGGTGAAAACCTAACCCTAACCCTGAACCATACAGTAAGCCTAACCCCTTACCCTAACCCTAAACCTTACGTGTGTGTGTGTGTGTGTACATACATACATACAGTAGAGTCTCCCTTATCTAACCTTCGCTCATCCAACTTTCTGTATTATCCAACAATGTATTGAAATACATTGCAATGTTTTGGTGATAAATTTGTAAATAGAGTAATTACTACATAACACTATTGTGTATTGAACTGCGTTTTCTGTTGATTTGTTGTAAAACATGATGTTTTGGTGCTCAATTTGTAAAATTGTGATGTAATTTGCCATTTAATAGGCATTTCCTTAATCCCTCCTTATTAGCCAACATTTTTGCTTATTCAACATTCTGTCTGCCCGTTTATGTTGGATAAGCAAGACTCTACTATGTGTGTGTAATGGTTTATTGCTTATTTCACATAGATGCAGAGGTTTCTCACTCCATTCATATGACACATTGTAGCTGGCACAGTAACATGTCAGGACATACTGCTGGGGAATCAGAGAACCATAGAATACTAGAATTGGAAGAGACCACATGGGACATCTAGTTCAACCCCCTGCCATGCAGGAAAACCACAATCAAAGTATCCCTGACAGATAATACACTTTATTTATCTTCCGCTTTATCTCCCCAGAGGAACTCAGAGCGGATTATAATACACTTATGAGGGAAACATTCAGTGTCTTTTACACACAGTCATACAACACAGACAAAGGTAATGGCCTTCCCCTTTTTCCATCTCTGGCATCTGGAGGCGATGCTCAACTGCAGTCATGGGGAGGTGCTCTTGTTCCATTTTTCCATGTCAGGGAGCCTATTGTCCATAGACATCTCCAATTGTATTGCCAGAATGTCTGCATATCTGCATGGGGCACCCTTTTACTTTCCCGTTGAGGCAGTACTTATTGATCTACTCATATTGCATGCTGTCAAACTGCTTGGTTGGCAGAAACTAGATCTGACAGTCGGGAGCTCACCCTGACTCACAGCTTTGAACTGCCAACCTTCTGGTGAGCAGCTTTCCTGCAGCTAGTAGTGTAACCAGCTCTGTTTAATTCAGCCTCTGTTTAACCATTTCCAAGGAAGCTCTGGTCTACTGTTTGTTGCCAGGACCTCACGGATACCAAACCTGTCGCTGCCCCAGTCCCATTATATACAATGGTGTAGTAAAACGATGTCCCTTATATAGAATGGCAAAAGCAAGTTTGCGTTTTTATATATATATATATATATATATATATATATATATATTTCAAGGTTTGAATGGTTACATCTGTGAATACAGAATAAGGAAGGCCGACTCTTATAATCAAAACTGGAAAACGCAGCAAAATATATAACAAAAATAAACTACAAAACATGCAACAGTGTTCAAGATAAAATCCCAGTTGAAACCCATTACTCTTTTTCTTTATTTTGTATCTCTCCGAAAGCAACAATAAGAACAGTAACAAAAAGTTGGGCTGTAACTTAAAGGGCAGGCAGGTCCCTGGCTGAACCATTCAATTTTGCTTGTCAACATAATGACCACGTGTCTGGAACATTTCTGTCCTAATTAAAAGCGCTTTTCCAAAGGAAAAGTTGGCCTGTTAAAAACTCAATGTGGCCTTCTGCTGGGTTTCCCTCTGAGCCTTTTTAGCTTTTACATATAGGTCACATTTCTTTTGCCAAAAATGAAGCAGAGAAATCCCAGGGTGTTGGTGAAAGTAGAAACAAAATTAAATTGAATAGCAAAACCACAATAACACGAATAATATGCTGTCATGTGCTTGAGAAGAGTACCGTTAATCCAAGCATTTTTTAAAACAAGTTTTGATTAAGATACACACTGCACCTTTTCCTGTTCATATTTTCCAAAGAAGATCTCAATAAAAAATATAAAGGATTTTGGATACAGTCTTTAAACAAATGGTGACTTTTAACTTCTTGGTTGTTATGTTTTACTACTGATTTTAATTTTAAACATTTCTCAATGCAAAACATTGGCCGTTAGCCCCAGCTTCTGCCAACCTAGCAGTTTGAAAACATGCAGATATGAGAAGATCAATGGATACCGCTCCAGTGGGAAGGTAACGGCGCTCCATACAGTCATGCCAGTCACATGACCTTGGAGGTGTCTACAGACAACTCCGGCTTTTCAGCTTAGAAATGGACATGAGCACCAGTCCCAAGAGTCGGACATGACTAGATTTAATGTTAAGGGGAAACCTTTACCTTATGATATCTTTACACCTGATATAAATTTCCCAGTTGCTTTAAGTCACTTTTCCATTTCTATCAAATAGTGATGAAAGTAAAATTCAAGATGGTCACTAATGGAAAGAGATTACACTCAAGTCAGTACCAAACAATGTAACAAACTACTGGGGAGATATAACTTTCATGGGCTTATTGCTATTCTCAGCCCTGATTAGTCCACAAGAATAATCCATTGGTACTAACTGAACTCTTCCAGTAAACATTCTGCGTTGGTGTTGATGCCAAAGCTCATTACAATTAATAGGATTTTCTACATTCTTCTTTATGGGACTGTGTTTGCTGATGAGGTTTAAGGAAGGATTCCAATCATTTTTAAAAATTCATTGTACTGGTTCTTTGTAAATTTTGGATAGGCACAAATTAAGAGTAAGGAATTACTTTTGTTATTTCTACATATTAATTTAGAAGACTGTGGGCTACTCCATCAAGCAAATGTTGGAAATACATGTGTACATAAAATAGAGGAAATTATAGCTTGCTACTACAGATCAAACTAGTTGAAAAGAGGACATCTCAAATGAATGCACCAAATTTGGAAAGAAATACAACAAACACACAAATTATTGAGCAAAGACTTGCTGATCGAAGAAGATATATTACTAAGAACAAAGTTTTTAGTGCACTAGAACTAGCAGAAATCCAATGGAAAGCACAAGCCAATGGTGTTGAAAACATACCTAGCAACACTCAGAGAAATTCAACAGAATTGGTAATAACTTGTCAAGCTAATACAAGAACTATACATGGATTGCAAGAACTAGAGACAGAAGAGTAAGAGAAGGAAGAAATAACAATAATCACCGATGACGCAACAGAATCAATGGAGCCAACCCGGAGTTCCCAATTGACCAAGAAAAACAAGGAGAACTGAAGCAGAAGATTTTGGAGCACATGAACAATGCAAATGAATGTACAAGATTGTCACTACTGAAGAGTGTTCCAAGGAATGATCTGCTCAGTTTAGAACAAGGCCATTGCTGGAATCCAGACAATAACACTGCATGAAACAAACCAGCTGATGTACAGCAATGCAGTAGTAATTACTGATTACTAAAGACCTAGGAGTAAAGATTCATCATCCAGAAAGAGGCCCAAAAATTGGTACTCCAAAGTGGAAAATCAGTCTGGAAAGAAAAATAAGCAAACTTTGATTAGATGCAAGCAAACCAAAAAGCATGAAGGAGAAAAAGCTGGAAAATGGCAAAATGAAGGCAGACCTAGTTAAGAGATACAACCTGGAGAAGAGGAAACTCAATGAAGCACTGGAAGTAGAGAATAATAATAATAATCATCATCATCATCTTTATTTATAGACTGTCCTATCTCCCTAAAGCAGTGGTTCTCAACCTGGGGTCCCCAGGTTGAGATGTTTTTGGCCTACAACTCCCAGAAATCCCAGTCAGTTTACCAGCTGTTAGGATTTCTGGGAGTTGAAGGCCAAAAACATCTGGGGACCCCAGGTTGAGAACCACTGCCCTAAAGGGACATAGGGCAGTTTTCAATGAATATGGCAAACATTCAGTGCCAAAAGGAAAACCATACAAACAATTTACAAGACAAGGCACATTGGACAATATAGAACAACCAACTATAACTTAATAAATAAAATAGAAAAAAATCATAAAATACAAAAACCTGATAAAACACACTAAAAATAAATATATAAAACCAATTTCATTAGACCTCCATCAGGTGAGGTTCGACAATACCCGTGACCAGGAATACTAAAATAGATGTAATCAGCTATAAAAGGGCTGGGCGAAGGACAGTGCAAACAACATATCATAGGGCCAGGGAAGTGGATGAAGTGCAGAACAGAGTACTATCTAGCAATAGCAGTTTCAAAGAAGATTGCAAGATTTGAAGCAAGGGTTGCTCAATTCAAGCAGAATCAACTTTTCTACTCCAACCAGAAATGATTCTATCAGAGAGTAAGTGGAGATGTAAAAAGAAACACAGAAGTGCCAAACAGAGAACAATTGATTGAATTCTAGAGAAACATCTGGGACAACCCATAAAACTACAACCAAAATGCCAGGTGGGCCAAAGATGTAGAGGTTGAATTAACAGTGAGAACATGAACAATCTGGCAATAACAACTAAAATAGTTTAAAAACGGGCAGAAAAGGTGAAGGTTTGGACCGCCCCAGGCAGTGATGAACTGCATGGATTTTGGCTCAAGAAACTAATCAAACTGCATGAAAGAATCGCTGGCAGGACTGAAGACTGACAGGTCGGAGATTTGAATCTGGGGAGAGCTTCCCTCTGTCAGCTCCAACTCCGCATGTGAGGGGACATGAGAGAAACCTCCCACAAGGATGATAAAACATCAAAAACATCTGGGCATCCCCTGGGCAACATCCTTGCAGACAGACAATTCTCTCACACTAGAAACAACTTGTAGTTTCTCAAATCACTCCTGACAGGAAAAAAAATCCTGACATATACAGCAAGCTTGTTCCAGTACATCTGTGGCAATGCTTGATTATATAGCTTTTGTAGATATTGAACATCAGTTATACTGATAAGTAAACACAATAGCTAGGAACCATATAAAGGAACCATACTGCATTCCCTGCAGTAGTCTTAGCAACTATTTGCAGTCATTTCTTTTCTGCATTTCCCATAACAGCCGGCAGCATTGTTAAACTGTTTGTGATGAATAGCTCCAGATGCTTTTAAATTAAATGGACATTTTAGTTAAGGGTCTTTGGGGGACAGTAAAACAGAACTACATTTTACTTATTTATCCTGTCACTAATACTTCCAGATGGCCTCATCAACATCTGTGACAAGTGAGACATTTCATTGCAATAAAGATTAAATGGCTGCACTGAATAGCCAATCTCTGTAGGTTCAAGACTTTTGCATTTCTGCTAAGTACAATGTGAAATCTGTAAAATGTTATTTTCAAATTATCCTTAAAGAGATTGGTGTGCTGCAATTGACTCATTGGATTTTTCTTCATATGATTAATTTGCTGGGTGGGAGATTGCTGTTCTATAGAACAGTTGCAGTAATCATGTGCTGCAGAATTTTTGAAAATTAGAGGAGGAAAAATATGAAATCATTTATCATCTCATACCATTGTTTATTGTGTTCAAAGATATCAAATGGGACCAACTCCAAGATCTTATACTATAATTTTATGCATATGCCATGAATACTTTTTGAACCTTAAAATGTTTTTAACCCATTTACAGTGAGACAGAGTATCAGGCACTTTCAAAGAAAGAAGTAGACACACAGATTCCAGTACTGAGTTTTATTTATTTATATTTATTGTATCACAAGCAAATTGAGAATACAGTTATAATGTGTAACCTCCTCCCCCCCCCCCAAAAAAAAAAAACCAAACAAAACTTGGTATTATGCTAGGTTTCCTTTGACCAGAAGCTGTCCACTTGGAGTGTCTCTGATGTCACTGTAAGAAGGTCCTCCATTGTGCATGTGGCAGGGCTCAAATTGCATTGTAGCAAGTGGTCTGTGGTTTGCTCTTCTCCACACTCACATGTTGTGGACTCCACTTTATAGCCCCATTCCTTAAGATTGGTTCTGCATCTCATGGTACCAGAACGCAGTATGTTCAGTGCCTTCCAAGTGGCCCAGCCTTCTGTATGCCCGGGGGGAGTTTCTTATCCGGTATCAGCAACTGATTGAGGTTCCAGGTTTTAGCCTGCCACTTTTGGACTCTCATTTGCTGAGGTGTTCCTGCGAATAGGAAACTGTTTCTTGATTTAAGTCATTGGCATGCTGGCTGTTATCTGAACAGAGGATGGGCCAGAGATGTCAATGCCTGGTACCTACATTACTGGCTGCTACTTCCTGATGGATATCAGGTGGTGCAGTACTGGCTAAACAGTATAACTTCTCTCGGACATAGACATCCTGTGATAATGCGGCATTATAATGTTTTACAATACCTATATAGGTTGCACAGACAAAAAGGAAACATCTCATATACTCTCAAATTCACTCATAATCAATACATTCACGCATTCATATTCACCATCCTTTATCATTCAGTTAATCAGGCTTCTTGGAAGGAGGCAGGTGTTCAATGCTGCATTCCTCACAGATCTGGCACACAATCGAAAAGAAATAAAGGTCTCCTTAAGTAGCAATTTTTTGTTGTTGTTGTTGTACTTGGTTGTTTAGATAACCTGCATTCAGCTCAGACTTGCTGGAGCCTCATCAATCTTGGAAAATATGTTGTTTAACTTCTTTCATAATGTCTTAAGGTAACATTGTCTTTGCCTATATAAACAGGTATTGTTTACACCAAAAGTTCTCAGGTCAGTTATCTGGATTTCTCATTAGCATTCTTCATGCCTCAGTTAATGAATTCTTCACCTCCTCCATAGTGCCATTTTTCAGGTTCCAATTTTAGGATGGTGTCTTTAGCCTTGCCAGACCTTAATCGGTCCTGGCCAGGCCCCAATCATACAATTTCATTCAATCTATTCATATGCTTACTTGTGATAAGTCCCATTGGAGTCAATTTCTTAGTGTGCGATTATATGTTTAAATGTTGGAGCAATTATTTTCCAATTGAGTGAGGATGTATGATTTTTATTTGCACAGGGCCTCTCCTTCTTTCTGAGATTTACTGTCTCTTCACACCATTTCCAATATATGATGATCCTAAGAAGAACCTATTATGGGGTTTCCTTGGCAAGATTTGTTCAGACTGGGCTTGCTTTTCTCTTCCTCTAAAGCAAGACCATTCTGGGGTTAACCAGGGATTTGAACCCTGACCTCCAGAGTTGTTTTTTTACTCTCAAACCACTACAGCACACTGAAGTAGGTAAGGGTTAAGTCTTATCATCCAGCCTTATCACACAGCCAAAGAGCTTTATTAAAAACAAAAATTGCTCATATTAGGATATGGTAATAAGTATTCACACTGTGGACTTTGAAATCTAGCTTTCTAAATTTATAGTGGAAGTGATATTTGCCATATGAGTCACTAATCTGTACACTCTTTAACTTTGAAGTGTAATACATCAAACAAATATATAATGGGTAACTTTACTCTTCTACTACACTGGCACCTACACTTTCTAACTTTGAAGCTTGACTTCTCTCCTTCTTGTACTGTCAGTCACTGTTGTCCTTGAGGACCAACATTCACACTGATAATCCTTCTAGTTCCTCAACCTCTCACTTTCTCCTCTGTTACCCTCTTTGATCTCAATTTTTCACTTCATGTCTGCTACTCACCATTCAAGTCATGTTCCTTCTAATAACTGTTTGCTCCAACTTTGTTCTTATGTCATCACTTCTACTTTCTCCCTTGGCAGAACTACTGAAAACATTGCAATCCTTTTCAATGAAAAGGATTGACAAAGATCTAGAAGAAATATCTCTCTCGTACTCTTCTCTCATTTGACAGTTTCTCACCACATCCAGTACAAAAGTTGGGGGGAGGGTGTACTGTTCTTTGTTTTGCCTTTATCCAGCTCTAATTCTTTCCCTTCTGTACAAATGCTCAGAAACTATCAATATTGGTTTTGAGAAATGAGAGGAATAAAAACTTAGGTTCTTGTGGGGTTTTTTGGGCTATAGGGCCATGTTCTAGAGGCATTTCTCCTGACGTTTCGCCTGCATCAATGGCAAGCATCCTCAGAGGTAGTGAGGTCTGTTGGAATTAGGACAATGGGTTTATATATCTGTGGAATGGCTGGGGTGGGGCAAAGAGCTCTTCTCTGCTGGAGCTAGGTGTGAATGTTTCAACTGACCACCTTCATTAGCATTTGAAGGCCTGGCTGAGCCTGGGAAAATCTTTTGTTGAGAGGTGTTAAGATGTGCCTGGTTGTTTCCTCTCTGCTGTTTTGCTGTTGTAATTTTAGAGTTTTTTTTTAATACTGGTAGCCAGATTTTGTTCATTTTCATGGTCTCTTCCTTTCTGTTGAAATTGTCCACATGCTTGTGGATTTCAATGGCTTCTCTGTGTAGTCTGACATGGTGGTTGTTGGTGTGGTCCAGCATTTCTGTGTTCTCAAATAATATGCTGTGTCCAGGCTGGTTCATCAGGTGCTCTGCTATGGCTGACTTCTCTGGTTGAAGTAGTCTGCAGTGCCTTTCATGTTCCTTGATTCGTGTTTGGGCGCTGCGTTTGGTGGTCCCTATGTAGACTTGTCCAGAGCTGCATGGTATACGGTAGACTCCTGCAGAGGTGAGAGGATCTCTCTTGTCCTTTGCTGAACATAGCATTTGTTGGATTTTCTTGGTGGGTTTGTAGATTGTTTGTATGTTGTGTTTCCTCATCAGCTTCCCTATGCTGTCAGTGGCTCCCTTGATGTATGGCAGGAACACTTTTCCTCTGGGTGGATCTTCATCTTTACTCTCGTGGCTTGTTCTTGGTCTTGCAGCTCTTCTGAAGTCTGAGGTGGAGTATCCATTGGTCTGGAGAGCCCAGTTGAGGTGGTTCAGTTCATCTTGGAGGAGGTGGGGTTCGCAGATTCTTTTTGCACGGTCTGCCAAGGCTTTAATGGTGCTTCTTTTTTGACTTGGGTGATGGTTGGAGTTTTTATGTAGATATCTATCTGTGTGTGTGGGTTTTCTGTAGACGGTGTGACCCAATTGTTGATCTGGTTTGCGGATAACTAGGACATCTAGAAAAGGAAGTCTTCCTTCATTTTCTTTTTCCATTGTGAATTGGATTTTTGGGTGGATGCTGTTAAGATGGTCCAGGAACCTGTTGAGTTCTTCTTCTCCATGGCTCCAAAGAGTGTAAGAGTGTAAACCTGGATGTAAAAACTTACATCCAGGTTTACACTCTTAGCTCAGGAAACCATCTCTGGTAAAGATGCTCTCTCACAAAAAGCCATGTTCCATTTCATTTCTGAGGATATAACAAACTTAGCAGAATTTGTGGTGTTTCTGTTATTAATTATTAACTATATTGGCCCCAAATCCATTAATGTTGGCAGGAATAGAATTACGGGATCAGTTGAATTAACTTATTTGTTGATTCATCATTCAACCATTGCATTTGTCACTGCTGGTAACAGAATAGATTTCCCCTCATTCTTCCTAGTCATGTGGGTTCCATGCTCTGATATTGGCAGAGGTGCCTATGTGACCAGGAAGGAGGAGGGGAGATTGCCTGGTTTCATTGTAGAGATGGATCTTCCAGCTGAACTGTTTGTAATTATAATGTGAATTACAGATAATACTCCGATATATGATGAAGTAACATATTCTATGTATTCCATTTCATTCCATTGTCATCTATAAAGTTTGCACTTGAGAACTGCACAATTGGGTTCCAAAAAAAATCCCCTAAAAACCTCATAATTTTGAAATAAATTTACAATTTTGTGCTGGGTCACATTTATAGCTATCCTGGGCTGCATGGTAGGCACGCCAGCTATAAACAACCCTTCAACATCCTCGTGGAATAAGGATTGATTTTTCTAAAAATTGGCCATTAACAACTTATTCTTGTTTCTGTTGCCTTGCATTTAACAAAATTGCAAATATATAAGAATTAGTGATGTTTAATGAAAGCTTTCATATATACTGTAATAGGGGAATTATGCTTCTATATGCTCTTAGATGTCTCTTTAATTTGGTCTTTTGCTGCTAGAAAAACAGAGAAAGACATACGTTAAAAGTACAAATGCTTTGGAATAAGACTTTCTTCTAGTATTTATTTCACTTTTTAAAATGAGTCAAAACTTATACAACTTTTGTAATTTGTTCATTAGGTACATTGTAAAGTTGGAAAATAGCTTTCAAGGTAGGTAATTCTAAAGATAACTTGCATTATTGATTTCTAAAGTACTGCCAATGGTTTTCAAACAATCACATTCTTCACTAATTTGCTGCATTGGAGTATATTTCTGCACAAAAGAAAACTGGTTTTTAAATGGGACCTTCATTCTGTTCTAGTAATTATGCCCATAGAAAGCATATTCTCTTGTGGAAAGGGAGATGAACAATATTTTGTCATCCCACCCTTTTTTCTTTATTTGTAAGAGAATCCCATACACTGCAGAAGGTGATGGTGAGAATAAACCAATGTAAGCAGTCATTAAAAAGTTGAGATGAAAATATGTACCAACAATTTAATAATTCTTTCTGCTGAAATCAATATAAAACCCATCTGAAGCTGTGAAATTAAATTGAAGAAAGTTCATAAACAGTGTACAGTATTTCCCCCTATAGATTCTGGATTATCTAATTGGCTCTGTTTCCAAGAGAAATGTCCACAATTTCTTTGACATATACAATATTTCTCTTGAACTATGCTAAAGGGAATAAAAGGTTTTGAAATAAACTTCAGAATCAGCCACATTTTGTGCAATTAGTTGTGCAAGTCTTTGTTTCTCTCTCTTATGGGTTCATCTCTTGAATTGTTTGTTCCTTTTTATTTTAGAGTTATAAAAAATACTTAAGCTTCTTTTGCTTTTCATGGGACTTTATCTACTTGTGTTTATATTCAGTAAAATAAGTCCATTGGTGGAAATACGATTCTGCCAGCAGAGCTCCCATTAAATCCATTGACGAATTTATGTTGTATTATTATGTATTAGACATTTATTCTCGGGAAAAGAAATAGAGCTTCATTCTATCCCATAGAATTTATGCCTGAGAAAAAAGCTAATCTCTCTGCATGGACATCCAATCACTGCTGAATCAGTAGGACCAGTTACAACCTGATCTCAGTTGTTCCTGACTAAATTTAGTAAATTCAAATGCAGCATGGCAGTGTTCAGAATCCAGGTTTGCTCTTCTGTATCACTCTTCTAGAACTATATCTATCTATCTATTCATCTATCTATATATGAAATTGTCTACATACGAATATGTGCATTCAGCAACTTACACATTCATTTGTAGATCGCTTCCTATTTTCTATGAAATCTCAGGAAGTTTCATTTTTACATAAAAATGTTTCTGTTACCTGGATTATAAAAATGTTCACCCTTTCCTAGGAAATAGTTATTTGTTTCCCTTAGTCCAACTAGTGGATCTGTTATCTTACAAGTATTTTCTGATTTTAATATCTGCCTAGCCACCTGGTTAGACTTGAGGACTCATTATTAGAGTTGAGAGCTAGCACATTCCAGAGTTTCAGTCTGTGTGCATTTATCTATAATTGCAAATTTGGTGGTGTAATTTTCCACAATTATTCATCCCAGATGACTGAATACAGGCAGTCCCTGCGTTATGAACATCTGACATATGAACAACTTGTAGATACGAACAGGGCAGAGTCGGCCACCTGGGGAGTGGTGGAGCAAGCTCCCTCCCTCCCTCTCCAGCCAAGGCTAGGGCAAAGAGGCAAAGGAAGGCTTCCATCAGCCTCCCTTGCATCTTGCCAGAACCTTAGCTGAGAAGGAATATGAAGGAGATTTTCAGCAAGCCTCCCCCCCTTTTTTTCTCCAGCCAACTAGCTCAAGTTTCATTTTAAAAATGTACCCATTCTGAGTTACAAACAAATTCAACTTAAGAACAAACCTACAGAATATATGTTGTTCATAAGTTGGGAACTACCTGTAATTAAATAATTAGGACAATGCAGATTAGTATCCCAGTGACCATCTCCATCTCTGAATTGCTTCTTCTCTAGTCAGTAGAGAGTAGGGATTTCAGTTCCAGGACTTCACGCAGGGAGCAAAAAACACAAATACTCAATTCCTTGCTACAAAGTGCACAAGAGAGGGGATTGCAATCCAGTTTGCTCAACAGCAATAACAACAAAATCTCAAAGCTTCGGGGAGGGGGTCAGAGGAAATATATCCTCCCATTGCCACTAATGCCACATTCCCCCCCCCCCACCCCAAAGACAGAACTTTGCCTGTCTCTGTCATGGGCAATGCAGAACTGAACTGAGGTGACTGGAGAAAAGAGCACATGGGATATAAGTGGAATATGGTTGGGATGTGACCCATACCTCTGATATCGAGCTCTTTTAGGGGGCTCCCCCAAGAAGGAGAGCCCAAGGACCGCACCAAAAAGGGTCCTGGAAACCTTGGTGAGATTTTTCCAGAAGCCAATCCAAGAGCGCAAAAGTTATCTAAAAGCAATCAGCTCACCAGAGGCGAAAGGAGTCCAGGATCGAGGCGTTTATTTGCGATTCAGCTGAATGGATGCGTTACAGGAATCGTTCCACTGCAAAGCATGCAGCAGAGAGATTTTCTGGCATTTTTATACAGTCAGAACAAAGGAAAAACAGTTTGAAAATCCCGCCCGCCTTCGGGCAGCCGGCTTCACGCTGATTGGCTAAGGCTGGAACAGCTGGGAGGAGGTTTGGCAGCCCGCCTCTGCCAGAAGCCAATGGGAGCGTTTCCTTGCCCCGGGAGGACCAATGGGCGCCCTCCGCTCGCTCCTGGGTCTTGGCCAATCAGGAGCGAGGAGGCGGGACGGCCGCGGACAATGGGGGAAAGATGATGGGATTTGGGCTTTCCTGCCAGCTGGAATGCGGGCTATTGTCCAAGGCGGGAAGAAGGTGATGTGGGGCAAACAAAGGCTTTCCTGTCCTTGATGAGTCTGGCAGGGAATTTGAATAGCTGGGTCGAAGCCGGACCGCCCGAGGGATCAACAGCATCTGGTTGAGATAATCAGTTTTGTCTTTCCGGGGCTCTGTTGACCCTTCCTCTTTCGTTGGCCTTGCTCCGATGACGAAATTGGGGGCCAGCAGCATTGTCCATGCAAAATGAGTTAATCAATAAGTGATTTGGGGAAAAGAGGCTTGGGCTCTTTCCCCAGGCAGTTCCTGTTCACGCTGGTTTCCTTTTGGGGTGAGGGTCAAGAGGAGAAGATACAGGGGAGTTCATAGGGGTTACATATTTCATGTTCATAAGCCACAGGCACCATCAATATACAGGCATATCATATATCACAACCCACCACCCATCCCAACCCCAATCCATTATAGTAGGAAAATATTTTATTTATTTCATAAAAAGAAAAGGAAAAAAAACTAGAAATCCCAAAGTTCAGCCAAAGGGGTCTTTGGTGCAGGGGCCAGTCCAAGCAACAGGCTGGCCATCAGAAGATCAGTCCGTTTTATGAAACAGGAGCGGGAGTTGAAGGAGAGCCAGGTTCCACCGTCCTGTCCTTGGTGGAACTAGCGCTCCCAACCGGGGATCGAGCCTCCCTGCCCGATCCCCACTTCCAAGGCTTCTCCTTGGCAATCGGCGGCGGGTTCCAGGCGGCTGGAGCCGGGCTGAAGCGAGCGGCAGCAAGCGGGATGGAGCAGGCGGCAGAAGCCGGCAAAACTTTGACAGTCAGCTGGAGACTCGGCCGAATTTAATAATTAAACAAAAACAATTATTTCCCAGGTGTAGGAGTTCAAAATGAGGAAACCAAGATGGCAGTTAGTCTCAGAAGTTAGTGTAGAAAATTATAGAATTTGAACGGACCCGATCCGCCATGTTGTTATTTTGGCGGATAAGGGGGGGGGGGGCATAGAAAAACCTCTGTATCCGCGATTTAAACTAACGCAAATGCAGAGGCCTGGGGAGGCCAGGGAGGCGTCCCCAGTGGGCTCGCGGTTCCCCGGAGCACAGGGAAAGGTTTATTGTGGGTCAGAAAAGTTGCAGCCGGTAAAAGACACAAAGTATCAAGCAGGAAGGATTTAAAGTTTCCAGACTCAAGTGTTTTATTGTGGGATTGGTTACAAAGAGAGGGAGAGGGGAAAGTGGAAGAAAGGTTTCATGCAGTCCCGGGCTTTTGAGCTGCTGGCGGGGGCACATTCCGTCAGTTGGACCCAACTTTGCTCCACGGAACTGCGGAACTCCCTGCTGCGCTTCAAACCAACTTGAAGGCGGGAGATTCCGCGAACTGGGGGGCCATCACCTCCAGCCATCCGTTTTTCATACTCCTGCCATGGCACATGCCAAGTGCTTTGATGTGGCACTTCTGTTTTTTCCTTAGCAGTGCCAGAGTAGACAGCTGGCACGCTCCTGGAAGACAAACTAGATTTTAACACCCCCTCTTTTTACCCTCCCCACACCCAAAAAGAAAGAATCCCTCTGGGAAGGGGAGCAAGTACTCGCCAAGCCATGCTAGATGAAAGAAAGGGTTGAAGAGGGAATATCCTTAGGAAGAGGTAATTCGAAAAATAGGATATGATTATTTGAGGGGTTCGGGGTGGGCAGTATAGTGGTGTAAATTGTATTGTTATCCGCAATATATCTACATCCATACAAATAAAGGCAGGGAAGGAATTATAAATTGGGGAAAAGAATGAGGAAGTGACCTGAAAGGAGAGAAGCAGAACAACTTGCCTCTATGGAGAATCCAGTGCAAAAGGGCAGACAAGCTTTTATAGTAAGCCTTGATTTAAAATGTATACCGCAGACTCTGCAGAGAGGCTTGTGTGGTAAGCCTTGAATAAAAATGACCATTGCACTCCACATAAAGTGCCCCAAATGTCAGGTGCATTGCATTCTTCAGGCTCCCCACATTGCTGCTGGATATTGCTTATGCAAGAAGAAAAAAATGATTAGGAAGAAGGAAGGGATGCTTTTTTCCATTTTAGGCAAAGGAGTGGTAATGGGGTGGGAGCTCCTTGCCTCAGCCTCTTGTCAGGTCCCTGTTACAACACTGACTTGTGTCGATTCAAATTTTTTTGGTTTGTTTTTTGTCAAACGTTTTTTGACTTATACATGAAAATATATGGTATATATAAATAGAGATGTGGTAATGATAAGAGAAATATCAATGGGCTGCTTCTTAAGTGTTTTCTAGGGAATAACAATCCTTAGCAAACTGTTTTAACTATTCAGTCTTACTTCTTATGAACGCTTACACTTCAAATCCCAATATGGAGTCAATGCTTATTTGAACGTGTAACTCCCCTGAACAAAAAATTATCAAATAATCAAAAATGTAACTTTTGGTCCCTCCTTTAACTATAACTTCCCATGAAAAATTAGTACTGAAATAATATTTTGCTTCAGCACAGTAAATTTCATAGTGAACGAAAAATTATAAAGAAAATATTGTGTTACTTAAATTATTAGTTCCATGGCATGTTATATCATACCTCAATTTTACTACAGCAAAGTATGTATTTTAAATTGGTATACCCATCTTTCTATAAAATAAATCTCATTAACCACTTTAATTTACAATAAAATTCTCAAATGTACATTTGGACTAGATTGCACAAGACATTATTACAACACACTCATAAAAATTGCTGTTAAAGTACATTAGAAATAATTGCCATAGACACAGTCCATTAACAGTTAATTATCTTTCTTTATGTTTTAATTCTTCTATTCTTTTTTTAAAAATTCATTGCTGTATTAAGTTGAAATAGTTACCTTTAATAGTAGCGAATGTGTTTTCAGATATACTTAATTATGATCTATTGAGTAAATTTGCTCAAGGAGCATTCCAGTTCTGACATAACATTCATTTTTAGAAGGAAGGGATGACCTTAACAGCAACAGTATCTTTAATGAGAAGCCTGTTCATGTGTGCATACATTCCTTGAAGCATCATGTCATATCCCATGTCAGGACACCTTCTAATCTATCTCTAGTCTTACTTTACTAGGCTACATGCTGTTCCATGGTCAAAATGCTGGCAGTGAGAAAACTATTCTAAGTGAAGCAGCACCAAGCATATATAATTGGCTAATCAAGAACCTTGCAAGAGAAACTAGCTGACTGCTCTTAACATGCAGTAGATAAATGGAGACACTACTTATTTTACAGCTATTTTTGGGAGACTGAAAGGCAGATATTAAAATCAAAATAAAGCCAACATAGATCCAAAATAATAATAATAATAATAATAATAATAATGAATCTATGTTGGCTTTATTTTAATATGTATATTTTATAGAAAGTGTACAATCATTATATGTTTTTAACTATATTGTAACCTGCCTCGAGCCACAAGGAGAGGCAGGCAAGGACTAAAATAATAATAATAATAATTATAAACATTATATAAAATACACATATTAAAACATATTTTTTATTTTAAAAAACGTATTAAAATGCACAGAACAAAGATTACAACACAGGACATGAGTTGAAAAGTCATGATTAAAACTGACTAAGTAGGCTTTGCGACCCTGGAGAAGGTAGGAAATGGTAGGCCCCATGGCAGTCCTCTCAGCCTTAAGGTCTTGCTGATTAATGCCAGATCCGTCAATGGTAAGACCACTGCCATTCAGGACTTGATCCTGGATGGGGGGGCGGATCTGGCTTGCATTACCGAAACCTGGTTGGATGAGCTGGGGGGAGTAAATCTCACTCAGCTCTGCCCACCGGGATTCGGAGTGCATCAGCAAGCCAGGCTGGGGGGGGGGGCGGGGAGGAGGGGTCGCAATTGTCTTTCGGCTTTCCATCGCCGTGGTCAGATGCGCTGTTCCGCAGGCATCTAGGTTTGAGTGTGTTCACCTGAGGGTGGGGAACCGTGATAGCGTGGGGTTTCTGCTAGTGTACCGCCCACCCCGCGACCCAGTAGTTTCCCTGACTGAGCTAGCAGAGGAGGTCTCCAATTCGGCCTTGGTCTCCCAGCGCCTGATTGTGCTGGGAGATTTCAACATTCATGCTGAGACCCTCTTGACTGGTGCAGCTCAGGATTTCATGGCCGCCATGACGACCATGGGGCTATCACAAATTATATCTGGTCCTACCCATCAGGCTGGACACACACTCGACCCAGTTTTTGTGGCGGACAGTGGATTGATCAGAGTGGAAGATCAAAACATCCTTCCGGTGTCATGGTCTGATCACTATCTGGTCAGCTTTAGACTTTTTGCGACCCTAAACCTCCACAGGGGTGGAGGACAAATTAAGATGGTCCGCCCCAGGAGACTGATGGATCCGGAGGTACTCCTGAGGAATCTTGGGTTTTTTCCTGCCATGGAGCCTGGCGATCCTGTCGACGCCTTGATCCTGTCGACAGCAGATACCTTGCCTCCCCTATGGCATATTTAACATACCTAGAGGTTCCTATTCATCGAAGGGCTTTCACCCTGGCCCGATGCCATGCTCTCCCATCAGCTGTACTTGAAGGCCGCTACCGGAAGATCCCTTTCCCAGAGAGGCTCTGCCCCTGTGACTCGGGTCATGTAGAAACAATAGAACATGTGCTCCTTCAGTGCCCGTTCTACAGGGATATCCGTGCCAGGCTTATCTTACCTCTCACAGACAAGCACCCAGGCCATTCGGGACAATTTTATACCTCCCTGCTACTTGCAGATGCTAATTCAGCTACAACCTACAGTGTTGCGAGATTCTGTGCAGCAGCATGCAGAGTCTGCCAAGGAATGACTAGTTCCAAAAGTCAACTGTGTGTCCGGTGATCTTCTTCCCTGAATCTGCAATTTGGTGATGGATCTGGGCATTGTATGTTTTTACCCTGTTTCCCCTTCCCTTCTGCTCCCTCACCCATATTGTGTTTTTAGTAGTTATATTTATATTTTTAATGTAGCAAGCATGCCAGGTTTGTATGGAAATGTGACACTATTTCCTGTGCTGGTCAATGACCGAAATAAATAATAAACTGAGACTTGTGCGCCAACTGCGACCCCACCTCGCGAAGGCAGATCTGGCTGGAGTGGTCCATGCCTTTGTCACCTCCAGATTGGATTACTGCAATGCGCTCTACGTGGGGCTGCCCTTGAAGACGGCTCGGAAGCTCCAACTAGTCCAACGATCAGCAGCCAGGATGCTAACGGGGGCCCCTTACAGAGAGAGGTCAACCCTCCTGTTTAAGGAACTCCACTGTTTATATTCCGAGCCCAATTCAAGGTGCAGGTGCTTACCTACAAAGCCCTGAATGGTTCGGACCAGCCTACCTGCGTGACTGCATTTCCATCTACGAACCCACGCGTTCTCTTCGGTCATCTGGGGAGGCCCTGCTCATGATCCCACCAGCGTCGCAGGTGCGCTTGGTGGGGACGCGGGACAGGGCCTTCTCCGTAGTGGCCCCCCAACTCTGGAACACCCTCCCCAAAGACCTTAGACAGGCCCCTTCATTGGCTATCTTCAGAAAGAACTTAAAAACCTGGCTTTTCTGATGCGCCTTCCCAGATTAGGAAACCTCCACTACCGAGTCCCACAAGCACCTTACCAGAACCAATGATTGCTGCACATTGCACATCGCACTTGCCCTAGAAACCCTTTATACACCTCCTGTCAAATCAGCACTTTTAATCCTTGTACCCACCTTTTGGCCCGGCCCAGTTTTATTGTGTTTTAATGTACTGTGCTTGTTGTTTATTTTGCTTTAATTTGTTTTAATTGTTTGATTTGCTTGATTGTATTGTTATGTTGTATTGTTGTGGCCTCGGCCTGTTGTAAGCCGCATCGAATCCTCTGGGAGATGCTAGCGGGGTACAAATAAAGTTTAATAATAATAGTAATAATAATTTGTCTTCAAATGTGTTTTAAATTCTGACAGCTCATTGAACAGTTGGATCCCTTCCAGCAGGTTGTTAAACAGTCTTGGGGCAGCCGATCAAAGATCCTCTGGTTGACAGTGGTCAGTTGGGTTCTGGCAGGCTGAAGTAGCTACTCTGCAGAGGACCTAATATGGGAGAAGGTGATCCATTTGGATCCAAACCTTGTAGGGTTTGGTCAAAACCAACACTTTGTACTTTCCTCAGAAACTGATTTGGCAGCCAGTAGAGTGACTTTAGGATAGGTGTAATATGTTCACTCCTGGATGTTCCTGTAACCAATAGCCCCGGTGGTGCAGTGGGTTAAACATTAGTGCCGACAGGACTAAAGACCAACAGGTCAGAGGTTTGAATCAGGGAAGAGCGCAGATGAGCTCCCTCTGTCATCTCCAGCTCCCCATGTGGGGACATGAGAAAAGCCTCCCACAAGGATGGTAAAGCATCAAAACATCTGGCCATCCCCTGGGCAATATCCTTGCATACGGCCATTTCTCTCACACCAGAAGTGACTTGCTGTTTCTCAAGTTGCTCTTGACATTTTAAAAAAAAATCTGTCTGCCATAGTTTGAACCAACTGGAGTTTTCAAACTTGGTACAAAGGTAGCCCAATGTAAAGCACATAGCAGAAGTTCAACCTTGAGGTTACCAGAGCATGCCCTACCATCTTTAGGTCCTCCACATTTAGGAATGGGCACAGCTGGTATATAAGTTGAAGCTAGTGGTAAGCACTCCTGACTGTTGCATCTATCTGACATCAATATGACATCTTCATTCTTTTGTTTTGTTGGATTTACTGATGATCCTGTCTTCTAACATGCATTTTTTTTTACTGTTGTTAGGATTAACAAATTGAGGAAATTTGACAATTATCATGGATTCATCATTAAATGCAAGCAGAGAAAATTCTAATCTTCTACTGAAGGATGTTCATCTAGAAAGTAATGACTTGTTTGCTTCTCCAGCACTCACAAAAAATGTCCGTGATGATACTACTACAATGGAAAATGCATATTCTTGCTTTGGAGAAGAACCATTAATGGGACATTCACTTGTACAGCTAATAGATTGGGATTTACAAATAAGCCAAGATCAGGATTCTTTGAAGCATTCAAGATGCCGTTTTGGAGGCTCTGCTGACAATATATTATCTTTAACTTCGAGTCAATCAGTTCTTCCTCTTGAGTGGAAAGTTTTGAGATCTGGCCGGTCACAGGACACACTGGCACATTTTTCAGATATCCCTCAAGAATGTACAGATGGAGGGTATAAACCATCAACGGACAATAACCAATACACTGTAGATGATATAATTGGAGATGATGTTGTTTTCAGTATATTTCCCCAAGTTTTAAAGCATAATCAAGGTAATACTTACGCTGCAGATTTCAGAACAGCTTCACCAATACTACGCTTTGCATCATCAACACCCCAAAATGCAAAGCAATCTTTGAATGTTTCTGAGTGTATAGCATTGCAATGCCCAAGAACAGAAAAGTTGCTGGAAGTTGGAACACAAGTTAATCAATCACAGAGTTCAGGTAACTACAATACTTTTAATCTTAGTTGGAATTGTTGAGTGATTCACCCCTGTAATTTTCTTCTCTGTATCTTTTTTTTCAGCTATTGAACAAGATTCAAGTTTTATTGATCAGGTTTGGATATCAGCTGCGTCACCTAGGAACTTACATAATGATACCTCACCATTAGCTGACTTAGAACATCATGCTAATAATCATAAGGTTAAAAAAACATTTCCTGGTTGTGGTGTGAAGTGAGATACTATGTGTTTTGGATTGTTTACAATACATATTGAAGTTCAGTTATGATGATTCTGCATCTTAGAATCATCATCAACAATAATAACATTGTGTTAAAATCCTTTCAAATAGCTGGTACTGATAGAAAGACTTTTCATACTAAACAAAGGGATGACCATAAAACTAGGGAAGAAACCAAGGGAAAGTTTCACAACTGATACAAATCAAACCTTTCTTGCATAGAAGTTGGGTAGGAACAGAATCCCAGCTATGATTATCTCCATATGCTTTGCAGCCCTCTTCAGAACTATTATAATCTGAAAAGGTTATACGAAACTGAAAGTTAAGACCAAGAAAGGTGATAACATAAGAAATGGAATTGTTTGGAAAAGCTTATTGTTTCTCTTTATTTTGCCTTGGTTATTACAGTTCTCTGGAATGTGTACAAGTAAATAGACGACTAAGATATAAAATCATAATGAAACAATGTGAATAAAATGACAAAATATAATTCAACCACAATAACAAAGCACTGCAACACATCATCACCCCCTCCCTGAAAGATCCAGCAGCAAACTTAAGTAGCAGGAAAAAATAGGCAATCTCAAATAATTATTGAAATACCTGGGAGATAAAAAGGGTCTTCAACCAATGATACCCACCTGGAAATAAACTATAGTGCAAGCTAGGCAAGCCTTTCTAGGGAGGTAATTTCACTCTTGTTTTGGTCATTTAATATGAAATCTGTTGTTTAAGAAGCAATAGGGATAGAGGGAGTAAGAAAGCTAATACTTTTATTTATCTTCTGACCTGCTACTGACCACAACCCCTTGTACGAACCTGCCTGGACCCTGAGATCTTCAGGAGAAGCCCTTCTCTTAGTCCCACCTCCATCTCAAGCTTGGTTGGTGGGAACGTGAGAGTGGGCCTTCCTTCGACTCTGGAACTCTCTGCCCAGGGAAGACAGAATGGCCCTCCTCCCCGATGTCCTTCTGAAAGCAGGCTAAAATCTTTTTGTTCAGGCAGGCTTTTTAAAAGATCGATTCAGGGGATGCTGTGGTTTTTAACTTTGAATTTGTTTTAATGGTTTTTAACTGGGATTTTTAAAAATACTGTTTATAGTTAATCTTGTTTTAATGTTCATATATTTGTATATTTTAAATGGTTATGCTGATACTTTTATGTTAAGCTGCTTTGAGTCCCCTTCTGGGGAGATAAAACAGGGTAATAATAATAATAATAATAATAATAATAATAATAATAAATAATAATAATAGGCTGACTATATAGTTGCCATGCTTCTATATAGTCAGCCTATAGAAGTTGCCATGCTTCTATATAGTCAGCAACATATACTGCTGCTTGATCATGCAATGAAGGAAGAGAATCTAATGTCTATGTATGGCAGAGGGCCAAATATTAATGAATGTATTTATGACCTTTTCTGATTATCTGCAAAATGTCAGCAGAAGTCATTAAAAATCAATTACATGAAATATACAAAACATGGCAGAGTAAATGATAAAGTTGTTATCCAAATTGATTATTTTTTACAGATCATCTTCATTACAGAAAGATGCTTTTTAACAAGTCTGATTCATACACTAAACAAGAAACATGGGGAGCTGGCTGTATTTTGCTGGAAAAAGACTCTCTTGTCTCCTTTGTGTTTGTTGTGTTAAACCAGACTTCTGCAGCAGCTGTTCAAGCTGTGTTTTTGACAAAGCCCTGCCTCCTGGCTCAATGGTGGTTAAATTGTCAACACAAAAGCTCTTTCTGGATGTAAATGAAAGGCAGTGCCATTATAGAAAAACTGCTGGGGATGCTGAAGGTAGAAATATGAACACTGACCAACTGAATAAAACCTTGGAGGTAAAATGGAAAGCATTTATTAAGGGAAGGATGTTCTTTTTATACCTTCTGGGCAGAACTATGGGTGTACCAAGAACAAAAGCTTTATGCTAATAGCTGATTTAAAACAGAGTCGGCCCTAGGTAATTTTCAATGGTAAGCAAACAGTATTTTGCCCCCCCCCCCCCCCCCAACCAATCACTGATATATACTTTCTGTTCGTCGTGGGAGTTCTGTGTGCCATATTTGGTTCAATTCCATCATTGGTGGAGTTCAGAATGCTCTTTGATTGTAGGTGAACTATACATCCCAGTAACTACAACTCGCATATGTCAAGGTCTATTTTACCCCAAGAGCGCCTCAAGAGCGCCCCTGGGCAAAATCAACTATACTGCAAATGCTTACTTTGTGTATCGGTTGAGCCGCCCGATTTAAAATAATACTTTCCGTGCATTAATATGAAATACTTACGATTATGCTGAAAGAAAGTATTACAGGAAACAGATTTCAAATCCTGATGGTCTCTTGAATTTTTAACAAGGTGAACAGTTTGATTTTTCAAAACTATAGGCTTTCCATTCTTATTCTCAATATACATGGGCATTCAATATTTTAAGAATTTTGCTTTTACCTAATGATTTCTCAGTTTAAAGTCAGACGTAATCCTCCAGCACACTTAATTGTTTCTGATTTTATTTTTGTGTGTGTAATATTCATTGAACTTTAAAGAGTCCCTATGGCCATTGCAGTGTCTGTAGCTTCAAAGGGGGTAGCATATGCAATCACCACCCTACTCCAGCAATTTGAAGATTGTAATGAGGTGGGAAAGAATGCAAGCTTTATCAGTATATTGGATGTGTATTGTTTGTTATAATTTTAAGGATTTATTTACTGTGCTTAATTTAAAACAATCAATCTAACTACAATCATGTATTTATCATCTTAATACTGTGATACTAAGAAGTCACACTAAGTGACACTTTCAGATCACTCTAAAGCTGCATGAGTTCTTGGGCTGCCAGGTTTTGTCACGTCTACATCCGCTCATTCCATTCTTGTGAAGGACTCTTGGTAGGAATTTTTTAGTTCTGCACTTGGGCTCTTCGTTCTAAAAAAAAAAACCCCAAACCCTAGGGATGGTTTATTGAGGTAATATTATGGTTTTAAGGACAAAATTTCTCCTTTTTTAATATCAGAAAAAATTCTTACCATCCACACTACAGGCATTACTGTTTGCTAGAAAAGCCACTTTGGTTGCAACCATAATAGATTAAATTAGAACCTGTTCTACATTAGTTGTGCAAGCACAGACATTTATTTTACCATTGTGCACTATCATTCTACAAATGCAACAACACTGGTCCTACACAGTAGCTTCAGTGAGTACTAGGCCTCTATGTAATGTTGTACGTGGGCTTAATGTTGCAGTTTCTCCAGTTGTTGAATTTCTCAGAAAACTAGAGCACTCCCGCAACTGCTTTGTGAGAATATATTTGAGCCCATCCTATCACACTTTGAAGGAATTGCATATAGTAGTGGTGGTGGTGGTGATAGTAGTAGTACTAGTATTTATTATTGTTTTATTTCCATTTCATTTTTCCCAATGAAAACATTTCTTTATTGGCTACAAAACAGTGGTTCCCAACCTGTGGTCCTCAAGAATTAAAATATGGTCTGCAGCTTCACCATTACTACATCGATGCAATGAGAGCAGCTGGTCTCACAAAACCCTCTTATAGTGCTGAGGCTTATTAAATATGGTTTTCTGTGAATGAGCAGATGGCAATTAAAGCCCTAAACGGTTCTGGCCCACCTTATCTATCCGAACGTATCTCAGCCTATCAGCCCACCAGGACCCTAAGATCTTCTGGGGAGTCCCTGCTCTCTATCCCGCCGGCTTCACAAGTGCGGCTGGCGGGAACGAGAGACAGGGCCTTTTCTGTGGTGGCCCCTCAGCTTTGGAACACCCTCCCCATAGAGGTACGATCAGCCTCTTCGCTGATGGTGTTTCGGAAGAGATTGAAGACATGGATGTTTAAACAAGCATTCGGTTAATCCGTTGCAACAAATTTTGATGACTAAAGGATAGGTAATCATGGACGACGAATTTTGGATTGCGATTCCAGTTACGAGATGCATGGGATTATTATTGGTGGCCCAATAATTTGTATTGTATATGTGTTTTCTGCTTTTAAATTGAATACTGTTTTTTAAGTGTTGTAAACCGCAATGAGTCGCCGACTTAGGCTGAGATATTAGCAGTATACAAGTGTATAAATAAATAAATAAATAAATTACTGGATGACATATGTTCTGTATAAGAAACTAGAGCTGATACGGTCTATCCAATGTAGTTTTCTGAATCAGCACCCCAAATAACCAAACCAACTCTAAAATTGACAGAAACTGATTCGTAACCCTTTTGGTACTAATGTTGGAGAGTGGTCCCTGGTCAAAGTGGTTCCTGGTCAAGTGGTCCTTGGTCAAAAAAGGTTGGGAACCACTGCCATAAAATGTCAAATCAAAAAGGAAAAAGTTCACTAGCATATTCTGCTTGGCCCCATGTAAGCAAGACACGGGAACCTATTATTTTTCTTTTTTCTTATTTGGTTGTTCTGTTATGCTTCCTGCTCTTCCCCATTTATAAGCATACACACATATACAAATATCAATTCCTGTATATCTCAGTGTTGTGAAACATTCCTATACTAATTTAATTATGGTAGCATTGGATTATCAATAGTTCATAGTCCACTGTTCTTGTTGTGCACAGTAGTGCTACAACAGTTAGGCCTTTAGACAGCTTTGAGAGCTATAACTAATTAATAGCTTATAGATAGTAGTAGTGTAAAGATGATACATTATACAGGGTTAGTCAAAATGAATAGGCCAATAAGAAAATTAATTTTAGACGAATGTATGTTTATTGTAACCAAACTACAGCTACGTATCGACAGATAAATTATCAAAGTTTTGTCTCACCTTCAGAGATGTTCGATATGGGCGCCCCGTGTGACACGGCAGACGTCCAAGCGATAGTCCAGTTCATTCCACATCCGTTGCAGCACATCCGACGTAATGGCATCGAATGCAGCACATATGCGCTGTTTTAAGTCGTCCAAGGTCAGCGGTAATGGAGGTCGGAACACAGTGTCTTTCACATACCCCCAGAGAGAAAAGTCGCATGGTGTGAGGTCGGGGGACCTGGGGGGCCACAGGAGGAATGGAAGATCAGTCACTCCAGCACGGCCAATCCAACGACATTTAGTCTAGTCTTCGCTGCATTGATTCGCAAAAATCGTGTCGTTTCGAATAGTCACCTTTTTTCAAAGCCTGCACCATTTGCAATTTATACGGCTTGAACTGCAAACGTTTGCGTAACACGCGCCACACAGTTTTTTGCGGAACGTTCAATTCCATGGAAACACGATTTGTCGACTTCTGGGGACTTCGTTGAAAGGATGCACGAATGGATTCCACTGTGTCTTCGGAGACACGCGGTCGTCCTGTGGTTTTACCCTTGCATAAGCAGCCCATCTCCTCAAATTGCTTTACCCACCTCGCAATGGAATGTCGATGAGGTGGTTCCTTGCCATACTTGGCTCGAAATTCTCGCTGGACCGTAATTACTGACATTGTTTTAGCAAATGTCATCACACAAAACGCCTTCTCTTTGCCTGATTCTGCCATTTTGAAAACAGCGACTCCTAGCGACGCCTAGCGGCATTAACGTACATGTGTGTTGCTCAAAAAAAACTTTGATAGTTTATCTGTCGCTACGTAGCTGTGGTTTGGTTACAGTAAACATACATTCGGGTACAATTAATTTTCTTATTGGCCTATTCATTTTGACTAACCCTGTATTGTTCAAATGTCTAATATCAGTTTTAAAGAGGTTCATTGCCTGCCTTACAATTAGAAAAAGCACACACCATACTATGCTATGCAATAGCCCTCATTTAATAGTCAAATTGAACAGTAAATACTTGAATTAATATAAATTGACATGGTTATGTTTTTATGTTTGTTCACCAACAAAGATGGGAGACTTGCTTGTACAGTCTAAATTTCAGCAAAAATGTCCAGTTGAAAACAAATGGGAAAGAAAAGATATGAAGAATGTTCAAAGCAAAGGTCAACTTCTCTTCAAGGAACAGAGTCTGAATCTTACTGACAGTGGCAAACAGAATAGCAAGGTAAAATGCTTTAAAAGTATAACAATTTCCTCTTATTATAGATATGATACACTTTTAATAACAAACCTAAGAAATTGAGTCTGTTTCTGTGTACCAGAGCGAGCTGAAGAACTGTTAGGGGTGCTCATTGAAATAACAAAGTTTTTTCCATTTATATTGCCACTGAGACACAGCTTTTGTGTAACCACTGAAAGAGGGAAAATTATGACTTAAGGCAAGAGTGAGCCTGAAGTCATAATATCTTCCTACAGTAGTTTCACAAGAGCTGTGGTTTGTAACTTCAATTGAGTCTAGACAGCTTTGTCAATGTTGATGGATTATGAGAGATGTAGTTCACATAAAGGCTTAAAAGATCAGTGCTTTAAAGATCTCTGTTTTGGGATATCTAAAAATGATTACGGCAGTATAGAGTATAGGCCGCTCTATATTAAGGAAGAAAAAGACTGAGGACTACTTTCACAATATGAAAAACAGAACACATGTTTCAATTTCCTCTACCTTCATAGAATAATAGCACAGGGAGGCGAACATGTAGAAGAGTAGAGCTTCAATCTCTGGTAGTAGGACTGGACCGGCCACATCATGAGAAGACAGGAAAGCTCAGAGAAGACAATGATGCTGGGGAAAAGGGAAGAGGGGCCAACCCAGGGCAAGATGGATGGATGGTATCCTTGAAGTCACTGGCTTGACTCTGAAGGAGCTGGGAGTGTTGGCTATCTTTGACATACCAGTGGTGTAGTGTTTGTGTTTTGCAACATACACAAGGTCCCCAGTACTTCTGACATACTTTTAAGGACAATTGTGCATATGTTTCAAAGACATTTTTCTTTTTAATTGATTTGAACCAATTTTATCTGTATGATCACTCAACTGGAGTGCAAATAAAGTGAACTGAAATCCTTCTGGTTGTACATTAGATTATGGCAGATGGCAATAGTTTGCTTTAAAGATAAAAATAGCCTAGTGAGTGAGCTGTTGCACTTAGTTGGGCCATTAAACACTATATAATGACATGTTCAGAGAAGCTTACATTCGTTTTATTTTCAACAAAATTAATTTTGTCAATGATTTCATGTTGTAGGCAGAAAATGTTCTTAACAAAGAAGAGTCCACCAACAGTCTGCTGAAATCTGAATGCAATTCTCCTATAATCCTGCAGCAATTTATTGGTATGAAGGCACTCCACTTTTTTTATTCAACATTCATCAATTTTTATTTTCACTCCAACGTGCATTGACTAGTGCTAGAGTTAATGCAAGGTGTCCTTTTCATTCTGTAATGTTGTTCTTAACATTATCCTGATTCTAAAAATACTAATAGTGACATTCACTCAATTTCAACAACTTTCAGCCAGTTTCCAATCTGCCCTTTTTGGGCAAAGTCCTGGAACGTGTGGAGGGAAGGTGTTCTTGAATGAAACTGATTATCTGGATCTGGCGCAGTCTGGGTTTAGGCCAGGTTATGGAACTGAAACTGCCTTGGTCTCCTTAGTGGATGATCTATGCAGATAATTAGACAGGGGAATTTATCCCTCTCGATTCTCTCAGCATACCATGATCTACAGTATCAAAGACTGCTGAGAGGCCTAGAAGAAATGGGGTCTTGGTGGACCTCTTTTACAGTGGCTCTAATCCTTCCTAGAGGACCACTCTCAGGTGATGTTACTGGAGGACACCTCCTTTCCCCACAGCCTTTGTCCTGTGGGGTCCCGCAGGGTTCAGTATTGTCCCCCATGTTGTTTAACATCTACATGAAACTGCTGGGAGAGATAATCTAGAGTTTTGGAATTTGATGTCATCTGTACGCAAATGACGTTCAACTGTACTACTCCTTTCGCCCTGCTGCTAAGGAGGCGGTTCAGGTCCTGTACCTGTGCTTGCCAGCTGTGACAGTCTGGATGAGGGTGAACAAATTGAAACTGAATCCAGACAAAATAGAGGTACTCCTGGTCAATCGTAAGGTTGAACAGGGTATAGGGTTACATCCTGTGCTGGATGGGGTTACAGTCCCCCTGAAGAGAGGTTTGCAGCTTGGGAGTTCTCCTGGATTCATCGCTGAGCCTGGAAACCCAGATTTCAGTGGTGGTCAGGGGAGGTTTCACACAATTAAAACTTGTGCACCAGTTGCGCCCGTATTTTGGGAAGTCAGACTTGGCCACGGTAGTCCCCACTCTTGTTACATCCCAAACAGATGTAACAGTAATCTACATTGAACGTAGATTACTGCAACACACTCTACGTTCAATATACTTGCTTTAGCCTATAAAGTCCTAAACGGTTCTGCTCCAACTTACCTATTTGAAATGTATCTCCCTCTATGAGCCAGCAAGGAGGTTAAGATTTTCTGGGGAGGCCCCCTCCCGATTCCACCTCCTTTGCAGGTGTGTTTGGGGGGGGGGGGCAAAGACAGAGCCTTCTCAGTGCTGGTCCCTCAGTTACAGAACTCCCTCCTGAGTGAAATCAGATCAGCCTCTTCCCACCTGACCTTCAGGAAAAAACTAAAAACATGTGGGGCCAGGCTTTCAGGTAGTAACAGTGCAATAAGAGAACACAGAATGGTGCAATGACAATTGGAGTGGTCTCAGACTGTGACGTGGGATTGTGTGATTTTAAATAAGTGGTTTTAATGGTTGATATGTTTTAATGATTGTTTTAATGTATATGTTTCTATTTCACTTGATGTATGTTTATGGGGCATCAAATCGTTGCCTATATATATAAGACGCTCTGAGTCTACTAAGTGGTGAGAAGGGAGGGGTATAAATGTGGTAAATAAATAAATTCAGTTTTGCAAGCTTAGGTATACTACTAAATGGAGATAAAGCTCCACAATTTAAGTGACTTTGTTTTAAATAGAAAAGCATAATATTTGGCCGCAACCTGACCATTCTGAACTGCCTTTTATTACTGCAGGAAACAACTGCAACACAATTTTATTATTTGTTTAATTATTATATTTGTTGCGCAATACAATGTTTTCTTAGAAGAGAATGAAACATAGAATTGAAGTTTTAAGTATACTAGGTCTTAAAAATGTTCACATCTGGCTGGATCACTTTCATGTGTGCTTGTATCTTAATGTATAGTGAACCTTAAAAGCCAAATCAACCACCTTCACAAAGCCAACAAAACAGCTGTCTTACAGCTAGCAAAGGCCGATGAAGAAATGTCACAACTTAAGAATGAAATGGCTCTGTTAAAAACCGAATATTTACAACAGTTAGCAGATTGCACTGAAGAAAACTTTAGGTTGAAGAAAAAGGTATGCCTTCTTTTAAGGGAAAGTGGACAATTTATCTTTAACATCCTCTACATTATAATTTTAGACCTGTCGTTTTCCTATTGGAGTTACAGGGAGTAAAACGGATTCAGTCATACATAAGATTCACCAAATAATGTGGTGGAACAACATGAATTTAATGCATTTAGAAATATATACACGACTTGTGTTTTTACCACCTGTGTTTGCAACTAATAATTGTAGACACATTTAGGACACTCTTGTTAATTGCACAGTCTTGGACAATAATGAATAAATCATGCTGTGCATTGGTAGGTAGAAGATGGATCGGAGTCTCCTTATGGATTGGTTTCTACTCCCAATTATTTCACAACTAAATCACTTCGCTCTCCTAAATATATTTGCTGAAGTGAAGAAGTCGTGTAGCAATCAGGAGTGTAGTTTTGTGTGAGATTGATTCTGCTACTGAAAATAAAGTCCTAGCAGTAAAACGTGTCCAGAGACACCAAATTCTTCATCCAAAATGTATAGCTGTAGCTCTTATTCATCAATCTTAAAGAGCTTTTAAAACATTAGGGGCTATAAACCTGAAATCTCTCTGCCCCTATTGCAAGTAACTAACTTTCTGCTTTTTGAAGAGCTGCATATGGAGACAAACCATCCTAGCCTAGCTCTTTTTGTTTCTGCATTATGTTTTGCTAATAGTAATTTTTGGGATATGTATATATAACATTAAATTAAATGAACTTGAGAATTACAAGTAATCAATAACAAATTATAGAATAACCCCCTAGATTCATGGGGGGGGGGATATGTTCCAAGATTTTCTATGGCTACCCAAAACTATGGACATTTGTGAAATCTAGATAAGATTGAATCACACTGGAAGACCTAGAGAGGCCCACAAACACTCTTGGGATTGTGGGGGGTCAACCATGGGTAAATAAAACTGTGGGTATTGAATGCATAGAGCAAAGGATTGTACTGTATACATAGAGCTCAAGCACAGTCTCATCTATTTTTCCTCTTGAAAGATCAACAGGATGCACAACTGCCATGGTCCAGTAGACACTTATGAGCAGGCCCTGCATGAAGAAATTTGTGAGCTGAGGACTGAATCCAGGAGAATAAGGGAAATCAGTCACCAGCTGAATGAGGAAAACCACAGATTGAAAGAAGAACTATGGGATGTAAAGAGGCAATATGAATTGCTAATGCATACACTTACTGGCAAACAGGATGGTAAACTAATACCCATTAGATAGTGCATTGGCCAGATTCTTAAAATGCTGAGTTAACAACCCAGATTGGTACTTTTGCGGAAGACATAAGACCATAACACATGAACTACGAGACTATCAGTTAATTTCAACCAGTGATTTTATGGAAGATCTGCATTGAGTACATTTTTCTACATGGCTAATGCACGTGTTCCAATGCCATGTATTTAACAAGCTAGGAAGACAGAATCAAGGAGGTTCCTATCCAACTTAATCCTCTATGTTAGATGCAGGAGTCACAGTCATATCAACATGGAAGTGAAGTCGCTCAAGAGCAGTAGTTCCTAACCTATGGTCCTTCAGGTCTTTGGGACTTCAATTCCCAGAAGCTCCAGCTTGACCAACTGTCAAGAATTCTGGGAGCTGATGTCCAAAACACCTGGAGGAATAGAGGTTGGGAATCACTGGAAGAATACAAAGTATAAGAAAATATTCCTATTTCAACAGAAAGAAAATTGTCAATTGTTGAAAACGAATGATTCTCTTTAAAGCTTGTTGCAGTAGGAGTTTTTGTATGTAATTTACCCTTTCGAACAGCCTATTTCCATATTGATCTATGCAGGTAGTACATAACAGAACTGTGGGTGTCCCTATTGAACAAAACAATTCTTCTAAATCCAACCACACCCTAAATGTCTCAAAATTCATTCTCAGTTAAAATACAGTTAAAATGCCACACCACCTTACCATAGTACCCTTTAGTGACTAGTGCAAGAGCCAGGCATGGAGGGAACAGACTTTGGGTGAAAGCAATGTTTCTGTCTGAGTTACACATAACACATGCCATCTTTGCAGTTTTGTGTTGTTTCTATTTGTGCATACTCATTATGAAATGTATGTACTCTCACAAGCTACTTTTAGTATTTTTTTATTCCCAAAGGGTCTCAATCCAGTATTAAAATATGAAAAAGTGAAATTCAATAAAATCTAATACCACATATCCTTATTGAAGTCAAAAATACTAACAAGGGGTTCACTGGTCTACTTTAGGTGATTGAGGGGAGCAGTTCCATGACTGCTGAAAACAGTATAGAGTCTTTTACTTTAGGCAAAACAACTTTGGATCACAACATCTTACCGAGACTATTCCTGAGATCGAAGTTCTGTTACTGCCAGTACTATAAAGCTGAGTAATTATCCACATAATCTGACATTTTTCCAATTACTGTCTAGCACAGATTTAATCACAAGTCTATTGGAATTCTAGATTAGGTGCTCAATGAAAATAGTTTGGTACCAGAGATTTTATAGATAACAACAAAATGAGTGTAGTTAGTAAAGATTCAGTTATTAAATAATGTAATGTTAGTATTATGCTTGAAATTTAGTGGGCTATATCAGCAGTGATGGAACATGACAATTTTCTTAAGCAAGCCTTTTATTTTTATTAAGAAAGTCTTGAGGAATGTCACAGGAATAATGCCTCTCCTTCACCCGTAAATAGTGACTCAACAGACATTCTGATTGCTGGATACAGTGACCCTGAAGCAGCAAGAGAAAACAGAAACTTAAAAGGTATGTTAAATTAGATTTGGCTTCCCAGTTTCACAGCATTATCTTGGATTATTTGCTTAGTCATGAATCATATGAGTATTGTATGGTCTAAATCCAACTGCTAGTCCCAACTAGATTAGAGTTCAATCAATGGGTTGAGTCATTGACCCAGTAGATTTACTCCATGTGAGAGTAACAATTGGATTTGGACTTGTACTTTTATAATCCTTTACTTAGTTTTTCAGCTCCTGTTCACAGGATCAGAAAAAAAGGAAGATCGACCATGCGGATTAAAATTAAGAAAGCTTGGAATGTATTATCATCACTAGGTTCTTGTCATCACTATTATCATCACTATTAGTTGGCAGTACAATGTGATAGGCTTCACAGGGTCCAAAATACAGGGAAATGTCTCCTATACTTGGAATTATTCACTGCTAGCAGTACATCCATAGATTGTATTCAATAAGTATAAAGTATACTCCTCAGAATTTAATTCCACGTGATAGTATTTAATAACTAAGATAGTTGTTTTATATGTTTTAATGTATTTTATAAATTTTATTTAAATGTTTTTAATTGTACATTGTTTTATGGCATCGAATAGTTACCTAAGTGTAAGCCGCCTTGAGTCCCCCCAGGCTGGAGAAAGATGGGATAGAAATGTCATAAATAAATAAATTCTTCCCTAATGCCAAATTTAGGGGTTTAGTATTTGCCACAAAATAATGAGAAGTGATGTAATTGTATAGCATTTGTGCAATTTCATTACGGTAATTCCTAGAGGCAGGCTGACAGCTTTGCAGTGTTCTCCTCCCCCAGTTGCTTTAATTGCATATGCTTAAACCAGTTAAGTTCTTACATGTCTTAATTCAATATCATAGTGGCAGAATCAAGTGACTTCATTTAACAAATGCTAGGTTAAAAAACATATTTTACTCTCTTGACTTTTACTGTTACTATTTCATTTTGTTACCTCATATGTCTCAGCTGCTCCTTTTCAGGGATGGCAGATCTGATGACTACATTCTGCAAGCACTTGACATCTATGAGTAAACGTACTGCAACAGATGGCCACAGTTTGCTTCTTTTCTTTTCTTTTTTGGATGATGATGAAAACATATTATAAAATCATCCAGTTCCAAGGAACTGAATTTATAGTTATAATTTAAATAAATGTAAAGTTCCTTCCAACCATATTTCATGCAGCGCTGCCCTACATGGCGTGTGCAAGGTGCCACTACCACTTAACTTGTGGAGGAGCTGAAGACACATTTTTGTTGATACTGGCACCTTCTTGCTGAATGGACACATTTTGAAGACTCTTTTGCAAAAACAAACAAACCAAAAACCAGTACCATCCTGCAGCTTTATTGTCATTATATACCCCAATGCATTTTCTTTCAATCATGCAATAATGTCAACTTCAAAGCCCTATGGACTATGTCTTTCTTGGAGTGTCACTGGTGGCCTGCCATCACTGTTCAAAGTATGGTGTGCAAATAATTGTTGTGGCCAACCATGGTCTGAATAAAGAATACAGGCCAACCATGGTCTGAATACAGAAACCTATTTTTTTATTATATTCATGCTAAAGTATGTCAGCTGTCAAAAAGGTGACCACATTTTTAGAATTTCAGTAACTATTAAGGTGTGACAAAAGAGATAATTCATGACTTTAGAGAACTAGCTCACAGAATTAGTGCAAAGATATAAATGTGATACAAATATTTCTAGTATCTTTTTTCTCTTTTTAACAAGATAATATAACTGAAGAGAACATAGAGATGAATGGCAACAATGTTTCTGACCTAAACCAACACAAACAAACATGTCACAAGAGCTCTATGGAAAACATCTCATGTTCAACTTCAAGCCGTTTCTCTCAAATGGATGCTTGCAGCAAATATTCTCCACACAGGTAAGCAATCACGACATTTGAGTTCATACATTTAAAATATTATTCCACAAAACCTCACATTAACAACAAAAGAAAACTATTCTATTTTTTATTTAAAAGGATAATAATGACAAAAAGGAAAAAAGTGCAAAATTAGAATGGATAACAAGGCTGATCTAGTCCAATGCCAAAGTATACCTGACAAGTGGCCATCAAACCTCTAATGAAAGAGGTTTCATATTCTTCTGAGGTAGCATTTTGCAGCACCAAACACCTGTTACTGCCAATAAAATTTGTTATAATATTTAATTAGAGTCTCGTCTGTTTCAATTTGAATTGATTGGTTCAGGTCCAAACTCTGAAACAGTGGTTCCCAACCTTTGGTCCTCCAGATGTTTTGGACTTCAGCTCCCACAATTCCGAACAGCTTGTAAGCTGGTTGAGATTTTGTGGAGTTGAAGTCAAAAACAACTGAGAACCACTGCTCTGAAACATCAAAAATAAGTTTCTCCCATCATGTGTTACATCTATTCATAGCTCTTATATATTGGAGCTACCGATTGTTGCCTAAAGAGGGCAAGGGTGCAATCAAATGGGTTGCAGTACATTACAGAGATACATTAATAAAACCGGTGTAGGGTCTAAACTTGAGATGGCAGAGATTCAATTAGAATGGACAGACATTCTGCTAATTCACTGCCATGCAGTTCTGAATTTCAAAACACAGAGACCATGGCTCAGTTATCTACAATTGCCTCTCCGAAGAACCAATCAGCAAAAAGGAGATAATCCTTCCAGTCTCTCTGGTTCACTCCCAAAATGAATGTGAAGTATAGCTCCAAGCCAACAGAAAATGTCTGTTCTTATTCTAATGTCTGCATATTTCATATAAAATGGTCAAATGTTGTATCCACAGACTAAACATATTAGCAAGCTAAGAAATGTTTTTGGCCACCCAGGGAGCTTCAGGGGATTTGAACATTGGAGTGAATGTTATGATACATTTCTGACTTTGCAGTCTATATCAGCTGTATAACCTCTTCTATAATGCTGAAGACAACATAGAGCTGAATTGTCAGGTGCAAATCCTTTAAACATACAAGTTTCACAAATATTACAATTTCTAGTACTCTGTCAAGTGGACTAAGTTTACCTAAATTTGGAATTAGAACCCAAAGAAATTCAAGACCACTTGTTTCTTTCTATCTATCATTATTTCTTCCCCTGAAGAGACTGGATGGGTAAAATTAAAGAGTGATGTAGTTGTAAGGCTGGGAGTTGGCCCAGTTTCTTTCAGTTCTTAAGATTCTATGAAATAGTTTTAAAAACTTTTTAAATTGAGTGACAACAAATTAATTACATAATAGCAACTGATTACTTTTGAATCCATTATAAACTTGCTGTCATCCCCCTTCTTGATAGTGTTTCTAAATTCCTCAGGAGCTACTATTAGCTCTGGGCAAGGAAGTACATTGGTTGCAGTTATGTCTCCATGATTAACATAAGTTTCACATAATAGGATTTAAGTATTAAAGAAATAGGTTAGGAAAGAGAAAGGATAAACCATGATTTCACTGACATGGCAGCCACCTAACCTTTTGCTCAGCAACATTATGAGATCCACATACTGGTTTCTTTAATCACATCTTTGAAAACAAAAAACAAAACAAAACATGGAAGATTCTTTCATAATCATGATAGTTGTGAATAGTTTTTCTCTGCTGTCTTTTTAAAAAAGGTGTTGATTTTCTATGACTGTTTTATCTAAGGGTTCATATGGATACATCCGTACTATCAAGACGACCATTTGCACCCAGAAGTATTGCAGACTTGAAAGTTGGAAACTTAGTAAAATTTTCAGGGACAGCAGGGAAAATCAGCAAAGGAACTGTCAAATATTTGGGACCATTGTTTGGAAGAGAAGAGAACTATCTTGGCATAGAACTGGAAGATGATCAAGTAGGGAGGCATGATGGAGTTTTTCAAGGAACGCGCTACTTTCTTTGGTAATTTTTGACTTTATGTTTGGCATATATTTCTCCATTCAGCTCTTGTGAAGGTTCTTATTCTTCCATCCAAGAGGGGAAATAAAATCAATCTTGCAATCCATTTCAACATCATATCGATTGTTTTAGCTATACCACAATACATGAAATCCTTCGTGATCTATACCACCAATGGGTGGTAATGACACACAAAATGAATTGTATAAAAGTATGGAAAAATGCAACACTATCAATACTTACTTAGCACTACTGTTTCAGATAAAAATATTGAAGAGCATCAGGAGTATGAAGTCGGTAACTGGAAACATTACTGAAGGATCAGTTAGTGGCCTACACTCTTTAGACATGAAAGAGTATATTAAAAGCAACAGTGAATTAAAACTTACATTCATATTTTGTTGATGAAAGCCTAATAATTTGATCCTAAAGTATGTTACATGACTTTAAACACTTATCCTAATTTAGGTGAAAATGCCTTGCATTATCCATTACCAGAACCACGAGAATCACAAGAGGCAAGATAGAAGAACGTGGGAATCATGTTTTACACCATCTCAGGCTTAGATTTCATATTCCCTATCAATCTTCTCTATTCAAGGGGACAAAGTATTACTGCTCTGTTGTCACACATTGAAAAAACATTATTTTCCCAGAATGTACCTATCCCTAATGAATGCTTGGAATGGAGGAATGCAAGGTTGTGAAGTCTACTGAGATTGGCCTTAACAATGACCAAGTAGGTGGAAGGTTAGATGCATGCTAGGATATTTCCAGACTCAAACTATGTTTTCAGTCCCATGTAGACACTGAATAAAGACTTTACCTGGCTAGCCAATTATAATTACTACACAAATGATATTATCTCACCCTGAACATTTTGCTGTCAAGGTGTAAGGTGACATTGACATATACTAAAGAAAAGCTTTTGCCAGACTATGCCCTTTTAGAGTCCAGATAGAAAACATTATTGAGCCTGCATGTTTTGATTCATGTAACCTAGTGCCGCTTATATGCATCTAAGGTACAAGTGTTATATTTCCAGTAACTTTACACCAACCTCTATGTTAAGTCCAACGGTCAGCAGCCAGATTAATAACAGGGGCGTCTTACAGGGCGCGGTCAACCTCCCTGTTTAAGGAGCTCCATTGGCTACCATTCATTTTCCGGTCCCAATTCAAGGTACAGGTTCTTACCTATAAAGCTCTAAACGGTTTGGGACCTGCCTACCTTCGTGACCGTATCTCTCTCCATGAACCAGCCCAAACTCTTTGATCCTCGGGGGAGGCCCTCCTTTCGCCCTTGCCAGCTCTCTCCTTTGTGGGTGCAAGGGAGAGAGCCTTTTCCTCTGTGGCTCCCCCGACTCTGGAACTCATTGCCCGGAGAGATTAGGAAAGCCCCTACTTTAGAAACCTTTAAAAAGAGTCTCAAGACCTGGTTCTGCCGTTGCGCTTTTGGAGAGTAGTCACATCATTTTATGCTATTGCTCTCTCAAAGTTCTTGTCCCAGGATTCCTCCCCGCCCCCTTGTACGAAGGTTTATTTCTCTGTCTCTCTCTGAGTTCTCCCTTACAAACAGTTCTGCCCCTTTATCTCACCCTGAGCTTTTAATCATTTTATGTACATGCGGCCCGCTCTCTGTCATTGTTTGGTTTCTATGTTTTGCTTATATTGTTTATATGCTTTGATGTTTTATACTTTGTTATGTTGTTTATTTTACTGTAATTTGTATTTTTGTACTGTAATTTGTTGTTTGGGCCTGGCCCCATGTAAGCCGTTCCGAGTCCCCGTTGGGGGAGATGGTGGCAGGGTATAAATAGAGTTTTTTATTATTATTATTAAGTAACTAATTCATTTATGCAGTATTCAATGACATCTAACATTTGTTTTCCAGTGAACCTAACAAAGGGGTATTTGTTAACTTCAACAAAGTTATCATTGCCTGGGAATAATAAGTCAAGAGGAAATGTGAATTCTCCACATTTTGATGAAGGAATATTTGGATTTTAAAACACCAGTCACGTTGTACTTCTCCTGAAAATGAAAAACCCAGTGTCTTGAACTTTGTCCAACAATCAGAAGTCAATGTGTTTTTACCATTTTCGGAAGGCTCTATGTAAGCATTTTCTTGGATGTTATAGTTTTTGTAAAATATAACTATTACTGTTGTCTATGCGAACAGGGAAAAACTTGAAATACATTATAAGGATGGATAAACCCAATTCCCAAATGAATGAATTCAATCCATTTCTCCTCTATGTCAGGGTGGGCAAGTGTATGGCTTTCGAGATGTTGGACTTCCAAGCTTCCAGTGTTCCTCGTTTTTGGCTATGCCAGATAAGCTGCTGTCCAACAAGCTGTCCACAACTTGACCTATATGAATTATGCCATGTAAGCTCATTGTTATGGTCGTAAATTCATATCAAGAGTCAAATGCATGAACAGGATGGTAATAATAATAAGAAGACTTTATTTATATTCTCCCCTATCTCCCCTAGGGGACTCAGGAATAGATGCAATGATTTCATTATTGTGACCTGATGCAAAAAAGTAGCAGTGACTACAGAAATATTTCCCTCCTAATTTAATCAGATACAAGTGTAAGGATGTGCTAATCTTTGAGGACAGTAGGCTCTCTCACAAAGGGTAATAAATTGTGTAGGAAAAAGCACTGGGTTCATCCTGCTTTCAAAGTAAAAAAGCTGAATTAAGGGGAGTTGCTGAAGCTCACACATGGAGAGTAATGTCGTATGTAACTAAGAATGTATGCTTCCAAAAAGAAAGAAAAGCATAACTACCAAACTTTTGAATGTCAAAGAAAAATAGATTACAAGCAATAGAACTAAACAAAATAATTAATAATTTGCTTTTCCAACTGCCAGCATTATATAAAATCACCCATCACATGGCAATAGCTGTAAAAGTGCTAGGATAAGCTCCAGTTCTAAGCAAAGATGCTGATCTGACTGGTTCTCCTACAAACTCTTGACTTGCTGGTGATATAAACAGAAAGAGAACTTCATAATGCATTTGCCGTGATGAAAGCATCTCAAAATTAGTGAAGTTTGGTAAAATATTTTAATACAATATCTGCTTAGCCTAGGTTTCAATTCCTGTTTTTGAGGAAGTAATGAGTAAAGGTGAAAGGAATTCACATCTGAAGGAGGGCAGAACCAATATGGTTATTTTAACCATGCTACGACAGCAGTCTTGTATCTGCAGACCCATATTGTTCAGATGGATTTCATAAATAAAACGTAGAAAACTTCTATAGGTTATGCAGATTAGGTGCTCCTAGTCATGCAAATTCATCCTTGCTAGAGCAACTCAGAATGTGTAAGTGCCACATTGGCACTGAAACAGAACTAGGTGTGAATCAGTATGAAATATTTCTGGGTGGGGCTAAAATAGTCTTTTTTATAATATTTAACACCAAAATTCAAAACTTTTTCACTTAACAGCAATATCCAAAACCTTTAGATCATTAAACTTAAACTTTTGACAGACTAGCAACAATTCACAACAGACATAGAAGGAGCAAAGTATTTCTCCTTGCAAAGTGAAATTTAATGAATTGGCCACCAAAAAGGATCTGTGTTTGATTTTATCTATGTTCACGCATACACACACACAAAAACAAAATCCCAACAAGAACAAACAATACAGTAGTATGTTAGGGAGAAACATTCACTTTTAAAAAGAAGAACTAGATGTCAATATATGAAAAAAAAAAAAACCTTTTAAGAAAATTCCTTACTACATATGAAAACAAATGCAGAACATTATTTTCTTAGCTTTATTGATTTTTTTAGGCAACTGCAGCTCTTAGTATATGTAATTTGGATGTACCATGCATGCATAGCCTCGTAATGCTTTTACACATTTCATCTTGCAGTAATAGTTTCCATTCACAGCATACACAAATCTAAATAGTAAGAAACACCCTTTTTACAGGATTTAGAAAGATCATGGTTTTGTTGCCTAATAAAAAAATTAAACAGAGAAGAAACACATGATTAGACATATTTGCTTTATCATTTAAAGAAGAGTTTTTTAAAAAAAAATTGTCCAAGCTTTTGAGAATACTAAGAATATTGCATTATTATTACTATTGCCCAATAATTAACGCAAAAATGATGAGAACCTTTACTTCATATACAGAGCAAACCTGAAGTATTATTTGGAAAACATATAGCACACAGAGACAGTGTTGACTATAATGTGCATTTATTTCTGTGTACATTGTCATCTCTGTAATTCATTGCATCTTAGCAGATAACAGAGGAAATGAGAGCCCATCTGGCTGCAACAAACTAGATTGTAAACTGATTCCACATTTCAAGCTATGCTAACTTTTTTCTTGAGTTAAAAGCCTGCAAACTCAAGGAAACAATCCCATTAATAAACTTATTTAATCTTTTCATGTTTGATTTTATCCCATAATTTCATTGTAAATAAGTTTATAAATGAACAGATGAGGGTGATGAAAGAAGAGCACATAACTGGAACATACAGAAATTGAGAGAAAACAACCTTGTTGTGTGACTGAGACCAGCTCTTTAAAAATTATACTTGTGTCATACATTTCCATAAGGAAAAATACATACATACCACAGACACACAAGCACACTTCTCCATTTGATCTATTTCACAAACAATTCCTCTTACTTCTTATCCCCTCCCTACACAAACAAGCTAGCTTGGAGGTTCAATCGTTTATGCAAGAACTAGATTTTATTTTGGTTTTCTATATTCCAATCTTCCACAAGCTATTCTATTTACTAGACCTTAGGGGGGACTTTGTATTTTATATGGGAAAGGGGAGCATCTTAACAGTGGTTAAATATAAAATAGGCATTTATAAACACAATTGTTTTCGAGAGCATCGAAACAGGTCACTCAAGTACAATGGGCAGGGAAAAGGTCAGCAATTATTACAAAGTAGTGCATTTTTAAAAATCATGATGGCCTCAAAATCCCACCACTAAGATGTGCACATTCCAAAGTTGAATACATCGCAGTGCATTTTCTATTGTCAAGCGATATAAGGAGTTAATGTATGAATGGAACTTTATATGCAATGAATGTTTACTCTGGCATACCCTAAACCCACTTTGGCTGGGACCATCTATTCCCACGTGGCTTCCAAGTGTAAGTTGATATCTAATATTCATACACAACTCATACGAATAAAATTAACTCCACTGCTATCATCAATATTACAGCATGAAAGGATATTTACAAGTAAACATATACAACAGTTTTTGCACAAATAACAAATATCAGTAACTGACATTTCTTTTTCCTTTCAAACAACATGACTACTACCTACTGTTTTTCCCACCACAAAGTGTGTGATTTTGTCTTCTACTCTGCCAACTAAACTGTGAGTAAAAGGGAAATGGGTCTCCATAAGAATGACTTTACAGATCCAGCAGTCAGTACTTGAATACTTTTTTGTCTGTCCTGTTGTCCTCTATGAATCAGTGGACATTGTGGACACATAGTGGAGCAATTCTCATGTGATGAGTAGTCCTCCCTCACAGTATGAAAACGGGCAGGCATCTATGTCCAGTGCTACGTGCATAGACCAAAGGCCTTACAGGAATTCGGATTATGCTGCCAGACTCCAGAAAGCACACACAAATAAGATGAAATGCCGCCACACTTGATAGGTTGCATGCAATACTTGTAAATATCCCCTCCCCAACCAAAATTCCTCAGCCATGTTAATGTGAAAAAATGGTGCATACCTTTCAAACACACTTCTACTCTTTAGTTAATTACTATGATTTATTTGCAATGGCAGCAGAAAGAAGTGCCAAACAGAACCTGCTGAAAAGGGGCAAATGCATCAATATGAAAACATAACAATTGCCACTGAGCTACTGCAAACAAAATATTAAGTAACTGAATCGTGAGAAACAAAACAATGAAATACTTCATTGCTTTGTTTTCCCATATTATAAAGGGAAAATATAACCTGATATTTTAACTCGGAAGGAGGGGCAGCAGAATTCTCAAAACTTTCCTTGGACATTCAAAAGTCACATTTGTAATGATGTAGAATTAAAGACAATCTCAATACCAATTACTTTCATATCATTGTTCTCCTTGATGCTGTATTGCTTCAGAAAGATTTAAACTTGTATGTCAGCATCACACCCAATAAATTCCACTTTGAACAACAAACATCTATCACTTGTGCATACCAACTGATGACAAAAACATCTACATGGGCAAGATGTGAAACATTCCTTCTTGCAAATGTTACAAGGTTTTGCAGCAGTATGATTTAAATGTGTAAGAAATTAAACATACCATTATTAGAGGGGAGAAAACAACTGTGACTGCTCTTGCATGGTTTTATTTTAAAATGACTCTCAATTTCAAAACCTACAAGACTTTACAAAATTAGAACTTTATTTCAGCAACCTGAAGCACTCAAATAAACTCAACATCATCTTTATCATAACCAGATGCATAAATGTATGTATGTAATCACATTTTGTGTGTTTTTGGCGTCCATCCATTGACCAAATTTGAAATAAAAAATGCATTTCAAGATCTGCCATTCATACCAGTTAATGCAGGCCGGTTTATTAACAATGTGCAAATAAACCTTTGTTGATAAGCAAATATTTCAGCTAAATCAGAATGGGGGCACAAAGTACCATCTGTGCTGTAAACATCATGGATTCTTCACATAATTGGAAGCTGAAAGGCCTAAGGAACAGGGTGCAAACACTTCTCATACATAATGATGGATGAGCTCAAGTTTTCCAAAGAGAATTTGGAATAGTTCTGCATTTGGCATATGTTCGCTCTACTGTCACCAAGCACAGTTTTAAGGGAACGTTGTTTATAAAAGCATACTTTACTTTTAGCTTTAAAACACAAAGGCCTAATAAAAGCATGCATACCTCTGTTATATGGTATAATTACTTAGTTACCAGTGTTAACAAGTCTTGGTGAGCGCTGTACAAGCAAAAGGGATTGTAAAATCACCTCTGATTGTACTAGATAAATAAGGCTCATACAGTACTTCTCCCTCCTCACCATGATTCACAATTTCAAAACAGCAATTATTTAGACTTAAATTACCCTGAAAAAGCAGCATTTTTGGATACCCCCCTTTTTTGCTCTTTGATACCCCCCCCCCCTTCAGTAGTTTACAATCTGGAAGCACAGGGCGCTTTTGTTTCCCAGCTTGCTGTGACCAGATTAACAGCTCTGGTTCTTCACAGTTTGTCTGGATATCTGTAACACTTCACACCACAAGGTTCAATGCTTATAAAAAATATATATAACAGCTACTACCAGCAAATGTAATTATAAGGGCTAGAACAGCAGCAATCACCTGCTTTCCTGTATACATTCTTCACAGAGCAGATCTGTTTTGGATATAGGATGTCCTTTCAGTCTTGCTAACCACAGTAGGATAAGAGTATTTTCCCCCCGAACTAATCTTTAGTGCAGCATGAATGGAAGGGGGGATAGCTCCCTTGTAATTTGAAAAGGATTGGCTTGCAAATGCCTGATAGATGGACTGAAAGGTACCCCACATCTCCTTCTATGGCTGTATGCTCCAGAGCCCATTTTCAATCCAAAGCAGATGGGATTTAATCCAAAGCAGTACGGGTTCAGGCATACCGTGGCATCTCGCACTGCTCGCAACGATTCAGTGCTGGATGGTTCAAAAACGTACAGCTGTCACAGTTCCATGGAGCTCCTTCAAAGTCTTCATCTCTTGGCTGTGTTCGCGGAGCTTGCTTGGAACTGCTCTGGTGGTCTACAGAAAATGATTTTCTTTTAAACTTCATAATTTTGAATACACAATAGTCATAAAACAATATAATATAATGCTGATGCTTCAGAGTTCTGTAATCAATGCTCTTTTGTTCACATCCCTTTTTTGTAAATGACAATCAAGATTTGTAAATTACTGAGGTATAGCTTTGAGTTCCACCATTTTAGGCTGACAGCCAATCATATCTCATCAATAAGACTGGTATGGGACTACAATCTGTGATAGAATTCATGTCTACTGAGGTATAAGGACAACATCAAGGACTAGAATGTACAATTTCTTGCAATTTTGTGCCAGCTTCATCTAAATAATTATCTGACACTTCCCAGAATTTGGGTATCAAGCATCTACTTTAAATTATCTATGTGGAATCTGTTTAAACACAGAAACTCTTAGCTGTCAAACACAATAAAGACTATTTCAGCTGCCATCACCTTTTAGTATATCTAAAAAAAATCTCGCTATGGTACTTTCAAAAAGAATTCAGAAACAACTTTAATCTAAAATAATAAGCATCTACAGGATTAACTGCTGACACTTAGGTGATTCCAACAGAATTCATCATGACTTGGCCAGAAACAGATGAAAGGCCCTCCCCTCTAATCCAACTGCTGCTGCCCCAGTCATTAAGGAAGGAAAAAAAAGGCCTTATCTGCTGGATTTAATTTGCTCCCATACTGCCATCCCCTTTTTCTTTTGTGATAGGTCTTAATTAGATTGTATGATTGAGAGCAGGTAATTGGGGTTTTTTTTTAAACTGGTCTATTTCTTGTAATGCACAATGCATATAGTATTATATTATATAAATAAGTACATGGTGATGATAATAACAGTGTCACACAATAAACCTCTCTCTAAAAACCCAAAATGTGTTTACCACTAAATGCATCTTGGACTCTTTCTGTCTCAGGCAATCCATGTTTTCCAGAAAATTTAGCAAACCAAATAGTGGGTGGATGGCCATCTAACCAGCAGTACTTGGATTTTGTATTCCTGTATAGAAGGAGGTTGGACTGGATAACCAGTGGTTCCTTCCAACTCTACAATTCCATGAAATTCAATTTCATCAAACACTGACTTTAATGACACTTCTCTTAGAGTTTTCATTTCCTTACATGTTATTTACAGTAGTTTCTCCCATCTGTTAACACTTTTTAGAATACTGGAAAAACACATGCTTAGGGCAATGCGGATTGATGTATCTCCTATATAAGGATCAATCATAAAACATCAGCATTTAAACAGGCATATAGCATTGTCAAAATCACACTACTAATACATGAAGTGCTTGGCAGAGAAACACCAACCTACTTAACTATAGTATTTCTCCCACACAGCACAAAAAGGACTTAACTAAGACACACCCTCCATTCATCTGAAAATAACTAGGGGACTGGCTTAGGGCAATTACATTTCAGATTTATTCTCAAGTTGTGCTATTCCCCCTCCCCCCACAACTACAGTTTGTCTAATATGAATTAGAGTACCATCCTATCAAGGATTGACCTGCTCAATCATAATGAAAGCAGAGCAAGATAGCAAGCAAGATTAACTCACTCTTGGCTTGATCACAGATTAATTAGCACTTGCCACCTGGGCTCTCACGCTGCCAATTAATTCCTTCTCTGATGCTTTCAGCCCCTTAATTCCCTGCTAGCAGAAGAGCTGCTGCTGCATAGAGACCTTACAAACAAGGCCTATATCCCAGGATCGGATCCCAGGTTTTCTCTTTATCCTAGGTTATCTGGCAGTGCGGACTTCCAGTTTAAAGCAGAAAACCTAGGATCAGATCCTGGATTATAGGGCCTGTCTGGAAGGGCCCATTGACTGCCAATACGGAATGGGGGCCATCCAGTTGATCCTTAATCACAGAGTTGTACTGGAAGATATAGACATCCCTAAAGTAGTGTTCCCTCTGGTTAAAAAAACTACATTTTTAATTGTGGTTTTTCCACTTGCATAGGGGTGATGGACACTAACACTACCCAAAGTAAGGGTTGAAGCTGCCAAAAATGCAAATATCCTTAAAATAAGGTCAGTATGGATTGGAAAATGTATGACTTGATGAAAAAACCCTGATTGGAAGAGATGAAAGAGTAAAAATCATGGGACCCTCAGGTTGATGTTGCAATGCAATTCTCAACAACTCTCACAATTGCTATGCTCGTTAAGAAGCTGCATGGAAACTGCAGCCCCAAAGCATTTTAAGGGCTCCATTATTCATGCTCATGCTTTGAATCCTACAAGACGAAAAGGACCAGAATGATTTATATATAATTAGAAAGTAATGGTAGATGTTGGGGGCAGTCCTTAGGCTTCACACAAACTGTAAACACAAAAGTATCCTAACCAGAAAAGCACGACAGTGAAATTGATACAATCTCAAATGCAAAATTGTATAACTGTTGCTTTTCAACAGTTCATACAACAAGTAAACATAAAACAGGTTGAGAATCCTTAACTAGAATGCCAAAATCCAAAACTGTCCACATGGATGGGTACAATAGTGACACCTTTGTTGCCTGATAGTTCAGTGTACCTAAACTTTGTTTCATGCACAAAGTTATTAAAAATATTGCATATACAATTATCTTCATGCTAAGTGTATATGAAAGATCACTTCATTTTGTGTTTAGACTTGTATCCCCTCTCCAAAATACCTCTTCTCATTAAATATATGCAAGTATTTCAAAATCCAGAAACATCTGAAATAGGAAATACTTCTAGTTTCAGGTATTTCAGAAAAGGGAGATTCAGTCTGTACTATGACTGTTTTCTAACATATTAGCAACATTCTGATTTACAATATAACTAGTGCTTGTGCTATTGTATATTTGGCCAAATATATTCCATGCAAAGCCTGAACAGGCAATTTATTTATTTATCATGGAAGATTTTTTTTATTTTCTTCATTTATTTAACATTTTTCTCACCCATGGGGGGACTCAAAGCAGTTTCCAGCATATTCACAGCAAAATTCAATGCCTTACAAAACATGGAAACCTAATATAATATAATATAGCATAACACTATCAATTAAATAATAAAATCTAACTACATTTAAATATTAAAACAAAGAATTAAAAACATATTAATATAAATATTAAAATCACATAATCCAAAAGCATGGTTCGGCTGTTTCATTATCAAATAACAATTGTACATAATCTGTGTTCGTTTCTTGTCCTGCTTGCTACCTAAATGCTTGGTTCCACAGCCATGTTTTTGCTTTTTTTCTGAAGGCTAAGAGGAAGGGTGCTGATTTAATTTTGTTGGGGAGGGAGTTCCACAGACGAGGGGCCACCACTGAGAAGGCCCTGTCTCTCGTCCCCACCAGTCATGCCTGTAAAGGAGGCAGGACCGAGAGCAAGACCACCCCAGACGTTCTTAGCCTCCGAGATGGTTCATAGAGAGATACGTTCAGACAGGTAAGCTGAGCCAGAACCATTTAGGGCTTTATAGGCTAAAGCCAGCACTTTGAATTGTGCTCGGTGGCAGACTGGCAGCCAGTGATGCTGGCATAACAGGGGTGTGTGTGCTCCTTGTTCCCTGCTCCAGTGAGCAATCTGGCTGCCGCATGTTGGACTATTTGGAGCTTTTGAACTGTCTTCAAAGGCAACCTCACGTACAGTGCGTTGCAGTTTTTCTATTCGGGATATGACTAGAACATGGGCTACTGTGACCAAGTCTGACTTCCTAAGGTATGGGTCCAACTATTGCACAAGTTTTAATTGTGCAACAGCTCACGTGGCCACCGCAAAGACCTGAGGTTTCATGCTCAGCAATGAATCCAAGATCACTCCCAAGCTGTGAACCTCTGCCTTTAGAAACAGTGCAACCCTGTCCAGCACAGTCTGCAACCCTATAACCTGTTTGGCCTTACAACTGACCAGGAGTGCCTCGGTCTTGTCTGGATTCAGTTTCAATTTGTTTGCCCACATCTATACTATCCCAGCTGCCAAGCACCAATTCAGGACCTGAACAGCTTCCTTAGCAGTGGGTGGAAAGGAGTAGTAGAGTTGAACATCATCTGCGTACAGATAACATCCAATTCCAAAACTCTGGATGATAGCTCCCAACGGCTTCATATATATGTTAAACAACATGGAGGACAATACTGAACTCTGCGGGACCTCACAAGACAAAGTCTGCAAGGGTGAGCAGCTGTCCCCCCACAACACCTTCTGGGAACAGTCCTCCAGGAAAGACTGGAGCCACTGTACAACTGTACCTCCAAGCCCCATTCCCGCAAGGCATCCCACAAGGATACCATGGTCTATGCTATTGAAGGCCACCGAGAGGTCCAGGAGAACCAACAGGGACACCCCTCCCCCCCCCCCCGGTCAAGTCTCCTATGACGATCATCCACTAAGGTGACCAAGACTGTTTCAGTTCCAAGACCTGGCCTGAAGCCAGACTATGCCAGATCTAGATAATCAGTATCTTGTGAGGCTACCACACGTTCCATGACTTTGCCCAAAAAGGGGAGTTAGGAAACTGGCCAAAAGTTATTCAATAGAGTGGGGTCCAGTGATGGTTTTTTCAACAGCAGTTTTATTACAGCTTTTTTTTTATGCTGGCTGGAATTTTGCCTTCCCTTAGGTAGGCATTAACCACTGCCTTCATCCATTCTGCCAAACTACCTCTGGCTTCCTTTATCAGCCAGGATGGGCAGAGGTCTAGGATGCATGTGGTTGCTCTCACTTCTCCAAGTATCTTGTCCACATCCTCAAGTTGAACCAATTGAAATGAATCCATCAAAACGGGACTAGCAGTTGCTCGTGTTATATCCTCAGAGACTGCCATTAACATGGTGTCCAAATTAGAGTGGATCAGAGCGACTTTGTCCACAAATAACTGAGAAAATGCTTCACAGGTAGGATTTTGTTGCATTTCTTCCACATTAGATACAGCACGGCACACTGAAGCTCTTTCTATCCCAATATAAAAAAAATCATTAGCAAAAAATTGTAAAGTACATCTTATTTGTATATCTGGTGACTCACCTTTTTTACATGGCTTTGGTGGCACAACAGGACCTGGCTCTAAATTATCATAAAAGTTACTCATGGCTTTCGGATCAAGTTTCCCTATTAATATAAAAAAAAGTTAAGACACCTTCAGAACAAAAAAAAAACCCCAACAATTCAAGATGTTATAGAAATCACTAGCCTCAAGCTAAATATGTGTGTTTTAGCATGAGAGAGGAAAGTACACTACATTGGGTTCCTGTGAGTTTTCTGGACTGTATGGCCATGTTCCAGAAGCTTCTCTCCTGACGTTCTGCCCACATATATGGCAGTCATCCTAGAGCAGCGGTTCTCAACCTGTGGTTCCCCAGGTGTTTTGGCCTACAACTCCCAGAAATCCCAGCCAGTTTACCAGCTGTTAGGATTTCTGGGAGTTGAAGGCCAAAACATCTGGGGACCCAAAGGTTGAGAACCACTGTCCTAGAGGTTGTGAGATTTGTTGGAAACAAGGCAAGTGGGGTTTATATATCTGTGGAATGTCCAGAGGGGGAGAAAGAACTCTTGTCTGTTTGTGGCAAGTGTGAATGCTGCAATTGATCACATTGATTAGCACTGAATAGCCTTGTGGCTTCAAGGCTTGTCTGCTTCTTGCCTGGGGGAATCCTTTGTTAAGAGGTGATTATCTGGCCCATATTGTTTCTTGTCTGGAATTCCCCTGTTTTTGAGTGTTGTTCCTTCTTTACTGTCCTGATTTTAGAGTTTAATACTGGTAGCCAGATTTTGTTAATTTTCATGGTTTCCTCCTTTCTGTTGAAATTGTCCACATATGTCTGTGGATTTCAATGGCTTCACTGTGTAGTCTGACATGGTAGCTGCTAGAGTAGTCCAGCATTGCTGTGTCCAAGTTGGTCCATCAGGTGCTCTGCTATGGCTGACTTCTCTAGTTGAATTAGTCTGCAATGCCTTTCATGTTCCTTTTTGGGGCACTGCTTTTGGTAGTCCCTTTGTAGACTTGCCCACAGCTGCATGGTATACAGTAGATTCCTGCAGAGGTGAGATGATCCCTCTTGTCCTTAGCTGAATGTAGCATTTGTTGGATTTTCTTAGTGGGTCCATAGAGTTTGTAGGTTGTATTTTTTCATCAGCTTCTCTATGCAGTCTTTAGTTCCTTTGATGTATGATAAGAACACATTTCCTCTGGGTGGATGTTTGTCTTTATTCTCGTGGCTTGTTCTTGGTCTTGCAGCTCTTCTGACAACTGTGGTGGAGTATCCATCGGCCTGTAGAGCCCAGTTTAGGTGGTTCAGGTCACACTGGAGGAGGTGTGGTTTGCAGATTCTTTTTGCAATTCTGCCAGGGCTTTAATTGTGCTTGTTTATTGACTTGGGTGGTGGTTGGAGTTTTTATGTAAGTATCTATCTGTGTATGTAGGTTGTCTGTAAACTGTGTGGCCCAATTGTTGATTGGGTTGGCAGATGACTAGGATATCTAGAAATGGCAGTTTTCCTCCATTTTCTTTTTTGGATGTTTAGGTGGATGCTGTTAAGGTGGCCCAAGAACTTGTTGAGTTCTTCTTTTTCAAGACTCCAAATGGTGAAGGTGTCATCCACATATCTGAACCATATAGTGGGATTTTTTGTTGCTGTTTCCAGGGCTTGTTTTTCAAAGTGTTCTATGGAGAAATTAGCTGTGACTGGGCTAAGAGGGCTCTCCATAGCTACTCTATCATTCTGTTCATAGAATTCATTGTCTCACTGGAAGCTTGTGGTGAGGCAATGGTAAAACAGGGATATGTCTTCTGGGAAATCCTGGTTGATAAGTGTGATGGTGTCTGCTACTGGGACCTTGGTAAATAGAGACACCACATTGAAACTGATTAGTATGTCATTGGTGTTGAGCTTGAAGTTGCTGATTTTTTCTATGAAGTGGGCTGAGTCGATGCAGTGTGTACTAAGCCCAATACGGGCTTGTAGCTGTGCGGCCAGAAATTTCGCCAAGTCGTATGTGGGGGTTCCAATGGAACTCACAATGGGTCTGAATGGAGTGACGTCCTTGTGGATTTTTGAGAGTCCATAAAGCCTAAGTGGGAGTGCATTACACTGTACTCCCACCTAGGCGTAATACTACATTGTTTTCCAGATGTGTTCTTTGGTACCTACTTGCCATATGCCTCATTATCCAAGGAGTAATATTTATAATGAAGGTCTCATGGCAGTTCAGTCATCTAAATTAACACCAAAATGCAATTCGATGACAGTATTTAACTACTCAGTTTTACCTTTTACAAAACTCTTGAAATGTTCAACAACATAACTGACACAGAGATACTTCAACTGGACAGCTTTTATTCTATATAATGATAGTATAGGTCAGTACTCTTCATGAAATATTTTGCAGCTGTATATAGAGTTCCAAACAAATATATTCTTGATAAAGCAAATTTTCACCATATTTACCTCTAGACTGAAGGAGGTCAATTTCCTTTTGAGTGCAGTCAACATTTATCTGAAGCTGTCTGTTCACACTTCTCAATCTGGTCATCTCCTCAGGCTAAAAAAGAGAACCAGAAATAGAAAATGGAAGGGAAAAGATAACGAATATACTTAAGCAATTCACATACATAAACAGAGAGAAATAGAAACAGAATCCCTTAAATTTGGCAACTGATCCCACTTACTTCTGTGTAGTCATAGTTACATAGGTATGTGGCTTCACTAAGAAGCTTTACCAAGGTGGAGTACATTTTCACTATTGTAGCATTTAATTTCTCCAAAACATAATGCAGAAGTGCCTTGCATTTTACAACTACCTCCTCGGTTATTTAAACTAGGATGAAAGCTATTGGTTTAGATAACTTTGATTTAAAATTAGTCTATCATATAGAGAGTTTCAACACTGTCATGGGAATGTAATGTATATATATAATGTTTCTTGCTGATAAACCAAGACAGCCCACTTTCAAACTAAGCTAACATTAATATGCTTTGAATCAAGCTTCCCATGGATAACCAGTTAAAACTCTTGAAATACATTATCAATATGAGGCAAAGAAAGGATTAAGCCTATATTTGTGAAGCAAACTCAAAATGGGTTCTAGAGACTGAAAGTAAATTTAAAGAATTCTGCTTATCAGAAGGAAAACAGCGGCCAAGTCAGAAAACATGTACAACTGCAAATTTTAAAAGTAATTTCATCACCAATTCTTTCAATATCTTTACTCCTAAACCAGACAATGTCTACCCTGGAGAAGGAGTGTTGACATTACTGTATTGATTTTGATATGCTCTTTCCAAATCGGGTTCCTTATTTTTTTGCTGAAGAGGCTACTCCACTGAGAATGTAGTGAGCTAGTAATGAAGGTATGCAATTATATACCAGGATCTGGGTAAGGGCATTAAGCAAGGTTGTCACTGGAAGAAAAGAAACGAGTGAATCTCATCAGGCAGCAAGCATTATATAAGGATTTAAGACATGGCATGAGTCTTCCACATTATCAAGAGTGAAAAATGAAGATTCAAACATACTGTAAAACCTTCTTACTGTTGGGATTGAGGTTGTGCAACTCACTCTTCTCAAACGCCGTTGCATAAGATCATGCTCCATGCCATTCACTTCACCTTTAAGCTTCTCAAGTTCCTCATTTTCAAACTTCAGTTCTTTTGCTAACCTCTCCATCCTTGCACGTTGATGTAACAATAAGGCTAGTGTATTATAGGGAAGAAAGTCAATGCAATGGACAAAACAGAAAGCCCATCTTGTAACTTGTTGACAACTTGTTGATTTTTTAAAATAACAACGGGACCATAAACATGCAGTCAAACTTCAATGTAGAGGCACTTAATGGCAAGAAAACTATAACTGGAGATGTAAATTTCTTCCACCATAAACATCATTTTAGACAGTAATTTGAAGATATGACAATTTCTGGCCTCCCTTCCTTTTCTGTTTTTGTTCTGTGTCCACTCAAAAATAAAAAGGGACCTGTTCAAGGAGAAAGCTGCTCAGGTTGAACTGGCAATCTAACTATATCAATACTGCACTACAAAATGAAATTTCAAAGATGGAAAGAATAAGACCAGCAGTGGCCCATGAGCCTACCAGCAGATTGTGAGCCATTGAGGTATAACAGACATGGCCATAAAATATTCTGCACTGCATCAGGTTAATAAAGTCATGTGATCCAATGGAATTATATTACTCTACCTAGAAATGTACAATTCCTGAACATTTTGAAGCACTGTAGAAAAAACGTTTTATCTTCTAGGCTTTTAAATAATAAAAAATCAGAAATGTTAGGATGAAATATTGGCAGTTTATACATTCTAAGTCATTTTATTACTTTAGGGACAAATGTATTGTGTATGTAAGAAAAACCCGGCCCATAAGCAAAAACATTTTAAAAAGAGATAGAACTGTCAATATTAATAAAAGGAAGAAAATTGTCTGTCTTCTCTAGTTATCCATGGTGTCAAGCAAATAGTATGCACTTCTTTGCATAAAAAGAATTGACAAAAACCCAAACCCAAGAATTTCAATGATATGATACTGTACATCATATCAAAGTCTTTGTGTTATATAGATTTAGAAATATTTTGAAAGTATATATATGAACACCTTGTATTAAAAATTTCATTCATTTTTAAATGAAAATATTGCAGAAATCATTTTGAAAAATAAGTTTATAGAAGAAGGGCTTTAAAAAATCCAAAAGAAACAAAAACATGTTTGCTAGAGAGAAAAGCAAGATGAGCAGAGAAATGGCTGACTGTATGGGACAGAGCAAGACAGCCCTTTTGAAATGGAATTTTCTAAGACAATTCCATCTTTCTCTTTTCACCTGACTTCCAGGAGTGTAATGAAAAAGGCAGGAGACTCTTTAGCTATGCTGAAAATGCAGAAATGCTCTTCAGCCTGTTCAAAGAATCACGGCAGCAGTCTTTGGGGAGAATTGAATTGTTAGGCTACCTGCCAGTCAAATCTGAAATATATCTATATATCTCTTACATTTGCTAACAAATTATATGTGGTTGTGAACAAAAAAAAAATTGCAAATAGACTCCAAACTTGGTGTGGCACCAGTGTTGGCCATAGTAATGAGCCCTCCTCTGCGAATAACCTGCTTCTCCTTTATCTCACCCAAGTTTTTAATTAGTTTTTAACTAGTTTTTTCTTTTAATCATTACATGTAGCCCGCCCATTGTCACTGTGATTGTGTTTATTGTAATTTTATATTGCTATGCATTCACATATTTTATGTAATTATGATGTTGTTGTTTATTGTCTGCATTTTCAGTTTGCGTTTTCGGTTTTATTTGCTGTAATTTGTTGTTTGGGCTTGGCCTCATGTAAGCCGCCCCAAGTCCCCATTGGGGAGATGGTGGCGAGGTATAAATAAAAATTATTATTATTATCTTACTAAATGCCTGAAATATTTTGCATCTTGTGCTATTTAAAATGTTAATATGCTAGCGGTTTCACAAACTTTTACAGAAGACAATCAATCCTCTCTTCAGGGGCAATATTTTCATTCAGATTTCTGTGAATTACTACACATAGTTATTCAAATGATTCCAACGTATCTTATATTATTATAATTACCTCTATAATTACTTAGATTCTATGCTTGCACCGCACTGAAATTAGCAGGACATATCAATCATGATTTAAGTACCAGTGATTTCAATAAAAATTAAAAACAACAAACCAAATTTTGGATCTCCAAAGCTAAAAACAATACATCACCCACACACACCTTTCCTTGATAATTACAGAAAACATACAAAATCTTATATATACCAGATTCCATGAGACTGCCAACCTGCTGCCAAGCAGCAGCACTTTAGAAATTCGAGATCAAAACTTTTACTGTGTAAACCACCTAAATTTTCTACCCATAAAAAAAATAAGGAACACACACTTATCACTGTCAGAGTCATATATGGGAAGAAGCCTAGATACCTTACTATGCCACATATGGCTAAAACTTTTTTTTACTTGTCCTGAGATTTCTAGACATAGTAACACTGCCAAACCTAAGCAAGCACTGTACAATGACCTCCCCACCCCCAATATCCACATGGGATACGTCCCGAGACACCCCTTTCAAGGATATCCGAAACAGACTCTGGACTTTGACAGACGCATACCACAAAATTGTACTAGAGGATCTAGACAGGCCCACAAATACTTTTTGGTGGGCATTTCTATATATCAAAGGGGAATGGATTTGCGGATATCAAATCCATGGATAAGGGGTTCCAACAGTAATAATCCAGCCTAGCATTAAAACTAATATTAGTATCTGAAGCCCTAATACTTCCTGTATACACATCCTTCTGCAGGTGCCCCCACCAGGTAATCTAATGGTCTCCAACTAAAGAACTTTCTCAGAAAGGGAACCCAAGCTGCTCAGAAAGCCTACCCTGGAATTTTTTTCATTATATGATCAGCACCAGGTGTAGCTGTTTCAAATTTTGCACCTTTCACATCCCTTAAATTTTAAAATAAAATATTTTGTGTTTTTTCTTAAACTCAGTAGGTGAGCTATTAATCCCAGGAAACTACAACTCCCAAATGACAAAATCAATCCATCCCACAACCCCACCAGAATTCAAATTTGGGCGTATCAAGTATTTGTGCCAAATTTGGTCCAGTGAATGAAAATACATGCTGCATATCAAAGATTTACACTACGATTCATAACAATAGCAAAATGATAGTTATGAAGTAGCAATAAAAATAATTTTATGGTTGGGGGTCACCACATCATGAGGAACTGTATTAAGGGATCGCGGCATTAGGAAGGTTGAGAACCACAGATCAAACAGGATCACAAGTAGAGTCCTTACATCATTTGACATGACCTTTTTAACTCAACTGATTTTCCTATAAGTTCTGAATTGCAGTCTTCCTAGTCCGCAGCCTAAGTTTATTGACAATGCAGATTCATTCTTCTCCTTTTGTTTCGATAGACACAAACACTACTTCCAACCAATCTCTCCTATGAAATGTAAGTTATTATCCAGTTAAACATTTTAAACAGGTTTATTATAGATGTACTATTCCTCTGTATGTTACCATAATGAGGCAACTACTGTGTGTTTTTCTAATACATCCAATTCCTTTAAAGATGTCTGCGGGTGTATATGAAATACTCGTGAGAAATCTCAAAATTAAATAATTCAGTGAACAAGAGACACTTCAATTGTTGTTGTTCATTCGTTCAGTCGTCTCCGACTCTTCGTGACCTCATGGACCAGCCCACGCCAGAGCTCCCTGTCGGCCGTCACCACCCCCAGCTCCTTCAAGGTCAGTCCAGTCACTTCAAGGATGCCATCCATCCATCTTCAATTATTTAACCTCAAATGTATAATATCACAAAGGACTACCACCTCACCCGCCTCATAGGAAACCTGCTACAAAACAGGAGCTTTTTTCTTGAGTCCAGGGCCAGAGAAGCAGATGGTGGAAACAGAAGAATGGCCTGCCCCAGGGGAGCGTGCTGCTCTATCCATGTTCAACATTTACACAAATGACCAGCCACTGCCAGAAGGGACAGAGAGTTTCATCTATGCAGATGAACGTGCCATTAACGCCCAAGCAGGGAGCTTTGAGATAGTTGAACAGAAGCTCCGAAGCTCTAGGTGCTCTTACTGCCTATTACAGGGAAAACCAGCTGATCCCTAATCCATCTAAAACACAGGCATGTGCTTTTCACCTCAAGAACAGACAAGCATTCCGAGCTCTGAGGATTACCTGGGAAGGAATCCCACTGGAGCATTGCAGCACACCCAAATATCTGGGAGTCACTCTGGACCGTGCCCTGACCTACAAGAAGAGCTGCCTGAATATCAAGCAAAAAGTGGGAGCTAGAAATAATATCATTCGAAAGCTGACTGGCACAACCTGGGGATCACAACCAGACACTGTGAAGACATCTGCCCTTGCACTATGCTACTCTGCTGCTGAGTATGCATGCCCAGTGTGGAACACATCTCACCACACTAAAACAGTAGGTGTGGCTCTTAATGAAACATGCCGCATTATCACGGGGTGTCTGCGCCCTACACCACTGGAGAAATTACACTGTTTAGCCGGTATTGCACCACCTGACATCCGCCGGGAAGTAGCAACCAATAGTGAAAGGACCAAGGCAATGACATCTCCAGCTCATCCCCTGTTTAGATATCAGCCAGCATGTCAACGACTTAAATCAAGAAATAGCTTTCTAAGATCTACAGGGACACTCGCTGGAACACCTCAGCAAGTGAGAGTCGCAAAGCGGCAGGCTCAAACCCAGAACCTCAATGAATGGCTGATACCAAGTGAGAGACTCCCCCCTGGGCACACAGAAAACTGGGCAACTTGGAAGGCGCTGAACAGACTGTGCTCTGGCACCACAAGATGCAGAGCCAACCTCAAGAAATGGGGCTACAAAGTGGAATCCACGACATGCGAGTGTGGAGAAGAGCAAACTACAGACCACCTGCTGCAATGTAACCTGAGCCCTGCCACATGCACAATGGAGGACCTTCTTCCAGCAACATCAGAGGCACTCCAAGTGGCCAGCTACTGGTCAAAGGACATTAAATCTACTACCAAGCTTGCAAACTTTGTGTTTTGTTTGTTTGTTTGTTAAAAAATGCAATGCAACTGTTTGGTCTGCCCCTGACACGATAAATAAATACCTCATAATATTTGTTTCCTTTAAAAAGTGTGTCACTGATTTCCATCCAATAAATTTAACAATTCATTTTGACAATACATATCAGTATGACCAAGCATTAACATCATTAAAGCAAGTAGTTGATGCTAGCATGCTTAGTATTTTTTTTAATTTCATGGTAAGCATAATCCACCCAGTGTAGCAATGCAAAAAAACTCTGGTTAATTTATGGCATCCGTACAATTTGTTGTGACATCACACAGCAAAAGCAGATGCTTCTTTGTTGCTATAGTAAACTGAAGTAGTGCATATTTCTTCCAGATTCTCTCATGTAACAAAAAGTTCAACATTTATTAACTAATCCAGAATAAATAAATAGAGTATGGTTCTTCAGACTGCTTTATGAATCTGGAAGACTATTCGAAGTTTAAAGTAACAAGAATCTAACCAATACAGCTGGACCATTTTTTCTTAGTTTTTTAAAAAGAAAAATAGATTTTCTGAAAGACAATTAACTTACCTTGAGTATAAGCATAGTCATCAGATCCAGAACTGGAACTCCTCTGGTACTTATGGCTTCCTCTTTCACCTCCAGATCCTGGTACAACTGAAATGGGCTGAATAGGTTCTGGTGCTGCAGAACGCTCTTCTTGGTCCACTAAATTTAAAAGGTTCTCAGCTGGTGCACGGCCTACAGTGATTTTAAAAACTGCTGGATTTGGCTGAGATACCATGACTCGGGGGGACTGTGTAAGTACACCTGGAGATCCAGTTGGCTGTGTGTACGTTATATATACAGGATTAACACTATAGGGAGGTTTTGGTTGGCCTGACATACTTCTGGAAGGAGAACTGGAAGGAGGCGTACCAGGTGCATACAGTGGATGCTGATTCCTTTGGGACGGTTGGCTACCTATAGGTGAAGGGCTCCTATTCATTGCAGTCCCAGGTCTTTGTGGTGGCTCAACCGTAATTTCTATCTTGTTCATTGAGCCTTTAGATAAACTAGGTCCGCCATATGGGAGATAAGATACTGAGTGTCCACCTGGCTTTTGATAAGTTTGGGGGGTTTGTTGATATGGATGGGGTAGAACAGCTGAAGGACTGGGAGGCATAAACACATGGGAACTCTGATGGCCTAGTTGGGTTGGCTGAACTTGATGCTGAGGTGAGCCAAAAGGGGAAGGACATTGAGAAGTAGGTGGCGATCGAAAAGGGGACTGAGGAATCTGGGGCTGTTTTGGCGAATACTGAGACGGCTGATAATTCTGTTGGTGTGGGTAGACAGGTAGTGGATGCGGACTGTAATGTGGAACTGGACCTTGTGGCGATGAATGATGCCACTGTGCACTTTGAGTCGGAGTCTGTCGGCCTGATGAACTTTGAGACGTCTGTCTTATGTAGAGAGAGCCAGGATTCCCATAAGGATTGCTTGGAATTGGGGGAAGAATTTGTAAAGCTCTGGGTACAGTCTGTCCAGAAGGGAGGTTTTGGGACACTGTAACAGTTATAGGATTTGTGCTGTACCGAGGTATGTGCATATATGTAGGAGGAGGAGGAGGGCCTTGCATAGCAGATGTACTCATTCCAGGTTGCATGGAAGAAGGTTGCTGAGGTGGTTGTGGAGGAGGTGTAGCTGCATTTCTATTCTGGTCATTCATAAAAAATGGATTGTAGTTGGGAGAAGCTGCCACAACGGCTGGAGCAGAATGTGGTTCTTGCACTAAACATATTAGCTGTTTACCTCCTGTGTGTTGTGGATCAATATGTCCATCACTTGAACTGTGTACCAGTGTACGGCCACCGTTAAGTTGAGCTCCATCCCCTCCATGATAACTGGCATGAGGATGAATGCCTAGGTTAATATGCAGTAGGCGGTTCTTGTTCATTCGGGTGTCATCTGGGCTATGGTACTCCATATACAGGTATTTGTTACTCTCTTGTGCAAGAACTCGACAACAAGCATCAAGATTGTTGTTATTCTAGAAATAAAAAAATAGCAAGTTAAGTGTTTTAAGTTATGTAAATTACTCCCAAAATCTTCACTGTAAAATATGTACCTATACATCAAGCTCCTAACAGTTGAGTATTAAGAAGTATTAGGTTGAAGCATACTACAGTTAAAGGCTCTAACAAGCTACTTTTTTCAAAGCTTTTTAAATCTCCTCTCATTTTCTTTCTTATCCTCTGTCTATATGGCAGCTTTTAGCAGCACCAGAATGGTGAAGGGTGGCTGGAGAAATGTAAGATTTTCAATAACAGGTTGCAGCGATGTGTTTGCCAACTGAGTAACATGAGTTAGGAAAGAATGGGATTCTACTTTAGGTGATCCTACTGTAGCTGTGTGAGCCAGGCAAGGTAAGGAGCAGCTGCCTCCTGAAACCCTTCCTGAAAATGTAAGGGTCTCCCCGCTAGAAGCCTGCCAAAGAAGATAATTTGATTGGATAATCTGGCACCATTATAAAGAAATAATAAAAAAGAAGGTGAAGAAATAATTCTAAAAACAAAACAGGAAATAAATATTCATATCCAAACATGACCTGGTTTCAATACAGACAGATTCAAGAACATTTTATCAAAGATAAAAAATTAGGATTTATGATAGAAGAAAACAGCTGGTATAGAATAATGAGGACAGAAAAGAAAGCAATATCGATAATATATTAAAAATTACTGGAATGGAGCACAGAAGAAGGAATTAAAGAGTGTATGATAAAATGGGCAAAGAATATTGGAAGATCTATAGGATTAGATGAATGGGAGATCATATGGAATAACAAATTGAAATATACGCGTGCCTATGATCTAAAAGAAAATTGGACAAAAATGTTCTATAGATGGCACATGACACCACATAAACTAGGGAGGTATTATAAGAATATAAACTCAAAATGCGGGAAATGTGGAGAAGTAGAAGGAACCTTCTATAATATGTGGTGGCAGTGCAAGAAAGCAAAAAGCTACTGGAAAGTAATATATGAAAATCTACAAAAAATATTGAAGATTAATATACCACTCAAACCCAAAATATTTCTACTGGGAATTTCAGACCAAAAAATTGAGAGTAATATAGACAAACCTTTATTCCTTTCCACAACCGCTGCTAGAATTTGTTATGCGAGATTATGGCAAAAAAAAAGAAATACCCACAACTGATGACTGGAAAAGGAAAATTATGGATGTAAGAAGCATGGACAGGCTAAGCAATCTATTACAAAAATATAAAGGGATAATAGAAAAAAAGACAGACTGGACATTGATAAATGATTAAACCCTAAGAAATAAAAAGTAGGATATGAATAATTACAGAACCGCCCCATAAATTCCAAACATAAGGGGGGGGGGGAAACGATAGAGAAAAGGTAGGAAAATCCACAAAAGAAGGAAAAGGAAGATACCCTCCTCGAAGTTTCCCGGAAGTCGGTCAGAAGAAAAAGAGAACTGTAGTTTTTTAGTTTGTGTTTTGTTTGTTTGTTTGTTGTCGTTTTTTTAATTTTATTTTCAGCTTGTATTTCCCTATTTTTTTTCTCTTTTCTTCTCTTTCTTCTAGTTTTCTGCTCTCTTTTCCTCTCTTCTTCTACTTTGAATTTCTATCTTTTTTGGATTTTAAATCTTGCAATAAATCTTTTTTTAAAATTACTATGTATTATGAAAACATTCAATAAAGATTATATTTTAAAAATGAAAATGTGTGCATGGCATAACAGAGGGAGAGAAAAGAGAAAGCAGATTAGCTTGCCTTGTCACTTATCCCAACATGTTCCTTAAGCACTGTTTCACTGTTTCATTCGACATGTGCATTATTCATTCTAAATAAAGCTTGCTGAAAATTACTTGTTCTTGCCTTTAAGGCCCTAAACGGCTTAGGTCCAGACTGTTTGACAAACCGCATCTCCCTCAATAGACCAACTCAGACACTGTGATCATCAGAGGAGGTCTTCCTCTCAGTTCCACCCCCGTCCCAAGCACGGCTGGTGGAAACGAGAGAAAGGGCCTTCTCCGTGGCTGTCCCCTACCTCTGGAACTCCCTTCCAAAGGAGTTATTATTTATTTATTTATTTATTTGACTTGTATACCGCTACTCCCAATTTGGCTCGGAGCGGTTTACAGCAGTAGATTAAAACAATACAATTTACTTTAAAATACAATAAAAACAAGAACAGACATAGTTCCGAGTTATTCAGTTAAAGATGGCCCCTCCCTCCCCACTTTCAAGAAACAGCTGAAGACATACCTTTGCTCACTAGCTTATGAGGAGGAGGAATAGTAGTTGGTAATACTACCATTATACCTCTGATTAATAGTTGCCATCTGTATGCATGCCCTGCTCACCCCACCAGCTCAATAGATATATTGAGCAATGATTAATCGATTTGCCCCAAGGAAATGGGAAATTATTGTTTCCATTCAATGTTTGATGTTTTGTCTTATGTCTGTTATAACAGGCTGTGTTTTTTATTTACTTTTTGTTTGTTAAGATATAATTCGTTTTTATATGTTGGGTTGTTTAAATTTTGTTAGCATGGATGTACTGTTGTTGTATTCAGGCATTGAATGTTTGCCTTTTATGTTTGGAATCCACCCTGAGTCACTTCGGGGAGATAGAGCAGAATATAAAGAAAGTTTAATTATTATTTTATTTTCTGTTGCATGAAAACCTATTCCTATTTTTCCCATGGTATTTCTGTCTTTGGTACCAACTTTTCTCATAAAGAAGAAATGCTTAGGAACACCACTATTTCATTCACTAAGATATGCTTGTGTCATATTTCAGCAAGAGCTGTCACCAGATTTAAAAAGCCTTGGTTGATCTAATTGGGTAAAACTGCATTAATTTGCATCTGAATAGAAGGGATATGACATCTGTCTAGATGATAAATACTCATATCATAAGAGGCTTAATCTTAAAAGAGCTTTCTTATCAGAAAAATACAACAGCGTCATACGCGTTTTCATTGTTCTACTCACAGGCATTTATCTCGTTTGCATGTGCAGAATAACAGCAAGCTGAAGGTTTTAATCTACAGTTTCACAATGTTTAATATTTACTTCATCAGTAGTTCACTTTTATTTGTTTTAACACGTCAGTAAAAAAATTATGTGCAATGTTTTCAGAAGCCAGTGGAAAACTTAAGAAATTTCTATTATTAAGTAAATCTAGTGTTTTTTGGTACAAAGGCAGGTTTTTTATTCAATTTTCTTCTAGACCCAGGAACTAAGCATATACGATCATTTTAATTCTACTAACTGGTATTTATAGAATCTGGAAGATTCTGGAATAATTTATAGAGCTGGAAAATATCACAAGGGGTATCCACTCCAATCACCTATCATTCAGGAATACAGTCAAAGCTCTCGCATTCAGTCTTTGTTTTAGAAGACTTCAGAGAAGAAAACTTCACCACAGTATATGGCACCACACTACAAAGCAGCATATTTTCAGAAGTATTGATCCTTGAAAATTAAAGTCTGAGTTTTAAAGAAATGGCAATCTAAAATGAAGTGCAGTCATAAGATGCTTACAGTAACGGTCTTAGAGTAAATATTCATTTTAATTCTCACTCTCGGACGCCTACAAAAAAAGTCTTTATTTTTCAGAAACAAAAAGGAAAAGGTTATGGTCTAATTTTACCAGATTGTTAAATTTTGGATTTGAACTTTTTCAAAAGAAATCGTTACTGTTTCTCTTGACACTTACCTGGAGCATGCACTGAGATACCACGCCTTCTGGAATCTCAGGGAAACGTTGCCGTAGGTCATGGAGTACCTTCATATCAAGCTGCAGGCTGCCCTGCGCCATGCCTGATGGATGTTATGTCTTCAAGACACTCAGGAAATAGCAATCAACAGACTTCCCAGTGGTTCTGGTCTTCAAGCATTTTCTGTAAGTATAAAGACAGCCGAATGAAGCCATCACTGAATGTAATTCTAGCACACACACCCTGAACACCAATACCACCTGAATAATAAACAATACATTACCATCTACAGTTCATTCAGTACAACAATGAAACCGACAACATCACACTAAAAAGCTTCCCTGAATCTGATGGCCTCAGATATTTATAAGCTTTAATAAGCATGGCTGGAAAAATATATTGGGCACTGTAGAAAAAAGGTTTTGATCATTCTAAGCTGGAAATAAAAGTTTAATGTTTGGGATAAGAAGTGTTTAGATTTCAGATTTTTGTTTAAAAGCTTGGAATATCGGAGGTATTTTGGAGATAGAACTCAAATCTAAACACAAAATTCAGAATCTACTCCTGAAGAAAGGCATCTCATGCCAGTCTTGAAAAGTTCTACCCTGTGTCCTATCTTACGTTTTTTCAGGCAAAAATAACTTTGGACTTGAATTGTTCCATTAAAAAGCAGGGGAAAATCTAGTCAATCATACTCCTAGCACAACTTCATAAAACCAAGGGTGTAGATCTCTTTTCTTGGTCAGTTCCTTAATCCTGATGATATCTCTGCTCTGGGCCACTATTTCAGAACTGAATTTAGATAGTGGACCTGAAGATTCCAGTAAATAAATAAATAACTATATAAAAAACATAATCCTAAAATCTCTTCCACGGGGTATGTTTGAATGAAAATCAATTAATGGACAATTTTATACCAAATACTACCTTGTGGGATTATTGTCCCAGCTAACTTGCAGTTTATTAAATCAAGCCACACTATGATGAATGTCAAATGCAAACTGTTTTTCATCAACACAGGGTGTCCCCACATCTGACTTCCAAATGGCCCATAGTTAAGAATGGGGGTGAAACAACAGGAAGTGAGAGAAATCTATCCCTCAAGACTCCTGAAAGAGTTATCATGGGATAAAGGTATCTCCACTGAAGCTTTATCATGAATCCTTGTTTCCACAAGTCAAAATTTTCAAAACTGAATTATCACAGGGACAGAAAGTGAGGTGAAACCTTCCGAATAGGGGCACAGAAAGCAAAATAAACACCACAGGGTTGCTAACTGTTATGCTATCCAAAGTTCTCTCTCTCTCTCTCTCTCTCTCTACACACACACACACACACACACACACACACATATATATATATAGAGAGAGAGAGAGAGAGAGAGTTACACACATCACATCTTCACACACATCAACCGCACAGCCTTAATTCCTGCCTCATGGTCAAAATCTACTTTAATCCCGATATTTAAAAAAGGGGATAAAAACGATCCAGCGAACTACCGCCCTATCAGTTTACTCTCGGTGGTGGGCAAACTTTATGCTCGCCATTTATATAGCAAGCTTCTAGACTGGTTAGACTCAGAAAAAGTAATAGGTGAGGAACAGGCAGGCTTTAGAAAAGGGAGGTCTACCATAGACCATTGTATCGTGTTAAGCCACCTAGCAGAAAAATACCAAGCCCCTCCCTACAAAGGACTATTTACTGCATTTATAGATCTAAAAGCTGCCTTCGACTCTATTCCAAGAAATTTACTATGGCAAAAACTACAGAAGACCACAACTGACAAAAGACTGCTCTGGTTAATTAAGAGCTTATATTCAAACACTTCAACACAAGTAAGATGTGGAGTACAAGGCAACCTCTCAAAACCAATAGCAGTAAATAGGGGGGTGCGCCAGGGGTGCATCCTGGCCCCTATTCTGTTTAACCTATATCTGAATGACCTAGCCACCCATGTCTCACTACCAAATCGACATCCCCCTAAAATCTCATCCACCAATATACCGCTATTGTTATATGCAGATGATGCTGCCCTCATATCTTACACCAAGGTAGGACTCAAGCGAGTGCTGAGTGCATTCTACCAATACTGTGAGAAAAACCAGCTAAAGATAAACTATAGTAAAACCAAAATCATGGTCTTCACAAAGAAGCGAGCCAGGCATAACTGGTACATAGGAAAGAACTTAATTGAACAAGTTTCCAGTTTTAAATATCTAGGGGTTACCTTTCAAGCCTCAGGTTCCTGGGGATGCCACCTAAAAATGGCAGTTCAAAATGCCCTATCCAGTAGTAAAGCAATAATTCGCTTTTTTTACACCAAAGGTGGCCAGTATATACCAGCAGCAACAAAGGTCTTCCAAGCAAAGGTAACAGCCCAATTATTATACGCAATTCCGGTATGGATCACAGGCTTCACATCTAAAGTAGAACAAGTTCAATCAGGGTTTCTTAGAAAACTGTTTGCTGTCCCCAACTGTGTTCCATCTGCTGTTTTAAGACTGGAATCAGGAACAGCCTCACTCGAATCACTGGCTTGGAGAAGGGCCCTAGGATACTGGATGGAGAGGGTGCACATAGGGCCTGAAGCGGGATATACATATCTGATTCAAAAAGACCTCTTTAAATCCCACCGAATCAAAGCGCTAAATCAGAAACTCAGGCAGATGGGCCTCTCAGAGAATATATTGAGCAGTTTTGAGCATAAAAAGTTAATGCAGATCTTAGCGGAACGGATCAGTGACATAGACAAACAGGACTCAATGACTCTGGCACGCTCCACATGCTCTCCATTGAGTTTAGGCCTAACATTTAATTCTTTGGGAGGTGCCAAATACTTAGAAAATTTAAACATCCCAAAATTTCGCCTTGCTTTCAGTTGGGCCAGATTCAATGCCCTCAAATCAGCTATACTAGAGGGTAGATACAAAGGGACTGATTATGAACACAGAGTTTGCCCATGCGGGGAGGGTAAAATTGAAACTGTAACACATGTACTTTTTATTTGCACAATTTACAAGGACGATAGACTAAGGTTAATATCCCCTCTACTCACCAAGTGGCCAGGAAGATCCCTAAGTTGGTACTGCACTTATTTACTGTCTGATCTTGATAAAAGGGTAACGGAACAGGTGGCCAAATTTCTGTTTGCAGCGACAAAAAGCCGCAAGTGCTTCATGAATAACCTGTAAAGGCTGAGTGTAACAAAGAGTACTCGGGAGACTTATTATTAACTTGCAATCAGTTCCTGTTTTAGATTATATAGACAGCCATTCATCCGATAGCGAATGGTGATACTTGTTTTTATTACTTATAAGCCAAATGTGATGTTATTGTTTATTGCTGTATTTCATCATTCTACTTTTATTTGACTTAGCCGATGGTTTGTTGACCGAAATAAAGGCTACTGACTGACTGACTGACATAAAGATGTACCTGATCCGGCGTACATACAAATTCAACTTACGAACAAACCTATCTTGTTCATAAAAAGGGGACTGCGTGTACAGAATCATGCAAAATCACAAATAAAATATCAGAAGAAACTGCTAGTCTAAAAACCAACATACTATCAATCTGGCATCCAGAATGGTCCCTCCACATGAAATTCTGATAAACAGGATTGGAGGAGGAAAAACTATGGCTTTCAGTACTAAGATGCATCAGTAGTTTCACTTTCACATAAAGCATTATTGTAACAAATTGCACAAAGGTAACCATATTAGTCTACTTTAGCAATAGCTATCAAGAGTCTTGTTGCAGCATAATGACTAGCATGTTTTATTTGACTTCTTTCAGCAGTCCATGAACTTTTATGCCAAATAAATGTGTCTTTGAGGTGCCACAAGTCTCACTTTTTACTCTTATAGATGCTTGTTAACAGCCAAAAGGCAATGTTGCTTGTATACCCACCTGGGTAGAAACAGAATTGCTTGCACATGTACAAGAAGGGTGGATACCTTTTTGCTAGCAGCTGACTTTGTCTCTACAAAGATTTGCTGTGCAATCAAGTTGCACAATTTTTGCACACAGACATAGAAGTTTGCTGCCAAGCTTGGCCAGCCTTGCTGCCGTGTGTTTTGGATCTATGGCAGTTTCCTACTTTCCCAATAAAGCAGTTCTATTTCTCATTATAATTCCTGCTCTGGGTGGTAGTAGCTGAAACATGTTTCTGTAGTCTGAGGTGAATGTTCCTATCTTCAGTTCCATAAGAGCAGTAACCCCCAACAGTCTTTGCTTTCCCTGTCCCATTTTCTGCATGGGTGTTTCATATTTTTGTTGTTAGTCATGGTGACAAAATGTGTGGGCTGTGTTTTGTACCAATTAGCAATATGGTTGTAATTGAACACTTTTTTTTTTGCACCACAGAACATGGTATAGTGAAAGGTTAAAAAGACAGACAGGATACTAACCCGCCATTATTTTTTCTCAGGATAGTGATGACTGTGCTGGTCAAGGTTTTGCACTGAAAGTGTAAATCTGTCAATCAAATAATGCTCAAGTATTTTGGATGCATTAGCTTCTTTGGGACAAAAGAAACTAGCTTGATAATGATGTGAATTCCAATAATTAATGTATATTACACACATAAAAAGTGTGCTATTAAATGACTGATCTGATTAATTATATTGTAAGGCTTTACAATGTTTACTATGATAAACAGAATTCGTTCCCTATTAGTGAGTGATTCATAGATTTTCACTGCTTCCTCATAATTTTTGCTACTGTGCGATATGCCCTGATTACAGGGTAAGAGTCAAACAATCCTCACTTCTGTTGCTAACAAACAGAACAACAAAAGAAAATAAGTTTCCACTTCATGGAGTATTTCACCACAGCAAAATAACTGGTGCTCAGCTGATGCTAATAATGACCCTAGTTACCCTGTACAGCAGTATTTATATGCATGCCTTTCTTGCCAGAAAAGCTTCAGTTTGAAGAACAAGCTATTCAACCATGAGGAGGCAGACTTATAGTTAACTTTTAACTCAAATCAAAGCTAAACATGATCCCAGAAGGAAGCCATATTGGAGTCAATATGGGTTTCCAATGGAGGGGCATTATTTAACCAGGCTGACACAGCAGAGAAGGCCCTTTTCCATGTTCTTTCACAGACTGTTTTTATTGATTTTGATGTATATACTGATTGGCTTAATTGTTATAATTGCTGTTTACATGTTTTATCCATTGTTATGTTTATGCTGGCATCGAACTGTGCCTTTGTAAGCCGCCCTGAGTCCCCCCTCGGGGGTTCAGAAGGGAGGGGTAGAAATGCGTGAAATAAATAATAAATAAAATATGTTGTCCCAGTACCACACATCTCAACTTCTCTAACCGACCTGCAATATCAGATGAATATAGGGCTTAAGAAGTCATTATGAATTGAAACCAAAAGTGTAAACTTTCAGAGGTTCAGAGTACACCCAAGATTTCCGATGACCCTATGAAAAAAAATCTATAAATGCCCATTATGACCACTAGGAGATGGGAAAACAAACACCAACATGTCTTCATTTCCTATGCCTGTTTTAGGGATTGAGGGGTTTGTTTTCAAAACCAAAAGTGACAATATATCACTTCTGAGTTGAAAAAGCAGATGTTTCCACAAAAACATTGCAAATTGATTCATGAATCCCATAAATGAGTCTGATGTCCCCATCAATCATCAGATTATCTTGAGTGACAATTTCAGGGATGTAAGTCACTCACTGTTTGTCCTGATCGAAAGAACTGTTTCTTAAACTATGGGTCCCTTAGCTCAATGTTGGGGGTCCTGAAAAATTTGGGAACGGTAAAGTTTTTACAGTGGACTTGACGGAAGATGCTTCAACTGAACTTCATAAAAAGGAAAATTAGTCTGCTTAGCAAGCCTAGGCAAATACTAATTTGTGAGCAGTAAATGTCTGGTTTTATGCCTATGTTTTATACCTATATACCTATGGGTCATGTAAACATCTTTCAGGACAAAAGGGGCCATAAGTAGAAAAGTTTAAGAAGCCTTGGTCTAAAGGTCTACCCCAAGTATTACATTATACATGAGTTCCAATGTGCCTCATATGTTTTTGCAACCAAGAGGTAACAACCTATATCTGCAACCTAAGGACATACTTTGGCCAATTGTATTGTCTAGGTATAATCTATACAACTGGATACAATCATTATTATGGCGAAATGCAGTTGATAACTGTTCTGCACCATGGTTTTACTGACCCAAAGACAGCTGTTTCATAGCATGATACATAGTCCATTCACCTCGAAGTCAGTAATGAAGGAACATATACACATTTACATATGAATGTTCAATCAGTAAGGACAGAAAATCTTTATAGGTGTGAAAAATTACACTGGGGACTTACATGCTATCACCATACTAACACAGATCAATACCTGCAGAGCAAATGAGAAAACTGAGTCCCAATAGATGGCAATGCCACTATCTATATATTACTGAATATGTCCCCAAGTTGTTTGGAAGGGGACTGTTTAAGAATTCAGCCAGTATTCAATTAAACTGTAAATATTTCTAAAAAACACTAGCTGAAATGAAGTAGCACTATGTTTGCATATATATAATAATAATAAAAATAAAACTTTATTTGTACCCCGCTACCATCTCCCCAAGGGACTCGGTGCGGCCTACATGAGGCCAAGTACACAGCACATCAATAAACACAGGCGATAACAAATAATCAATACAAACAGTTAAAATAAAAATTAAAAATAAAACTAAAAAACAAAAAGTATGCAATAATCAATAAGCAATAACAATAACATACAGCATTTAAAAACCTATGGCCGGGCCAAATGTAATAATTCAATTTTAAAATTTAAAAATGCTGGGCATGAACAAGGTAGGGTAAACTAGGATAGGGTTTTCAAAGAAAGAAAAGGGCGCACAGACAATCCTATTCAATATTAAAGGGCATTTGAGAACATATTGCTAAGAGTTTTCCTTATTATGGGAAGACTAAAGATATATATCTCAAACATTTCTAACTAACATGGTAGCATGATGCTTTTTTGTGACAAAGATTTGTTCTATACTTTTTTTTCATTCATTTGATCTCCAAGCATGGAGTATTTCTGGGTATCAAAAAGAAACTCTACATCTAAAATCATGAAAAGGTTCTTACAACTCTTTTTGGAATTTTTCAAGCAAGACTGATATAGAATCTTTAAAAGGCACATCTGTTTCCATACCAAAAAATACAATCCTCTAAATATGTAAGCTGTTAATCCTCTATGAATATGAAGCAGAAATGCACAAATATCAACTCTTGCTAGAACAGTAGTTCTCAACCTGTGGGTCTCCAGATGTTTTGGCCTTCAACTCCTAGAAATCCTAACTGGTTGGGATTTCTGGGAGTTGTAGACCAAAACACCTGGGGACCCACAGGCTGAGAACCACTGCAGTCTATGATAATGAGGGAAATATGTATTATTGTTTTTACCTAATCATTTACAATAAATTCATATCCAAGGACACTATTCAAAAACATGAGCAATTCTAGCTTGCATTTCCAGATGGATTGCATGCAACAGTAATCCTACAATGCATGCGGGGAAATAGCTCTGTGTGAATTGGTCCTTGTAGGTCATGAAGTCAGAGCATCAAGTAATGACTGAATGTAGGACAACAGCGCAACTACAAGAATTGGTACTCATTCCAGAGTTTAGACTGCTATTGCCATGTTTCCTACAATACTATGCCAAATGTAACATTGCATTATTAGCGGCTCTAGGCATTGTCTTCCTTAGCAGAAGCACAGCATCCCTTAACAGGTATCACCACATTTAACAGATGACAGAGACTCATTGAACTTTGTCTATAAAACAAGATAAAAGTACTTTAAATAAGTATATAGGCTATAAGGCACAAGGAGTTCAGCTGCGAGCTTCATAAGCCACTTGTCTGTCCAATGGATTGAAGTTCACTATATATAACATAAGATAGGATGCTACAACATTTTTTTCTTTCAAGTACACTGAATTAATGTTTTGATGGTTTTTAACTGTGATTTTTTAAATACTGTTTATATTTAATTTTGTTGTAATGCTTGCATATTTGTATTTTTATGTTTAGCTGCAGACCAGCTTTGCGCTTCTTTCACCTTAATTAGAAGGCTCCTCAGCTCCTCCTCGCTTTCGGCCATCGAAGTGGTGTCATCTGCATATCTAAGGTTGTTAATGTTTCTTCCAGCAATTTTTAACCCAGTCTTGCATTCGTCAAGCCCCGCACATTGCATGTTCTGCATACAAGTTGATCCACACAAAGGCTTTAGAATAGTCAATAGAACAGAAATAGATGTTTTTCTGAAACTCCCTGCCTTTCTCCATTATCCAGCGAATATTGGCAATTTGGTCTCTCGTTCCTCTGCCTTTTCTAAACCCAGCTTGAACATCTGGCAACTCTCGCTCCATGTATTGCTGGAGTCTTCCTTGCAGGATCTTGAGCATTACCTTACTGGCATGAGAAATAAGGGCCACTGTACGGAAGTTTGAGCAGTCTTTCGCATTTCCCTTTTTTGGTATGGGGATATAAGTTGATTTTTTCCAGTCTGATGGCCATTCTTGTGTTTTCCATATTTGCTGGCAAATGGCATGCATTACCTTGACAGCATCATCTTTCAAGATTTTAAACAGTTCAGCTGGGATCCCGTCGCCTCCTGCTGCCTTGTTGTTAGCAATGCTTCTTAAGGCCCAATCAACCTCACTCCTCAGGATGTCTGGTTCTAGTTCACTCACCATACTGTCAAAACTATCCGCGATATTATTATCCTTCCTATACAGATCTTCTGTAGTCTCAACACCTTCTCTTGATCTCTTCAGCTTCTGTTAGGTCCCTGCCATCTTTGTTTCTTATCATGCCAATTTTTGCCTGAAATTTACCTCCAATGTTTCTAATTTTCTGGAAGAGGTCTCTTGTCCTTCCTATTCTGTTGTCTTCTTCCACTTTTATGCATAGCTTGTTTTAAAATAGTATCTAGTTAATAATAGTATCAAAAATGGTATCTAGTATGTATCAAAATAAAGAACATAGGTCAGCAAGCTGAATGTTTTGAAGCTTACTCAGAGAATAAATTAATAAGCCATGGTTATTCCTAATAATATGTGATGTCTGCTATCCTCTTTTGAGTTAATCGTAGTATTCTACACAATCCAAGCCACAGGAACCTAAACATTAAGAAATTTCACTTGGTCATCTTAACCATTCTTGCTCACTACTATTACCAATGAGCAGATATTAGAATATTCTTAGAATCTTCTTACTCACCGTTAAGTTTCCTCATTCTTTAAGTGGTTGCCCCTTACTTCTTAAAGATGACCATGAAACCTGTATGTTCTGTGTATCACATCTCTGAAGCAATCATAGGAAGATAGCTTGCCATAAAACAAAGTACAGAAAGAAGTTATAACAATACTTCCAATACAAAGTTATTTGTGCAACGTATACAAGGCATAACATTTCACTGAGCCATAATAGAGAATTAGCAAGTAACCTGGGGAGATGACCTTGAATACAATTGGGGGGTACCTCTGTTTAATAAAAAAAATCAATTAAGGCAGGAGATCTCACAATTTCAAGCCCCTTGCTCACATTATTTTTGTGGTGCTGACCTCCTGCTTCAATTTCCCTAGACTCTACTAAAAACAGAACAACAGTAAATTGCATTTCCTGGAAGCTTCCAGAAGTGACAATTAACCTGTTAGTTACATTATAAGGCCACCTTGCATTGTCTGACATTAAAAATAAAAAAGGTTTTCCAGAAATATTCATATTTAGTGATTTGTGTTTCTTTAGTTCTTGGTATTTCACAGTCCATGCAGCCCCCAGGGAAGAAAAGTGAATCTCAGACACAATAATGTTTCCTTCCTTTGTTTAATGAAAGACATTAAACATTATTTACTGGGCCTCTGACATGCCCCAGGACAATAGTGAGCATCCATCTCAATTTTCACATCAGAAATTGCAGCTGACATTGTAGTTCTATCAAAATACATAATTTAATTTCAGCCTGCAATATATTACCAATATGACTTATCAGTTACAAGTGTAATCCCCAATTACAAAAAAAACACTTTACATTCTGTGGTTCATTTGTTTAGTTATTACACAGGACTAATTTTGCACATATTGATAGTGCCTCAAAGTGATGACCAAACTTAGTGTTCTTTGCACCTTCTACTGGGTGGGCAACCCATCTAGTCTGCTGGACTGTACATCTAAATAAACAAATATATATTTCTCAGAGAGAGAGGGGGATTTTAATAAAAGAATACACCTACATTATCTGTTGTAGAAGTAGATAAATATTAGCACATCTGTTCTGCTGCCATGATGAGTCAGAGCATCTAGATATTCACTGTCCCTGAAAGCAGTCAAGACGATGCCAGGGCGAAGCTACCAGGCATGCTGGGGTACTGATGACTGCTCCCTTGCTGTTTGTTCTAATATCTAGAGCAGGGGTGGCAAACTTATTTTCACCGAGGGCCGTATAAGCCTGATAGTTGCCTTCAAAGGACAGTTTGCAATTGCAAGTCTAAATAAATATTAACTATTTTGCACTGGCATTGAAAACTTAACAGGCCACATAAAATAACATGGTCTGTCTGGATTCAGCCCATGGGCTTTGCATTTGACACATGTGATCTAGAAATATTGAAGCTGGCTACTTCTAAATGTGGAGGATTTATGCTCAATTATTGCACCTAATACCAATGACAGATTTGACTTTACACTATTATTTTTAAAATCACATGTTCCTAGTAAAAGTATTCAATTGCATTTTTAAAAGATAAATATAATTTGGGCTCATGAGCTCCTTCAAGTAGTGGTTGGTTGCAAGGAGTTCACATTTCATTATACTTTATACTGTATCAGCAAGAAAATGCATTTTTCCTCAGGTAATGCAGCAGGTGCAAGAACAAGCATGGCTGTGTTTATGTCAGTGCAACCTACAGTTTAATGCTCATACTTCATAGGTATCAGGTAATGCAACACTACTGGCCTCATGCCTCCTTTTTGTCCCCACTATTATTTTGAAATATTTTAATCCACATTGTACACTATGTCCCTCATAACCAAGACCAATACCTATGATACTGCAATCAACATTTTACATTTATTGGCTGAGCATTTTTACACTTTTATCATTGCAGTAGCAGATCTCTTTGACACAACAATATCTCAACTAGTCACCTGTAGCTCTTAAGGATCTCCCCTGTACTACCAAGAAGGCTAGGAATACAGAGGTTTTAATGCTCCCTTTTCTCCTGTCACAAAGAACTACAATAGGTGTGTACATGTACAGGTGTCTACAGGTTTACTTATGTGAGCTTAAGTTTTTGTTTACACAGGTACTAAGAAACAAAACAAGTTAAGGGGCAATTACAAAACAGACTAGACTGCTTACTGACTTCTCCATGCTGCAATGATGGCCCATATTTCATTGTCCTTTAATCTACGGTGAAATACCAACTACTGCTGCAGAAAAATGTACACTTCCATCTTGAGTTATGATAAAAAAGACAACATAGTAAAACTACAGAAACACCTATAGCTTGATAATCTGCAACTGTTTTGAACAGTTCTGCCTCTCCAGGGTATATATAATGCTATATACCACAGCAAATTGTATATCACAATAAAAACCATCTAAAATCCAGCAAGATGTTTTGGCACACTGGCAAGATCTTGCTATCACTCAATATTTTCTATTTCCAAAGCTGCCAAAATCAAAGCAGCAGCATCATCATACTGCAGTCATCAGACAGAGAAGACATGCCAAAGAAAGCAGCCACTATTACACATCACTTACTTGCAAGAGTAACAAGGCAATAATTGTGAACTACCCACATCCCTGTTATACAAATACAGGAGCAGGTGTGGCATTTCTAAGCAACCTGAAAGCAACCGCCAAAACAGACAAAAAGTTCTACCACACATGTAGGAATACAGAAAAGATCACACCCATCACACATTTTCTCCCTATCTCTAATACAACAGTGCAGAAGTGCAGAAAACCATATCTGTATCCAATCAAATAAATCAAACCAAAACAGGCTAAAATAGTATGTCCACCCTTGCAAGTGGAAACAATGTTACTGTTAAGGCATTTGATCCTTACCACTAAACCATACAGTGGTTTAGTGGTGGCTCTCCATCTTTCCCTACCATCTTCATCTCATTTCCAAAGTCATAGTACCTTCTCAAGCCAGACTAACAGATATGATAAATGTAGTGGGCACTAATGTTACTTATAAAGCTATATACGGGTGAGTAGAATTGATAACTACAGTTATAAACACACACAGACAGTGTGTCTACAAAAAAACTATACACCGTTAATAATAACTTTATTTATAACCCCGCCACCATCTCCCAAAAAGGACTTGGGGCAACTTACACATACAAGTATTGTAACACATAAAAACAGAGGTAAAATTACATCTGCATATTAAACAATAACATCAATTAAGATATAAAAAACACATTACAAAAGTCAAATTTATCAATCAATAAAACACAGTACCAATTACCATTAAAACGAATAGTAAGGATCCTAACCACAGCCCAATTCAGCCATTAAATGCCAGTGTCAATATTAAATTGTTTGGTTCTTAGATTAGTAGATCTCTTAATCATTCCCAAAAGCCTGCCTGAAGAGGAATGTTTTCAGCTCCTTGCGAAAACATTGTAATGTGGGGGCAAGGATGATATCCACTACTGCAAAGGACCTATCTCTTGTCTCCACCAGTCACACTTGAGACTGAAGTGGGACTGAGAGGAGGGCCTCCCTGGCAGATCTTAGACCCCTCTGTTAAATGCTTATATCTCTAGATTATTATCATTAATTCTTTTCAAAACTGTATACACCTTTAACAAGATTAAATATTCCTATATTTGAGAAGTGTTGTGAAATGGCAAGATAAACTTTTGTGTGAGGTTTGTAACTGTGTACTTCAACAATGCAATGGGATGACAATTTGGACATGTTATATGAAACTGGGATTTGAAATGGCATTTGTAACTTTGATGAAACCATTATGACAGTAGCTATTCTTCAATATAAACATATTTACTTAACCTTGAAATAAGAACAACTATGTTGAGCATCTATAATCAGGAATTCCAAAATACTCCAACATTACCCATAGGGATGGCTGAGGACCCATCTACACTGAATATTTAAAGCAGATCAAAGCTAGCTTCAAACTGTGGCAGCCAGACAACAAACTTCCATGAAAACATGAAAGAGAACCCTTAAAGCACATCAGCGATCACCATCCAGATCTCAAACAAGTTCCAGGATTTCCTACAGATCTCCAGAGCAGTATCATTTACTTCAATAGTGGTTTGAAAATGCAATAAATGGTCAACATACATGTGCCCTGCTTAGAGAGACTGATAACTTTGCTTTCTGACAGTTCCATGTAGCCAAACTTTGTTCCATGCACAAAAATATTGAAAATACTGTATACAATCACCTTTGATCTATCGTATCAGGTGTATATGAAACCCAAATGATTGCTGTGTCTTAATATGTATCCCCCCCCCCCCCATGTCATTATGAACCAATATCAGGCATGGGCAAACTTTGTCCCTCCAGGTGTTTTGGACTTCAACTCCCACAATTCCTGTGGGAGCTGAAGCCCAAAACTTCCGAAAGGACTAAGTTTGCCCATGCCTGACCTATATGTATATCGAGATATTTCCAAAATTACACTTGATGATTTGACCCAAATGGACAGATTAATGTGGCTTCTAAAGATACCAGTATGCCAGATGAAGACTTTCTGAAGGCTGGAAAAATGCATAGATACGGCAACAAAGACAAACTCTAATGACATAATTAAGCTGTTGTTATGGCTTTTACCAACTTTAGTGAGATTATGTATTAGATATGTGTTGGTGGAATAATCATTTTTCTTTTCTTGTTTTTTATCCTCCCCTCTCTTATATTTTTGAAAATGTATTATTTTGTGGTAATATAGATTGCTGGTATTAAATATAATAAATAAATGAATATTGGGGGGGAGATATTTCCAAAATCCAAAACACTTCTGGTCCCAAGCATTCAACTTGTATTAGATAATATAGGGAGGAGGGGAATGCCCTATATTTATTTAAAAAATGTATCAGCATTGCTAACACTGTATCAGTAGTAATACTGATAGTATTAGAACACATCAGTATTATAATATATTGCAGCGTAATTTAATATAATTTAATAATGTAGTATATATATATATGCGTGTGTATATATATGTATATGCATGTGTGTATGTGTGTATATAATATCCTATATTGAGAGTCCCCAGTGGTGCAGTGGGTGAAACCCCTGAGCTGCTTAAGTTTGGGGTTCGAATCCGGGGAGCGGGGTGAACTCCCACTGTTAGGCCCAGTTTCTGCCAACCTAGCCGTTTGAAGACATACAAATGTGAGTAGATCACTAGATACCGCTTCTGCGGGAAGGTAATGGCGCTCCATGCAGTCACATAACCTTGGAGGTGCCTATGGACAACGCTGGCTCTTTGGCTTAGAAATGGAGATGAGCACCAACCCCCAGAGTCAGACACAACTAGACTTCATGTCAAGGGGAAACCTTTACCTTTTCATCCTAGTACAGTATATTACAATACAGCATAACTTAAAATAATAATGAGTAATATACACACATGGGCAAGCTTTGGCCCTCCATGTCTTAGGCATCCACTCCAACCCAGGGGCCCCAATTTCTTTGTAACCCAACACCCTTCTTCCCCATATTCAAGTATTATTCCTGTGCATTATTTACCGTTACCCGCCCACCCCTTCTATGCAATGTTTTCGCAATAGTAGGAGCAGATATGGCCAAACTTCGGCACTCCAGGTGTTTTGGACTTCAACTCCCACAATTCCTAACAGCCTACTGGCTGTTAGGAATTGTGGGAGTTGTAGTCCAAAACACCTGGAAGGCTGAAGTTTAGCCATGCCTGAGTAGGAGACACATCAAGTTTCAGACCAAGAGGGAGGCAAACCCCACTCGGCCAGTCTCCTTTCACCTCCGAGCCCTGAGAGAGAGAAAGGCAGGCAGGCAAGCGTCTCAGCACAACCCCTCCCTGCGGCTCCTCCACGGCCCACAGCCCTTTCCCCGGGAGAAAAGGAGCCCCTGGGCCTCACCGCTCGAAGGGGGGCCTCTTCCCGGAAGACCATTTCGCGCCCTCCCGGAGAAAAGGGCCCCCTCCCCGTTGGCGTCTGCCGAGGAGGCTGAGGGCGGCGGGAAGGGAAGGGAAGGGAAGGGGCGGGCGAGAGGCGGCCGGGGAAAGCCTTTCCGGGATACAGGCTCCAGCGCCCGCCCCGTCTCCAGCCGCGCAGGGCGGCCTGGCCAAAGAGGCGGAGGCGGAAGTAGGCAGGCAGGCAGGCAGGGAGGGAGGGAGGGGAGGGGCCACCCGAGGTAAGCCCCGCCCCCTCCGCCCCTTCACAAAGCGGCCGCAGCTGGAGCAGAAGGACGGAGGGGAGAAAGCAAGCCAGCCAGCCAGGAAGGCAGAGGCATCACTGAGGCGGCCTCGCAGGCGTCACTTCCTCTTTGCGGTCGAACTCCCACTTCCGGGGCAGCAGGGATAGTGAAAGTACATAGGCGGCCAGCCAAAGGCGCAAAGTACAAGTGGAGCATCCCTGACTGTCCTGAAGACTCCCGAGTTGGACACGTGAATAATAATAATATATAATAATTCATATAATCTATCTATATAAATAAAAATGTAATGTTCGTTTGTGGGATTAACATAACTCAAAAATCACTGGATGAATTGACACCAAATTTGGACACAATACACCTATCAGGCCAACGAGTGTCCATCACCCCTAAAAACACACAAAAAACCCCAGCAGAACGGACTTTAAAATCCCCCAAAATAAACCATATATACATCGTATCTATATATAAATGCTCTGTGCATAACGAGTACCTTAAAAACAAAAGAACCAATGAATGAAATCACACCAAATTTGGCAACAAAACGTCTTACAACACAAGGAGTGACCATCACTCAAAAAATTATGATTTTGTCATTTGGGAGTTGTAGTTGCTGGGATTTATAGTTCACCTAAAATCAAAGAGCATTCTGAACTCCGCCAATGATGGAATTGAACCAAATGTAGCATACAGGAAACACAAGAAGGGTTTGGTGGGCATTGACCTTAAGTTTGGGAGTTGTAGTTCACCTCCATCCAGAGAGCACTGTGGACTCAAACAATGATGGATCTGGACCAAACTTGGAATGAATACTCAATATGCCCAAATATGAACACAGATGGAGTTTGGGGGAAATAGACCTTGATATTTGGAAGTTGCAGTCACTGGGATTTATAGTTCACCTACAATCAAAGAGCATTCTGAACCCCACAAACGACAGAATTGGGGCAGAGTTCCCACATAGAACCCTCATGACCAACAGACAATACTTAAGGCCACCCAGTCCAACTCCCTCCACCAGCTCAAGAAAACGTAATCAAAGCCTTCCCAACAAAGAGCCATCCAGCCATAGATATAGATAGATATATATGATTCACACACACACACACACAGATATAGTATCATAGATTTTAAAGGGACCCCTAAAGAAGGACAATTACATGTTGCATATTCCAGAGTAGGCAAACCAGACAATCTCCACATCAACACTGACAAAGAAACAATACTGTTTACCCACACGCATAAAGAAATTACATTTATTAGAAAACCACATTTTCACATTACTTTATTTTCCAGATCACCAGACTGGGCCACAGCAACGCGTGGCAGGGGACGGCTAGTATATAATATATTGTATATACATATAGTATTGATGATAATATAATGTAATACAATAAAGCGAGGAGGAGCTGAGGAGCCTTCTAATCAAGGTGAAAGAAGAAAGCAAAAAAGCTGGGTTGCAGTTAAACATAAAAAAAAACCAAGATTATGGCAACAAGAATTATTGACAACTGGGAAATAGAGGGAGAAAACGTGGAGGCCATGACAGACTTTGTATTTCTAAGTGCAAAGATTATGCAGACTGCAACCAGGAGATCAGGAGACGCTTACTTCTTAGGAGGAGAGCAATGACCAACCTCGATAAAATAGTGAAGAATAGAGACATCACACTGGCAATGAAGATCCACATAGTTAAAGCAATTGTATTCCCCATAGTCACCTATGGATGTGAGAGCTAGATCTTAGGGAAGGCTGTGCAAAGGAAGTTAGATGCTTTTGAGCTGTGGTGCTGGAGGAAAGTTCTGAGAGTGCCTTGGACTGCAAGAAGATCCAACTAGTCCATACTTCAGGAAATAAAGCCGGACTGCTCATTGGGGGGAAGAATAGTAGAGGCCAAGATGGAGTACTTTGACCACATCATGAGAAGAAAGGAAAGCTTAGAGAAGACAATGATGCTGGGGAAAATGGAAGGAAAAAGGAAGAGGCCCAAGGGCAAGATGGATGGATGGTATCCTTGAAGTGAATTGGATTGACCTTGAAGGAGCTGGGGGTGGTGATGGCCGACAGAGAGTTCTGGCGTGGACTGGTCCATGAAGTCACGAAGAGTCGGAAATGACTGAACGAATCAACAACAACAACAATATACTACTACTAATAAAATGATATTATTATTATTATTATTATTATTATTATTATTATTATTATTATTTTGTTGTGTCAGGAGCGACGAGAAATTGCAAGTTGCTTCTGGTGTGAGAGAATTGGCCATCTGCAAGGACGTTGCCCAGGGGATGCTTGGATGTTTTGATGTTTTACCATCCTTGTGGGAGGCTTCTCTCATGTCGCCGCATGGGGAGCTGGAGCTGATAGAGGGAGCTCAATAATATATTATAATACATTATAATTATATATATTATATTAACTGTAATATTACTAATAATATTACAGTATAATGTTATAGTACAATGTAATATATAATATTAATATTGTGGTATGATAATAATAATAATAATAATATATTGTATTTACTTTTTACTTGTAAGCCGCTCTGAGTCCCCTTCGGGGTGAGAAGGGCGGCATATAAATGTTGTAAATAAATATAATAATAATAACAACAACAACAACAACAACAACAACAACAATTTTATTTACATTTCGGGGCAGAGAGTTCCACTGCTGAACAGCTCTTACAATTAGGAAGTTCTTCCTAATGTTCAGTTAGAATCTTCTTTCCTGCAATTTGAAGCCATTGTTCCGCAGGGCAGCCGAAAACAAGCTTGGTCCCTTCTCTCTATGACTTCCCCTCACATGGCCATCATGTCTCTTCTCATGCTCAGCTCTTTAAGTCGCTCCTCACAGGGCTTGTTCTCCAGACCTTTGATCATTTTAGTTGCCCTCCTTTGGACACTTTCCAGTTTGTCAACATCTCCCTCAAATTGCTGTGCCCAGAATTGAAAACTGTATTCCAGGTGTGGCTTCCCTGGATCTAGACACTGTACTCTTATTTATACAGGCCAAAATCCCATTGGCGTTTTTAGCTGTCGCATGACATTGTAGGCCATCTTTAACTTGTTGTCCATGAGGACTCCAAGATCTTTTTCACACGTACTGCTGTCGAGCCAAGCATCTCCCATTCTGTATCTTTGCATTTCATTTTTTTTCTGCCTAAGTGGAGTATCTTGCATTTGTCCCTTGATGCGATGGGGGCAGAATCTATCAGGAGAAGAAAGGACAGGTCTCCTAACTATGAGCTTTGAGTTGAACTGTGCCTGCATTTTGAAAATTACCTTGTTGATTGTTTTTCAGTGCAGGTTTCTTTGCTGACACTACTTTTCCTAACAGATTGGCACCAGGCATGTAGTAGCCGGGGGGAGGGGGGGTTGGGGGGCTTCAGCCCCCCCCCCCCCCCGAAATTCTCATGGTGGTCTGCGGAAAGGCCTTACTGGTACATTATTTAAACTGTTAAGTTTATTCATATCATGATCTGATCACCATGCTCAATATATCTCATATGCATGGGGGTATTGGGGTAACAATACAAAAGGTTTGCTAGGGTAGACCCTGTTTCACTCAGACTCAGCACCCCCCTCCCCCCGAATCAAAATCCTGGCTACGGGCCTGATTGGCACCATTGAGAGGAGGTAGGATCAACGTGTAAAAATACTTTATAAGAATGCTTTAGATTATTTGTTGCATTTCCTAGAATACCTCTCCTTGATCACATTTCAGGTCACAAACGCAGTTAGAAAACACTGCAATAAATGAAATAGAGTTCAATTTGGAGGCTTCCTTATATGTTTCAGTACCTGTGTGTAAATGTAAAGAGCAAAGATTGCAGAACAGCTACTATCATTGGAATATCCTTTCTTGTAATTTGGTTTTGATTCTCTGATTCCTATGCTTGAAAACTTATGGGACATGGAAAAATCATCTTCCACCTCTTAGAAAGGCTGAGATGATTTATGGTTGTCTTACCACTTATCTAATTTTAAAGGAACAGGTAGCATGAATTGTCAAGACTGTACTTTCCCAATTACTATCATTTACTTCCTGCCCTTCATTACATTTCTCCAATTTTTTGTTCTAGAGCTCTGGAACATGGCCATGTAGCCCGAAAAAACCTACAACAACCCAATGATAAAAATTGTTTAGTGTTTTTAAGATTGTCAACCCTCTTTTGCTTTCCATGCAACAGACTAAGGGATCATCTACATTGTAGAATTAATGCTTCTTGACACCACTTTAACTGTCATGGCTCAGTGCTGTGGAATCCTGGGAGTTGTAGTTTGATGAGGCACCAGCACTCTGGCAGAGAAGGCTAAGGACTTTTTAAAACTAGAGCACTCAGGGCCCATAGCACTGAGGCATGTCAGCTAAAGTCGTGTCAAACTGCATTAATTCTGCAATGTAAATGCAGCCTACAATGGCTGGAAATGGCAGCTCTGTGATGAATTGTAACCATTCCAAATTTCTGAAAAATCTCCTAAAGTTATGAATCCTGGCAAGAAAATTTATAAATTCTTTCATTATGATTAGCTTAAATCACTGCACAGTCAAGGCAAGGATAATCCATGGTGCTGTATTTCTATTTTTTATGAATAGTTGTGAATGCTGAACAGTGAAGAAAGCTGATAGGAAAAGGACCTATTCAAATGTGGTGCTGAAGGAGAATTCTGTGGATACCATGGCAGTAAAAGGGTTAAAGAGCACATCTGTCTAGAAGCCAGGAGCCCTTGGTGGTGCAGTGGGTTAAACCCCTGCTCCAGCAGGACTGAAGACCGACAGGTTGCAAGTTCAAATACATAATGAGATATCTTTGAGAAGAGACCCAGGATGAGACCCTTACACACTTAGCCTGAAGGTAATTTTACACACAAGGTTTTCAGTTTTGTGCAGGAGACGAAGTTTGTGTATACTGAAATATCAGAAAGCACAGGTGCCATTCCCTCAGCCACTTACGTAAACCATTTAGGAGCACAGGTTCAGGATCACTTATCCTTGATTGCAACCAGAAATGTTCAATATTTTGAGTATTTTGGAGGTGGGACCTCGGTCTTAACTTAACATTCATTTATGCTTCATATACAGCAGGCATGGGCAAACTTCAGCCCTCTTCTAATACCACAATTCATAACACCCATGCCTGATACACACCTTATATACATGACCTGAAGGTATATTTATGCACAATATTGGAAATAATTTTGTGTTTGAGACAAAAATAAAAACAACATATTACACACACTTTATCTGCTTATTTATAAGTATTAATTGTTGTCTTTGAACTGTCTGCTGTGTATTTAATTGTATAATGGAGAAAGCTTTTGCTATTGTTTGGTACGTGTTCTGTATTGTTCTTTAACCCTTGATGCTAGCTGCTCCAAGTCCCTTTGGGGAGATAGGGCAGGGTACAAATAAAATGCATTATTATTATTATTATTATTATTATTATTATTATTATTATTATTATTACAGGCAGTCCCAAAGTTACAAACAAGATAGGTTCTGTAGGTTTGTACTTAAGTTGAATTTGTCATAACATGTTTCAAAGTGTAACTCCAGCCAAATCATAGAATCATAAAGTTGGAAGAGACCACATGGGCCATCTAGTCCAACCTCCTGCTATTCAGGAAAAACATTATCAAAGTACCTCTGACAGATGGCTATCCAGCCTCTGTTTAAAAGTTTCCATGGAAGGAGCTTCCACCACACTCCGAGGCACTGCTGAACAGCTTGTGTGGTCAGGAAGTTCTTCCTAATGTTAAGGTGGGAATCTCCTTTCCTGTAATTTGAATCCATTGCTCCAAATCCTAGTTTCCAGTGCAGCAGAAAATAATTCTGCTCCCTCTTCCTTATGACATCTTTTCACATATTTATGCATGGCTATCATGCCTCAATCTTGTCTTCTGCAGGCTGAACATATCCAGCTCTTTAAGACACTCCTCATTGGGCATGTCTCCAGACCTTTGATCATTTTAGTCGCCTCTAAATATATATGCTTTGGAAAGCATAAGGAAGGGTTAACACCTCTGTAGTGTGTGCTTTGCTGTCTGTGCCCCCTGGTCAGAAGATTTCACCTCACTCTCTGTCCCTGTGAGAATTGGATTTTGAAAAATGCGGGTTGTTGTGGAAACAAGGATTGGGGAGAAAGCTTTAGTTGGGACACCTTTCCCCCATGGTAACTCTTTCAGGAGCAAATTTCCCTTCCGAAGGGAATATTTCTCTCACTTCCTGTTGTCTCAGCTCCATTCTTAACTATGAGTCATCTGTAAATCAGATGTTTGCAACTCGGGGACTGCCTGTGCACTGAACTATTACAAAAAACAGGTTCCAATTATCTCCCAGCTCCCTCTGTGCTCAGTGTTTCAAATTTGTGAAGACTGAACTATCAGAAAGCAAAAAGAGTTGGGTCCAGACCACTTAACATCCCATCTCTCCTTATACGAACCTGCCCTGTCACTACGTTCATCTGGTGAGACTCTCCTCTCAGTCCCACCTACTTCTCAATCTCGTATGGCAGGAACAAGAGAGAGGGCTTTTTTCGCACTCTTCCTCTGCCTCTGGAACTCTCTTCCAAAAGAGATTAGAATGGCCCCCACACACCCAACTGTCGTGTATGTCTTCCAGTTGCATGGATTGAAAGGAATGAGACTTTGGAGCTTTCTGCTCTTGGGGTTGTTGGATTCTGTCTTTCCCTAGGGCTCCTTTAGACTGATTTTGGCTCTCTAGCCTTGCCTGGTACATGTGTATAGCATAGAATCATAAAGTTGGAAGAGACCACACACACACACACACACACATAAAGTACTGATAACTATAAAGACATAGCTGCAACCGGAATAACACTCATACACTCTAAGGATATTTAGGGAAAACACCTACAATTGAAAGTATAGAGAGAAAAATATATAACTAAGGAACTAAGCACTACTAAGGAAAATATCTACAAACTGCATGCACACTAAGGAACTAAGGAAACATGTAGCTGGAAGAAATAGATAGATAGATAGATAGATAGATAGATAATGGTACAGTGACTATAGGAAATTGAAGAAAACATCTGCAACTGGACAGGATATACACACACATTTTGCAATACTGGTAGGCAATCTTATTTTTCTGCCTGCCTTTTCCTTCTAAATAGAATAATATGGTAGTTTTAAGTTTAGTTATTGATATATAGTGAAAATTATATAATCATTAGTTAGTAATTTTAGTTGGATACTTAGAATTTTAGTTACTTAATGCCAGCAATGGGGCTACCTGAAAAGCTGTTTCCACTGTAGTGCAAACATCCGTAGAGGTCCACAGCAGTGGTGGACCTCCATTCTGTGGATGTTTATGCCAATGTCACAAAAATATGATGTGCAAATTTATTTATTTATTTATTTATTTAGTACACTTGTATACCGCCAATATCTCAGCCTAAACGGCGACTCATTGCGGTTTACAACAACATTAAAACAACAATATTCCAATTAAAATATAAAACACAAACATATACATTACACAGTATTGGGCCACCAATACAGACCAATGCATCTCTTAATTTAATCATGATCCTATTTCGTTGTCAGTAATTGCCGGTCCTAGGTCGAAAATTCCTTGCATCGGGTTAACCGAATGCTTGCTCAAACATCCAAGTTTTCAGTTTTTTACGAAATACCATCAATGAAGAGGCTGATCTTATCTCTATAGGGAGGGCATTCCAAAGCCGAGGGGCCACCACAGAAAAGGCCCTATCTCTCGTTCCCGCCAACCGCACCTGTGAAGCAGGCGGGATAGAGAGAAGGGCCTCTCCTGAAGATCTTAGGGTCCTGGTGGGCTGATAGGTCGAGATACGTTCGGATAGATATGTTGGGCCAGAACCGTTTAGGGCTTTAAAGGCCAAAGCCAGCACTTTGAATTGGGTCCGGTAGCTAATCGGCAGCCAGTGGAGCTGGTACAGCAGAGGAGTTGTATGCTCCCTGCGCCCTGCTCCTGTTAGTACCATGGCTGCTGCCCGTTGGACTAGTTGGAGCTTCCGGGCCGTCTTCAAAGGCAACCCCACGTAGAGAGCGTTGCAGTAGTCGAGGCGGGATGTAACCAGAGCGTGGACTACCGTGGCCAAGTCAGACTTCCCAAGGTACGGTCGCAGTTGGCGCACGAGTCTTAACTGTGCGAATGCTCCCCTGGTCACCGCCGAAACCTGGGGATCCAGGCTCAGCGATGAATCCAGGATCACACCCAAACTGCGAACCTGTGTCTTCAGGGGGAGTGCGACCCCATCTAACACAGGCTGTAACCCTATACCCTGTTCGGCCCTGCGACTAACCAGGAGTACCTCTGTCTTGTCTGGATTCAGTTTCAATTTGTTCGCCCCCATCCAGACCGTCACAGCGGCCAAGCACCGGTTCAGGACTTCGACAGCCTCCTTAGTAGCAGGTGGGAAGGAGTGACAGAGTTGGACATCATCTGCGTACAGATGACACCGCACCCCGAAACTCCGGATGATCTCGCCCAACGGCTTCATGTAGATGTTAAACAACATGGGAGACAGTATTGAACCCTAAGGAACCCCACAAGACAAAGGTTGTGGGGTAGAACAGGAGTCCCCCAGTAACACCTTCTGAGACCGGCCCTCGAGGAATGACCGGAGCCACTGCAAAGCAGTACCTCCGAGTCCCATTCCCGCGAGGCGTCCCAGAAGGATACCGTGGTCGACGGTATCGAAGGCCGCTGAGAGGTCGAGTAGCACCAACAAGGACACACTCCCCCTGTCGAGCTCCCGACGGAGATCATCCACTAAGGCGACCAAGGCTGTCTCAGTACCATGCCCCGGCCTAAAGCCAGACTGTGCCGGATCCAGATAATCCGTGTCTACCAAGAATGCCTGGAGTTGTGAGGCCACCACACGTTCCATGACTTTGCCCAAAAAGGGGAGATTGGAAACAGGCCGATAGTTAACCAATTGAGTGGGGTCCAGTGATGGTTTCTTCAACAGCGGTTTTATCACAGCTTGCTTTAAGCTGGCTGGAAATATGCCTTCCTGAAGGGAGGCATTAACCACCACCTTAACCCACTCGGCCAATCCCCCTCTGGCCTCCTTTAGAAGCCAGGATGGGCAGGGGTCTAGGATGCATGTGGTAGCTCTCATTCCTCCGAGCACCTTGTCCACATCCTCGGTTTGAACCAATTGAAATGAATCCATCAAAATTGGACAAGCAGATGCTCGTGTTACATCCTCAGAGACTGCCGTTAATATGGTGTCCAGTCCAGAGCGGATCAAAGCGACTTTGTCTGCAAAGAACTGAGCAAAAGCTTCACAGCGAGCCGCCGAGTCATCAGGGCACCCATCCTGAATGGTGGGTTTTAACAGGCCTCTGACAACTCGGAACAGTTCAGCCGGACGGTTCTTTGCAGACGCAATAGTGGCCGCAAAGAAAGTTTTCTTTGCGGCTCTTATTGCCGCGGCGTATGACCTTAAAAAGGCCACAAACCGTGTTCGATTTGGCTCGCTCGGATCCGAACGCCACACGCCCTCTAGTTCCCTCTTCTTTCGCTTCAACGCTGCCAGCTCCTCAGTAAACCAAGGAGCTGGTTTAGTTCGGCTACTTGAGAGGGGACGTTCTGGAGCGATCGTGTCTATTGCTCTGGTCATCTCCCCATTCCAGAGAGCGACCAGGGCATCAACAGGATCGCCAACCGAGGTGGCGGGGAATTCCCCAAGAGCCGTCAGGAATCCCTCCGGATCCATAAGCCTCCTGGGGCGGACCATTTTAATAGGTCCTCCACCTCTGCGGAGGTTAGGAGGTGCAGTAAGTCTAAAGCTGACCAGATGGTGGTCGGTCCATGGCAACGGAGAGATGGATAACTCCTCGACACCGCCGCCTTCCTCCCATCCCTGACAGAAAACCAGGTCCAATGTATGTCCAGCACAGTGGGTGGGGCCAGATATTTGTTGGGACAGCCCCATGGTCGCCATGGTAGACATGAAGTCCTGAGCCGCTCCCGTTAGGGCAGCCTCGGCATGGACATTGAAGTCCCCCAGCACAAGTAGCCGTTGGGACTCCAATGCCAGGTCCGAGACTACCCCCGCTAGCTCAGGTAGGGAGACTGTAGTGCAGCGAGGTGGACGGTACACTAGCAGAATCCCTAATCTGTCCCGGTACAAATTTGATACATGTAAATTTTATATGATGTGTGGGTATGAATGAACTGAATGAAAGGTGTATGAATGGAGCCTAATTGGGCTGAAGACATAATTTGAAAATATTGAGGCCTGGAAAACAACTACATTCAGGAACTGTAATTCAAACCTGCTAATGAGAACTGAAATCATTGACCTGTATAGTGAACTGTGATAAGAACTGTGACAGTGATAAGATAAATGTTTACATCTGTTTACATCAGTCAACATTTGCAAACCAGAAACCAGATTAAGGTAAATTATTTCAGTGTACATTACTCAAAGACAATGCTCTTTCAAGTCAAATCCAGAACACAATAGTTCTTTACCTGAAGACAAAGATCTGCCAGGAAATGAGATGAAACCAGGATGTTTCAGACTAGAAAAATATCTTTCATTCATTTACAAATTTGAAATGACATCAGCAAGAAATATTGCTATATAAGAGACCTTATTGTAATCCAAAAAGTGTGACAGATAGATGTGCTGTTCACCCACCATGCTCTATTGAAAGAGATGGTGTATTTGGGAGTGGCAGATTTGAAATGGAAAGCAGAAGTCTGGTCACTTGCCTCCTTTTCTCAAAGGAAGAGAAAGGGGTGCAATTTTGGAGTCATTATAAGTTTGCACTGAGTCAGTTTGTGCTATGGGAAAGCTGGATTCTGGTCACGGCATTGTTCTTAGGGAAAGAGGGTGCATTTTGGGCATTGTTAGAAGTTTTGGAACTGTTCTTTGGCAGGCTGTAGGGAAGCCTAAGAGATGTTCTTCTCCAGGAGAGGACGGAAGGAGAAATGGTAATGCATGCATGAGGATGAATTAATGTGTATGGGTAATGTGAATGCTGAGTAAAAATGTAATTTCCCTTTGTTTGTTAGCCAATGTAACTGTAGGTTGTTTGTGGATTCAATGTAGTTACATGGAGTCAGTATGTCTAAATGTTGTTCTGTAAAAGTTCTGATATACTTTCTCTTACTGGGAAATTGTAATAAAAAGAACCTATGCTTTAAAGTTATTGAAAAGTTATTCATAACACCAAAAAATCTGATTGTTCCAAAATGTAATATGTAAGTACTAGTCTTAGGGTGGATCTATACTGCCTAATAATGCAGTTTCAGAATGCAGATTAACTGCATTGAACTGGATTATATGAGTATACACTGCCATATAATGGAGTTTCAGAATGTGGATTGGCAATGTACCATTTATATAATCCAGTTCAATGCAGTTAATCTGCATTCTGAAATTGCATTATATGGCAGTGTAGATCCACCCTAAGACTAGTACTTACATATTACATTTTGATTTGCTTCATTGGTGTTGAAATAAAATGGCTTTCTGCTATGTTATGTTTTTGGTTTAGTAATTATCCACAATTGGAAGCACAAAGGTTGATATTTTTTAGTTTTTTCGCTGTGGAAGCTAAACTTTTATCTTTTAAGTGAGTATAGTTTACTTTTCCTTCCCAATCCTGATTTTATTAATTGAATTACACCAAAATCTAGTTTTGGGGAGCTTCATTTCAGTACTCGGCATACATTTTGGCCTTTTAACATACTTTCTTGCCTTCTGAAATAAACACATCATGCTATTTAGAAAAGATTTTAGGTTCAGTGAATTTATGCTTGTGCAAAATAAAAGAATAGAAAATAATGTCATCCAGAGAGGGGGAAAACACTAGAGCTGTCACTTTATTAGTCATTTGGCATTGGGTTTTGACTAATTAATCAAATGTGCATATTCATAGGCCATTTTTCATTCTCTTTAAACAAGTCATAATATTGAGTGAACACACATGGTATTGTGTCTCTACTGTGAAATGAAGTGTCTTTTGTATTTTGATTCCCTATTCTTTCTCCTAAGCAGCTGGTTTTCAGCATATGAATGTAAAAGTTGTAGTGTGACTTCCGGTTGTGGCTCTGCCAGATGCTTTCCCTATAACACAGTTAGCTTCCCATGTTGTGCTGGCTACAATGGAGTCAGTATGCTTCTGTCCTATTTAGGCAATGCTTCCCCTGTATGATGGGGAAAGCATCACTACGCCTTCTGTTTCTCCATGCCTGCTAGCAAAATGGCACCCACATGGGGGGGGTGTGTGTGTGATAAGGTCATACAACTCACTACCAGATTAAGAAGACCACAGGAAATATATAAACAAAATAAATAATTACACAGGAGGGCCGGAGTTTGAGGATGCCTGACCATCTCCATCTGTTGCCATAAGATACTAAGGTTTCTGGCTCAGTGTGCTTCTCGTATATGTCTCATGGTTTAGGGAAGGCTTGTTACTGACCTGATACCATTATTGTGAACTAGGTATCCTTCCTTCTCCAAATAGTCAGCCCTCCATGCCCCCAAAGCCAGCCATCATTGTTTAAATTATTTCCAATTCCAATTATTTAAATTATTTCCAATTATCTACAGATTTTGGTATTCTGAGGGAGTCCTGGAACCAAACCCCAAAGAGTGCCATGGACCACTGTGCATTAGATTTCAAATGAATCTATGATTCAAGATATTCTCAAGACAGTGACAGGTCCAGTGTTATATTCACACACAAGATATATATAATTGTTACCAATATAATTCCCTGTATTTTGTGGATACATTCCACCTTGACTAAGTAAACCCATTGAAAATGATGCCCAAAATCTAAGATGTGCATCACAAAATTGAAAAATGGAACATATGAAAGTGCATATTTGATCCTACATCTGCAGAAAATTCCCAACCCCTTGGATATGCTATTTACTGGCCTTAGATCAATGTTGGGGGAAAATGGGCAAGAGTAAAAGGGTTTTTTTTAACGTCACCTAGGACCTCATCCCACTAGCCAAAAAAAAGTGGGTGGAACCAAACTCTTATCATAGTGTTCCATGCTCATCCATGTTCTTATAAAACGGATCATCTGGAGCAGTAATAATAATTACACTCAAAAAACAGATTGAGGGGATAATGGAAATTGTAGTACACAACATATAGCATATCAGCATTATAAACATGTTGAAATACACTCCATCTTCTTACTATGGGGTACAGATTTTTCAACAAAGAAAATATGTGGTTTGCAGAAGAAGGAAAAATGGTTAAAATTGAACCTGCTACTGGCGTTCTGCCCATTTCTCTACTGAAACAGCCATTTCTCTACTAAACTGTGCCCAAAGGGTATTTGTTTTCTCTCCCTTAAAATTTACTTTGAAAGAAAAAGAGGATACTGTCAATTCCTTGAATAATCAAGGCTGTGTAAATTTGGAATGTCATTTTTAAAAGTATAAAAAAGAAAACTTACCTTCAAAGGGTTAGTCCTCATAAACTACTGTATTTTCCGGCATATAAGACAACTGGGCGTATAAGATGACCCCCAACTTTTCCAGTTAAAATCTAGAGTTTGGTATATATTCGCCGTATGGGACTACCTCTTCTCCAACGCATACCAAATAAAAATTTAAAAAGTATTAGATTTGATTTCAATATAGTAATTTTTCTATTACTGTACCTCCTTCTCTGTCTCAGCATGCGTAGAGACAAGTAGAACTGATAGATACCCAGCTCCGAAAACTGCATTTTTACTAACTCTAAAAACAGGGTCCAATGGGCGACCCCTGGAAGAAGCTTTGTGTCATGTGATCACCACAGCGGAACTGTGATTTTAAAGTGTGTAGAAATGAGGAAAATTCTACGTGCAATGACATCCGTAGTGGCTTTTAGCAACAATATGCAGTGTTTACAGTGGACTCTGCAGAAAACGCTTCAGCTGCACTTCATAAAAAGGAAAATCAACCTGTTTAGCAAGCTTTACAAATGCTGGTTTACTATCAGCAAGTCAGAATCATTGAGGGGGAAGAAACCTCGTAGTCATCCAGTCCAATACCCTGCCAAGAAGCAGGAAAATTTCATTCAAAGCACCCCTGACTGATGGCCATCCAGCCTCTGTTTAATAGCCTCCAAAGAAGGGTCTCCACCACAGTCCGGGGCAGAGAGTTCCACTGCTGAACAGCTCTCACAGTTCGGAAGTTCTTCCTGATGTTCAGATGGAATCTCCTTTCCTGTAATTTGAAGCCATTGTTCCGCATCCTAGTCTCCTCCCTATGACTTCCCTTCACATATTTATAGATAGCCATCATGTCACCTCTCAGCCTTCTCTTCTGCACACATTCTAGCTTGACAACATCTCCCTTCAATTGCTGTGCCCAGGATTGGACACAATATTCCAGGTGTGTTCTGACCAAGGCAGAATAGAAGGGTAGCATGACTTTCCTGGAACTAGATACTATACTCCTATTTATGCAGACCAAAATCCCATTGGCGTTTTTTTTTTTGCCACCGCATGACATGGTTGGCTCATGTTTAACTTGTTGTCCATGGGAACTGCAAGACCTTTTTCACATGTACTGCTGTCGAGCCAGGCATCCCCCATTCTTATCTTTGCATTTCATTTTTCTCTGTCTAAGTGGAGGATCTTGCATTTGTCACTGTTGAACTTCATTTTGTTAGGTTTCTCCCATCTCTCTAATCTGTTGAGATCGTTTTGAATTCTGCTCCTGTCTTCTGGGGTATTGGCCGTCCCTCCCAATTTGGTGTCATCTGCAAACTTGATGATCATGCCTTCTAACCCTTCATCTAAGTCATTAAGACAGCTCGGAAGCTCCAACTAGTCCAACGCTCGGCAGCCATGATTTTAACAGGAGCGGAGCGCAGGGAGCATACAACCCCCCTGTTGCGCCAACTCCACTGGCTACCGATCTGCTACCGGGCTGAATTCAAAGTGCTGGCGTTGGCCTTTAAAGCCCTAAACGGTTCCGGCTCAAGCTACCTATCTGACCGCATCTCTGCCTATGAACCCACCAGGAGTTTGAGATCTTCCGGAGAGACCCTGCTCTCGATCCCGCCTGCTTCTCAAGCTCGGCTGGCGGGGACGAGGGATAGGGCCTTCTCGGTGGTGGCTCCTCGGCTGTGGAACGCCCTTCCTACGGACATTAGACTAGTACCATCTCTAATGGTATTCCGCAAAAAGGTGAAGACCTGGATGTTTGTGCAGGCGTTTGAGTAATTTAGTGCAATCTGGTAATGGAACATAGGAATGGAACAATGGACGACGAACCTGGACTATGCTTGGATGATGAGAAGATTGGGTACGGTTGTTTTTTTGTAATAATTGTGCATTGTAATTGCTTATTGGTAATTTATGGATAATGTGTTAAGTCAATTGTTATATGTTGTATGGAACCAGTGCTGTTTCTACTGTTTTTACTGTTTGTGAACCGCTGTGAGTCGCCTTCGGGCTTGAGATACAGCGGTATATAAGCAAAGTAAATAAATAAATAAATAATAAAGATGTTGAACAGGACTGGGCCCAGGACAGACCCCTGCAACACTCCACTTGTCACTTCTTTCCAGGATGAAGAGGAAGCATTGGTGAGCACCCTTTGGGTTCATTCACTTAATCAATTACAGATCCACCTAACCGTAGTTTTGCCTAGCTCACATTTGACTAGCTTGTTTGCCAGAAGGTATTAAAATGTTTGATTTTTATACCTATTTTATATATCTATATACCTGGGGTCATGAAAACATTTCTGGGGTGGAAAGGTGTCACGAGTGCAAAATTGAATTTTCAATCAATATAATATGGGTATGGACTATATTATATAGGTATGGACTCTATGAATGAAAAAAACAAACGATGAATTACAAGTAGCTAGGTATGTATGATTAGTTGCTTGCCAGGTTTGGCTTTTGTCCACTAACAGTTGTTAGGATCTAATATTTTTGAAACAGATGAATGACCAACCATCTTTCTCTTTCACCTTTCCTCCTAGAAGTCTGAAATTTAATTATATAAGGTATATGAAAGGATGTGAGTAAAACCAATAAGATGGTCAGACAGCTGTTAATATAAATGTAGCATCCATCATTAATCATGCCAATCAGCCAGTTTCCATGCCAATAAACGTCGTCTTAGCTATTACCAGTCCCATCCATTCATACAACCAATATTTTACATGCTCCACCTTTTTGTAAACAGATACATAGATGCATAGATCTGGCCAAGATCACAGAAAAAGGAGAGCCCACCTCCATTTATGGGTAGGAATTAATTGTCCAAAGGATTAAAAATAAATTGCCTTCTATTTGTTTACAAATATAAACAATGCAGTATAAAAAATTCCAAATATCTGGGCACCTAATCATCCTACATCATGCTGTAATTGCTGCTCTCCTCTTTTAAAGGACAGATTCCCACTGAGGTCCAACTTGCACAGCGGAGTCAGGATGAAACAGCTCCTGGAAAACCCAGTCAATTAATTCACTGGGATTTGCTGCCAATTAGAGATGTTGAACATGTTTTAGAACTGCATCCAAAAAACTGTAATAATGCGAAACCAATTACTTGCTCTTGGCTTTCAAAAATATATACTTTAGAATCACAGTATTTCTTCACCCTGCCTTCAGTTTTCCTGCTCTTCTGATTGTCATGTTACCTCCCAAGTCAACCTTGAGCTGTCCCTGCCTACTTTTCCATCTTTGATCTCTCAAGAATGTTTCAAAAGACAAGAACTCCTCCTATTGATCATGTTCAGTTAGCTTAGAAGAGAACCCAAAAAATAACACTCCAGTCAGAAAACTCCTAGTGGGGTTTGCAGAAGAGTCAGCTAACACTTTTGCATAGGGAGTATTTTCCAACGCTCTGATGTAAAAGTTTCTGGAATTGATTTAAAGGGCTCGATCAGGAGAAGTGAGATTGAAGAAGGAGAACTCTGGGATATGGGAACCCTATGAGAGTGTCTTACTGGAATTAGAAACATATATCTATTATTAACATGGAGCCCGCTATCAACAATTCTCTCCATAATAGGAAGACACTTTGTGGCCATAATTTCACAACATATTGTGCTTGGTTAACTAAACAAAGACCCTGGGACATGATTTTTCGAGGAAAATGTAACCATGTTTGTGAAGAAAAGTGTCCTGGAAATGAATGCTCTTTTGTTGTATCACATTGACCTATCCTACACAGAAATCTTGATTTCTTTCTATCAAGGGTTATTAAGATCTTGATTTAAGAAGAGCATGATATCAAATTATAAAGGACCGATCGATCAAATGACTGTTCAAACTATAAGGTTTTGGCCAAACATTCACTCAAGCTGCCACCAATATTATATTCCGGATCAAGAATGGATTTCACCAGCTGCCAAATCAAATTATAGAGATTCACAGACCAAATATAAAATGCTGCAAACCAAAATGTAACGATCACCGTTCAATTGATAGACACCAATGTGTAAAGCGGCCACCAATTGTTAAGGGCTAAACCGGATTATTAGGCTCTTTTTACTCAGGAAAGAAATCTTCTTAGGTCTAATAGGGAGAAACATAAACTGAGTAAGTTATGGCTATATAATTTCTGATGACTGAGAATTGCTGAAACTGTTTCTTCTGCTTGGCTGATGCTTTTCTACTTTTAGAATTGAGGAAACCTAGTAACACAACCTTTTGTGTTATAATGCAGTTTATTTTTCAGAGAGATTAAATGCTTATCTAAAGTATTCACACACAGTCTGTGGTAGTAAAAATAGAATGAAACATTTAATAAACAATCTTGAAAATCTTCAGGTACAGAATGCTTACTGGTTTTGTTAAAAATCATACAGTGCTTGAATTAAGTTCCAGTCATAACTTTCAAACTGATAATTTATATCTTCTCCTAAATTAGATTCTTCCCTAAAAACAGCCCACTACACAGGGTCTGTCTAGAAATGATCCTTCTTCTGAAGTCACTATCTGAATCTATTTCTAAGTTAGACTTCTTCCTAAATCTTCACTGCTTTCCAAATTACAACTGATCTCTCTAACTCCCAACTCCAACTCTCTCCTCGGGATTTTAAAACGCTCCTTTTTTCCTCTCAATTTTTCTTAAACTCCGACCCCTTTCTCTACACCAATCCTGGCCATTTCCTGCAGTCTAATGCCTACACTCTAATGCCTGAACTACACTCAAGGTGGTGTCTCCCTTCTCCAAAATGGCTACTGATGCTTCGCCTTGCCCATTCCCTATCTTTCTAGGCTTACAGGCTTTTCCTGGCCCTGCATCCTGGCTGTAACTAAAGTAAGGGTTCTTCACATCTGACTTATAAAAAAACTGCATTTGAACTATAATCTAAAAGCTAAAGCCACAGGGGGAGGAGAAAACAGCACATGGGAAGGGTGATTTTCTCTTTCGCACCTACTATGATTCCAGTCCTTCTGTCTTGCCTACTTCTATGTATGACTTTTTTTAAAAAAAAATGAAATAAATGCAATTCCGCATTTAAAGACCAGCTGCTTATAAATAGGAAAACACTGGATGCAATGCTACTTTTAATACTAATCTGATTTTACATAACTGGAACTACCAATGGAGATGGCACAGAAGAAAAGGTATTAGCAAGATTAAGACAGTTTTGTAAGAAGAAAACCTTTGATCTGACAAGATAAACAATACTGGCTCACAGGATCAAAGAACTGGGACTGCTTTGATTAGTAGGCTCCCCCCTCAGTACTTCCTAATTTCCAATTAGATTAGTTGCAATATCCATAGCAGATGGAATGGAAATGGATTTGCATACAACAATGTATTATGAGCAATCCCAGTAATAATCTTGGTCTCAAGTGAGCAAGATACATTACTTTTACTGCTACTGAAGATTATAGCTCCTAGAAATAAAGTGTTTTGAGACAGATCAAAACATCTGTTTCCATTTGAGGACTATTTTTGGGATGGTTGCCATTGTCACTATCACAATGAGGGTCCAATGTCTCAAAATTTGCCACTAAACCATTTGACTAGACACAGACTGATAAGAAATGTTGCAGGTTCTTAGATTTGTTATTTCCCACTGTTCCCTCAATTCCAGGACAAACAGGAGAACATGAGAGCACTGGCAAAAAAGTGTGGGTGGGCATAAAATTATTCTAAACATAGTCTTCAATAAAAAAAAATAGCTAAGAGCAAGGTTCTCCTCTTGCCAGCTCCAAACCAGAGATATGTTCATATTTGTACAATTTTTACATTTAAAGAATTAAGCTATTGTGAGTTTAGTTTGCAGGGGAACTTTTTCACATTGTTAGTTATTTCACCTACAATAATACAGAAAAGGTGGACAGTATAATGATATAGTACTGGAGCATTCTATCAGACTAAATGAGCTTAAACAGCTGACACAAGGTATATCTTGTTCAGCCACTTAGGCTTTGCTAAGTCAGGAAACCTGGAGATTTTATAGCATATATATATGAGAACATAAATAAAGGTGAACATAACTGTCTTATTCTGAAGTGCTGACAGAATTCCAGGGAGACCACGCTTATTTTCCATATTCTAAAACAGTCTTTAATTACATTCCACAACAAATTAAAGAGAGCAGTAAATTACTTCCACATAAAACACAGGAAGACTAAAAAGTCTACTCTTGGCTTTATCTACTTGCTCATCACTCTCAGACAGCAAGTTCCAAATACGTTCATGGAACTACTAATGAGACATTCCCACATTGCTTCCATTAGATTTTATGAAGTGGAAACCCCAATCTTAGTTAGAAAATTGGTTCTATATCCATCAGCCACATTCCTCTAGTTTCAGTCCTCTGAGACAATCAGGTAACAGGACTGTGGAATTTAACTTGCTCTTTTTCTTGTGATTACTTTTTGTTAATCCAAGGGACAGACCCAAAAGAACTGTCACAATGAGAAGAACATTTTCCAGAAGAATCAGAAGATAGATGGTGCAGAAAACTGCAAACAACACTAATGTATGATGTGGTAGTTCAGACCTCCCCCCGCCCCTTCAAATTATTAATTCAGTGTGGCAACTTGGATTCAACTTTCTCCCAAGTGTTTATTGATGCTTTCCTTTTTAATAGGAAGTGTGGCCCAATGGTTTATATTTTCAAAATCAAATTATCGTTGGGATGTTAAACATAAAAACGTAGTAATCCAAGACTGAGAGCCAGCAGATAAATACACACAATATCTTATTCATCTAGCTAGGCAATACTGCAAACACCTGTAATCATTTTGCCATTATTCTTTTCCCATGGCACCAGAAAGAGTAATGTCAGAGTTCAAATAATTTGAAAGTAAAGTAGGAAGGGGCCCACATCTCCCATCTGGAACAGCAAACATAGCTTTTGGTGGGGAAGATTGCCAACCCCATGGTTGCCCACCCCTGTATGGAACTACAGAAGTATGGCAGATAATTCCTTTCCCCAAGATAATCAAATTCCATAGCACCAGAGTACATAATATATAAAATGTTTAAAAAATCTTGTAGGGAGGCTCAAAACATATGGCAGGACTAGGCAGTCTACTAAAGTTGTTACAATGCTCTCGAATATGTGTTGGACACTTCCTTTTTCTACCCAATGCTCTCAACACAGGTGAAAAAGGCAAGGAGCACTTTACAAAATTACACACTGTAACATAAACTCCCATGCAATCCTGGTATTTATAGTATGGTAAGCCACTAGAGCTCTCTGGCTGGGTGAGAATTCTAAATATTGCAGATCCCAGGACTACTAAGGATGTTCAGTAGGTGTTAAAGTGGAACTATAGAACTATAATTGCATAGTCTGTAATGCCTCTTGCCTCTTTTAAAACAAATAAAACACTTTAGGTTTTGCACTGTCAAGTGTACATTTTAAAAGAGCTAACAAACATTCTAATATGCCAAAATTGGCTCTCATAACATGAGTTTTCAAGATGCAGACAGGAATATTAAAATAATTGTCCATATCAACCTTGATAATTGCAGTTTATACATTAAAGTGGCTATGTCTCCTTCTTGCTCTATTACTGATAATAATTCATGCCCATTATTGATTCTCATTGCACTGTACTCTAATTGTCTGGGAAAATGAAGCTCCTAAAATGCCATGTTTGTTTTTAAACAAATCCAAGCAGCTTATTCTGCACAACCGTCTTGTAGATATCTCTTTATTATCTGCATCTGTTTTAATTAAGGTGGCCAGTAAACCCATTCTGAATTCCTATTAGTTGTTTCTCATTGTTTTAAAAATGAGAGCTATTATTTCATCAGCAAATAATTTAAGACAAGGACTAGCCTTTAAATCAGCTCAGAGCCATTTGCAGTCTGTTCTGCATTGCAATTTTAATGTTTCAATGTTAATGAAATTTAACACCACTTTAACTGCCATGGATCAATGCTATGGAAACTTGGGATTTGTAGTTTGGTGAGGCACCAGTACTCTTTAACAGAGAAGGCTACAGATCTTGTGAAACTAAAATTCCCATGATTCGATAGAATAGAGCCATGGCAATTAAAGTAGTGTCAAAATGCATTAATTGTACAGTGTAGATGCAACTGTGGGGTAAAAGACAGCCTCTGTGCTTGTGTAATGCATTTTATTCACACCGCTCAATAAACACAGCAATACTAACTACAGCTGAATAACCACAGAAAACACAGATATCTGGAACTATGCAGCAGTTAATAGCAAAGTTAGAGTTCTCTTTTCCAAGAAAAGTCTATTATGTCAGTTTCAATGTCTGGATTGCAACAGTATTTAAGATGGATGAGGAAGGGTGGGAAAGGTTTGAAATGTACCATATAGACTTCACTGCATGTTTTTTTTTTTTAAAAAAACTACTCTAACATTTTATTGTGAGAGAAATATCTGCAAAACCCATTGGCACTGAGCACATTAACGTTTGTGTATATGGGGGCTGGGAAGAGAATACTCTGCCCTTTTTACAGTGTTCTGCCTGTGCTGTGAATCATTCTGTGACATAAGCAACTTGAAAAGATTTTTAAGGCCTTTCAGATCCGACAGACAGGCTGTTATATACTTGTGTCTATAACTACACCAAGGTGACAAGCCATAAAATGTTGCAGTCCTCATGTCCTTTCATCTTAAAAAGAAAAACATCCCATCTACCAAATGGTAGTGTTGAGGATTCCACAGATAGCCATTGCACTAGGCTGCTACATTTGGGACTAGGAAAGTAAGTTGTTTGTTTTGCACTTCTGTGTCAAACATCAGTTTCATGCCTTCTAAGACTGGTAATAGGATGAACTACACCACATCTCATCATACTTTGTTGCATGAGTAATGGATTGGACTGGATCAGGTCTTCTAAAACTTTGTTACCCCTTTACATCCGAGAAATGTGTATGTGATCATAGGTATAAAATCAAACATTTACTGTTAATAAATCAGTATTTGCTAAATAGACTGATTTTCCTTTTTATGGACTAAAGCTGAAGTGTTTTCTGCGGGATCCCCTGTACTGTATGTTGTTGCTAACAGATTTGTGTAAATGGGTGGCATTCAGAAACCTTTTACTATTGCCATTTTGTGACACTAACATTGAGTGAAGGGAGAGCCCATTTGGGACCAGGACCCTAAGTTTAAGAAGCAGTGGACTAGATGACTGCTAAAACCCACTCTGACTCAATGATTTCACACACCTCTGCATCAGTAAATAGTGTGACAAATCAATTACCCAGTACAAAAGCCACCACAAAAAAAAATCAAAATGTGATTGCTACATTGATCTATGCCACAGAACATAAAACATGTAAGAGGGATTAAGGGTTTTTTGCTCTAATAATCACTAGTCCCAAATATGGTAGATGCACTGAATTAATGGGGACTTGGAAAGTCAACACGTAGGCAAGTTCCATGAATTCAATGGACCTATTCTAGTTGAAAATAACCACAGGAGTCCAGCCTTGTTTCTGTTTCCTTAATTCAATGTTAAATAAATGATGAATAGTTAAGTACTGAATTCTAATTTGGTAGCTGTTGCATAGGTTCTCACATTGACCCTTCTTCTGCCAAGAAGTAGACAGAGGAATAATGGAAAACGCTTCTGCACTCAAAACACTTTTCATTACTTGGATCATGAAAAGCATATACAAAATTAATATAGAATATGAACCTTACTTTTTAAACAATTTATTTTTAAAAAATCAAACACAATGAGAGATACATAAACACCATTCCAAAAAAGCCTGAAAACTACTTTGCAAGCTCATGAAACTGTGATTCTGCAATCCTTTACTTTTGCAGTTTCAGCTTATATGTCTTTTCACCATATGAATGTGGGAGATGGTAAAGATGATACATTAATTCCCATTTTGTACAGTAAAGAAAATGCTGTCAAACTGAAAGTGAGTTGCCTGCGTTTGTTTTTCCATTAAGGAGATGGATTTTGATATCTCTTCCTTAGCTTTCACATCCAACTGCCACAAACATATACAGACATCTTCTTTTCCACAATAAAACATATTCTGAAATGATCCATTAGTTTTCTTAAAATGCCTATTGTGCCAAATTGGGTGTGATTTTCAGAAAGACCTTAGCCTTTATTGATTCACGAGGTTCAGAAGTCTAGGAATTACTGATGTTCAGGTCCTGTTTATTTGACAGATTGGGAGAAACAAATAGGGTTACATTTGGCTTTAGGATCCCTATATTATATTAGAATTTTGGCTTGTTGCCTTCCTCTCTTTGGTAACCACTTGGGTGTTGGAGTGTTCAAGTTGAGTCCCTCCAGCAAGGTAATAATAATAATAATAATAATAATAATAATATACAATTTTATTTATATTATGTCCTATCTCCCCGGTTTGACTTCAGAGATGGGAAAAATTAATTTCTTGAAGACACCTTGATTCTTGAGTGATGGTGGTCGACAATTTTATAAGGTGTGTTCAAAAAGTATCCAACCATAATTTTTGTGCATAAACAAATGAAGTTAGGGAGGCATTGGTGCACGTACATAGGCAATTCTAATGCTCATGCTTGAATTTCTTCCGGCTTACAGAAGCAGTCAGTCGCCAACAGACAGCCTATGAGTGAGGAATATCCAGAAATGAGATTGTCATTGACCTGGTGATGCAGGATTGTCAAATCAGTATCAGAGAAGCCACATATGAGGCAAGCATCAGTGTTGGATTCGCTCATTCCATTCTTACTGAGAATTTGGACTTCAAGAGAATCTCAGCAAAGTTCATGCCAATGCTGCTAATAATCGTTGGTGATGATTGTACTGTATGGTGCATAATGAACCATGCCACTGGAATCAAAGAAAATGGTTAGCATGTGCTGTGTTTGTCCAGAAAACTCTAATCAAATGTGAAGAATAAGTGGGTGCATTATTATTATGGAGCTGCCAATTGCCCTCTGCCCATGTGTCAGGTTGTTTGCGTCTCAAAGCATTACAAAGGTGACACAGAACCTCTTGGTAGTACTCGTTGATGATGGTTGTACTGTGTGGTACATAATGAACCATGCCACTGGAGTCAAAGAAAATGGTCAGCATGACTTTGACATTGCCGTTTTTGGTCTTGGGGATGTTGGACGCTTCCATTCTGATGACTGTAACTTGGTTTCTGGGTCTTACCCACAAACCTAGGACTCACTGCCAGCTATCATTGTATTGAGGAAGTTGAGATCACTCTTCATAGTCTACAGAATGTCCTGTATGAGCTCCAAATTGATTTGTTTCTGCTTGATTATTAGCAGCACTGATGCTTGCCTCATATGCGGCTTCTCTGTAGTAGGAATTAGAACAGTTTACAATATGTGTAGTAGTTGAAAAAATAGTAATGTTTTAAAAGTTTTAAAAGTAAGAAGAATTCAGGATGCTTTTTAATACTTTGGAATAACAGGAAGAATAACATGACTTCCAGAGAGAATCCAAATTGAGTTTGAACATTAAGATTATAATGTAATGTATCTAATTTGTCTTTGTGTGCATTGTCAGGGGTACTTTGATTGTGCTTTTTCTGCATGGCCGAGGGTAGGACTAGATGGCCCATGTGGTCTCTTTGAACACTATGATTCTAATAGTTGCGCTTGTTTTAAAGACTATTTTTTAAGAAGGAACAGAATGATAGGCTTTACTGAAAGACACTCTACTTTTTCTTTATTTCTTCCTTGATGTACAGACTTTTAAAAGCTTGTGCATTTTATTACCTGTGCCACCAAGTGCTTGAAATACAACCTATCGACTCCAAATGAGGCAATATGCCATCTCTTCTCCTATTCCTACTAGATAAGTAATCTACAGAGAGCAAGACAGAGAGGGAAAAGTATGCTCATTTTTCTTCAGGGCAGATCTCAACATTGTGCTCTGTGTGTTCAGGTTCTCTATATGTGAGAACTTATCATTTGCTGGCCATCGCTGATTAAATAATGTAGTTTGCAAAAGTGTGCATGCAATACTACAAAGCTCAAAAAGATAGTAACAACATTTTTTTAAAAAAAATCTGTAAGGACAATTTTAACTTTAAAATAATTTTGTAGTTCATTTATCTAAATTGGGAGCTTATCATATGAGTGATGAGGAGTCAAAATACTGGGAGTGGATAGATCTTAACTCACATGATGGATGGGCAATTGCACACAGTATGACATCCTCTTGTCTCAGGTCTCTGCTCAGTAAGAGAGAAAAATGTTTCTGGAGTAAATGTTGATCACAGGAGAAAGAGAGAATTTCTTCTGGTTTATTGTGGTCTCTTCTCTCTGGCAAAAACCATTTATAACATTAAAGACATACAAGACTTCCTAGAGGTATAAAACAAGTTATTTAAGGGCTTACAGTAAAATATTACGCAACTGATCAATCTTCATTTAAAACATGAAACTCATAAAACCTCAAAGGTCTACTGTACTCTTTGAAATGTCATGCATAACTCTCAATTTCAAGTTTCTAGTCCTCATATTTGTCAAAAGAAATGCTGAAATACATTATTGCACTACATTCTAGATATAATAATAATAACTTTATTTATAACCCGCCTTCTCTACCCGAAGGGATTCGGGTGGCTTACAAAAAAAACAAAATAGAGATAAATAGCAGGTTGTTGGGTTTTTTTAAAAAAAACAAAACAATTAAAACGAGCAATTAAAAATTTAGGCTTTATAGGTAATAACCTGCACTTTGTATTTACCCGGAAGTGGATCGGCAGGCAGTGGAGCTGCTGTAACATGGGAGTTATCCACTATATTAAAAAACGAGGCAACCATTGTTAGTCTGAAGAGAGAACCAGACTTCAATGGTTTGAGACAGTCATTTCAAATCATAACATGTAACATATCATTGTCCTTCTTTAGGGATCCCTTTGAAATCTTTGATACTGCATCTATCATATACATATATGTGTGTGTGTGAATGGCTGGATGGCCCTTTGTCAGGAGGGCTTTGTTTTGTTGGCTTGGTGAAGGGAGCTGGACTGGATGGCCTTAAGGCAGCATTTCCAACCTGGGAAGTCAATACACCAAGGGGGGGGGTCACCAGGGGGGAGTCAGAAGGGTCACCAAAGACCACCAGGAAACACAGTATTTCCTGTTGGTCATGGGGGTTTTGTGTGGGATGTTTGGCCCAATTCCATCGTTGGTGAGGTTTGGAATGCTCCTTGATTGTAGGTGAACTATAAATCCCAGTAACTACAACTCCCAAATGTCAAGGTCTATTTCCCCCAAACTCCATCTGTGTTTATATTTGGGCATATTGAATATTCATTCCAAATTTGGTCCAGATCCATCATTGTTTGAGTCCACCGTGCTCTCTGGATGTAGGTGAACTACAACTCCCAAACTCAAGGTCAATGCCCTCCAAACCTTTCCAGTATTTTCTGTTGGTCATGGGAGTTCTGTGTGCCACGTTTGGTTCAATTTGATCGTTGGTGGAGTTCAGAATGCTCTTTGATTGTAGGTGAGCTATAAATCCCAGCAACTACAACTCCCAAATGACAAAATCATAATTTTTTGATTGATGGTCACTCCTTGTGTAGTGAGACATTTTGTTGCCAAATTTGGTGTGATTTCGCTCATTGGTTCTTTTGTTTTTAAGGTACTCACTATGCACAGAGCATTTATATATATATATATATATATATATATATATATATATATATCTATATATCTATATCTATCTATGTATATAATAAAAGTCAAAACTTGTATGCGGAGGACAAAAGTGTGGCGGGAGGAGTATGTGCCAGCGTTCTGATTGGCTGCCGCTGTGGTGCTATTTGCATATGGTCTCCGATTGGCCAGCTTCAATAGGAGCCCCTGGTGGAGAAAAGAGTTCATGGCAGAAACGGGGACATGAGAAGGAAATTTGCATATGGTCTCTGATTGGCCAGCCTCAATTCCAAGATTCCGAGATGACCAAGAGAGGAAAGGAAAAGGCCAGAGGGGGCTGGGTCAGAAAATTACCAATACAGACCACACTTGGGACACAGAGCCTGCAAGACCGACTCGACATCCTACTGCAACCATGGATGATGGGAATTGCAGTACCATCACTCACATTCTGAGACCGCTGTTAATCTCATCCAATGACTGATCAGGACCAAACTTGGCACATAGACCTCTCATGACCCACTTTACGTCCTGGTGTGGTTTGGCGGGAGATGGACCATGGATTATGGGACTTGCAGTACCTTTGCTCAATTCTTGAGACCACTGCAACCCTCATCCAGTTACCGATAGACCAAACTTGGCACACTGAGTCTCCATGACACACTCTACATCCTGGTGCAGTTTGGAGGAAGATGCACCATGGACGATGGGACTTGCAATACCTGCACTCCCTTCCTAAGACCATTACAACTGCTAAAAATGATGGATCAGGACGACAATTTACACAGAGAGCCCGTATGACCCACTCTACATCCTGGTGCGGTTTGGAAGAATTTGACAATGGATGATGGGACTTGCAGTCACCACTCACTTCCTGAGACCACTGAGACCCTCGCCAATGACTGATCAAGACCAAATATGGCACACATAGTCCCTATTGCCCACTCTACATCCTGGTGCACTTTCGAGGAGGACAGACCATGGATGATGGGACTTCAAGTACCTCCACTCCCTTCCCAAGACTGCTGCAACCCTCATCTAATGTCCGATCAAAACCAAACTTGGCACACAGAGCACCCATGATCCACTCTACATCCCAATGCTGTTTGAAGGAGGACGGACGATGGATGATGGGACTCCAAGTACCTTCACTTACTCCCTGAAACCACAGCGACACTTATACGAATACCAATAAAGCCCAAACTTGGTACAGAGAGCCCCCTTGGCCAACTCAACATTCAAATGAGGTTTGGGGGAGAACAGACTATGGAGGATGGGACTTGCAGTACCTAAACTCACTTTCTGAGACCACTGTGACCCTCATCCAATGACTGAGCAAGAACAAAACTTGGCACACAGGGCCCTCATGACCCACTCTCCATTCTGGTGCAGTTTGGAGGACCACAGATGATGGGACTCGCAGTACCTTCACTAACTTCCTAAGACCACTGTAAGCCATATAAATAACTGATAAACACCAACCTTGAGACCCAATTCCTTTCTCAAATAACCCGGGCAGCGCCGGGTCCCCAAGCTAGTATATAATAAAGAAGAGTGTTTGTTTGTATAGGACAGAGGAATTGTGGAGGGAGGGCGGAAGTGTATGTGCCAGCGTTCTGATTGGCTGCCGCTGTGGTGCTATTTGCATATGGTCTCTGATTGGACAGCTTCAATAGGAGCCCCTGGTGGAGAAGAGGGTTCATGGCAGAAACGGGGCATGACAGAAGGAAATTTGCATATGGTTTCTGATTGGCCAGCCTCATTTCCAACATTCCGAGATGACAAAGAGAGGAAAGGAAAGGCCGGGGGCTGGGTCAGAACACTCCCAATACAGACGAAACTTAGCACACAGAGCCCCCATCACCCACTCGACATCCTACTGCAGTTTGGAGGAGGATGAACCATGGATGATGGCACATGCAGTACCACCACTCATTCTGAGACCGCTGTTCCAAACTTCGCACATAGACCTCTCATGACCCACTGTACATCCTGGTGTGGTTTGGCCGGGGATAAAGAAGAGTGTTTGTTTGTATAGGACAGAGGAATTGTGGAGGGAGGGCGGAAATGTATGTGGCAGCGTTCTGATTGGCTGCCGCTGTGGTGCTATTTGCATATGGTCTCTGATTGGGCAGCTTCAATAGGAGCCCCTGGTGGAGAAGAGGGTTCATGGCAGAAACGGGGCATGACAGAAGGAAATTTGCATATGGTCTCTGATTGGCCAGCCTCAAATCCAACATTCCGAGATGAGAAAGAGAGGAAAGGAAAGGCCAAAGGGGGATGGGTCAGAACACTACCAATACAGACCGAAATAGGCACACAGAGCCCCCATTACCCACTCTACATCCTACTGCAGTTTGGAGGAGTATGAACCATGGATGATGGGACTTGCAGTACCACCACTCACATTCTGAGACCGCTGTTAACCTTATCCAATGACTGATCAGGACCAAACTTCGCACATAGACCTCTCATGACCCACTGTACGTCCTGGTGTGGTTTGGCCAGGGATGGACCATGGATTATGGGACTTGCAGTACCATTGCTCAATTCTCGAGACCACTGCAACCCTCATCCAATTACCAAGAAAGACCAAACTTGGCACACTGAGTCTCCATGACGCACTCTACATCCAGGTGCAGTTTGAAGGAGGATGCACCATGGACGATGGGACTTGCAATACCTGCACTCCCTTCCTAAGACCATTACAACTGCCAACAATGATGGATCACGACCACAATTTACACTGAGAGCCTGCATGACCCACTCTACATCCTGGTGCGGTTTGGAAGAATTTGGCAATGGATGATGGGACTTGCAATCATTTCACTCACTTCCTGAGATCACTGCGACCCATGCCAATGACTGATCAAGACCACACTTGGCAAACAGAGTCCCCATGACCCACTCTACATCCTGGTGCACTTTTGAGGAGGACAGACCATGGATGATGGGACTTGAAGTACCTCCACTCCCTTCCCAAGACTGCTACAAGCCTCATCTAATGTTCAAACAAAACCAAACTTGGCACACAGAGCCCCCATGACCCACTCTACATCCTAATACGGTTTGGAGTAGGGCATGCCATGGATGATAGGACTTGAAGTACCTCTACTCGCTTTCCGAGACTGCTGCGACCCTCAACAATGACTGAACAACACCAAACTTGGCACATAGACCTCTCATGACCAACTTTATGCCCTGGTGAGGTTTGACTGTGGATCGTGCATGGATTTTGGGACTTGCAGTACCTTTGCTCAATTCCTGAGACCACTGCAAAACATCATCCAATTTCCGATAAGGACCAAACTTGGCACACCGGGTCTCCATGATGCACTCTACATCCTGGTACGGTTTGGAGGATGATGCACCATGGACAATGGGACTTAGAGTACCTTCACTCAGTGAAACCACTGAGACCCTCATCCAATGACTGATGACACCAAACTTGGCACACAGAGCCCCCATGGCCAACTCAACATTCTGGTGAGGTTTGGGAGAGAACAGACTATGGATGATGGGACTTCAAGTACCTCCACTCACTTCCCAAGACTGGTGCAACCCTCATCTAATGACCAATCAAGACCAAACTTGGCACACAGAACCCCCATGAGCGACTCTACATCCTGGTGCTGTTTGGAGGAGGACGGACAATGGATGATGGGACTTGCAGTACCTTCACTCACTTCCTGAAACCACAGTGACACTCATCCAAATACCAAGAAAGACCAAACTTGGCACAGGGAGCCCCCATGGCCAACTCAACATTCTGGTGATGTTTGAGGGAGACTATGGATTATGGAACTTGCAGTACCTTAACTCATGTTCTAAGACTGCTGTGATCCTCATCCAATGACTGATCAAGACCAAACTTAGCACACAGAGCCCCCATGACCCACTCTACATCCTGCTGCAGTTTTGGAGAAGGGTGGACCATGGATGATGGAACTTCCAGTACCTTCACTCACATTCTGAGACCTCTGCAAACCTCATCCAATGACGGATCAAGACCAAACTTGGCACATAGACCTCTCATGACTCACGTTACATCCTGGTGTTGTTTGGAAAACTTTGGAGATGGATGATGGGACTTGCAGTACCTTTGCTCACTTCCTGAGACCACTGAGACCCTCGCCAATGACTAATCAAGACTACACTTGGCACATGGAGCTCCAATGACCCACTCTACATCCTGGTGCAGTTTGGAGGAGGACAGACCATGGATGATGGGACTTCAAGTACCTCCACTCCCTTCCGAAGATTGCTGCAACCCTCTTCTAATGACCAATCAAGACCACACTTGGCACACAGAGCCCCAATGATCCACTCTACATCCTGCTGCAGTTTGAAAGGGGATGGACTTTGGATGATGGGACTTGCAGTACCTTCACTCACTTACTGACACCACTGCCACCCTCATCTAATGACTGATAAAGACCAAACTTGGCACACAGAGCCCCCATGACCCACTCTATATCCTGCTGCTGTTTGTAGGAGGATGGCCCATGGATGATGGGACTTCAAGTACCTTCACTCACTTCCTGAAAATAATGCAGCCGTTATCCAAAGACCAATAAAGACCAAACTTGGCATACAGAACCGCCATTACCCACTTTCTCTAATAACCCGGGCAACGCCGGGTCCCCAAGCTAGTATATAATAAAAGTCAAAGTTTGTATGCGTTGGAAGTGCGGCGGACGTAGGGCGGAGGGATATGTGGCAGCGTTCTGATTGGCTGCCGCTGTGGTGCTATTTGCATATGGTCTCTGATTGGGCAGCTTCAATAGGAGCCCCTGGTGGAGAAGAGGGTTCATGGCAGAAACGGGGCATGACAGAGGGAAATTTGCATATGGTCTCTGATTGGCCAGCCTCAAATCCAACATTCCGAGATGACAAAGAGAGGAAAGGAAAGGCCGGGGGCTGGGTCAGAACACTCCCAATACAGACCGAAATAGGCACACAGAGCCCCCATCACCCACTCTACATCCTACTGCAGTTTGGAGGAGTATGAACCATGGATGATGGGACTTGCAGTACCACCACTCACATTCTGAGACCGCTGTTAACCTTATCCAATGACTGATCAGGACCATACTTCGCACATAGACCTCTCATGACCCACTTTACGTCCTGGTGTGGTTTGGCCGGGGATGGACCGTGGATTATGGGACTTGCAGTACCATTGCTCAATTCTTCAGACCACTGCAACCCTCATCCAATTACAAATAAATACCAAACTTGGCCCACTGAGTCTCCATGACGCACTCTACATCCAGGTGCAGTTTGAAGGAGGATGCACCATGGACGATGGGACTTGCAATACCTGCACTCCCTTCCTAAGACCATTATAACTGCCAACAATGATGGATCAGGACCACAATTTACACAGAGAGTCCGCATAACTCACTCTACATCCTGGTGCGGTTTGGAAGAATTTGACAATGGATGATGGGACTTGCAGTCACTTCACTCACTTCCTGAGACCACTGAGACCCTCGCCAATGACTCATCAAGACTAAACTTGGCACATGGAGCTTCAATGACCCACTCTACATCCTGGAGCAGTTTGGAGGACGACAGACCATGGATGATGGGACTTCAAGTACCTCTACTACCCAAGACTGCTGCAAAACTCATCTAATGACCAATCAAGACCAAAGTTCGCACACAGAGCCCCCATGACCCACTCTACATCCTGCTGCAGTTTTGGAGAAGGGTGGACCATGGATGATGGAACTTCCAGTACCTTCACTCACATTCTGAGACCTCTGCAAACCTCAACCAATGACGGATCAAGACCAAACTTAGCACATAGACCTCTCATGACCCACTTTACGTCCTGGTGTTATTTGGAGATGGATGATGGGACTTGCAGTACCTTTGCTCACTTTCTGAGACCACTGAGACCCTCGCCAATGACTAATCAAGACTAAACTTGGCACATGGAGCTCCAATGACCCACTCTACATCCTGGTGCAGTTTGGAGGAGGACAGACCATGGATGATGGGACTTCAAGTACCTCCACTCCCTTCCCAAGATTACTGCAACCCTCTTCTAATGACCAATCAAGACCACACTTGGCACACAGAGCCCCCATGATCCACTCTACATCCTACTGCAGTTTGAAAGGGGATGGACTTTGGATGATGGGACTTGCACTACCTTCACTCACTTCCTGAAAATAATGCAGCCGTTATCCAAAGACCAATAAAGACCAAACTTGGCATACACTTTCTCTAATAACCCGGGCAGCGCCGGGTCCCCAAGCTAGTATATATATATAATTTGAAACACAACAAGATGAATGTATTGTCGAAGGCTTTCATGGCCGGAATCACTGGGTTGTTGTAGGTTTTTTCGAGCTATATGGCCATGGTCTAGAGGCATTCTCTCCTGACGTTTCACCTGCATCTATGACAAGCATCCTCAGAGGTAGTGACCTCACTACCTCTGAGGATGCTTTCCATAGATGCAGGCAAAACGTAAGGAGAGAATGCCTCTGGACCATGGCCATATTGCCTGAAAAAACCTACAACAACACAACAAGATGAGTCCACAGCAGACAAGATCAATTTGCTGGCTGCTGTAGTGGATCACACATCGGACACTTCCCAAGTGTCTAAAACTGTGTGATGTATCGGTGAATAATGCATGCAGATCTCAGTAAGGTGGCCTTCTGCAGCTGGCAGATGGTAATTTTGTCAGCACTGGTTGTGTTTAAATGCAGGCCAAGGTCTTTAGGCACTGCACCCAGTGTGCCAATCACCACTGGGACCCCATTGACTGACTTGTGCCAGAGTCTTTGCAGTTCAATCTTTAAATCCTCATATTGTGTCAGCTTTTCCAGTTGTTTCACTTCAATCCTGCTATCACCTGGGATTGCAACATCAACAATCCATACCTTGTTTTTTAACTCAATTGTGAGGTCAGGAGTATTGTGCTCCAAAACTCTGTCTGTCTGAATTCGAAAGTCTCAGAGTAGCTTGACATGTTCAATTTCTGTAACTTTTCCCGGCTTGTTATTCCACCAGATCTTTGTCACAGGCCGATGGTATTTGTGGCACAAGTTCCAATGAATCATCTGAGCAATGGTGTTATGCCTCTGCTTGTAGTCTGTCTGTGTGATCTTGCAGCAGCTAAGGATGTAACATGTATGGAAGTGATGGATAGAAACAGTAATATGTACCACTTAACATTTTAACATTTCTTCACTGAGCCTTCATTCCATGTCCTGTGGCTATAGAGTAAAACAACACAACAGCCAACACACCAGGACCCAAAAGCAGCTTCGTAACATTTTCACCCCTTGCCTCCTCTACACGATCTCTGGGAAAAAATATAGATATCGCTATAGATATAAAGTGACAAAATTGTATGTATATGCATGTAAAAGCCACACATAAACACACATGCGTTAAAAAACCCTTTCATTCTAATGTTTTGTTTCACTTCTATAACAAATTAAATACATTTAACAAAATCTCCAAAGGGTTAGAATGGCATTTTATGGCAGAAAGCAAGAGATCTTTGACAGCACTATCCTGTCAGGAATTTAACATTACATTTCAGGATATCTTCAAGCACATATTTCAGGTAAAATGGCCACCAGAGGGCAGGCCCCAGCTTGCTTCGCTTTACCTCGCTTGATAGCAAAATATACAAGACTGAGGAGAAATACTAATGTTTTCTTATTTTACAGGACCCTTTACCCTCGTGGCCTTGAAAATGAACTTGGAAAGAAATGTAAATAGATAGAAATAAAAGATAATTAAAACAACATCAACACAAGCAAAGCAATGCATTTTTGGTAAAATAAAATCTAGGAGAATATTTAATAAAGGTCAATAGGAAACGAAGCCACTGTGTGGTGCCAAATCCATCTCTTGCGTCATTCAGTTATTTACATCATAACCCTGCACATGCCTGTGCTACACTGCCATGTAATTCAGTTTGAAACTGTGTTATATGGTCAGTATAGACTCATATCATCTTTTAAGATTTTAAACAGTTCAGCTGGGATCCCGTTGTCTCCTGCTGCCTTGTTGTTAGCAATGCTTCTTAAGGCCCATTCAACCTCACTCCTCAGGATGTCTGGTTCTAATTCATTCATCACACTGTCAAAACTATCCTCGATATTATTATCCTTCCTATACAGATCTTCTGTATAGTCTCGCCACCTTCTCTTGATCTCTTCAGCTTCTGTTAGGTCCCTGCCATCTTTGTTTCTTATCATACCAATTTTTGCCTGAAATTTACCTCCAATGTTTCTAATTTTCTGGAAGAGGTCTCTTGTCCTTCTTATTCTGTTGTCTTCTTCCACTTCCATGTATTGCTTATTTAAAAATAGTTCCTTATCTCTTCTGGCTAACCTCTGGAATTGCGCATTTAACTGGGCATATCTCCCCTTATCACTGTTTCCTTTTCCTTTCCTCCTTTCTTGGGCTACTTCCAGTGTCTCAGCTGACAACCATTTTGCCTTCTTCATTTTCTTTTTCTTTGGGACGTACTTTGTTGCCGCCTCCTGAACAATGTCGCGGACTTCTGTCCATAGTTCTTCTGGGACTCTGTTTACTAAATCTAGTCCTTCAAATCTGTTCTTCACTTCCACTGTATATTCGCTAGGAATGTTAGTGAGATCATATCTAACTGGTCTGTGTATTTTCCCTGATCTCTTTAGTTTTATTTTAAATTGAGCAATAAGAAGTTCGTGATCTGAGCTACAGTCAACCCCAGGTCTTGTTTTCACCGACTGGATGGATGTCCACCACCTTTGGCTGCAAAGGATGTAGTCAATCTGATTTCGGTGCTGACCATCTGGTGAAGTCCATGTGTAAAGCCGTCTTTTAGGTTGTTGGAAGAGAGTGTTTGTTATACACAGCGAGTTTTCCTGTGGCAGCAGGAGCAGGCAGCAGGAGACGACGGGATCCCAGCTGAACTGTTTAAAATCTTAAAAGCTGATGCTGTCAAGGTAATGCATGCCATATGCCAGCAAATATGGGAAACACAAGAATGGCCATCAGACTGGAAAAAATCAACTTATATCCCCATACCAAAAAAGGGAAATGCGAAAGACTGCTCCAACTTCCGTACAGTGGCCCTTATTTCTCATGCCAGTAAGGTAATGCTCAAGATCCTGCAAGGAAGACTCCAGCAATACATGGAGCGAGAGTTGCCAGATGTTCAAGCTGGGTTTAGAAAAGGCAGAGGAACGAGAGACCAAATTGCCAATATCCGCTGGATAATGGAGAAAGGCAGGGAGTTTCAGAAAAACATCTATTTTTGCTTCATTGATTATTCTAAAGCCTTTGACGTGTGGATCATAATAAACTGTGGCAAGTTCTTAGTGGGATGGGCATCCCAAGCCACCTTGTCTCTCTCCTGAGGAATCTGTACAAGGACCAAGTAGCAACAGTAAGAACTGACCACGGAACAACAGACTGGTTCAAGATTGGGAAAGGCGTACGGCAAGGCTGCATACTCTCACCCAACCTTTTTAACTTGTATGCAGAACACATAATGCGATGTGCGGGGCTTGATGAATGCAAGGCTGGGGTGAAAATTGCTGGAAGAAACATTAACAACCTCAGATATGCAGATGACACCACTCTGATGGCTGAAAGCGAGGAGGAGCTGAGGAGCCTTCTAATCAAGGTGAAAGAAGAAAGCGCAAAAGCCGGGTTGCAGCTAAACATAAAAAAAACCAAGATTGTGGCAACAAGAATGATTGACAACTGGAAAATAGAGGGAGAAAATGTGGAGGCCGTGACAGACTTTGTATTTCTAGGCGCAAAGATTACTGCAGATGCAGACTGTGGCCAGGAAATCAGAAGACGCTTACTTCTTGGGAGGAGAGCAATGTCCAGTCTCGATAAAATAGTAAAGACTAGAGACATCAGACTGGCAACAAAGATCCGTCTAGTCAAAGCCATGGTATGCCCTGTACTAACCTACGGATGTGAGAGCTGGACCTTAGGGAAGGCTGAGCGAAGGAAGATAGATGCTTTTGAGCTGTGGTGCTGGAGGAAAGTGCTGAGAGTGCCTTGGACTGCGAGAAGATCCAACCAGTCCATCCTCCAGGAAATAAAGCCCGACTGCTCATTGGAGGGAAGGATACTAGAGACAAAGTTGAAGTACTTTGGCCACATCATGAGGAGACAGCAAAGCCTAGAGAAGACAATTATGCTGGGGAAAGTGGAAGGTAAAAGGAAGAGGGGCCGACCAAGGGCAAGATGGATGGGTGGCATCCTTGAAGTGACTGGACTGACCTTGAGGGAGCTGGGGGTGGTGACGGCCGACAGGGAGCTTTGTCGTGGGCTGGTCCATGAGGTCACGAAGAGTCGGAGACGACTGAACGAATGAACAACAACATAGACTCATATAATCCAGCTCAATGCACTTAAATGCTATAGCTGGTGAGTCCCTTTAGGAATCTCTCTGGAAACTGCTTCCTTCGGTGGTTTCCCTGAGGCTGGCAGCCATTTTATTTGCTGGTGAAGGCTTTCCATTGGAGTGCAACATCCATGCTCTCAGGCCTGCCACTGAAGGACAGCTTGTGATGAGAATCCAATAGACATGTTTTTGTTTTGCCATGGGAATCATGAATATTAACTTTTGAAGTTAAGAGTATATCAGAAATATTTTTTGATATTTTTAAAAAAATATATTCTGGATCACTCAGTGCTTTTAAGACGTTTTATGGACTTTTAGAGGTGGTGTTTTGGATAGGACTGGGCGGTTTCGTTCGTTAATTTCGTAATTCGTTAATAATTCGTTATTTTTCTTGATAACGAAGCGATAACAAACCATTCAGGGGCAACTAAAAAACGAAAAGAATTTTTAAAGCTAATTGTTTTGTAATTGTTTTGTTATTATTTCCGTATGTCTGGTGCAAGTTTTATAGTTGTTTCCCTCCCCTCTCCCTGGTTGCAAGCGGTCGGCATTTACCCCACTTCCGTGTCCCTGGCCTCTGCTTAAGTGGATCAAATTCTCCTCTCCTCCTGTCGTCACCTCACCTCATTCCTCACTCTGGCCTGCGTGCATTGGGCAAAGAGACACAGCAGTGCAGCACTCAGAGACCTGCCTGTTGCCTGCCTAACCTCTTTCCTTCTCCAGGTTAAAACTATTATATTTATTATATTTATTATTATTATTATTATTATTATTAAGAATGGATGGCCATCTTTCAGTAGTGCTTTGACTGTGCCTTACATGCAGGAAGGCAGAAAGTGGTTTGTTATAATAATAATAATAATAATTATTATTATTATTATTATTATTGGGAAGCGTTGTCAAACCAGAATAGAGATCTCACCCCTCCTCTCTTTCCCCCCTCTTTCCTTCTCCAGGTTAAAACTATTATATTTATTATTATTATTATTATTATTATTATTATTATTAAGAATGGATGGCCATCTTTCAGTAGTGCTTTGACTGTGCCTTACATGCAGGAAGGCAGAAAGTGGTTTGTTATAATAATAATAATTATTATTATTATTGAGAAGCGTTGTCAAACCAGAATAGAGATCTCACCCCTCCTCTCTTTCCCCCCTCTTTCCTTCTCCAGGTTAAAACTATTATTATTATTATTATTATTATTATTATTATTATTATTATTGTTATTAAGAATGGATGGTCATCTTTCAGTAGTGCTTTGACTGTGCCTTACATGCAGGAAGGCAGAAAGTGGTTTGTTATTATTATTATTATTATTATTATTATTGGGAAGCGTTGTCAAACCAGAATAGAGATCTCACCCCTCCTCTCTTTCCCCCCTCTTTCCTTCTCCAGGTTAAAACTATTATATTTATTATATTTATTATTATTATTATTATTATTATTATTATTAAGAATGGATGGCCATCTTTCAGTAGTGCTTTGACTGTGCCTTACATGCAGGAAGGCAGAAAGTGGTTTGTTATAATAATAATAATAATTATTATTATTATTGGGAAGCGTTGTCAAACCAGAATAGAGATCTCACCCCTATTATTTTCAGTTGCGCAACAGCGTCCGCCATTTTAACGAATTGATTCGTTAATATTAACGAAATTTCGTAAATATCAAACTTTTTAAAAGGAAAATTCCGGAATTCTTTTAAATATCGAAACGCAAAAAACCCCAAAAAACGAATCGATTTTAGAAACAAATTTTTCCGTTGTTACCCAGGCCTAGTTTTGGAAGCTCATGTCAATGGAGATTGTTTTCCGATTCCTCCCTCATATTATCCAAGTTTTAAGTGCCACACTTCTGGAGGACATTTAAAATTCCCAGATTTATGTGCATTTAAAAACTGGTTTACCAAGCTTTATGGGCGCCCAATCTCTGTTCTGTTAAAATTGCAAACCCCCCCTCCCCGCCAAAAAAAACCCTGGGGGTCCCACAATAAAAGATTGTGCAATTAGAGAAAACTTTTAAATATAAATGAAGTGAAACATTATTTTCTACCTTACTGTAAGCTTTGTTTCATTTCATTTCAGAAAAATAAAACAAAATTATATTACAGTTTATATTTTATATTTTGAATTTGTATGTATATGTGGGTATATATGTGTGTGTATATATGTATTTGGGCACTAAAACCTTTTAAGTGTTTATGGCTCTAAAGATCTGAGCCCCCTTCTACACTGCTATATAAAATCCAGATTATCTGCTTTGAACTGGAATATATGACAGTGTAGACTCATATAATCCAGTTCAAAATGGACCATATGGATTATCTGTCATGATAATCTGGGTTATATGGCAGTGTAGAAGGGGCCATTGTGATCCCAGATAAAGGAAATGCTACTTCGGCCACAAGTGCTCTCATTTAATAAGGAACAATTGGGAGCTGTAACAATATATTGTAGTACAGAGTGATTCTGTTCATTTTTCCAGTCTTTTGGCCATGCGTAATTTCAAGGTTTATCTTTCCATCTCACTCCGATCTCTCTGGATTGTGTTTTGCCTATGGCCCTTCTACAGTGCTGTATAATCCAGATTATCAAAGCAAATAGTCCATATTATCTGATTTGAACTGAATTATATGAGTCTACTCTGTCATATTTATTTATTTATTTGCTCTATTTGTATCCATATAATCCAGTTGACAGCAGATAATCTGGATTTTATATGGCAGTGTAGATGGGGCCTAGGTTTCCTATCATTTTGTGGAACTGAGCATAGCCAGCTTTCATTGGGCCATTATATTTTCCTGTTTCTCTTTTGGTCCTTCTATATATGTCATGCCCCAGGCATTTGCGATACTGTGTTTGCTTCATGCTATTTTGGCTGCATAAGAACAGACCCTTGAAGAATTGAAATATTTATCATGATCACAGTGTCATAATGACAATATAGGAACCATATTGTGTTAACTGTATGCTAAGAAACAGAATGTTGAATTTGAATCCAAGTTAGCCCCTTGAATCCAAGTTAGCCCCTTGTAGGATTGTGCAATACAAAAAATTAAAGATGAAATCCTTTTTATGAGTAAGATATACATTTCCATCTTTTAAAATACTTTAGTAATATAAGATCAAGGATAAATTTGTAGCTGTTACTATATTTCTGCATGTGTTATACTGTTGAAAACATAGGTGTATAATAAGAAAATTATCTGCAAAACTCCTATTATAAATGGCATTAAGCATGTCCTAACACCTGGCCCCTCAGAGGCTATGGTTCCCAAAACAGGTTATAGCCTTGGTTAAATGTTTGAAAGAGGGCACTAAGAGACCAGATTATTTGAGAATAAGGCCTATGATCAGTGGCATGCAAGTGTCTGCATCTCTTGTCTCACCAACTCTTAGATTTGATGTATTGTCTTTCATGGCCGGAATCATTGGGTTGCTGTATGTTTTTCGGGCTGTATAGCCATGTTCCAGAAGCATTCTCTCCTGACATTTCGCCTGCATCTATGGCATGCAATCTCAGATGTTGTGAGACCTCACAACCTCTGAGGATTCCTGCCATATATGCAGGCGAAACATCAGGAGAGAATGCTTCTGGAACATGGCCATACAGCCTGAAAAACTTACAGCAATCCTCATACATTTGATTTTTTATTTTATGGAAATTACTGGACTTTTGGTCATAAATACTACCCAAAACTTGACAGTGTTTATAAAACAAACAAAAAAAATGCTAAATCAGATATCTAAATACCAAATTTACAGCAGAAAGTGGGACCAAAGTGTTTGTTAAAATCTAGAGTACTTCATAAAGGTGAATATATATTCTTGAATTGCTGTCTCTATATACAACAAGATGAAACACTAGGGGGAAACTGTGGCAGAGATGGCCCTTATTTCCTTGTCTGAATGAATTTAGTGCCTCATCACACTAGAGCATGGGTCCATTTTAAATACTGTGGCCTTCCTCCAAAATTCTGGGGTTTGTAGGTTAGCGAGGCCCAGGACCTGTCTGGCTGAGCAGTTTAAAGGCTCCTCTCTAAACTGCAAGCCAGGGTATTCTGCAGGAGGCAGCAACCGGATTTAAATTGGATCCTTGTTTTAATGAGGTCCTAATAGAGAGCTGTTTCGGTCATTGTATAAGAGGGAAACTTTGCAACTGTACGCTCAAACCTAGGCAAATGGAAGAAAGACTGTGAACTAAGAAGTTACAGATGTGTACCCAAACACAGATTAATTTAAGATACACTTATCTGTCAGGAAATTAATTGAATTCAGTCAGGTTGGCTTCTGGTTGCACATGTACAAGGATTCTACAGTTAAATGCTAGCATAAATATTTAACAGCATCAAATGTGTTGATATCATCAAGAATAACCCTCTCCCCCAATGCTATGACTGGCCCTCCTCCATTCTATAGAACTAATGTTCCCTAAAAGATTACAGTAATAATATGAACTACTGCTATGGTAGATGACTTTCAAAGACAAATGTGACACAGTAATACTATTGACTTTCAACTGATATTATATAGACAGTAATCACTTTGCTGCTGGGAAGGGAAAAATCTATCTCCATCAGTTTTAAAGCAGAACAGGTAGTAAGGCTGTACAGAATTTCTAGAAGAGGTGGCACACAACGTGGATTGATTGGGAGAAAATTATATCTGAAATTGCCATGCAGCCTTGCCTACAGGAGATGCAAACTGCACTTCTGTCACTGGCATCAACATTTCGTGTTAGTGCCAGAAAAGTGGAGCTGTAAGTAGGTTCCTTGGAAGAGGAGGAAAAAAACACAATTACATTGAATGTGATTTATGCTCATGATGGCTAGAAAAGGAGTCAAATCACAATGGAAGCTAGAAAACAGTGATGATCTGCTCCTTTGCATTGTGGTTGGGTTGGTTGGTTGTTTTGCCAGAGTCATCTATGCCTATTGCTCTGTGAATAACACCTTTTGGCATTGCTACCTTCTTTCTTTATTGCTACCTTCTTTCTTTATTTCCAGGAAATAAAGCCCGACTGCTCACTGGAGGGAAAGATACTAGAGACAAAATTGAAATACTTTGGCCACATCATGAGGAGACAGGAAAGCCTAGAGAAGACAATTATGCTGGGGAAAGTGGAAGGAAAAAGGAAGAGGGGCCGACCAAGGGCAAGATGGATGGATGGCATCCTTGAAGTGACTGGACTGACCTTGAGGGAGCTGGGGGTGGTGACGGCCGACAGGGAGCTCTGGCGTGGGCTGGTCCATGAGGTCACGAAGAGTCGGAGACGACTAAACGAATGAACAACAACAACCTTCTTTCTTGTGGGGCCCCTGTGTTTTTCATACTGTCTGGGCAGTCTATATTTAGCTGGGGGCATTTGTACTGCTATTTTATCAATAAATAAATAAATATGTATGCTATTCATCCATCCAAAGAATGTGCAAATTTAGAGAATGTTAGAAAGCATGAAATGTAATAAGCAGTAAAATTTAAAAACTCCAATCAATAGAACAACAGTTCCTCAACACAGAGGTCAACCGGATCATCATACTAAAGCTTGGCAGAACAAGAAGCCCTTGACCATCTGTACCAAAGCTTAATATATTTTGACTTCATCTATGGAACTGTCGGTACCTTACGTTACTGGCAGGAATGCAAGGATTGCTGAGATACATTTTGTGAAAAAGTCAACAACTCTGAAAGTCCTGTTTGGATTAAAATCAAAACACAGTATAGCCAGGTAAGCTTCTATAACAAGTAAGCATTATATATGATATGTCTTACTTGCATAGTGGAGTTTGAGGTGATATTTTCAAAATTAACATGTAAAAGCATGGTTCCTTTGCCTTTTAAAAACAGTTTGATAAAGTTAGAATGGCATTTTTAATATATATATATATATATATTTGTTTATCTTGCAGTACACTTTTAAAAAGGCATTTATTTACTATTCTGTCCACATTGAGGTAATAATGTGGTCTGCAAGGGTCAATAAAAGAAAAGCACTAAAATTAGGTTTTCTATTTGAATTAAGGCTTCCACTGAAGCCTTAATTCCATTTATCTGTTGTATAGGAGTGGAACCATGTGAAATCTTCCTCTACTATTGACTGAAGCCAGGCCCCAAAACCATCAAAATAAATAAAAGTGCTTTTTTAACACCATAACATGATTAAAGTTATGTTTCACTAAGTTACAGTTGTAATAGGCTGTAATTATACCTTTATTACTAGAAATATACATTGATGATAAATAATTAATTATTTGGAACAAATTACATCTAAGCTGTTTTGTAGTGTGGCTGTTCTCTGGATATGGGCTGTTGCTTTTAAGGAGAGAGATTGGGAGATAGTTTTGCATTCTAGGACCTCATCACACTAAAGCAGACAAACTTATTTGTCCTGGGGCCGCATGTTGGGCCCGGTCACGAGGACCAAGCCAGGAGGGAAGGCTGGGCCAGGAAGGAAGGTGGGGTGGTTCTGGGAGGAGGCAGGGTTGGGGGTGGGGGTGCTTGGAAGGAGGCAGGGTTGGGGCAAGTGGGCCCAGGAGGGAGTGGGGCAGGGTCATGGTAAGGGGCAGGAGGGACAGGGCCAAGGGTAGATTATCCTCTGGTTTTTCTCCCAGCATATGGATGGAACTGTTTGCTCCATTTTTATGCTGGGAGGAACTCCCTCAGCCCCTGCCTGCCTCTCCCTTTTGCCAGCATTAGGGCGGGGCCTTACCTTGTCCTGATGCTGGGAGAAGGGAGAGGCTGGCAGCAGGCAAAGTGGCTTTGGAGCTGCTTTGCCCTCCACTTGCCTCTTTGCCCTGTTGCTCCCTCCTTGCCTCATGCCATTCTCAGTCAGAGCAGGGAACCTAACCCATGCTTTGGCCGAGACAAGAGAAAGGAAAGGAGAAAGCAACAGAAACAACTTTGCCAGCGCTTCTGTTGCTCCCTCCTTGCTTGAGGGCATTCTCTCAGCCAGAGCAGGGACCCTTGCCTGTGTTGTGGCCAAGAGAAGGAAAAGGGAAGGAGGCATCAACAGAAGCAGCTTTGCTGCCACTCCTGCTGAGGCCTCCATCCCTTCCTTGTTCTTATGCTGGAGGAGGGTCCGTGGAAGGCACACGGTGAGGAGAGGGCTCTGGATGGCTCCCATCTGCTGCAATCCTTCCTACCCTGCCCTTTTGGCATAGGGATGTGGTGGGCCTCCACATCTTTATGTGCAGAGGACAGGGGAAAATAGGAGGGCCAGACATAAGCACCCAAAGGGCCGTGTCCATCCTGCGGGCTTTAGTTTGCCCATACCTGCACTAGAGCATGGATCCACTTTAAATCCAGTTGCTGCCTCCTGCAGAATTCTGGAATTTGTAGTTTAGGGAGGAGCGATCTGAATAGGGTTTTTGGAGCTGAGTAGGTAGATGGTAAAGCACTGCTTTTTTTGAAACAGTTGTGTTCCTGTTACTGCTTGTGGAAGCAGCATAACAATATTTTAATATAATAATTATTTACTGTTTTTATTTTCTGTATGGGTGTTTTAATTTAATAATTAACAAAGAAAACTGGCCATGCTTTACTACACTGAACCCAGCAACCAACACAAGGACTTGTCTACTGTAGTAGTCACCTTGAGGCCTGATTTCCAGATCCAGGTAACTGATAGCAGCTTAAGAATTGAGACTGTGGACTGTAGCAGTTCTGTCACAGTGACTGCTAGACATCTAGGTGAAGGTTGCATCTTTAGTCTTATGGTGTATCAGGATTTGTTGTATTTGCTGTGACCTGCCTGTCCCTCCACAAAATGAATTTATTACATTGATGGGATTTTCTGCTTCATACGATAAGCTGGTTGGGATCATTTCTGATACTAAGCCAGAAACTGGTGATACTTTCATGCAAATAAATCTCGTGCCTGTTGCATTCTTCAGATTGATTCTAGGTGTTTATGCAAGAGAGACTGGGAAAATAAAATGAATGGGTAAGATACAGTGGGATTCTGAATCTTCTTTTTTCTCCAGGAATTCAGTATGCATTTATCCAAACCTTGCTGTGTAATGAGTTATTGATTTTTACCTTTGGCCACTCTGGAGTACGCATGCTCAAACATACAAACAGACAAACTCAGATGAAAGAACAGGCCTATTCAGTGAACAGGCCAAGTTCAGAGTAATTACACAGCTGTTCTTTAATGCTGAAAATTATCTCTATTGTGTCTGGGCTCTTAATGGCTGTGAAAGTAACAAATGTGAATAGCTTTAAGGAAGGCGACATGATGAACAACATCTATTTCGGAGAGAGCAGCCCATGTACTATAAACACTAGCTAAAATTCATCACCAAAAAGGAAGACAGCACAAAGGCCTAAGTGCAATCAGTGCGGCTGTGAGCACCCTCCTTCCAGCATCCCAATCAGGGCTTGGCAATTGCAGTGGCCTTGCCTCAGAGCTCTAAAAACCTGGAGGAATTGCCAAATGGGCATCCTAGCCTAATATGTTGTAGAGGACACATTTTCATGCTACAGAACACATTACATATTGAATGTAGAATAATACAGAGATGAGCTATGGCTGATCTAAGAAATGTGACTAGGGGTCCTTCCACACAGTCATATAACCCAGAATATCAAGGCAGATAATTCACAATATCTGCTTTGAACTGAGTTATCTGAGTCCACACTACCATATAACCCAGTTCAAAGCAGATAATGTGGGATTTTAGACAGCTGTGTGGAAGGGTCCTAGGAAGTCAGTGTGGGTAGAAACAAATAATATCAGGTTTATAGGTATTACAAATGGGTTGTTGAAGTTTGATTCCAGAACTACCACTCCTAAATCCAAGAATACATAAGTCCCATTATGTATACAGGTGTGCTTTATTTAACATGGCAAAGTCAAGGTTCATTCTTTGGATTTATTAGTATTAGTATTAATATTTGTACCCTTCTTTTTCTCTGCCGAAGGAGACTCGAAGTGGCTAACATTAAAGACCATAACAACATGTGAATTAAAACTTGACATGTATAAACATTAAAATAGAATAACATAAAAATATTAATAAAACATAGTTAAAACCAATAAAACCTTTATTTATTTATTTATTTATTATACTTGTATACCGCTTTTCTCAGCCTTATCGGCAACTCAAAGCAGTTTACAACAAGTCAGTACACATAACAACAAAATACAAATTGAACATTAAAACAGTATAAAGCCACAACAAAAGCAATAAAAACCTGCACCATTATCATCAGCGTCTCCTAGTTAAATAACGTCCAAGTTCCATTGTCAAGTGATTCCATTTCCTATGTTAGTTACTCTGCATTTGTAAACGCTTGTTCATATAACCATGTCTTAACTTGTCCCCAAAATGTTAAGAGTTAGGGAGCCGATCTAATCTCCTTAGGGAAGGCGTTCCATAGCCGAGGGGCCACCACAGAGAAGGCGCTGTCTCTCGTCCCCACCAAACATACTTGTGATGAGGGTGGGATCCAGAGCAGGGCCTTCCTGGATGATCTTAAAGTCTTAGATGGTTCATAAGGGGAGATGCGTTCGGACACGTAAATTGGGCCAGAACCGTTTAGGGCTTTATAGGCTAAAACCAGCACTTATATAAAACACAGCGCTCCCAGGCTCAGCCTTAAAAATGTTTTTCTTTAAAAGCCGGCATGAAAAGAAAGGCTTTTAAGAGCTTGCTGGAAGGACAACAGGGTGTGAGGATTTAAAAAGGGATACCATGATGTAATGAGTATGACTGGAAAGCCGTCTCAGCAGCTGATTGGCTGAGCATGCCAGGAGCCAGAGTTCTGATTGCATGCTGTCTCTGGCTTACTGCTGTGACTAACCGTTTGAACTGCCCTTTCATTTTGGACAGTGAAGAGGGCGCTGACTGAAAATAGCCAGGAGAGGAAAGAGCTGCCAGTTCTCTGAAGCTTGATCATTTCTAAGGCATGAGGCATATTTTAAAGACTGTTTAAAAGTACTGTTTTATTTTCTCTGTGAATTCAAAGAGACTGCTGTATATATTGTTGCCCTGTTCGAACTTTTGAACTGAAGTAAGGATACTGTTACTTGTTACACAAGCCTGAGTGATACTTTGTTATACTGCAGGGTATATCTTGGTTTAAAAACTGTGGTAATGTTTCTGTTTAGTCACATTTACCAACCCCCACATAGGGAGGGGAACATTCTGAGAGTTCCACAGTCAAAGGGCAGCCATTGAGAAGGTGCTCACATTCTTACCAATCGAGCTTGTGATAGGATAGAGGGGAGAGCCCCTCCTGAGGATCTCATGGCCCCAGCAGGTTAATACCAGGTGATACAATCTATCAGGTAACTTGGACCTGAGCCATATAGAGCTTTTTAGGTCATAATCAACCAGCACTTTGAATTGTGCCTAGAAGCAGACTGGCAGCCAGTGGAGCTGTTGTAACAGGGTGGTTGTGCATTCCCTGTAGCCTGACTCAGTTAACAATCCCAGTTAGGATTGCTGTTTTTTTTTTTTAATTAAACAATGAATATTTAAATCTGTGGATATATAATACATAGATATAGACAGCTAACTGTATAATGGATACTTTATCTTTGTTTCAGGACAGGGCTGTCAGAATCTGTTGAACTTCAACTCTTAAGTGCACTTCACCTTTAGTGAAGGTGGCTAGCTAGGACTTCTTACAGTGGTTCTCAACAAATGGGTTCCCAGGTGTTTTAGCCTACAACTCCCAGAAATCCCAGCCAGTTACCAGCTGTTAGGATTTCTGGGAATTGAGGGACTAAACATCTGGGGATCCGCAGGTTGAGAATCATTGGCTTAGAGGAAGACAATGTCAAACCTCCCTTGAAATAATCTTGCCAAGAAACCCATTTGAATTTGTCTACATAAGTCTACTTGAAGGCGCATGACAACAAAGTCCTTTTGCATTCAGTAGGGGACAATCTTATGGTAATATTCATAAAATGTCAGCTGTGACCTGACCAACAGTGCTGTGGAATTCAGAAAGGCACAAATGGAAGGCAAAAGGGGGAAATGTGTCAATAGGCAGTGTGTCAAGCCAATCCTGACCGTGACCGCCTTCCACCTGGAAATCAATGTCCTCACTGAAGAACAACATGCAGGTCTCTACAGTCACCTATGGACCCTACGCTTGGAAGGCAATCATACTCCGAAATGAGTGATCGCCGATGATATGATTCATAAAAGCATGCTTTGCAAGTGTAATAGCAATAAACAAACATTTATTTCTTGGAGGTGAGGTTTTGCTAAAGTTTCTACTTTTATTTTACGTTCTAGAAACTAGGATTTCTGCCATTTGGTTTTAACAAAAAGAGTGAATGTATGTTCCCAGCTTCCTTTTCATACACAGGAGATATTTGTCTGATGGCAATGTTATTTGCGTGGAGAGGATTAAGGATGTGTATCCCTGACTGCATGGGAAATGACACATTGCTCAAATGATTGCCCATGTGATCATCCAGTCCAATCAGAGATAGTTACATGATCATAATCCTTTTTTTAAAAAAAAAAACCCAGCTGAAATCATACTGATTAGCTATTTGTATGGAGAGCTGTGGGATGAATTCAACCTGTTTCTTGGACCCACTTTCTTGATTGGCAGGGTTTGAGATTTGCCCAAAAGAGCTGTGTAAATAGTTTTCTGCAGCTATGCCATATTTACATTGATGATTCAGAGCTTCTCTGTTTCTTGCTGGTATCATTTTCCTTGTCCCGCAGCAGTCTTTTAATAGCCCGACACACAGGAATTATTAAATAATGAAGCTTTTTTACTTCTACTTATTTCATATAAATCAGTTTGGTAAATGTCTGGTGGACCTCTATTTTCCTGTAAACTTGTTTCCTTAGTAATTTTCTGTTCACTGTGGTGAAATTGCTTTGGGGCATTAGCACAGATGAAGCTGTCTTGGCTGGCTGTGAAATACGGTATGCGAAAGCTGTTAATCCCCGCTAAAATACTGGTACGCCATAAACACAGTGCTTAAGGCTAGGTTGGTCTGTATAGATATTGTGCAAAGATGCAGCCCACACAATCCCTCAAAATTTCTTCTACCTTCCTTTGTTTCTTCAACCCTCCATGAATTGGCTGCCTTTGATAGCCCCACCAATGGCAATTCACCTCTTGATTTGCCATCAAAAAGCAAATGTTGAACTATCCCATGTGGACAATTTTGGATATTGCAATATTTTCGATTTTGCAGTTGCCAGTAAGAAAGACTCAAATGTTATGACTACTGCTACCATCACATCATGTAACAATAAAGATGCATATACAGACCATGATGAAACCCAAACTTGTTCAGAAAATAGTGGTTAATATCCATAGGTACAGTTTAACAAGCTGAGAGAAATATTGGGTGGAATCTAATGGCTAGAAATGCTAAAAGAAAAGGAACCCAACAACAATGGGGGTTCTTGAAGAAGGAGCTGTGAAAAGCAAAATCACTATCCTATGGAAGAATAAACATGGGAAATATCTGAAAAGGTCAATGTAGCTGCACAGCAAACTTAGGGAAGATGTGAAAATAAAAAAGAATGCATATAAATAATGAAAGGAAGGACAAATTACCAAAGAAAAGAACAATTATGTAACCCAAGATTGCACAAACAGTATAAGGAATATAAGGAAGCTAAAGCTCAGGATGAATTGAGACTAGTGAGAAAAGCAGAGAGCAACATGTCGCCCCCCCCCCCCCCGATATATTTGAGACAAGAGAATGATCAAGGAAACAGTGAAGCACTGCTCAGCAGGAGTGGTAAAATACATATTTATGTGAATCCAGTACACCTCAAATCTAATGACCACCTCACCTTTCAAAACCCTGAAAAAAAATGTAATGTGCAGCAGCAAAAAGTGCACTCTTTGTTATTTGGCCCCGAAAAGATATGCATAACAGTAACTTCCTGCTTATACTTCCCTCTTTAAAAGTAAAAAATAAAACGTGTTGGATCATAAAACCTTGTAGCAATTGAAAGTAACACCAGATAATCAGGCAACCCTTGATGGAAAGATGGGAAGGAAAAAAAGATGGGAAATGGGAAAGAGAGAAGAAGGAAAAAAAATGAAAAAGAAGAATGAGAAGGAAGAAAGGAAAAGATGGGATGAAAAGGATAGAAAAGAGGGAAGAATGAAAGAAAAAGGAAGGGGGAGAGATGGATGACAAGGGGATAGAAGGCAATAAGGAAAGAAAAGGAAGAGAGAAGTAGGGATGGAAAGATGATGGTAAAAAGGTAGGAAGGGGAAAAAAGGGAGAGGTGGATAACAAGAGGATAGAAGGGAAGAATGAAAGAAAAAAGAAAGAGAGAGAGGGAAGAGTGGAAGGAAGAAAAAAGGATGGGAAAAAGAAGAAAAGAAATGAGGTTCTCCAGTAGAGCTATTAGTATCATGGGCCTGTAGGTTAACTGGAAGCAAAACAACTACAGAAGCGATAGAAATTTTCAATGCCACAGAACTAAACTGTCATGAACTCCTATTATAGATCAGAACCACAAAAACATGGATACCAAAAACAGATGTACCAGCTATGGAAACTTGAATATCCAGATTTAACTGTTAACTGAACAGAGGCTTGCTGACCAGAGGAGATACATCACCAGGAAAAAGGTGCTCAGTGAAGTCGAACTTGAAGAACTTAAAGAATTTTTTTTGACCCATGCTGCATTGAAGGAAGAAAGACAAAGACTGCCAACATTGAAGACAGTACCAAGAAAACATCTGGCACCTCTAATGAATGATGTGAATGCTGCACTTGCAACTGTTGAGATAGCAACAATGGAAGAAACCAACCAGCTTGCATTCAGCACAGCAGTGGTTGTAACACAGAACTGGGGATACAACAACTGAAACCCGCAAGAACTTTTTTTGGAAAACCAAAATGGAAAATCAGGCTGGAGTTAAAAATCAAGAGCCTACGATCAGATGCAAGCAATCTAAAGAACATGAAGGAGCAAAAACTGAAAAATGTCAAAATAAAGAATAACTTGATTAAAAAATATTGGCTGAACGCAAGAAAAAATGAAGAAGCTCTTGAAATTGTGAAACAACAAATCATGGCAACAGCCAGAAAAAATGAGCGATATGAAGTTAGAGTCATCCAATACAAACAAAATCAACTCTTCCAATCTGATCAGAGGCGGTTCTACCAGAGTCTGAATCAGCAAGGGGCTGTGAAAAATGAAAAACCAAAAAAACAGCTACAAATGCATTCTGGAAAGATCTGTGGGAAACAGAAAAAGGTTACAACAAAAAAGCTGAGTGGACAAAAGACTTTGAAAATAAATTTTCAGAGAACAAAATGAGAACCTTGGAAATAACAACAGAAATTATCACTGAAAGAGTGAAGAAAGTCAAGAACTGGACATCACCTGGAAATGATCAACTGCGCGGATTTTGGCTTAAATATCTGATTAGCCTGCACTCAAAAATGGCCGAACAATTCAGAGAGATGCTGCAAACTGGAAACATCAGCAAATGGATAACAACTGGGAAGACATATTTGATATAGAAAGATCCAGCACAAGGGATAATACCAGGAAACTATGCGTCAATATATGTCTGCCTACAATGTTCAAACTGCTGACAGGCATAATAGCTGATCAAATCCAGAATTACTTGGAGGAAAATAACATCTTGCCAGTAGAACAAAAAGGCAATAAAAGAAGTAAAGGCATGAAAGATCAGCTTCTTATTGACAAAAGGATACTGGAGAATTGCAAAAGACACAAAACAAACATCTATACAACTTGGATTGATTACAAAAAAGCATTTGACTCACCACCACATTGTCGGATTATCAAATGTCTAGTTGTCATCGGGGTTTGTGAAAATATTAGAAAGTTCACCGAAAGTGCAATGAAACAATGGAAAACTGAGTTGTTTGAGGGCAACAAAAGCTATGGAACTGTTAATCATCAAGAGAGGAATTTTCCAGGGTGACTCACTGTCACCACTGCTGTTCATCATTGCAATGATCCCACAGTCAGTAATTCTACAGAAAACAAACCTAGGCTACCAAAGAGCAAAAAAAATCACCAAAAATTTCCCATTTGCTGTACATGGATGATCTAAAGCTTTACAGAAAAACAGAAACTGAAATCCAGTCACTGACCAACACAGTCAGAATCTTCAGCACTGACATCAGTATGGAGTTTAGCCTAGACAAATGTGCCACCGTGGCATTAAAGAAAGGGGAAATTACTCACAGCGAGGGCATAGAGAAGCCAAACCATAAAATGCAATCAGCCTGAAGCCTATGAATATCTGGGCGTACTACAGTTACTTACTTACTTATTTATTTAGGCAATCCCTCGTAGTCCGAGGATGATGGTCTTCCAAGTTCAGTGTCCTGGCGGTCGGTTCAGAGGTGACTGTGGAGCCCTATTCTTGATCTACATCTTCTTCCGCAGTGAGGGCATTGGTTTCCAGGTGGAAGGCGGTCTCGGACGGGGTTGGCTTGACGCGCCTTCCTCTTGACACATTTCTCTCTTTCACCCTCCATTCGTGCCTCTTCAAATTCTGCAGCACTGTTGGTCACAGCTGCCCTCCAGCTGGAGCAGTCAAGGGCCAGGGCTTCCCAGTTCTCAGTGTCTATTACAGAGTTTTTAAGGTTGGCTTTGAGCCCATCTTTAAATCTCTTTTCCTGTCCACCAACATTCCATTTTCCGTTCTTGAGTTCGGAGTAGAGCAACTGCTTTGGGAGATGGTGGTCAGGCATCCGGACAATGTGGCCGGTCCAGCGGAGTTGATGGTGGAGGACCATCGCTTCAATGCTGGTGGTCTTTGCTTCTTCCAGCACACTGACATTTGTCCACCTGTCTTCCCAAGAGATTTGCAGGATTTTCCGGAAGCAGCACTGATGGAATCGTTCCTGGAGTTGCATGTGATGTCTGTAAACAGTCCACGTCTCGCAGGCATATAGCAGGGTTGGGAGGACAATAGCTTTATAGACAAGCACCTTGGTATCCCTACGGATGTCCCGGTCCTCAAACACTCTCTGCTTCATTCGGAAAAATGCTGCAGTTGGACAATATCAAGCATGGGCATGTGAAAAATGTGATCAGCAAAGATTTTGAAGAGCAAATTAAATGGCGGAAATACAATTAAGGCTATCAACACCTGGGCCATCCCTGTTATTAGATACACTGTTGGAATTGTGAACTGGACGCAAGCACAGCTGGATGATCTGGACAGAAAAACAAGAAAACTGATGACAATCCACTACTCATTACACCCACGTAGTGATGTCAACAGACTTTACCTGCCCAGAAAAGCAGGAGGCAGATGGCTTCTGCAAGTGAAACAATTGGTAGAAGAAGAGAAACATGCACTGGCAGATTATGTGAAAGACAGTCAAGAACTAACATTGAGGAAAGTCAGTAGTCGTAAACTGCTTAAAGTGCAAAAGACAAAGAGTGAATACTGTAAAAACACAATCCAGAGCAGAAGAGAAAACTGGCGCAAGAAGGCTCTCCATGGACAATTCCTGAGAAAAATTGAGAGCCAAATTAACAAAGAAAAAACATGGCTGTGACTCACAAATGGAACTTTGAAAAAGGAGACGGAGGGCCTGATTCTGGAAGCCCAAGAACAAGCCATTAGAACAAATGCCATCAACGCCAGAATTGAAAAGTCGACAACAGATCCCAAATGTAAACTCTGCAAGGAAGCAGATGAAACAATAGATCACATCCTCAGCGGCTGCAAGAAAATTGCACAGACAGACTACAAGCAGAGGCATAACACCGTTGCTCAGATTATTCATTGGAACTTGTGCCACATTGGATCTGTAATTGGTTAAGTGGACGAACACAGAGAGTGCTCACTAATGCTTCCTCTTCATCTTGGAAAGAAGTGACAAGTGGAGTGCCACAAGCAGGGTTCCGTCCTGGGCCCGGTCCTGTTCAACATCTTTATTAATGACTTAGATGAAGGGCTAGAAGGCATGATCATCAAGTTTGCAGACGACACCAAATTGGGAGGGATGGCCAATAGTCCAGAGGACAGGAGGAGAATTCAAAACGATCTTGACAGATTAGAGAGATGGGCCAAAACTAACAAAATGAAGTTCAACAGTGACAAATGCAAGATAATCCACTTTGGCAGAAAAAATGAAATGCAAAGATACAGAATGGGTGACGCCTGGCTCGAGAGCAGTACGTGTGAAAAAGATCTTGGAGTCCTCGTGGACAACAAGTTAAACATGAGCCAACAATGTGATGTGGCGGCAAAAAAAACCAATGGGATTTTGGCCTGCATCAATAGGAGCATAGTGTCTAGATCTAAGGAAGTAATGCTACCCCTCTATTCTGCTTTGGTTAGACCACATCTGGAATATTGTGTCCAATTCTGGGCACCACAATTCAAGAGAGATATAGACAAGCTGGAATGTGTCCAGAGGAGGGCAACTAAAATGATAAAAGGTCTGGAGAACAAGCCCTATGAGGAGCGGCTTAGGGAACTGGGCATGTTTAGCCTGAAGAAGAGAAGGCTGAGAGGAGATATGATAGCCATGTATAAATATGTGAGAGGAAGCCACAGAGAGGAGGGAGCAAGCTTGTTTTCTGCTTCCTTGGAGACTAGGACGCGGAACAATGGCTTCAAACTACAAGAGAGGAGATTCCAACTGAACATTAGGAAGAACTTCCTGACTGTGAGAGCCATTCAGCAGTGGAACTCTTTGCCCCGGAGTGTGGTGGAGGCTCCTTCTTTGGAAGCTTTTAAGCAGAGGCTGGATGGCCATTTGTCAGGGGTGATTTGAATGCAATATTCCTGCTTCTTGGCAGGGGGTTGGACTGGATGGCCCATGAGGTCTCTTCCAACTCTTTGATTCTATGATTCTATGATTCTATGATTGATTCTATGAAATACCATTTGCCTGCAACAAAGAACTGGTGGGATCACAAGCCGAAAAAAGTTACAGAAAATGAACACGTCAAACTCCTCTGGGACTTCAAGCTTCAGACAGACAGAGTTTTGGAGCACAATACTCCTGACCTCACAATCGTGTTAAAAAACAAACTATGGATTGTCAAGGTTGCAATCCCAGGTGACAGCAGGATTGAAGAGAAACAACTGGAAAAGCTGACACTATATGAGGATTTAAAGATTGAACTGCAAAGACTCTGGCACAAGTCAGTCAAGGGGGTCCCAGTGGTGATCGGCACACTGGGTGAAGTGCCTAAAGACCTTGGTCTGCACTTAAACACAATCGGTGCTGACAAGATTACCATCTGCCAGCTGCAGAAGGCCACCTTACTGGGATCTGCACGCATTATTCGCCGATAAATCACACAGTCCTAGACACTTAGGAAATTTCGGATGTGTGATCCAATACAACAGCCAGCAGAGTGATCTTGTCTGCCATGGACTCATTTTGTTGTGTTTTAAATAATAATAGATCATGAAAAGCTATGGATTAATCTAAAGAGATTTGGGAGTGAAATTTGTTCTAATGCATAACCTATATCCAAGACTAGGGACTGCTGTCAAGACACAGTATGAAAAACAGAATAATTTCCAGTTCACAGGAGGGTCACACAAGACTACATTTCATCACTATAGCTTTTTAATTTATGTGCAGAACATATCAGATAGAAAGTAGAATTAGACTTGGGAAAAGAAAGTGTGAAAATTGGAAGAAAAAACACCTACAATTTAAGACATGTAGGTGACAGCATTTAAGTAGGAGAAAATAGCAAAAACTTGGAACAAGTTTGAAGCAAATTTAAGGACGAAAGTGCAGAAGCAGAGCTACAGTTAAATATTAAGAAATCATAATAAATATAGAACATTTATCTCATTTAAAGTGGATAATGAAGACATCAAAATCGCTCCCTTTTCATACGTGCCTTCAAGGCATCTGTCAACTTATTGCAACCCCATGAATTTCATAGGATTTTCATAGGCAAGGAATTACTCAGAAGTGTTTTTCCCAGTTCCTTCCTCTGAAATATAGCCTAGAGCACTTGGTATTTATTGATGGTCTCCCATCCTAGATAAGATCTGGTATATTTATGATATTAGAAAGATAAAGGTTTTCTATACCTTGATCTGATTAATTAATTAAAATGGATGCTATAATTCACCAGGACAGTTACAGGCATATCCTAGAGTTATGCATTTCTGGTTGGTTCAGGAGCCCTATGTATTCAGTGCTTTAGGAAATACATGGAAAACATGAAAGTCCCCCAATCTGCACTTAAGAGTTGCAGCCGGTTTGTTCCCCTGTTTTTGGGAGGGACCTGAATTATGGCTACTCTCCACCCTCATGTCAGTGAACTCCAGTGTAAGTGGGGGGGGGGGGGGAATGGAGACTTTGGCTCTAACTCTTGTACTGGAGATTGCTCACATAAGGAAGTGGGAAGATCAACCACTTGCTTCCTGGTTGGTTGCATAGACATCTGTCAAGTATAGTGGTTCCCAACCTGTGGTGCGTGGAACAACAGTGGCCTGCAAGAAGTAGAATATGGTCTGTGGTTTCACTGTTACTACACCGTTGCAATGAGAGCAACTGGTCTCGCGAAACCCTCTTATACAGTAGTACCAAAGCTTATTAAATATGGTTTTCTGTGGGCGAGCAGATGGTGATTGCTGGATGGCATATTTTCTGTATTAGAAACTAGGGCTGATGAGGTCCATCCAATGCAATTTTCTGAATCAGCACCCCAAATAACCAAACCGAATCTAAAGTTTACCAAAAACAGATTTGTAACCCTTTTGGTACTAATGCCCTGAGACCACAGAGAGTGGTCTCAGGTCAAAGTGGTAACTGGTCAAGTGGTCCCTAGTCAAGTGGTCCCTGGTCAAAAAAAGGTTGGGAACCACTGATCTAGTAAGTGGAGAGTGATTCAGCATGGAGAGGCTGGTCCAGAAGCCACTATTTATTTGTTACATTGCTCTCTGTGTGTAGATAATCGAGACTATAATGAATACATTGCATAAACTTGTCAAATATAAAGATGATTAAGCAACACTATTGAAATAATACATGCCATAGAATGTCTAGTTTCTATGTATGGTTGTGAAAGCTGGACAGTGAAAGAAGTTGACAGAAGAAAACAAACTCATATGATGTGTTGCAGAAGGAGAATTCTTCAGATACTATGCACTGTCAAAAAAGAAAAGAAAAAAATAAGAAGAAATGGACCCCAGAGTAATTGAACAAATCAAGTCTTATATTTCACAAAAAGCCAACGTGACTAAACTATTGTACTTTGGACACATTATGAAACAACTGCAAAAGATAGCAGTGCACAATAAAATGGAAGGCAGTTGAAAAAAGGAACACCACATTAAAGATGAATGGAATTATCTATAAGCCATGGCTATAGGTTTGTTATACGTTTGTAATACTTAATTTGAAGGCAAGTAATATTTGAGTAATTTTAATCTTTAATGTTCCTTCAGGAATACATTCTTGCATCCATTTGAATTTTCAGAGTCATCTACAAAATTTTGTGTTATGTATTGGCAAGAAGTCAGCACAAATATGTTTATTGGGAATCAAAAATAAACTAAAACAATTTTTTTCATTAAATGAACAGCAGTATCTGGTTATAAAGCACAAGAAACTTTTCACTTGAAGGCTTAACAAGGAAAGACGTGTCAAAGTTTAAAACGAAAAGCTAATGCAACCAAATATAGGGTGAAGCAAATTACACCAGTATTTGTTATGATTCTCTCTCAGCCACCAGAGTATAAGTTGGATCATGTACAGAAATTAAAATGCTACCCCTCATAAATCATCTAGGATGCTGAATTTGTTACCAAGCATTAACTACTGAAAAGAGTGAATAGGAAAACCAGCCAATAAGGCATTAAAATGGTAAAGTAGTATATTGTTAGAAATTGATAGTTGTCCACAGGGAAATACATGCAACAGTTTCAAGGATCTTTGTTTTCCATTTATTTTCTTGGTAAAGAATTGGATATTCAAGTATTAATAAGATAAAAATCTTCATGGAGAGGGACTTAATTTTTTCAAATAATGATGAGTGGGAATGGTCATAAAAGATCTGCTTTTACTTATACAGTGGATCTTTGGTTTCTACTGGAGTTTAGGATCCCCTTGTAAATGCAAAAATCTGTAGATAGTCCAGTCTCATTATGTATAATGTTGTAGTAAAGTGATGTCTCTTTTTAAAAATTTCAAAATTAAGGTTTGCCTCATCAAAACTTTTTGTAATTTTGTGGATGGTTGAATCTGTGAATATGGAGGACCAGCTGTAGTGTATATTTAAGGAAGCTTGGTGGCTTTGCTAAACAGAATAAAATCTATAATTCTTCACAGACAAATGGTTTTGCCAAAGGCTGGCTGTGATCATTAAGTACAACAGCTTAGTCTATCTTGGTAGGAAATTTGAGCATGCTATTCAAACACATGGGCTTTGCTAGTTCCATGTGGAGTTAGATGTATTGTATCAATGGGAATTACCAATATATCAACTTTTAATTTAGCATTGTTATTTGGCCTTTTCTATTTTGGTTTAACAGCATTCAAACCAATAAATACTTCATTATTAGTTTGCAATTATATTTTATGTTTTGGAAGACATATTTAGATCCCTTGCTTCACATAGGCCATTTTGGATAGGTTTTTCTATTCTCTTCGTCCTCTGCCACCATGCAGTTTTTGGTGTTGTGTACTAATAGGTTAACAGGCATTGGACTTATACCCAGAGTGATCGTACCACCCATAATCTGGACCCTTCCTGTGTCTGATACTGTGACATTTCTGTGCCTACACAATGGATAGCAAAGGTGTAAGATTGAGACAGGCTCTAATCCTTGCAAGGAAGCATTGAATTGGTTACATCTGATTTGCTTTTGTTGTGAAGTATATGACTTTGGAGGAAGGTAACTTAAGATGAAAGGCAGCATATAACTGAAATAACTATGATAATGTGTATTGTAAGTAGAGGCACAACCATCTCTGACAAGATAATTACTACTCTGGCAGGCTCCATGTTTGATGACTTGCGAGCTTGGTTACCACAGTAGACAACCTGCAATATCAGAGTTGTCACCTCGGCAAAAAAAAAAAAAAAAGAATTAATGAATATTTAATGTCTCAGACCCTGCAATAGCTGAAAGTATTCTCAAACTCTTGAAGGTCAAAGTCTGAGTTTGTGAAATGCCACCGCCATAGAGTAAAACTTGGTGTTGTTTTACCTTATGTAATCTTTATTAATGCAATCTTTATAGATTTTGCCCTTCTCTAAAATAGCAGCATAAGAATGTAGATGGGGAAAGACAAACAGCTAACAATTCTTCAGAAGAACACCCCCATAATGTTTGTTTTTTCTATTGGCTTTTTGAATTCGTCTCAAATGTATAACCTCAATTAAGCATGAAATCACTGAAATTAGCTGTCAACTGAAATTGGTGTAGCTTCCAGAAATGTCATTATTGAACTGTTCCTCCTAACGATACCAGGAAATTCTAGGTTGAGACCAAGAAAGTTATTTTATCTCTTGTATCATTGTAAGCTTGTATATACAGTGGCATAGTAAAATGGTGTCCCTTATTTAAAATGGAAAATCAAAATTTTGTTTTTTGGAAAAAAAATAGGGGGAGGGGTATTTTCAATGGAAGAGATGAATGGCCATTTGTCAGGGGTACTTTGATTTTGCTTTTTCTGCATGGCAGGGGTTGGACTAGATAGCCCATGTGTTCTCTTCCAACTCTATTATTCTATTATTGATTTCTGTAAAATCATGTTTTGCACTAAAATCCCATTTTACCCTGTTGAGCAACTGTGTGGATAATTTTTGAAAGAAAAATGAGCAACAGGCCAGAGCTTGGAATGTTACATTTTTGGATTATAATAGCCAAATTACTCAGTCATGCTAGCTGTGAAATTGTGGCTGTCATAGTCCAAAAACCAACACTTCCAAGTTGTGTGCCACAAACTAACGAAAATTTACTTACACATCACTATCAATATGAACATCAAAATTGGATGTTGAGTTACACCAGTTGAAATGTTTGTCCATCTAGTTCAGAATAGCCTGCCCCAACTGACAGTGGTTTCCAGAATCTTTGGAAGCAATATCTTCTACTGTCTCTCACGTGAACCCTCTAGCACTTAGGTGAGAATTATGCCACTCTGCAGGTAATGTTGAGCTACAAGTTCCAGTTCTCTTTACTAACATGTCTAATGTAAGCAGGGGGTGCAAGATACTGATGTCCAGCAGTATTTAGAGGAACACATGAGTCCATCCCTGTTCTAACAAGATGGCAGCCATTGAATCTGGAACATCTTGCATGCAAACCCACATGCCTTATTACTAAGCTATGCCTCGTCTTATTAAGGGCATCAGATATTCTGACTTAAATATCTGAAGCCAAGGAATAAAAGCTGCACCTCATACATATTTATTAAATGCACTGACTGCTTTTTGGCATAACTCTATGTGGTTCCTCAAATTAATACTTTTAAAAAATACTCACCCTGCACCCTGAATCACAAAAATGTAAATTACTATGGTAAAAACCCCCCACATTTTCTTTGTTTTAAACCACCAGTGAATTTTTAAAAGCACTTTCTGCAAATAAAATGACTTCAAAAGAAGGGCTCAAACAAGCAAAGATTTCAACCACTTTCAAGAAAGTTGTATTGTTGGTGGAGGCACCTTTGGATGAAGCTACCGTATATATGAGAGAATTTTGCACACAAATTAGGATAGGTAAAGGTATAGGTTTCCAGGGGATGGGGGTGCTCATCTCCACTTCTAAGCTGAAGAACCAGCATTGTCCTCCTAGGTCATGTAGCCAGCATGACCTTTCTGCGAAAATGGTACCTACTGATCTTCTTGCATTTGCATGTTTTCAAATTGCTAGGTTAATTGATGTAATTGTTTTTAAGAGTTTTAATTCCATTTTTAATGTAGATTTTTAAATCAATTGTATGTTTTCAAGGCATCAAATTGTTGCCGGTATGTGAAGCCGATCTGAGTCCCCCTAGGGCTTGAGAAGGGCGGGATACAAATACAGTAAATAAATACATAAATATTTAGGTTGGTATAAGCTGGGGCTAACAACAGGAGCTCACCTTACATCAGCAAGTTCAACAGCTCAGCAGTTTATTCCACTGCGTCACTGCTACCCCTCTCAAATTAGGATATCTAGGGAGAATTCTTTATGGCATTTGAACTTCAGATTCTATGGACTTTAAATGTCAAACCCCCTGAGGTGGAGGGGGGGGGGCACTAGTTAAAATGCAGTGGAACCTCTATGTAAGAGTGTCCTTGCCAAGAAACCCTAATGATAGATTCTCTTCAATATTGTCATAAGTCAGAAATGACCTGAATGATTTGGGACAAAATTTTAAAGGCAAGGAAAAAAGTTATCTCGCTTATTTATAACACCCTTCTGACGTGGTCAACAGAAACTGAACAAGTTAAACCATGTATGATAAAGTGGGCACAAAATATAAGAAGATCTATTCAATTCAAGGAGTGGGAACAGATGTGGAACAAGAAACTGAAATATGTTTATGCAACTGACTTAAAGGAAAATTGGATAAAAATGTTCCACAGATGGTATACCACTCCTAAGAAATTATCTCTGATAAATAAGAATTCTTCGGACAAATGTTGGAAAGGTTGCCAACAGACAGGTACCTTTTATCATATGTGGTGGACATGTAAAGAAGTAGTGAAATATTGGTCTATGGTTCACGAAGAGTTACAAAAAATTTTAAAAAGAAGTTTTAAGAAGAAACCCGAGTATTACTTATTGGGATTTACTGACTCTGAAATACAATTACAAGAGAATGAGGACAAACTTTTTACTTATATGACAACAGCAGCGAGAATTGAACTAGCAAAAGTTTGGAAACAAAATAATATACCAACTAAGGATGATTGGTTGGGGAAAATTAGAGAAATAAGGGAGATGGACGAGTTGACTTTTTATTTGAAAAAAAATACCGGAAACCCGATAAAGAAGACGGATTGGACATTTTTTGTTAAATACGAGGAAGAAGAGAAAAGGTAAAAAAGAGACAAAGTTTAGAAGAATAACAGAAACAGTTTTGGAAATACAACACCTGACGAAGAGATGGAAGTCAAACTTTTTTATATTTTTTCCTTTTTTTTCTCTTTTTTTTTAAAATATGGATTTTTGTAGTTTTGTAGTTTTGTATTTTTGTAGTATTCTTTTTTATACTCTCATTCTTCCTTTCCTACTGTTCTATCTTCTTCAAATGTTCTCACTCTTTCGTTGTATTATATAAATACTTTAATAAAAATTACTTTAAAAAAAAAAGAAGAAATGACCTGAATGCACACAACACAGGTGGATGGGCAGATTTTTATTTTTTCTATCTTCATAAATTCCTTAACAGTACCCTCAACTCACTTCTGACATGATAAATAAAGAACTTCCTTTGGATGCTGGAATCCCTTGTTATTATTTCAAAAATACATGTAAAAATCGGATTCACAATCTGGTTCCAGGCTTTATCATTTTTGTCTATGCAATATCATGGAAAATTAAAAAGATTTGCAGCACACCCAAATATCTGGGAGTCACTCTGGACCATATCCTGACCTCTACAAGAAGCACTGCTTGAATATCAAGCAAAAAGTGGGCGCTAGAAATAATATCATACGAAAGCTGATTGGCACAACCTGGGGATCACAACCAGATACAGTGAAGACATCTGCCCTTGCGCTGTGCTACTCTGCTGCTGAGTATGCATGCCCAGTGTGGAACACATCTCACCACACTATAACAGTGGATGTGGCTCTTAATGAGACATGCCGCATTATCACGGGGTGTCTGCGCCCTACACCCCATAAGAAAATTAAAATGACTTTCTGATCTTTTGTCTTACCTAGAATTGTATTGTTAAAATTACTGGTTTTAATCTTCCAGAAATTGTATTCTACACCCCCCAGCTACCAGTATTTCTGGCTGGTTTATAAAAATACTATCCTATAATCTATTATAATGGTTAACCACAAGGTGGTGCACACTTTCTGTTCTAAAGGTCAGTAGTAGGCCTGGGTAACAACAGAAAATTTTGTTTCTAAAATCGATTCGTTTTTTGGGGTTTTTTGCGTTTCGATATTTAAAAGAATTCCGATTTTTTTTTTAAAAAAAGTTCGATATTTACGAAATTTCGTAAATGGTAAAAAAATTACAAAACAATAACAAAACAATAACGAATCGCTAGGTTCTTGTGGGTTTTTTCAGGCTATAGAGCCATGTTCTAGAGGCATTTCTCCTGACGTTTCGCCTGCATCTATGGCAAGCATCCTCAGAGGTTGAGAAGGTCTGTTGGAAGTAGGAAAAATGGGTTTTTATATCTGTGGAATGGCTGGGGTGGGGCAAGGAGCTCTTCCCTGCTGCAGTTAGGTGTGAATGTTTAGCTGATCACCTTCATTAGCATTTGAAGGCCTTCCTGAGTCTGGGAAAATCTGTTGCTGGGAGGTGTTAATCTGTGCCTGGTTTTTTCCTCTCTGTTGTTTAGCTGTTATAATTTTAGAGTTTTTTAATACTGGTAGCCAGATTTTGTTCATTTTCATGGTCTCTTCCTTTCTGTTGAAATTGTCCACATGCTTGTGGATTTCAATGGCTTCTCTGTGTAGTCTGACATGGTGGTTGTTGGTGTGGTCCAGCATTTCTGTGTTCTCAAATAATATGCTGTGTCCAGGCTGGTTCATCAGGTGCTCTGCTATGGCTGACTTCTCTGGTTGAAGTAGTCTGCAGTGCCTTTCATGTTCCTTGATGCGTGTCTGGGCGCTGCGTTTGGTGGTCCCTATGTAGACTTGTCCACAGCTGCATGGTATACGGTAGACTCCTGCAGAGGTCCAGACACGCATCAAGGAACACAGCCTGGACACAGCATATTATTTGAGAACACAGAAATGCTGGACCACACCAACAACCACCATGTCAGACTACACAGAGAAGCCATTGAAATCCACAAGCATGTGGACAATTTCAACAGAAAGGAAGAGACCATGAAAATGAACAAAATCTGGCTACCAGTATTAAAAAACTCTAAAATTATAACAGCTAAACAACAGAGAGGAAAAAACCAGGCACAGATTAACACCTCCCAGCAACAGATTTTCCCAGACTCAGGAAGGCCTTCAAATGCTAATGAAGGTGATCAGCTAAACATTCACACCTAACTGCAGCAGGGAAGAGCTCCTTGCCCTACCCCAGCCATTCCACAGATATAAAAACCCATTTTTCCTACTTCCAACAGACCTTCTCAACCTCTGAGGATGCTTGCCATAGATGCAGGCGAAACGTCAGGAGAAATGCCTCTAGAACATGGCTCTATAGCCCGAAAAAAAGTGATTCCAGCCATGAAAGCCTTCGACAATACAATAACGAATCGATTCGTTAATGGCGGACGCGACCGCGCAATACGCTAAAAAACCTCCAAATAGGACAGGGGGAACTTCTGAAGCTTCCCTCTCCCTCTGTTGTTGACTGCTGGTGTGATATTATATATTTTTTTCACTAATTAAACAAAAAACAACTATAAAACTTGCCCCAGACATGCGGAAATAATAACGAAACGACCTCAAACCAATAACGAAACGAATACATAACGAAATACAAAGCATTTACGAAACGAATTGAAAAATTCATTTCGTTTTTAAGTTGCTCCAGAATGGTTCGTTATCGCTTCGTTAACAAAAAAAAATAACAAATTTTTAACGAATTACGAATTAATGAAACGAAACCGCCTAGCCCTAGTCAGTAGACTTTAGTTTTACCCCCAAATAATTATCTGCTCTTCTCCTACAGGACAAGGTAGCTATTTGGGTTTTGTTTTGTTTTTTGCTATGGAATTTTTTTTTTGAAATTCATTTATTAGAGATGATTTAGGGGTTTTTTTTGTTTTTTGTTTTTTTACTTTTCATTTTATAGATAGGCAAGCTGAGGAAGTCTGTACCTGTAAATACGTCATCGTCATGCCTAAATTTGCTGTTGAGCCTGGGCTCTGCATAATAAACATTGTTTCTTCTCATGGAGAGGCTTCCGAAGAGATAGAACAACAGGAGCCTAAGGCCCCATCTACACTGCCATGAAAACTCCAGATTATCTACTCAGAACTGGATTATATGGTAGTGTAGACTCATATAATCCAGTTCAAAGAAGATAATGTGGATTTTCTGTTTTCTTAATCTGGATTATATGGCAGTGTAGAAGGGGTCTGAGTCTGTTAGAGTTTGGTATAGTATCTGGCATATTCACTGTTAATTGTAAAGTCAGGAGTGACAAACAGAACCTAAATTCTGAGTAAATCACAGAGTAACTAATGAAAGGAACCTGTAAGCAATAAAGAATAGGCTGCAGTTGGAATGATGTAATGCAGCAGGTGATTGGTTAAAGGGAATATAAATTAAGCAAGCAACCACAGCATGTGGGCTTCTCAAGGGTTGTGGAGTGTTTTGGGTTTCCCAATAATAGAGGTTTTGGTGTGTGAAGGAGTTTGATTTGATTCTGTGAACCAGTGTATCAAATACTGCTTTATAACTGGACACACAGTGAAAGAGAATACTGTAAGTAGAAGGACTAGAGACTGTATATATTGTATAAACTGTATATATTTTGGATTATGGAACTGTAAAGAGACAAAAGCCTTCCTGGTGGGAAAGAAGATAAAGTCTGCTATTTGTTTAATGTTTATCCTCCAGAGTTACTACGATTATCAGAACTCACTTCCACAGCTGAGCCTGAAGTTTGATGAAGTATTTAAAGGCTAGAAAATTCTGGCTTAAACTGGCCAGTAGTCTGGGTTCCTCTGGGGATTCTCATCAACTTGACCCTCCAGGCTAGTTGTTTTCATCTTGCTACTATGACTCAACTTGCTGCATTCAGATACAACTGTAGCATCATTATCATAATAATTATAAAAGGCTACTTTTGATTTTCTAGGAGATAAGTCTTTGTCCTTTGTCTCTGCATTCTCTCTGTTTAGAGCTTCAGCTTCTTTGCCTTTTGTCTTTTCAGAGTTTTTATTTTTGCTTTTCAGGAACTCAAGTTCCTCAAATTTAAAGACCCTTGGCAATGCCTTCTACTTCCTTTGCCCTCTGAGGACCTTCATGCAACTCATCATTCAACAGTTCCATCTGAGAATCGCTGCCAAATGCAGCACTAGACAGACCTGTGGTGCGTTTCTTTCTCTTTGTCACATGCCTATCCAATGCTTCCACACTGTCATTGCATGGTCTTGTAATCTTGTTCTGCTATGTGGTAGAACTGTTACTGAGGGCAGACAGTGAGCAGCTCCGGGAACTTTGTGCTGAACTGGAAAGGTTGTCTCCAAAACATGCAGTCAAGCTAAGTGTTGAAGTGCCATCTACCTCGCTTAACTTTTGACCATCTTTTTCATTGGTTGCCAATCCAGGATAAGAAGAAGAAGGCTTCTCCACAACAGGGGTGACCTTATTTTGATGACACTCAACCAAACTAGGTACTGGTATACCTGAGAGAGGCATTTATACACCTTTAAATTTGCCCATTTCTATGCCTCTCCCATTTTCACTGTCTTCATGTACATGAGAGAGCAAAATTATCAAAGGTTTGGAGGCAACTACAGCAGCCAGTATTCCCAGGCAGTTCCCTTTCCAAGTACTAACCAGTCCTGACCCTGCTTAGTTTCTGAGATCAGACGATCAGATGTCTTCATGGTGGTATGGCCGTAGCTAGAGAAGAGGTTGCCCACAATGTTGTTATCAGCCCTATGGTGTTCTGCATCATTCAGTAAAAAAGAACAGGATGTATTCTCAGGTCTGTTCAGCACCTTGAGAGTAGCTTGCAGTTCTATATATTTTATCATGAAGGATATCTTCTAGTGCGGGCAAGCATTTTTAAAGTAATACACTTCCACTTCTTTCTGCAGCTGCATCTTTTCATTAACCAGTCTTTGAGCAGTTAACTTTGCAGCATTTAAAGCCAAGGCTAGGGCTTTGTTATTCTGTTTTAGGGTAACTTTAAAGATTGAGCTTTTCCTTACCTCCATTCATGGAGGACAGGGTGGATGTCTCCAAAAGTGAGATTTTGCTGAGAATTCAGCAAATTCCAGTCTATTTCAATGGGTCTTCCTCAGGCATGGTCCAAGTTCATCTCTCCCTACCTCCAGGTGTTTTGGGCTTCAACATCCCTCTATTTGTTGATAGTAACACTAAACAGAGCAGGCAGTCTCAGTAAAATGACAATATATTATATGGACTGTTGTGCGGGTCCCAATCCAGAATAAGCCAGTTGTGTGTTATCTATCTAAAAAGCAGATGAAATTAAATTGTTGATGTGTTCTTTGTCTATGTTCCAGTGTATGCCTTCTATTTTACTACTGTAAACTGCTCCGATGATCATAACTGTTTTATCACATTTATTGACCTATTAACTATATACACGGGACATTTTAATTTAATAGCCGTATAAAAAGGCATTAAATGTTACAATTTGTATGATGAAACATTTCATATCACCCTTCCCATTGCTAGCCAGACTTAAGAGTCTCCACCAAATCATATCAAAAATGTTCTTAATTGTTTCCTGCACCAGCTAATATAGCTTTGTTTTTAAAAGAAGAGTAAAACATTCAGGAGAAAGCTGGTGTGGGTATTGAACAAGGACTCTGCAGACTAAGGTTCAAAACTCTGCTTGGCCATTGATGCATCTGCACTATACAGTTTGATACCACTTTAACTGCCCTTGCTCCTGGAATGTGAAGCTTGATGAGTCACCAGCAAGCACTCTTTGACAGAATTTGCTAAATGTCTTGTAGAACCTTATAATAAAAATATAATTTAAAACAATTGTAGACCACCCTACATCCCCAAAGGGACTCTGGACGGTTCCTAACACATATGGCAAACATTCAGTGCCAAAAATGGAAAACATACAAACAAATTACATCAAGACAGACCATATTAAACAATATAAAATCAACTTAACTTTAAGCTTAATAACAGACAAAATAATTTAAATGACCCATAAAAATATAATGCTTAATATAAATTTGACACTGAATAAAAACATCAAAGAACAATTGCTAAAATATTATAAAAAAGATGATGTGATGTGCAGCAACCAACAGGCTGAAGTTAGTTCCAGTCTCTAGATAACATTTAACATATCTAGGCAGTGAAGTCAGGGGTGTTAGTCTTCCTCCTCTCCATATGCCAGAGTGCATAGATGGGTTTTAGCAGTTTCTTAAAAGTGAGGAGAGAGGGAGCAGTTCTGAATTCTTCTGGAAGTTCCAAAGGCAGGGCATGATCACGGAGAAGGCCCCATCTCTCGTTTCCACCAGCCGTGCTTGCGATGAGGATGAGACCAAGAGCAGGGCCGCCTCTGTGGATTGCAAAGCTCAGTTTGTATATGGAGATGCAATTCTGAGTCTGGGCCCGAACAATTTAGGGCTTCATAGGTAATGACCAGCATTTTGTATTTAGCTTGGAAGCAGATCGGCAGCCAGTGGAGCTGCTGCAACATGGGAGTCATCCTCTCATGGTACAGTGCTCTGGTTAACAATCTGGCCTCTGATCTCTGCACTAACTGCACTTCCAAACTATCTTCAAAGGCAGCCCCACATAGAGAGCATTGCAGTAGTCCAGATGGAAAGTAGCCAGGGCATGGACTACCATGGCCAGATCTGGCGTCTCAAGGTATGGGCGCAGCTGGCGGATTTGATTCCAGGATTCCATAGCATTGGGCCATAACAGTTAAAATACTGTTGAATAGTATTAATTCTTCAGTGTTGATGTGTCCCTAATGGGTGACCTTGGACAAATCACACTCTTGCAGTCTCAGCGGAAGGGAGTAGCAAACCCCCTATGAACTGATCTTGTCAAGAAAAGCTCATGAAAGATTCTCTTTAGGATTGCAATATGTCATATGTTATTTGACAGTAGCAACAAACACACAGATCCTTTTGCTAAATGGCCTAACTGTCCACTGCTGGCCATAGCAACACCTGCACGAGGTGTATGTGTAGTTTTGCTTCTATATTTTTGCAATAGATGTGGTGGTATATAACGATGAAATCACAGCTGATGATCTTAAACTGTTCTTTATTAAACAGTCATTATGCTCATTTATGAAACAGTTTAATGTGTATTCTCTGCTGAGTATCTCTGCCAATGAACACTTAACCTTTTCTGAGAATCTTTCTTAGTATTTTCCTACTGAAATCCTTTTGTGCTCCTTTCTGTGACGTGGAAATGGTGTCCTATCCTGTTCCCTGTACAATGAATTGAGAGGTGGTGTCTGAAGAAACTTAGAATGTCTACCTTTATATTGGCAACAGTTTTTGTCCAAGAAAATATAGACAGATACACATATCTTTGAACATTGGCATCACGATTGTATGGTGAATGTATTGAGATTCATGTTTCCAAATATGCTCTAAACAATTAGGAAAGTAAAAGATTGTAGTCTAAGGTTTTGAATAGATTTAGATGAGTTTATTTGTACTAAAGACATTTTATTCCACTTTTCATCATAAGAACAACTTTCAAAGAAGGTTGGAATTAAATCTCCATTTTTTTATTGATTGTGTTAAACCATTTTGAAGAATGTATGTACAAATACTTTCATAGTTCTCTTGTGGAAATCTATAGTGAAAACAAAATAAAAAAATTCCCCACACATCCCTCTTTATTTATTTTATTTATACTGTACTTTTGTTCAATATAACTAACTATACCCATTGACATATGGATGAATTTAATCATAAGATCAAAACACAAAGGTAGTAATAGTAAATTAAACTAGAATATATTATTTCAAAACTCAAAAGAGATAATAATTTTTGCAAAAAATTCCTGCCTAGTAGTAGTAAGTGGTTACTTTTTTTGAGCCACCCTCCTAATTAATAGTATGGAAAGGATGGGTAGAAAATATTTTCTCCTTCTCCGCCTCCATGGCCCCCACAGCCTCGCAGTGGGAGTACATCAACGGCCTAACTGCCCACTGCCGGCCATAGTAACATCTGCGCGGGGCCATAGCAACACCTCTTTGGCCCTGCTGCCTTACAACTGGGCAGGGCACCTCCATAGCGACACAGCTTCGTGCTGAGAGTACTTCAATGGCTCAACTGCCCACTGCCACCCATAGGAACAACTGCGTGGGGCCATAGCAACACCTCTTTGGCCCTGCTGCCTTGCAACTCCCCGGCAGAGCACCTCCATAGCCACACAGCCTTGTGCTGAGAATACTTCAACGCCCTAACTGCCCACTGTTGACCATAGCAACACCTCTTTGGCCTTAAAACTCCTGGGCAGGGTGCCTCCATGGCCACCGAGTCTCGCAGTGAGAGTACGTTAATGGCCTAACTGTCCACTGCCGGCCATAGCAACACCTGCACGTGGCCATAGCAATACCTCTTTGGCCCTGCTGCCTTACAACTCCTGGGCAGGGCACCTCCATGGCCACACAGCTTCGTGCTGAGAGTACTTCAACAGCCTAAGTGCCCACTGCCGGCCATAGCAACATCTGTGCGGGGCCATAGCCACACCTCTTTGGCCCTGCTGCCTTACAACTCCCGGGCAGGGTGCCTCCATGGCCCCCACAGCTTTGTGCTGAGAGTCCTTCAACGGCCCAATTGCCCACTGCCACCCATGTGAACAGCTGCGTGGAACCATAGCAACACCTTTTTGGCCCTGCTGCCTTACAACTCCTGGGTAGGGCGCCCCCATGGCCCCTACAGCCTTGCGGTGAGAGTACTTAAATGGCCTAGCTGCCCACTGTCGACCATAGCAACACCTGCACAGGGCCATAGCAACACCTCTTTGGCCCTTCTGCCTTACAACTGGGCAGGGCACTTCCATGGCCACATAGCTTTGTGCTGAGAGTTTTTCAACAGCCTAAGCGCCCACTGCCGGCCATAGCAGTTGGCCGCTACATAGCAGTTTTAAGGCCCTGCTGCCTTACAACTCCTGGGCAGGGTGACTCCATGGTCCCTACATCTTCGCAGTGAGAGTACTTCAATGGCCTAACTGCCCACTGCCGGCCATAGCAACACCTCTTTGGCCCTGCTGCCTTACAACTCCTGGGCAGGTCGCCTCCATGGTCACACAGCCTCGCAGTGAGAGTACTTCAACAGCCTAGTTGCCCAGTCATAGCAACACCTATTGAATGATTCTTTGTGTCTTAATTGTATTACATCAAGTCCAGAATGAAGTCCAAGGAAAATAGTGCACAAATCTGAAACAATTACATCTTGTAAGCCGCTCTGAGTCCCCTTCGGGGTGAGAAGGGCGGCATATCAATGTAGTAAAGAAATAACAAATAAATAAACTCCATTAGCTATCCCCAGCTCACTCAAAAAGAACAGTTGGCCTCCTCTAACTGCCATTCTTGACTCCGCTCATTTGCATCTGGCCAGTCAGGCCACTCCTATGCAAATAGCTCCTCCCCCGGCTCTTCTGCTCGATGAGAGCCACAAAATGGCTGTCTAACTTCCTGATTCTACAAAATGGCTGCTCACACACCAACCCTTCAAGGTTGGTCACATACCAATTTTCCCAGGTAACTCAGATCTGTTACAGGGTGATGGGAGTGTTCATCTCAAAATGTGGTTTCCCTTTAGTTAGCTGTAATGATGCTGTGCTGTCAGTCTGCTTTGGTGACTGTTCAGTTATTATTTTTCTACCACGGTCTGCTGTGCATTATGGAGACACTGTCCTTACACATGGTTTAGCCCAAAGCGCACCCTTCTTTCTACATCTGCGAAGAGTTTAACATTGTGCATTAGAATGACATCACATCTTCTTTCAATCTTTGTCTCCTTGCAGTCATCTTCTATTTTTGGAAAGAGAGTCAAAGCTGGTCAGTCCTTTATTGATGTGACTCACAAGGTTCCCTAGCCTTAATGCCACTGTGGCATCAACACATTCTGATATCACACAGAGAATCTAATTGGGAAGAAATGTGATCTGTGTTTCTCTCTGTGTGTTAAATCTGAGTAAGTAATCTGTTACCCATGGAAACCAAGAGCTTTTGCCAGGAGGCTAAGAACACTGTAAAGAATAAAGTCAACAGAGATACTGAGGGGAAATGCACGCAGCGCAGTCAGACAGCAAATTCAGAAATAACTAACATGACCTCTTTTGTACCACTGAAATAGCTTTGTCAGAAAAGCATGTCATGTGCACAGAAATGGCTCACAACAGCCAAGAATTAATAGCATTTCCTTTGGTAATGGATTTAAGCAGTAGCTGTATGACGTTTCTTCAGTTACTTGTCGTAGTTAATTTGGATCTGTATTGAATCCTGAAAATTACCATAGTTTATCCTTCCCATGTTATGTCTTAATATTATCATTTCTTTGCTCTGTTACCCATGGCAACATCCATTAAGACCACACTTTCTTAAGGAAGAGTCTAATTAAGGAATGCCATTGATCCAGCTGTGTAATTTAGGATACTGTTTTAGGGAGTTTGAAGTTCAGTCCTTAATTCTGCCTTGAAGTATTGGTGAAATCAAGGATTTATCCACAGATGTAAGATGAAAATGAGATTTCTCAGTCTCATGCTGCTGCGATGTCAATGCAAGGCTGACATAAATGGTATTTAAGCACTTTTTTAAAAAAAAAAACCTGCCAACTTTTATTTCTATTTTTATACTTATGTATAGCTTGACTTTTGCAGTTTCATAATTGGATCTGCCATATCTTTTTTATTTATCAAGCACAAAAATGAAAAATAGTAGTGTCTTTGTGAAATCTAGACTAAGATTGCAATCCTAAACAGACATATTTCAGGATATGTCTCAGTTGCAGTGAATTAGATGAAGTCTATCTCCTAACACAGTGTTTCTCAACCTGGTGGGTCACGAGGGGGTTTCAGTGGGCTCACAAAAGACCATCAGAAAACACATTATTTCTGATGGTTTTAGGAACCCCTTTCTCCACCTGTCCTACTCTTCCTTTTTGGAAACAGACGGCGAAGCCTCCCACCAAAAGCCCTCCTCTGCTGTGACTGGCTGGTCTCTCAGCTGGCTTCTCAGTCAAGATGAGGATTGTTTCTGAGACTTCAAGCAGTGAGGGGATGGGAGAGCAAGCATGCTTGGCGCATGACATGCATACGCAGGCAGGGGAGAGCATGGCAGCGGGTCCCTTCAAGGCAGGGGGGGGGAACCATCCACACGACGTGGGCCTGAGAGTGACCCAGGAGTATCCTTCATTTTTTGGGTCCACAGTGCTCTCTGGATGTAGGTGAACTACATCTTCTCTAAATCACTGTTAATTCCTTCCAAATGCCTCCAGTATTTTCTGTTGGTCATGGGGGTTCTGTGTGGGAAGTTTGGCCCAATTCTATCATTGGTGGGGTTCAAGGGGCTCTTTGTAGGTGAACTATAAATCCCAGCAACTACAACTCCCAAATGACAAAATCAATCCCCCCCAACCCCACCAGTATTCAAATTTGGGTGTATTGGGTGTTGTTGTTCATTCGTTCAGTCGTCTCCGACTCTTCGTGACCTCATGGACCAGCCCACGCCAGAGCTCCCTGTCGGCCGTCACCACCCCCAGCTCCCTCAAGGTCAGTCCCGTCACTTCAAGGATGCCATCCATCCATCTTGCCCTTGGTCGACCCCTCTTCCTTTTGCCTTCCACTTTCCCCAGCATCATTGTCTTCTCTAGGCTTTCCTGTCTCCTCATGATGTGGCCAAAGTACTTCAACTTTGTCTCTAGTATCTTTCCCTCCAGTGAGCAGTCGGGCTTTATTGGGTAGCTCTGGCGTGGGCTGGTGTATTGGGTAGTTGTGCCAAAATTGGTCCAGTTGGGAGTCACCACAACATGAGGAATTATATTAAGGGGTTGTGGCATTAGGAAGGTTGAGAACCACTGTTCTCTCTCAATTTTTCAAACACTCATTTTGCACATGGATATAAATTTCTCAGGAGGAGGCTTGGAAGATGGATGAATAGTTTCCCAAACAGGTGAAAGACAATCATTTTGGGAATGGTGGAAGCATATGCTGGAACCAGAACTTGGAAAATTTATTTTCTGAGTTATGACACCCAACATTCTCCAGTGGCCATTGGGGGGGGGGGGGGGGATCTGAGTGCTTTAGCTGTAAGACACTTACATTTCTGTGATGTGCAGTCTTTTGTAGCAACATATTATATCCTTTTTCAGGGCCAAAATCGACAAATTTCCTCTTCAAAACTACTCTGTGTCCCAGTTGTCCCTCCACATTTGCAATTTTGACTTCAGTGGATTTCTTTATTCACATTTGATTTAAAGTGTTTTCTCTAGGAATCTCTTGGTCCTAGAGTATGACTCTATAGTCATGTTTTCCAGTCATGCTGGCCGACCATGAGCTTTCTTGAGAGAACACCTCTAGGAATTTCTAGGTTCTCAAATGTCGTTCTATGGCCAGCTTTCAGTGGAAGTCAGCCATAGAGTCATGCTGGAAGACCTAGAAATTCCTAGAAAGGTGTCATCTCAGGTAAGGAAATAGATATTTCTTCACATTTTTTCACTTTCTTGGGGGTCCTGTGCCTCTAACTCCAGGTACTATGAAGGGCTGACCGTAAGCATTTCTTCAACTGATTCTTAATAAAAGTCATCTAAATGTTACATTCCTTTCAGTTATCAAAATTCTGTTAAGATGCTGGATTTTGCTAAATGCCAACATAGGTGTGAGACATTTGTTGTGTTTTGGCAGAGGTGAAGCTATGAGTTTTATCCAAACTGATTATCTTCTTCCAGTTTTAAAGATACATTGGAAAGCAAATAAGAACAGATCGTTTTTGCACTTTATTTCAGGCAGTTAGGAGTAACCACCTGTGTCTACAGATTTCTTTCCATAGTAGTTGAGATTGGAAGTTTCCCTATTTTTCTTTATTTGACTTTCCCTTGTTACACTTTCAACACAAATTGCTAACCACTGAGTATCAACAAATATAGTCCTCCAGATGAGCTATGTTGTTAATACCATGTTGCACCTTAAAATACCATCCTACAAATTTTTAGAAAGGAAACAAGAAGGTGAATAAAGAATTAAAGGAAAGGAAACAAGAATGCTGTGTCTCTGGGATATTTCTAACACAAGCATCAAATAGTTCTAGCATCCTTCCAGATGCCCAGATGGCTAGTATGAGAGAACCGTCACATTCATCCTATCTCATTTTCAGAGAACTTTGCCAAATCTTTTGAATGTGACTTTCTTTTCATATTTTGTATAGAACCTTGTTTTGTATGAAAATTTAGCAAGTCTTGTTCCCACTGGATGGTATGGACAGCATGGTTGGCCTTTATATTCTGTAATATTCTGTTCTTGGCTGTTACAAGGAGTGTGATTTGGCAGTTTTAAAAATGCATAAATGGCTGTATAACATATTAAACCTGGAAATTGTAAATTCTGTTATCTTGCAGTTAAGAATGAAGCATAGAAATTAGCAGACTTCTGATCTTTTAGGGACCACGTTTTGTTTTTGCTGCCTGCTTGAGTTTTGTATCTGTGTCCTGCATGCTCTGTTCCAGTAATGTGAATGACTCTTTTTATACTAGGTAAGTTTATTTCTTCCTACATGTTGCAATTTATACTTTCAATATTCTTTGGTTAGACTGGGGGAAATTACATTTAACTAACTTTTCTATCAATCATGCATTCAATCCTCCAACCCTTTTCTGTTCACCAAAATGTGACACAAGCTTTTCATCTAGTGAATGATATACAGCTAAAGCATGTAATGATATACATAAATCCTTCTTTGAGTGAGCCTTTTATTATTTATTAGATATAACGTGTATCATCAGAAAGGCAAGCTCTGTATGCATGGTTATCCCATACCTTATCATCGTGATAGAAAGATTAGTCTTAAATCTGTTTAAACTGTACTGTAATTTGTTGCCTGTGTGAAAATTTGTCCTTAGCATGCACTGACACCCTTCTATATCCAGAATCATTTCTTTACTCTCATAAAAGATATGATTTATATGGAGTCCTCTGTTTGCTCTTTTAAAAATGTGGGGTTGCTTTTTTTAAACACACACACACACAAAACCAAAATAGATAAGGAAAAGAGCATCCTTATATAATACTGAAATTTAGCAAGCTTCGTTTCCCTATTTTTCTTATATGATTTTGTTTTCCCTTCCATCTGCTCGAACATTTCTCTGTATCTGCGGAAGATGCTATGTCTTTCTCCTCTTGGCCTTGCCTGATAGAGTCATCAGCAGATAGAAGTTGCTTTATGTAGTGATTAAGACAAAACTTTAGGGAACCCAGGTGCTAGATGCTATTACTTTGGTTGCCATTGTTCTCCAGTATGACATTTGCTCTGATTCCAACATACACATGCACCCCAAACATATACATTTGAAACTGATGGACAACTGTGCCTCTTCAGACATTTTTCACTACACTCACCTAATTTTCACCATAGACTTTGCTGGCCAAGGCTGCCAGGATTTTAGGCTAAAACCATCTGAACCAAATTTGCCCAATTCTGTTGTACAGGAATGAGATGTACATTAGGAATTAGGTACTTGAATTTGAAAAAAAAATCTAGCTTCATGCTAGTAACAAAATAGACATTTGTAAAAGTCTTGTGTTTACATGTAGACAAAGATAGTTTGGTTATGTTCTAAAGTGAATTATTTGCAATATCATAATGTTCCACACTATTGGTGATGTAATATGGATGTTGTTTAGCAAACAAAGTTCTTCCATACTGAATCAGATCATTGGGCAGGCAATAAGTTTTCAGGGCTTTCAGTCATAATTCTTTCCTAGTCTTCTCTCTTTGTTTCCAGACTAAGTACTTACCTACTACTGCAATGCTGACTACTGCAAAGCTCTCTAATGTGGGGTTGCCTTTGCAGACTGCCCGGAAGCTTCAATTGGTCCAACGGATGGCAGCCAGGTTGCTAACTGGAGCAGCTCTCAGGGAGCATACAACTCCCCTGTTGCACCAGCTCCACTGGTTGCCAGTCTGCTACCGGGCACAATTCAAAGTGCTGGCTTTAGCCTATAAAGCCCTAAATGGTTCTGGCCCAACTTACCTGTCCAAACGAATTTCCCGTTATGAACCTTCGAGAACTTTTAAGATTGTCTGGAGAGTCCCTGCTCTCAGTCCCGCTATCATCACAAGCACGGCTGGCAGGGATGAGAGACAGGGCCTTCTCAGTGGTGGCCCCTCAGCTATGGAATGCCCTTCCTAGGGAGATCAGATCAGCTTCTTCGTTCCTAGCATTTCGGAAAAATCTTAAGACATGGCTATTTGAGCAGGCATTTACGAATACTGAGTAATGGACATAAGAACAGAACAACTACGTGACGGGACTGGACATTGTTTTAATGAGTATTTATCGAATTATGTTTTATTACAGTGTTATGATTTTATTGATGTTGACATTTTATATTGTAATTGTGTTCTTGGTGGTATTGAATTTTGCCTTGTAAACCGCCTCAAGTCGCCGGAAGGCTGAGGGGCGGTATACAAATATACTAAATACATAAATAAATAAATACGTAATACCCATCCTGCTTAGCATCTAAATCAGACAAGATGAGGGACTGGATGCCTCAATTTCTTTCCCAGTTTTCCCCCTGTCCCCTCTTGAAGGTCATGTACAGTGGAACCTCATCTTACAAGTATCCCAAGTTGTGAGCTTTTTGAGTTATAAGCCATTGCTTTGACATACAAGTTTTTTTAAAATTAAGAGCTTGGTCACAGGACAAATTAAACTCTTATGTTAAGGTTTCACTGTATTTAAGGTCATATTAAAGCTTGGGTCCCATCTCCAAGATATGTCATTCTGTCTTTGTGGACAATCCAAAATAGGGAAATATGGCACACTTTGTGTCCTAACCTATACAGGAATACTGTCAAGGTCAGACGCCAGCCAATTAAAGGAGTACAAGGAACACAATATACCCAAATTAATCCATACTACCTACCTTTGGAGAAGGGTTGGGGAACATTTATGAACTACAACCCATATTACTATTCTTGCTTGGGCTGATGGACATTATAGTCAAACAATGTCTGGAGGGAAACACATTTTCAAACCTTGTTCAAGGAGCTACCTTTTGACTAATATTGATGACACACTACTGGCCTTATTAAGAGGTGTTAACAATATTTGTTCTTGATGATAGGTTCATCCTGTATTAGTATATGCCTTGTTGCCTTTGGATTGTATATTCATCTTCAAACAATTTAAGATAAAAGAGATCTAGTGAGGATACTTTTAGCATGAGAGCTACATTCTAACCCCCATGGGTAACAAGTTGCTTTCTTGGCATCAAATCTGAGCAGACCGATTCCTGAATTCTGTTACATATTTCTTGTTTGAGAATCTGCTAAGACCTATATGCAAATGCTGAAGAATGTTGGCTTGAGAAGTGAAATTATGTGGAGAGATGGATAAAAGAAGCACTCCAGTGATATAAATTTTAAGGGCTGCTTCAAATAACAAAGTATTCATGGATTGAACTGAATGTTTACATCCAAAGCAGCTCTTTCCATGAAATGGCTTGTGTACTTGAAAAGCCTGCAAAGGGTTTCATGGGAGGTTTGTGCCACAGCTTACAAAACATCTGTTGCTAGCATGAAAAAGAACAAGACATTAAAGGCATACCCAATCCCTCCCTTCCTCTAAATTGCTGAGATTTTTAAAAATGGGCATTACTGTTGGCTTTTGGCCATGGCATCTTCAGCTGCAGGGCATGAATTACACTGGGGAATAGAGTGAATTCAAGAATGGATAAGGTGGCATTCTGCCCAGCTGAAATCCAGTCTAGCTGGAAATGAGAGCCACAAATGAAATGCTGGACAACCAGTAAACATGCCACACTGATTTTTATAACATAATTGCGTGCTTTATTGATATACACAGTAAAGCAGTATATAATACAATAAGTAAGGCATATATTTGGTGAAATTTGATATGTTGTGAAAAATGCAGTAAAACTGAAGTTTATAAAAATAATTAGTACGTGTTACAGTGTCGATGTTAGAACACAGTAGATTATGATATCCAAGTAATAAAACCAGTACTGGATAATGGTGGTATAACATGCCAGATGACAGTTAGTCAGTTACACTGATAATGTTTTACAGTTTAGTAATTTATGGATATAAGGAACATGAAATATTTCCCCTCAAAATGCTTAAAAAGCAGCAGTAAAGCTTTTAAACTCTTTTAAATGTTTTTGAGAGATTCACTTCAAAACTAATGTGTATGAACCAAAACATAAATGAAAACCCTGATGAAAACAACCGTGCACTCTATTAATCTTCTAATCTTTAAAGAGAAGTTTCAACTTAAAAGCATAAAAGAAAGCAAGACACTCCATATAAATATCACTCTGCAGTTTCCAATAGAAAGGCTATGAGAATATGCAGAATAACCATAGGTAAATAATAAAAGGAACAGTCCATCCCAGTATGGAACAAGTATCTGTAAGAACTATGCACAATTGGCATTGGACACAACAGAGTTCTACTATCCTTCACTTCATTTTGAATTTATTTGGAAGTCAACAGGCAAAATTGATGTCTCAGGGAGTCAACACATTTGCGTTCCTATTCAGAATGAAAGACTGGGAAAGGGACAGGATAGTAACAGAACTCTTTGAATCACATGCCAATATCTCAGTTTGTGGGCACTATGTCCACACTAGGATGACTGTGCCTCCACCTTTGAAAACAATTACTAAAAGATTTGTTTGGGATTTCTTTTGTCAGTTGTTACATTACAATGTTACTTTAATTGAAGTATTACAAATGAGAAGACTTGTTTACACAATGGACAAGTGGTGAAGATGTAATACCGTCTGTACAGAACTGTCAGGAACACCACAAAACCAAAGTGAGGTAGAAATAACATGACTACCCATGTTTAATGTTAACTAGCATTAAAAATAAAATAATATGTTTTTCTCCCAAGTTTTAATTACACTTCGTACAAGAAGAGGTAACTGATTTTACTCTTGCGAAATGTTAATGTGGATTAGATGGTGAGATTTTATTTTGAGACAATGGAATTAAAGGCTGGTGGGAAGGAAATGAAATGAAGTGGTAAAGCTTTTGTTAACAGCACCTCAACATTTTAGAGTAGTAAACCTGAGGAGCTGTTATGTAATGTCTATTTTCTGTTATCCCTCTCCTGAGTCATTGTTAATTGTGCGGTATTCTTGTAGAAAGAACAAAGGAGGAGCAAGATAGCTGGCTGATGTCTCATGAAGTAGTGGGGCTACTTTCAGCTGACCATGGATTGGAAGATGGTAAATTGCTCCACACCATTTCCTGTTTAATTGAACTGCTGTGGTTTCTTGGAACTTGCTGGAAGGCAAGTTTGCAGTGACTGTTTTGTTATTAATAGATTAGGCAATTTTCAATGCTCAATAACACTTCTACTATAAAAATAGAGGTTGAATAATAATCTGAGAAATATAACTTTAAGAATGGAAGCAGATCACAGATCACATTACCTGTAGTCAAGTCCTCCTCCCTTCATAGGTGAAGGGTTTACCACAGAAGGTGTCAACAGAGCATGAATGCAAATCAAACTTCTACTTTGAAGTGTTAAGGTGCTGGCCAGTGGTAAGGACAGGATACCAGATGGTAAAGTCCAAAGGTACAATCCGGTAAGGCAATTCCTATTCTGCGTTTACCAACCACATTCTAGTTCATAGGAATGGAGGAAACAGCACAAGTATAGAATATTGGTTCAATTTGTTGTTTTTATTATTGAAAGCTCTGAAGATAGTATTTATCATGTAATGTGCTCTTTCATATTATTGCCAACTAGCTGGATAATTTCAATACAACTTGATTTTATTTGGAAGGAGGTGGAACAATACCTCAACTGGAAGGTTTAGGATACTACTATTTTTTAAGCCAGTGCTAGTCAGTCACAAACAGTGAGAAATGTATGTTGATTATTTTGGTGTTGCTGAAATTCTCTCTTTGATTTGTAAGGAAAAGAACACAGAACATGAATATCTGTCTCAAACAATTACAGAGCTGAAGTGATACTAAACGAATGCACTGCCTCTTTTTTGTTAGTTTTTTTATAGGGATTTATATAAACATTTTTTATAAAGCACACTTTGTTTACAATCTTTCTTTATAACGGTTATAAATTTTTTTAGACAACCCAAAATGCGTTCCATATAAAGAATGGCAAGTTATTTAGCTATCAAGATTTTACATGTAGTTTTCTTATAATTTTTTGTACAATTGCATAGACGTGTAAAACCTGCCATTGTTAACAAAACAATAACAGACTTAAGAAACTACTGAAATCTACAGTATAGTACCACTACCCTTCACAAAAATAGAGATTTGTTTTCATGTAAACTCTTACAGTCTAATCCTTTGTCATATGAATATTATAAAAACCATGCGGGTACGCCTGAAGTTGTAAAACACATCTCACTATTCTAACACCTTGTTGTCAGTCATCACTGTCACTAAGGTTTCCATTGCTCGGCCCAAGTCATCTGCCATGTGGAAAAGGCTGCCTACATTGTGGCCTAAAAAAGAAAAGAAAAATACATTTACAGATGAAGCTGTACTGTAAGAAGTTTTGAAGACTGACCTGTGTGTAGTACACAAATAAATAAATACCAATCAGCAAGTTAGGTAGCTCAATGTAAAGCAGTGCATGCTCCCATGCAAGGGGAATCATTTGGGTTCTTCGGTAATGCACAGCCACTAGCACAGCTGCATAAAACCTGCAGATAATGTTTTTGACTGTTACAATGCTGAGCTTTTAAAATGGCAGTCCCAGCAAATCAGTTCAAAAGATATGTGCATGACACCCCAGGCAGAAACTCCAAAAATAAAGATGTGCATTAAAAATTTTACTACACCAATGTTTGCAAAATAAATTGAAGTGAATAACATATAACCTGATCAATCATAATCATCCCAAACAGCTTGACTGGGGAAACTGCCAAAGTGCTAACTGACATTAATGAGAGCAAGGTCTTGGATGATACCTCCATTGGCAACCATATTGCCAAGTTAAATCAACTTGTATAAATGCACTGAATTTTTAAAAAGAGTACTTAAAGAAAATTGATGATAAAGAGGGAAGCTAGAAGTATGATTCATTTGTTAAGAAGTCACATTTAATTAAATGTTTTCACTTATATAATTTTACCCGCTTATGATATAGTTGGATCTTGATACAGATATACAATATTTATATAGACAGAATGCACAGAATTGGGGATGTAGAGCAAGAAGATAAAGCTGTTGGATATGTTTCAACTCCTTTGGAGGAAACTGATTTTTTTTACTAATTTTAGTAAGCTTCCAGTCCTGGATTTGTAACCAAAACTGTCTTGATCACTCTGTGGATGATATCCTCAATTGGGAGAGGAAGGGAGTGAATGCAATTCTGTTGGTTGTTCTGGATAAGCACCAAGTGTTAGTTCAAGTAAAACAGAGACACTTAGAATCATCCCTTAAATACAACCTGGTGAGAACAGATAGCCTTGCAACAACTATTCAGCTTTTGATTACCTTTTATTTGGATCATGCATGTACCATTTCACACATATATGGTGCATAATATGCAGGGTTGCCTTTAAAAATAGTTCAGAAGTGTTAGCTTATCCAAAATAGTGATTAGATAGCTCAGTGGGTTTGGGCGATGTAATCTTCCCATTTTCTGGTTATCAGTGCATTTCCAGACCCAATTAAAGGTGAGTCTGGAAATTAAAGGTTTGCCTGGAGCCAGGCTACCCGAGAGAGCTTCTTGTACCACATCTAGATTGTGAAGTCTTCATTGGAGGTTCCTCTGCTAAATGAGGTTAAGCTGGATGGCTATAAGCAGTAGGGCCTGTCCAGGTCAAATTTGTGTTCATTATGCATTTCTTTTAGCCTTTAGTTTCAAACGATGCTAGTCTCACTACATAAATTAAAGTTTATTAAGTCAGATTGTTGTTGCTATTTTTGCCTTATGGCAACCCAACACCAAAACCACTACGCCATGCTGGTTTTCCTACCACTCCAACTCAAACCTCTGGTCATTTCCGAGGCTGGATTCTATTCTGAGTGCACAATGACCACATTCATAAAATTCACCTGGCGCATGGCCATTTTTGTTGATGGACAGTGGATGATAAGTTGGGTGTCTCCTGATGTAGCGCAGGACTGTCCTCTGCAGAGACCTCTGAAGGACACTTGGAGGTCTTTGCAGATGCCATCACAACAGGCAATTACAGCAAAATAGCCATGTAGAGGAGGGGCTGTTCTAATTACAAGGTGAATTGGGAGAGGGGGGCAGTGAGTATCAGGAGATGTATCTATGGAGATGTAGTTATGTGATATAAGTATGTTTCCCACTGCTAATGTATTCTGTTATCTGAGCTTTTTGCAATCCCTGCAGAGAATACATGGTATTGAGTAGCTTAAAGAGAAAACAACGCTTATTATGCAAGTTTGCATGTCATGGGACTGAAACAAAGTAGTTATTTGCACTGGTTTCTCAATATAGTGTTAAAAAACAATATAAAATAAAGGCCAGGGTCTGTGCTGGCAGAATCTTGAGGAGGCAGACAGTTGAACAAAGCAGAAAGAGAACAAAGAACTCTTTATGTGAAATAGCTCCTTGGTAATTAGTGAAAAGTAAGAATTCAATTCATAGAATCATAGAACTGGAAGAGTCCACATAGGCCATCTAGTCCAAACCCCTGTTGTGGAGGAAAAATGCAATCTAGTCCAACACCGATCTAGTCCAACCCCCTATAGCTATAACTTTTTTAAAAATGCCTGCATCTTTTAATGATATAAAACTCCACTCTCTCTCTCTATATATATATATATATAAAAATCACACTATTGAAATGCCAGTTATTTCTGGACAAGCACAAAACATATTGCTATCAGCCCTCATATTGATTCTATGCATTTATCAGACACCATTTCAGTTAACTCTTAAATCCCATTTTCCATGTTTTTTGTTGCAATACAGTGTTGTCCATTATAAAATGATTGTCAAAAATATACAGGAATAAATTGCAGTTTTGGAACATATAAAAGAGTTTTGTTGTATTCTCAATGACAGATATTTCTTCATTATCTTTCATTGTTATCACTGACAGACTACAATTAGAAATACACTAACTCTTTTAAAACTCTAGAATGTTTCACTGCATGTTATTGTGATTTCTAAAATATAAAAAAATCAAGCAAAGAAACAACAAACGGTTGTAAGAAAATAGCACTACAAAATATTTCATCAAAATAAAGATGTTCTTCAAACACTTAATGGATCAAAAATAAATTATACATATTTCACTTGAAATTAATATACTTCTGTACACATGACCACCAAATTATCTGTGCTAGCAACTACACACAGGAAAGAAAAAAGTTTTTTGCTTCGGTTGCTACAGACAAAAAATTGATTTTTGAGGAAAATCATGAGATGTCTATTTCACACAGTCTGTTTTTAGCTCAGCTATTCAGTATGGTTTAATATTTTCTCATTTGCACTGACATGACAGCTCCATTCTAAATATGGTCAATTCATCCATGTAAAGGTACCAAATGCCTGCTGACTGACAACTTGGAACTGCAACCTACTTTTGTAATTTCGGTGTCCTATGCCAAAATGTACACTACTTATTTTAAGAGGCTCCTATCTTTCAAAAGTACTAGGCAAAGGATGATGATATCAACATCCAAAGACCTTCAAATAATTTTAAGAAAATGTCTTTGTGGAATGCTGTATTGATTTAAATTTTAAATTGTTTTAAACTGCTGACTTGAAGATTGGCAGTTCGAATCCCCAGGACAGGGTGAACTCCTCCTGTTAGCCCTAGCTCCTGCCAACCTAGCAGTTTGAAAACATGCAAATGTGAGTAGATCAATAGATACCGCTTTGGCAGGAAAAGGGAAAAAGACGCTCCAAGCAGTCATGCCAGCCACATGACCAGGAGTTGTCTACAGATGCAGGCTTCTTGGCTCAGAAATGGAGAAAGGACACCACCCCCAGAGACGGAGATGAGCACTGCCTCCAAGCTGGAAATAAGAGAAGTCTTTGCCTTTGTTTGTGTATTTGTATCTCATCGTATGTTATTTGTAACAAAACATTGAATGGTTGTGTGTGTGTGTGTATATACTGTAATCTGCTCTGAGTCCCCTTGGGGAGAACGGTGGAATATAAGTTGTTGTAAGCTGCCTTGAGTCCCAGTTTTTGGAGGAAAGTGGCATACACATTTAAGAATCACCACCTATCATTGCTCGTTCCAAAACACACAATTTCCTCTTTGGATTCTGATGATTTACACAAGCTGAAGTCTTCATTTCATGTGTCTTCACAAACCTCTGTAAAATAATTACATTTTCAACTTTATAGCGGAAGGACTGAAAAGGAGAGAAGTTGCCCAAGGCCATAGAGCAGAATGCAGAGCTGAGCTAGATTTAAACCTGTTTTTCCTTTCTTTCCCGTATTCTATTGAGAACACCACAATACTTTTCATATAAAGCAGCATAGCAGAGCCTGTGGGAGTGTTAGTGACATTCTGGCTGGCGCAAAAGAGAATTCACAAGCGCAAGGAATATATTTATACCTCTCAACTATTCATATGTATCTAACAGGCATCTGAAATACCTGTTACATATATATGGATAAGGTCTCATGGCATAGGCTAATGACAATGTATGTCTTCATATCTTATTTATGAACCAGAAGGATGATTTAATAGGAGCATATTCATCTTATTTTCCCATTACTCTCCACAGAAAGATGTTTGGTTCACAAAGGGAAATTAAGTGCATTTTCCCATTTCTTGGGTTTTCAAGTCTGTTAAAGTTGAGAGGTATTACACATTACAGCACACATGTAAAATGTACTTAGAAACAGGCATGCTGTGCCACAAATGCCAGGCAAAAAAAGAGGGAGGCGGCGGCAAACATGAAGCTCTTGCGGTGGGCATCAGACTCACTAACCTCTCTCACTGGCTTTCCAGGAGCATTTCTTCCTTTAGTTACAGAAATATTAAAAGGAGAGGGGAGGAAGAAAAAAACACAAATACAAAAGTGCTTCAGTTTTCATTTTGGAACTGCATTCAAGACAAGTCATTTGATAAGTACTGTAAAACTGCAATACATTGAGATGCATAGAATGTTGCTTGAAGCTTCATCCTGCTGAGAACAGTCATAAAAACCCCCTCGCCTTCTGGTTTTAGATTGAAATGTAGAGCGGCACATTAATACATTTACTCAAACATTTTTCTTCAAAGACAGTAATACATTCTCTGAACAGTATGTCTACATATAGTAGCAATGTAAAAAGTTGAATTATCCATCACACTGAAGTCCTCTGACAGTAAAGACATACTTTAGTCTCACTGCATTCATATTGAAACAACTATTTATTTTAGGGGGACATAAGTTAGTCATTACGAGTTTGGCTGCTAACAGCAGAGAAAGAAATGGCAATCTTGGCAGGAATTGCTACAGTGTCTACTGTCCCATGACAGTATCTCAGTGGGCAGGAAAGTGAGGCTTAAACTGCCCCCTATTTGTATAAGGAAATATGGGAAGGTAGGGAGAGCTGGCATGAATTCAAATACCCAACATGCACCCCTAAGACTGCAAAACTAAGATATTTGCAGTACCAATCAAGCAGGAAAGTCCCTAATTAATCAATGTTACATTATCCTTAGTACATTGACTGTTTTACTTTATCTAATCACATTTTCAGTTATTGGCCTCCTAACAGTGATTAACACTGGAATTAACTATCTTAAAAAAATATTATGTTGGCAGATCTGACCTTGCACCATATTCTAGTTCTTTTCATGAAATTCCAGAAAAATCAAAGGGAACTAAGGATGTAAAGCAGTCCAAATGACCGCTTTTATCATGTATTTTAATCTATACATTACCATGCCTATTAGCACCAGGAGTCATCCAGGTCTGCTAATCCTTTGGTATGTCATTTATGGGAAGGGCTGCCTGAGTTATACAGGGTGGGCCAAAAGTCACGAAGGGCTCCTATATATACTGTATATGAGGCTATGGTATTGGATGCTAGTTATGAGATTTGAATTTTCACACATAATGTGATTTTAGTTCCCATATATACGGAGACGGGCCAGTGGGTTAAACTGCTGAGCTGCTGAACTTGCTGACTGAAAGGTCAGCAGTTAGAATCCAGGAAGTGGGGTGAGCTGTTAGGCCCAGCTTGTGCCAACCTAGCAGTTCAAAACATGCAAATGTGAGTAGACGAATAGGTACTGCTTCTGAGGAAAGGTAACGGTGCTCCATGCAGCCATGCTGGCCACATGGTCTTGGAGGTGTCTATGGACAATGCCGGCTCTTCAGTTTAGAAATGGAGATGAGCACCAACTCCCAGAGTCAGACACGAATAGACTTAATGTTGGGGAAACTTTTACCTTTATATATACACGATATACAATGCTATTGTAAATTAAAAACAAATAATGAAAGAGTTATTAAATACTGAAATCCCTTTGTGATTTTTAGCCTACCCTGTCTATAGTTAACTCTGGATTCAATGCATTGATTCTAAATAAGTAAATAATAATGAATCTGATGAGGCAGCATTTTAATGGAACAACCACTTCACTGGGACAGACTGGGTAAGTTAACAAAGTATAACCAAATGGTTATACTTTGTTAATGGCTATTATACAATGGCTATGGTTCAATCATTGTATCACTACTCAGATGTTAATCAAGTTCAGATTGTCCACTGAGTTCTCTGTTGGAAATACTGTTCTTAAGTCATCATTGTTTGTTGTTGTGTGCTTTGTGTCATTCATGATTTATTGTGGCTGGAAAACAAACCTACCAGGGAATTTTCTTGGCAAGATTTGTTCAAAGGGGGTTTACCATTTCCTCCCTCTAAGCCTAAGAGTGTGTGACTTGTCCAAGGTCCCCCATGGCTGAGTGGGGTTCGAATTCTGGTCTCCAGAGTCACAGTTCAGTACCCAAAGTACTGCACCATTTCGGTACTGTTCTAGAGATACCCATCTAAAAATTCTAAAACCATGAAGATGGTATTCTCACCATATGGAAAAATCTGAAAACAAGGCACTGCGTGTACATATTTTAGCATAAGACTTTTTAGTAGTAGACTATAAAATGTAAATTAAATTGTATCTAAATGATAATACCCAAACATGAACAAGTACAATTTCATTTTGGATATATATAAATCTTAGTGGTAGACTTGGCAAATTGCTTTGATGATGTATTTATGGGCAAACTGCTCCATGTCATATTATCTTGTAGAGTTTAATAAACCACTAAAGTGGTATTTAATACTACATTTCCAACAAATGTCAGACCTATGGCATTGACATCTGTTTGGTGTTTGCTCAACAGCTGGGACAAGCAGCTGCAGCCACCATGAATTTGCTCTGAGCAACATGCCAAAGGAGATGTGGCTAGAAACTGTATAGCCTATTAGAAAAGGGAAATTCTTTAAGTTATCTTTAGATGCACAGCAGAAATTTCCACTGATAAAAGCCAAACTGTTTTCAGCAACCATCTTTAGTGTCCTATAATGTTTAAAAATCACAAAAAAGTACTGAAACATTAAAATGAGATAAACAATACGAACCCAGCAGCTGTTTTCCTTCTTAAAGATCTACTTACTTAAGTCAGAGGCATATGAAAATTTCCTTCATGATGTATTACTTGTTTTCAAGGACAATGTCAAAATATGCATGAACATAGAACATAAATCCCCATGCCTTCTATTTGTAACTAATGTGCTTCAGTTAATCATTAATGTATCCTTCTCCTGAGGTTGTACCTATCACCATATTTTTTTGAAGTGGAATAGCAAACACAAAAACATTTCACACCAGGAACTCTTCTTCTTACTTACCATGCCATAGTACATTCTCTCACTGGTCCATTTCTACCATATGAGTGTTTATTAAGTTTTAATTGAATTGTTATCAGCTGCAATATTTGCATTTTGTTTCCATTTTCCTCTTGATGCCTTCCGCCTACTCTACTGCAGTGTATTTTGCCCGTGCTTCAGGCATCTGATGAAGTGTACTGTAGTTGTGCCAGCATGAAATGGTCCTTAATGTGCTACAGGGACTAGTTGTTCTTCTGGCAGAATGACAGAAATGCATCTACCAATACAATATCAATGATAATAGGGTATGATGTTCTTTTTCAATATATATGTAATATGTTGTCTGTAGCACCAGATCAGCATAAATAAATAGGATTTAAGGTTTGTACTGTTCTTGAAAGCACTTTGTATGCATTTTCTAGTTGTTATTCATATCGTTCAAACTAATTGAAAGATTATAACTGTATTATGTATGGGAAGGAACTGATGTGCAAGGAAAAACATCTTACTAAAGGCAATGTTGTCAAAATTGTTGTCAAAGGGAGTTGTCAAAATTGTTATTGCCCAGTTTGGAGTTTAATACATTTGCCACTGCATTATACCAACCACGAATACATGAAAACCATTTATGAGTTGCCATTCAGTTTTCTGAACTCTTATGTTTCTATAAGTAAATGATAACACATAGGATATTTTTATTCTTTCTCACAAACTATTTTCTTTTATGGATACTACACCATACTATTATGAAGAACCAATTCTTCTTCATGTTGAATAGATCCATTTATTCAACATAAAAATAATGATAATGATAAGTCCAGTTTGTTACAGTATCACAGATATTGTTATTTCTGTGTGCCTTTAATTTCTGATTTATGACAATTCTACCATAAAATGTTTTCCCTGGCAAGATTTGCTTTGGGGGGGGGGGGGGGGTAATGCTTTCCTCTGAGGTTGAGTGAGTGTGACTTGTCCAAGGTCACCCACTAGATCTCCAAGGCTGAGTAGAGATTAGAACCCTGGTATCCAGAGTTGTCCTCAACCCACTACCCTATTCTATTCGATCACAGAAATAGCCATAATCTAATTCTGAAATAATGATTTCTGCAATAGACTCAATACTGTATAATGTCTTACAAAATGCTACACTTGCCCATTTATAATGTGAATGTTATTCATGAACAAAGCAATGTACCATCTGCCAGGATGCACTATCCAGAACAGAAGCAAGAAGGGATGAGTCGCTCTCCACTCCCCAAAACACATACTTACACTCTTTCCACTACCTCCTCTAGAAATTGTTCGTACTACTTTCAGGGTTTCCACTTTATTTATTTATATTTATTTAAAGTATATATTTTGTTTCTGAACTCTGTTTAAGGTGCTGATTTTGAATAATTCCCTGTGAAGATGGTTGAAATCATTAGCTTATATGGACTAAATGGAACCAGCTAGTCATGGCTCTTGGAGGAAAGCCTGAAGGGGAACAATAATCAGTGGAAAGACCTGACTGTTTAATTGTCAAATAGGACGAGTTCGCAATAGCTCAAAAGTTGTTTAACAGCTCTTATAAAAAAAGATCAAATGGAAACAGACTTAGCTGGAAGCTGAGAGTGTAGTAATACTTTGAACAAAAGGTTTCAGGGAAAAGTTGTTTCCAAGTTGTTATCTTAAAATTAATATACATGCACAGACGTTTAACTTGTTAATTAATGAACCTTTTGTTATTTTACATCTCTCTCTGGAAGCTTTTATTTAAAGGATTAAATGAGAAATCTGTCATACCATTAATAACTTGAACCCAACATAAATCACATTCAGATGTCCAAGGTTAAAGTCACCTTATTGCTCAAATTAGTAACCCCAAGAGCGAGTTAAATTTGCAAGGCAAGATGAGCAACAGACGTTCAAGGGTAGTTGAGTGAGCTACCCATGGACGGGATATGTTATACAATAATGTTTTCCTTATCACTTCATGGGAAATTAATAATGGCCAAGGTAGCTAGCATATACTCTCATCCATCACTTTCTAAAGTCAGATCAGCTTCTGAAATTCTGAAAGTGCATTATTTATGGCAGTGCCTATGACAAAGGTGTGCACACGCACATGTTTTATTCATATGTGTGTGTGTGTTTTCAGAACAACACCATGTTACAACTAAACCAAATCCTTTATTTTTTGCTTTGTTATCTAGAGGCAGAAAATAGGAAAGAATAAGACCATTTTTACCAGTCCTTTTTGGTGATTAAATAATGTAAAACTGATCATAAGATCATAAGATCAGCAGGGTAAAAAAAAAATCATCTTAAAATGAACTGTACATTACTGTTGTTGTGATTCACTGTTTCAATATGACTTGTGAATCGGTAGCTCTGCTCAGGCCCTGCAACTCAAGGCTTGGTTGAGTCTATCATCTGGAATGTGGCCTTCCCCTTGTCTTGCTGCCTTCTATCTGAATAAGCATACTGTCCTTTTCTAGTATCATCTTACAATATCTTCAAAGCACAAAGGTCTTAGTTTAGTCATCATGGCTTCTAGATAAAGTTCAAGCTTGTCTTTTTAGCAGTGCATTGAATTCTAACTGTAACAACAACAACAACAACAACAACACCTTATTTCTAACCCTCCCTCTCTCCCTGAAGGGACTCAGGGCGGCTTCCAAAGACAAAAATGGCAAACATTCAATGCCATATACAATGACAAATAGAAATAAAACAGAAACAAACACATAGTTAAAACAACAGTTAAAAATAAGCCAGTAAAACAACCTAAGCTTATAGGCTGATAAAATTTCTATAAAATATAAAAGGATACTAATATAAAATGTGGCTTTCCAATAAGTTAAGGTCATATAGTCTCTGTCAGTATCGGGTTGTTGTAGGTTTTTTCGGGCTATATGCCCATGTTCTCCTGACGTTTTGCCTGCATCTATGGCAAGCATCCTCAGAGGTAGTGAGGTGAGGTGAGTATTGTCAGACAAGATAACGCTATAAAAGCTAATCATCTGCTAAGAGACTCGGGGGGGGGGGGGAGGATCGCTAACCCACTGTCTCTTAGGGACTACATTGGTATGCTTCAAAAACCATGTGAAAAGGCATAATGGCGGCTGGGTAAGTTATTTTCTATTTCAAGCCTTGGGGCGGGGGGGGGGGGGGCGGTTGGGTGTCTCGGTGCCCTCCTGGAATGTACCAGGATGCCATCTAGACATCCCTGGGTGAAATTTGTGATTTAGGGGGTGGTGTGTGGACTTAAACCCACTTTGGCACATGTTTAAATGCTGTTTGGAAGCAGCCTTAGAGAAAATGGCAAGAACTAATCTTTGGCTTTATTTTCTGGGAGTGTAACAGTCTAAATGACAACTCTTTATAATTCATTATACCACTATTGTTTTGAGGAGTTCACCTTTTTGAAACTTAGGATTCTTAATTTACTCCATTGATTCTGTTTTAGCATTCTTAAAAAAGAAATATGAAGGTCAAGTGCTAGTTAAAATGGGCTTCAATGTCAAAAGGCAGCAAGGGCAGATAAAATTAGCTATGCACTCTTTGATTCTAAGCATATTGTATATTTACAGAATGGTTGTGTTGGAGTAATGTCTAGCACCAGGTTTAAAATTATTCCACACAGGCAGTGATCAAGAGAGCAATCATAATTTCTTTGCTCATGTCTTGTGGTACTATACTGCTGAGAAGGGTAGATATTCAGACTTGAGAGTTTTCTTTTAAAAATAAACAAAACTAGATTCCTGAGATCCATCAACTGGAGCAGAGTGTTCGCATAGTGATTTAAAGGGGCAGAAGTTCACTCAGAATTAGGTAAGGATTTAGAATATTTCTGCTCAGAAATATTCTATTCCTGGCATATGTTTAACCCAGGAATTTATTTTCATTACAAGACAGAGTAAATCTCTTAGATTTTTTCTACGAAAATTTACAGTTGTTGTTTTCCAACCTCTCTGTTTTAGAAGAGTGGTTTAGTTGTTGCTGTTGTTAAACAGCTGGAGGTCAGATACCCTTGCTGATCTACTGCAAGTCATCTAGAGACCTGTCTTTTGCTCACTCTTGCCATTATGCATTAGCCAGATTCAACAATAACCTTTTCCAGAAAAAAATATTAAAATACCACGTATACCTTGCTTTCATGAAGAAATGTTACAAAGAGAAATGTTAAAGAGGTTTCAGTGTCCGAATTCAGTCAACTCCAATTAAATGAAAAAGTGTATTAACATGATTGGTTGCAATGTCTCAGGATTATGTCCTCTTTTTTAGTTCCAGAACTCACTCTCTCTACACACACACACACACACACACACACACACACACACTAGCCATCCCCTGCCACGTGTTGCTGTGGCCCAGTCTGACGATCTGGAAAATAAAGTAATGGTTTCTAATATATGCAATTCCTTTATGCTTGTGGGTAAACAGTATTCCTTGTTTCTTTGTCAGTGTTGATGTGGAGATTGTCTGGTTTGCCCGCTCTGGAACATGCGACATATAATTGTCCTTTTTTAGGGGTTCCTTTCAATTCTATGATACTATATCTGTGTTTGTGTGAATCATATCTGTCTATCTCTATCTATCTATCTATGGCTGGATGGCTCTTTGTCAGGGGGACTTTGATTACGTTTTCTTGCCCTGATGAAGGGAGTTGGATTGGATGGCCTTAAGTATTTTCTGTTGGTCATGGGGGTTCAGTGTGGGAAGTTTGCCCCAATTCTGTCGTTCATGGAGTTCAGAATGCTCTTTGATTGTAGGTGAACTGTGAATCCCAGTGACTACAACTCCCAAATGACAAAGTCTATTTCCCCCCAAACTCCATCTGTGTTCATATTTGGGCATATTGAGTGCTTGTGCCAAGTTTGGTCCAGATCCATCATTGTTTGAGTCCATAGTGGTCTCTGGATGTAGGTGAACTACAACTCCCAAACTCAAGGTCAATGCCCACCAAACCCTTCTAGTGTTGTCTGTTGGTCATGGGAGTCCTGTGTGCCAAGTTTGGTTCAATTCCATCGTTGATGGAATTCAGAATGCTCTTTGACTGTAGGTGAACTATAAATCCCAGCAACTACAACTCCCAAAAATGACAAAATCATAATTTTTTGAGTGATGGTCACTCTTTGTGTTGTGAGATGTTTCGTTGCCAAATTTGGTGTGATTTCATTCATTAGTTCTTTTGTTTTTAAGGTACTCATTATGCACAGAGCATACATACATGTATGTGTGTGTGAGTGTTTGCTACTGCAAATATCTGACGTTGCCCGGATTTACATTTTCTTTGTGGCTTTCTTTTCTTGTTTTGGAACAAGACCACCATTGTGTGCTGTTCTCATTCACTTGATATGAAGGAGACCTCTCACAAGCAACAGAAAATCCATATGCAGGTTAGATCTTATATACATCTAATAGTATGTGTGATCCAATGTACATATCTATTATACTTAGAATCATAGAATTGGATTTTGTAAGCCGCCTTGGATCCCCTGCGGGGTGAGAAAGGCGGTGTATAAATGAAGAAAATAAATAATAAATAATGAATAAGAGACTACAAGGACCATCCAGTCCAACCCCTTGCCATGCAGGAAACACAATAAAAGCACCCCCAACAGATGGCTATTCGGCCTCTGTTTAAAAACCTCCAGAGGAGACTCTATCACGCTCCAAGACAGCATATTCCACTGCTGAACAGCTCTTACCAACAGGAAGTTCTTCCTAATGTTTAGGTGGAGTCTTGCTTCCTGCAATTTGAATTCATCGTTCCGTGTCTTAGCCACAGCAGCAAAAAAGAAGCTTGCCTCCCCTCAATGTGATATACTTTCAAATATTTAAATATGGCTATCATTCTCCCTTTCTATCTTCTCTTCTCCAAGCTAAACATACCCAGCTCCCTAAGCCACTCCTCACAGGGCTTGGTTTCCAGATCTATGATCATTTTAGTCATCCTTGTTTCAGCTTGTCAATATCTCTCTTGTACAGTGGTGCCCAAAACTGGACACAGTATTCCAGGTGAGGTGCAAGAAGATCATGGGGAACCTTGTCAAAGGCCCTGCTGAAATTGAGATATGCTATATTCACAACACTTCCTTTATCTACCAAACCTGTAATGCTATCCAAAAAGAAAAAAAGGAAAAAAAAGAGTTACAATGTATTGTCGAAGGCTTTCATGGCCGGAATCACTGGGTTGTTGTAGGCTTTTTTGGGCTATATGGCCATGTTGTAGAGGCATTCTCTCCTGACATTTCGCCTCACGTTTCACCTCACTACCTCTGAGGATGCTTGCCATAGATGCAGGCGAAACGTCAGGAGAGAATGCCTCTAGAACATGGCCGTATAGCCCCCCCCAAAAAAAAAACCCCCTACAGCAACCCAAAAGAGTTACAAGTTTGGTAGATGAGAAACCCATATAGACTTTTTATGAGTATGGCATTCCTTTCCAAGTGCTTGCAGACTCTGTTTAATGATCTGGTATTGATGTCTGGCTGACTGGGTGGCACTTGCACCTTTTGCACATGTACCTGCTTTTCAACAAACCACTGTTGTGCAATGAGGCTGCACAATGAAACTTCACACACACACACACACACACAGGACAGACACTTACCTCTTGTACTTGGAAATGAATTGTTGAGCTGTTCCATGACTTCTTCTAACCCTGTGCTTGTGTCCTGGGGAGGATTGAGCAGATCATCCTCACCTGGTAAGAAAAAAAAAAAACAACCCAGAAGTACACTGGCTTAATAAGAGCCACGAGAAAGGAGAAACTACAGAGACAGTGCCACTAACTGCAATCTTGTGACCACCTAAGTGATTTTGTAAGCTTTAATTTGCTAAACGTCATGTAAGCTGGGCTTAATTCATCAAAACACACCCCTAGCCAATAATCTATCAGATGAATACAGGTTTCTTTATCTTCTTCTACATTCTCAAGGTCTTTGTATTTGAAAAGTGGCATAGGTCTGTAAGAATAAAATAAATTATTTCAAAAGTAATCCTACTATCTCTTGAGTAATTTTAAGTTTCCGGACACAATTCCCCTTCACATCAGCAATTGCTTATGCAAGGAGATGGGCACAACAGCCAGATGTTTTGTGATTGACAGAAGAACAGACTTTCACTGAGTGTACTATTTGCTGTCTAGTAAATCAGGTTGGAGGACAGGACTTTCACAGTCTATCCCGCAAACTAGGGATCATAGACACAAACCAGTCATGAATACATCATAACTGCCTTAGAAAATTCTGGCTAGGTTTCCAAGCAAAATAAATCTGAATTCATGAATATGAAGCCGCATCCTTAGTAATAATTCCAGTAATTTAATGGCATAAGATGAAATATATGTATAGGCAGTCCCCAAGTTAGAGAGTTACATACAACTCATAGTTAAGAATGGGAGTGAGACAACAGGAAGTGAGAGGAAATCTAACCCCAGGAAAGGAAATTCACTCCTGGAAGAGTTGACATGGCAAAAGGGTATCTCCACTGAAGCTTTATCACCAATCCTTCATTTCACAACCTTAATTTTTCAAAATCCAACTGTCACATGGACAGAAAATGAGATAAAATCTTCTGAACAGGGGCACAAACAACAAAACAAACATTACAGGTGTGTTAAATTTTCCCTATGCTATCCAAAACTTTAAAATTTGACTAGATCAAACTTAAAATATATACCTGTTCCGACTTATATACAAATTTCAAACCTACAGAACCTATCTTGTCTGTAACCCAGGAACTGCCTGTACCTGGAAAAAGATTTTGGAATGTTTAACATGTTACACTGCCATTATCATCACTGTAAGTAAAAAATGGGAACCAAGGGATACATACATTGAAAGTTCAATTATCAAGAAGGTTTCCTTCAGAAGTTCCAAATTTTTTGACTGTTGTGCACATTGATAGCTTTGTATAGATCAGTGATTTCCCAACCTTTTTTTTTTTTTGATTAGGGACCACTTCACCAGGGACTACTTGACCAGGGACCACTTTGACCAACATTAGTACCAAAAGGGTTACGAATCAGTTTTTGGTCAACTTTAGATTTGGTTTGGGGTGCTGATTCAGAAAATTGCATTGGCTAGACCACATCAGCTCTAATTTCTGATCCAGAACATATGCCATGGTCAGTGACAGGGAAGGAGTGGCAGGTGGTGCAAAAGGAGCAGAAATAAAATAAAATAAACAAGTAAAGAGGAGTGAGGCTTGCAGACCGGATTTTCATCCTCGTGGCCCACTGGTGGTCCACGGCCCACAGGTTAAGAACCACTAGTATAGATAATATATCACCAAATATTTCAATTCATGAAGGAGGAAATTGGCAAGATCCATATTGCTTCCAAGTTCTCCAGTTTTGGATATATTTAGATGTTATGCAAAACATAAAATGCAAATGTCAGTGTCTGACAATGTGTAACTTGCATTAAGATTCTGCAAATAAAATAGATTGCTCATTAGTAGGATACGGGTATTTTGGGAAAAATGATATCTCACTTTTTGAACTGAAGTTCATAAAGTAAATAAAATCACTCAACTTCTAACTTGAAAACAGGTAGGCAGTGATTAGGCATGTATTCATAAGAATCTGGTAGTTGATGAATGATTTCTCGCTTGCATGCTATTAGATATGCTCTAGGAAACAAATTACTTTCTATCAGAATGCATTAAAATATTAGGCATACTAAAAGCTACTTTCTTTCATTATTTAAATGTTATATTCAGGACAAACCTGATAGATTTGAGTATAGGAACAAAAGGAGAACAACATCCCCTTTTTTTTTGCTTATGGGTACACTGTTTTCCAAACATAACTTAAATACTACAAGCTTAAGTAAACACTAGTAAAGATTTAAGTAATCCATTTATCTCTGCATAAGTAGATCCTTGATGGCTTTCCATATAATTAATCCATAGCACAACTAATATCAGTTGTTAAAACTGACCAAATATCTGTTTCCCAAGTTATTCCCAAGTTTGTGTCACACATGAGTCCCAAAATCATCTTACAAGTAGAAATGTTTGCATGTAGGATAGGATGTGCCCCCATTGCAAGCCAACACAATTTTTCCTTCCAAATGTAATAGTTCATCATTAGCTCCCTCAGAGGTATGTGCTTCCCATTTCTCTCCTCCCATGATTTTCCAGCACATATTTAGTTCCAGAAACCAATAGCAGGAATGTTAGGAAGCAGAGATCAAAACAATTGTAATGTTTACATAAAAGAAGGCCATGCTGAAAAAAGAAGGGAACTTCTAATTTAAGAATCTATGAGCCTAAAGTAAGTACCATTTACTCATTTCTAGTACAAGTATTCTAGAATATCCAGAAAATATTCAAATTACAAAATAACTAAAATATCAGTAAGAGAACTGATCAAAATAGCAGACAATTCCTATCTTTTAAAATCTTAAATCTGTTCCCCCCCCCCCCTTACCCATTGATTCTGAAGTCTGGCTGCCAACTACACGAAGAAGCATTGGCTGATTACTATCCGACCTCTGTAATGAGGTAGGAGGAGAAGACTGAGTTGTACCATTCACCTTGGCATCCACTTGAGGCTGAAACAGCAAAAGGGAATATTATGGTTACCATATACATAAGAAGGAACAAAATGTTGGTTTTCAACTTTACTCAGAAGCTGAATCACTAGTTGATTTCAGTCATACTTTTCTCTTAAGACTGCACAACATTGCAGCATACATATTTATATTGTGGGTAATGCCAATGTTTACATTATGTTATTTCAGAGTTAAAATAATAGAAATACAGCTAAGAGAGACCCACGGGGTTCTCCAGTCCAACCTCAAGCTACACAGGAAAAATTATTGATTATAGTTTCTGCTGAAAAAAATGGATTATAGTTGGGCGCAGCCAGTATCTTTTACAGGTCAAATCACTCTCAAGCTATATGTTAATCTTATCTACTTTTTGCTGTTTGAACCATTTGCTTCAGGAAGTGTTCATATTTCAAGCAATGCTACTACTGCTGAAGCAAGATTGATGACTCACCTGTTCCAGCAGCTGTCTCAACCTGTGCAACTGTGATTCCAGCTGTTTGTTGTGATCCTCCAGGATTTGCATCCTGGCTTCTAGACGGCCTTTGTGCTGACGAAGCAACTTGGCTTCTGCGATGAGTTCAGCATCTCGTGGACTCTGGGGAGAAATGGGCATCATCTCAGGTGGGGATGGCAGTGGAGATAGTCCTTTGTTTTCATGTTGCTGCTTCAGGCGGTCATACTCTGCTTGCAGGTTTCTATTGAAAACAGGATAGAAGTAATTAAAATGCCAGGGTGTTCCATTTTATAGCTGGAGTGTGTGCCATCATCACCTGATCTCACAATATGAGGTTTGGGAGGCCATTAAAATCTATTGCAAATTGCTTAACTGAAGTTCGGTGACAGTGGAATGCATATTTATGTTTCAAGATCAAAAGTCTTGGTCATTCTGATGAGATATCATGCAGATGGTGGACAAGCATGGATGCACGTATTCCAACCCTGTATTTTCCAACAGTCCTCCAGAATTTACATCTGCATTCTGAAATTTAAATCTAATGACATGTATAGAAAACAACTAATATTAAACTTCTCTAGCTTTGCTGGTCATTTGATAAATGCTATGAAGTGCAAACCTATTTGTCCTATTACTGAGTGCATGCATAATACTGTAAATAGTGTAATAATTATTTAATATACCTCCAAACATAAAGCAGTGCAACATTTAATAAGCATTCCTCAGATTGTCTTCAGTCTGGTAGTGTTCACATTTAATTTAGTTAGATTTGAGAATGAGAGCTTGCACAGATAAATATAATTGCTTTTATTCATAACTAGCTTGGGGACCCGGCGCTGCCTGGGTTATTAGAGAAAGTGGGTAATGGCGGTTCTGTATGCCAAGTTTGGTCTTGATTGGTCATTAGAAGAGGGTTGTAGCAATCTTCGGAAGGGAGTGGAGATACTTGAAGTCCCATCATCCATAGTCTGTTCTCTCCCAAACCTCACCAGAATGTTGAGTTGGCCATGGGGGTTCTGTGTGCCAAGTTTGGTCTTTCTCAGTCATTGGATGAGGGTCTCAGTAGTTTCACTAAGTGAGTGAAGGAACTGCAAGTCCCATCATCCATGGTGCATCATCCTCCAAACCGCACCAGGATGTAGAGTGCATCATGGAGACCCGGTGTGCTAAGTTTGCTCCTTATTGGAAATTGGATGATGGTTGCAGTGCTCTCAGGAATTGAACGAAGATACTGCAAGTCCCATAATCCATGCTCGATCCACAGTCAAACCACACCATGGCGTAAAGTGGGTCATGAGAGGTCTATTTGCCAAGTTTGGTGTTGTTCAGTCATTGTTGAGGGTCGCAGCAGTCTCGGAAAGCGAGTAGGGGTACTTCAAGTCCCATCATCCATGGTATGCCCTACTCCAAACCGCAGTAGGATGTAGAGTGGGTCATGGGGGCTCTGTGTGCCAAGTTTGGTTTTGTTCGGACATTAGATGAGAGTTGCAGCAGTCTTGGGAAGAGAGTGGAAGTCCTATCATCCATTGTCTGTCCTCCTCGAAAGTACACCAGGATGTAGAGAGGGTCATGGGGACTCTCTGTGCCAAGTTTGATCTTCATCAGTCATTGGCAAGGGTCTCAGTGGTCTCAGGAAGTGAGTGAAGTGACTGCAAGTCCCATCATCCATTGTCAAATTCTTCCAAACCACACCAGGATGTAGAGTGGGTTATGCGGGATCTCTGTGTAAATTGTGGTCCTGATCCATCATTGTTGGCAGTTATAATGGTTTTAGGAAGGGAGTGCAGGTATTGCAAGTCCCATCGTCCATGGTGCATCCTCCTCCAAGCCGCACCAGGATGTAGAGTGGGTCATGGAGACTCAGTGTGCCAAGTTTAGTCTTTATCGGTAATTGGATGAGGGTTGCAGTGGTCTCAAGAATTGAGCAAAGGTACTGCAAGTCCCATAATCCATGGTCCATCCCCGGCCAAACCACACCAGGCATAAAGTGGGTCATGAGAGGTCTATGTGCCAAGTTTGGTCCTGATCAGTCATTGGATGAGGTTAACAGCGGTCTCAGAATGTGAGTGGTGGTACTGCAAGTCCCATCATCCATGGTTCATCCTCCTCCAAACTGCAGTAGGATGTTGAGTGGGTCATGGGGGCTTTGTGTGCCAAATCTGGTCTGTATTGGTAATTGTCTGACCCAGCCCCCTCTGGCCTTTTCCTTTCCTCTCTTTGCCATCTTGGAATCTTGGAATTGAGGCTGGCCAATCAGAGACCATATGCAAATTTCCTTCTCATGTCCTCGTTTCTGCCATGAACTCTTTTCTCCACCAGGGGCTCCTATTGAAGCTGGCCAATCAGAGGCCATATGCAAATAACACCACTGCGGCAGCCAATCAGAATGTTGGAACTTTCAGGCTGGCCAATCAAAACGCTGGCACATACTCCTCCCGTCGCACCGCCACACTTTTGCCCTCCGCATACAAACTTTCACCTTTATTATATGTATAGATATTGGGATATGACTGTGCTTGTCTAAAAAGAAGCAACTGGTCTTGCAGTAGTGATAGTTAAATAATGAGAGTAAAAATATAGCTTGCTACTTCTGTAACATTATAATATTTAAAAATAGCTTGTTTTCCCTACAAATGTTGTGACAAAAGACAAAATCCTAGCGCTGCTTCATGGCAGCTTACTTCTCTTGAAGAGAAATAAAGTTTCCCACAGCGCACCCTCCACTTGGTGGTGTAGTTGTTGTGAGTGAATCACCAGAAGGCTTTTACATGAAACCCTGAATGATAAGAAAGGAGAAAGGAGATGCCAGGTACTTTGGTCACCCAACTCTTTATTACTCCAGAAATAAGTTTCCTCACTGTGAAAACTGGAGGCATTTAGTGGGCTGCATGTATGATGTTTCAAAAATAAATATTATGTGCGAAGTCTACACAGATTTTGCACCTGTAAGAACTGAGATCTACAACCTGTATAGCTTGTCTGACTTTGCTTACATTTTCATATTTATTATAATCTTAAGAAATTTATGATTTGATTTGTGGCACTCTGAGATCTGCAATACTGATTAAAATCTCAGGGATAATGGATAGACAGACACTTTTCTGCCAGAAAACGTTATACTGTTACACTTAAAGAGTAGTAGACATAGCTGCATTAGTCTGCACTCAGAGTAAACATTCTTCTGTAGCATACTTGAGACTTCCTAGTACTGGTACTTATACTTTCATGGACTCCACTTGCATCTGATGAATGAGCTGGAATCTATAAAATCTTGTATCAGAAATTTCTTTCAAAGCTGTTACAAGCTTCCTTTATACATTTTATTATACCTACAGTTTGTATTTTCCAGGTTTTTCTCGCATACGAAAACATTCATTTTTTTATATTTTTGAATGAAGAAAGACATAATCAACATAATCAGCAACACCTGCCTTAGTTCAGATAATGTTAAAGGAAATGGGCATTTATAAACCAAACAAAGACTATTTAGATAATTGTATAATATTCTAAGAAGTAAATAAATCATCTCTGTGTATTTCACCCATCTCTTTAGAACATTCATAAAATAAGAGAAGTGAAAAAGGAAACAGACCTATTGAGGGGTTTTTTAAGGCATTTTTCATGTTAGCCTCAATTAAGTTCAGAAAAGGAGAATTTCATAAATTATACAGATGTATAATGCAAGTCTGGGGAGTGAAAGAGAGGCAGGTGAGGCAGGATTGCACCATGTGGCCTTTCCCAAGGAACAACAGATATTGGGCTGCTTCCCATAAGCAAAAAGGGATGTTGTTCTCCTTTTGTTCCTATACTCAAATCTATCAAGAATGTGGTTGACATTACTGGTCTGAGAAGTAGAATGGTGAGGCAATCTGGGTCAAACCAAGGATTGAGGAAGAAGCGTAGTAAAAAACAGTCCAAGTCACATCAGAAATCAGTCCAGATAGCAAAAGTCAAAAGAGTGTGGCAGAGGGGTCGTCAAAAATGGACTAGTCAAAAGGATAGCTCTTCAAAGTCTTTAGAAAGATTCCTAAGCTGCTGCAAACATGGTGGACAAAAGGAATTGAGGCTGTAGCCCCTCCCACTAGCTATATACTTCCTTGGGGAGTGTGGGCAGGGGCTATCAGCAAAATGTATCCCAGAGGCTTTGTAGAAGATTCTGAACTGACTGTGGGAAATACCAAATGTACGATTTCACAGAGACCACAAAGAATAAATTACAAAACATGTGTGTGATGAACTTTCTATCTTTGGATATTGTAAGCAAAGGTTAGTATACATCTTTTAGGAATACTGCAACTCTGCATTCTTGCATGGAATGTAGTTGGATTAGATGCCTCTTGTGGTTTTTTCGAATTCAAATATACCATATTCTATACTGAGTACCTCTGGAAAAAAATAGTAGCCCAGACTTTCCTGCAATTTCAACTCTATCAGGATGGGGAGCAAAACCCTACACACTGTCTTTAGATTTCAATTTCCAGCTGCCCCATCCACAATATGGCTGAGATAATGGATTAGGCAAGGGTAGCCTAAAAAAGGGTAGCCTAAAATTCCCCCTCGATGGACTGTCACCTTGTCGTGGTGAGGGGGCTTGCGCGTTCCGATGAACCTGTAGGCACAACAACTGGAGTCGTGCACTCCCAGGAGTGGCCGCGGGGGAGGTTCCAGACCAAGCACAGTCCGAAGACCCAAAGACCTCAACGGCGGAGCAGGCGGAGGATAACATGGTACATGTTACAACGGCTGCGAAGGCGGAAGAAGGCTGCAACAGACTGAGAAGCCACGGTCATTGTGTTAAACTACACAACCAGTGGAACCTCACTCTGTGAAGTCTGTGTGTTGATCAGTTGTGCACTGACCTCCACACATTAAAAAAACCCACGCACAGGCGTCTTCCAAGAAAAAAAAACAAACCAACCAAAGCCCCATGGCAATCAGCGAGTGGCGACGGGGGCAGGACTGTGAAATCTGGAAGCCCCTAGTCACAGACTGGCACATGGGCGGTGGGTACGGACTCAGTCGTTCTACCTCAAGGTCTGAGGCAGTTGAGTAGTTCGGCAGCTGTATCCGCGACTGAGCAGCCCTTTTGAGGACCCACTCTGCTCACCCCACATGGGGAGGGGGCTAGAAAAGGTGCCCTAAACATAGTTCTGGAAGGGACTGCCCGAAGAAGACAAAAGACTGCACAGAGTTGGCTTTGCTATCAGGAATGATCTGGTGAAACATCTGACCGAAGCACCCACTGGCATCAACGAACGTTTCTCAACCCTCCAAATCGATCTTGCCAAAAACCAACGGGCAACCATCATAAGTGCCTATGCACCAACACTAGATGCTGACGAAGACATCAAGGAGAAATTCTACTGTCAGCTGGACACCGTCCTATCGGGGATACCTAAGGAGGACAAAATCATCCTCCTGGGGGACTTTAATGCAAGAGTCGGGCGAGACTTCGACCTGTGGCCAGGGACCATAGGAAACGACGGGGTTGGAAACAGCAACTCAAATGGCATCCTGCTTCTCACCAAACGTGCGGAGCACAACCTTGTCATCACCAACACGCTCTTCCGCCAGAAAAACAAGTTCAAGACATCATGGAAGCACCCCCAGTCAAAGCATTGGCACCTCTTAGACTATGTAATCACACGCGCCAGAGACCGCCGTGACGTGCTCCTCACAAGAGCCATGACAGGTGCTGACGACTGCTGGACTGACCACAGGCTAATTCGATCCTCGATGGCTATCAAGATCGCTCCCAAGCGCAGACTCCAAGGAAGGCAAGGCGCAAAATGAACACCCAAGCCCTTCAGGAGCCCTCCAGACGAGCCCATCTCCAAACAGCACTCAAGGACCATCTACCCACAGTACACCCCGAAAATGTCGAGGAACATTGGAACAAACTGAAGACCTCCATCATTCAAGCCTGCAAAGAAACTATTGGATACCAAGCCAAGAAACATCAAGACTGGTTTGATGAAAATGACATCGAGATCCAACAGCTAATTGACAAGAAAAGGAAAGCCTTCCAAGCATGGCAGAGAGACATCAACTGTGCTGCTAAGAAAAAGATCTAAGCTGAGGTCCAGAGAAGGACAAGAGAACTCAAGAACATCTGGTGGACAAAGAAGGCCGAAGAAATCCAACACCTGGCAGATACCCATAATGCTCAGGGATTTTTCAAAGCCACAAAGGTCATCTACGGACCAAGAAACCATGGCATACAGCCTCTACGCTCATCAGATGGAACCAAACTCCTGAAGGACCAAAACTCAATTGCACTACGTTGGAAAGAACACTACCAAAGCCTCCTGAACCGCAGCTCCAATGTGGCCGAAGAGGTCCTCTCACAAATCCCACAACAACAAACCAGGGATGAGCTTGCAGCACTGCCTAGTTTGGAAGAAGTCAGCAATGCCATCAACCAACAGAAGAATAACAAAGCCAGTGGACCAGATGGAATCCCTGCTGAAATCTTTAAAGAGGGAGGACCTGAGCTGACACACCAACTCCACCAGCTCATAGAAAAAGTGTGGGTGACCGAGAAAATCCCAGCAGATTTCAAGGACGCCACCATCACCACCCTCTTCAAAAAAGGGGAAAGAACAGACTGCGGAAACTATCGAGCTATCTCCCTTCTAACCTCCGCTGGGAAAATCCTCGCAAGAATCCTTGCAAACCGCCTTCTGCCCCTCTCAGAAGACACCCTCCCAGAATCTCAGAATGGCTTCCGCCCCTCCAGAGGAACAGTGGACATGATCTTCACTGCATGACAGCTCCAAGAAAAATGCAGGAAACAAAACCAACCTCTGTACATGGCATTCATCGACCTTGCAAAGGCATTCGACACAGTGAATCGCAGCGCTCTCTGGACCATCCTCCACAAAATCGGGTGCCCTAACAAATTTGTGAACATCCTGCGGCTCCTCCACGATGACATGATGGCAACAGTCTTGGACAGCAGTGGCTCCCAAAGTGACCCATTTAAAGTGGAATCCGGTGTCAAACAGGGATGTGTTATTGCCCCAACTCTATTCTCCATCTTCATCGCTATGATACTTCACCTTGTTGACGGGAGGCTTCCCACCGGAGTGGAAATAATCTATCGGACAGATGGCAAGCTATTCAACCTCAGCAGACTGAAAGCCAAAACCAAGGTTACAACAACAGCTGTTATAGAACTCCAGTATGCTGATGACAATGTCGTCTGTGCGCATTCAGAAGAAGATCTACAAGCCACTCTAAACACCTTTGCAGAAGCATATGAGAAGCTCGGCCTGTCACTGAACATTGAGAAAACCAAGGTGCTGTTCCAGCAGTCACCAGCCCATCCCTCTCCAATGCCAGTAATACAGCTTAATGGCGTAACATTAGAAAATGTGGACCATTTCCGCTACCTTGGCAGCCACCTCTCCACCAAAGTCAACATCGACGCTGAAATACAACACCGCCTGAGCTCTGCAAGTGCAGCATTTTCCAGAATGAAGCAGAGTGTTTGAGGACCGGGACATCCGTAGGGAGACCAAGGTGCTTGTCTATAAAGCTATTGTCCTCCCAACCCTGCTCTATGCCTGTGAGACGTGGACTGTCTACAGACGTCACATGCAGCTCCTGGAACGTTTCCATCAGCGCTGCCTCCGGAAAATCCTGCAAATCTCCTGGGAAAACAAGCGGACAAACGTCAGTGTGCTGGAAGAAGCAAAGACCACCAGCATTGAAGCAATGGTCCTCCAACATCAACTCCGCTGGGCCGGCCACGTTGTCCGGATGCCTGACCACCGTCTCCCAAAGCAGTTGCTCTACTCCGAACTTAAGAACGGAAAACGGAATGTTGGTGGACAGGAAAAGAGATTTAAAGATGGGCTCAAAGCCAACCTTAAAAACTCTGGCATAGACACTGAGAACTGGGAAGCCCTGGCCCTTGAGCGCTCCAGCTGGAGGACAGCTGTGACCAGCAGTGCTGCAGAATTTGAGGAGGCACGAGTGGAGGGTGAAAGAGAGAAACGTGCCAGGAGGAAAGCGCGTCAAGCCAACCCCGACCGGGACCACCTTCCACCTGGAAACCAATGCCCTCACTGCGGAAGAAGATGCAGAGCAAGAATAGGGCTCCACAGCCACATACGGACCCACAAGGAAATCCATAATGGAAGACCATCTTACTCGTCCAACGAGGGATCGCCTAAGTAAGTAAGTAAGCCTAAAATTCTGTAGTGCCAAGGGGCATATACTACTTATCTATAAGAAAGGTTGCTGTTCTTCTCTTCTCTGTCCTACTCCACTTTCTATTCTATTCTATTCTATTCTATTCTATCTCCTCACTTCCCATGCCAGTATATTACGATATCAAAATACAATTTTAAAAAGTTTTTAAAATAGCTTCCATGAAGCTGTTATTATATATGTATGTGTGCACATTTAGATTTTTCTGAAGAAACTCACATGGCTCTATGAGCACTGAATAATTTGCTCTGCTCTTCCATGTGAACAGAAGGACCTGTTTATAACTTCTTCAGTCTATCTCAAATCTAATTTAAAATGATTGCATAGTTGCTTTCTCTTCAGTACTTTCTGTGTTATGTATAATTTAATGTTACAGAATATTTTGGGGAGTAGTTTATATGAAAGCAGCTTTCACAAACTTATTAATCTTTAAATTGCTCAATTTCATTAAATTACAGGAATGATTGTGCAGAAACCAGGAGTCATGTAGCTCTTGGCAGTAGTTTTGCCATTAACTTTTACTCATTACTACAATGGTGGCTAAGGGGTCCAGTGAAATTGTGAAATCGTTGCTGTAGGGTATGAATATAATACTGAAATCTTGTCACACCAGGTATAACAGATCGATTTCATACAGCACTGCAATTTAAAGCCAAGATACAATGAATGTGTTACAAGCTCATCACTAGGCTGTGTATGGGCAATTTTTAGTCTGAAGACTGAAATTTTCCCCCTTTGGCGAGGTGATAAGGACATATCTTCTCCAGTTTCTTTAGTAACATTGCTGTGAAGCCCCCACATCTGGCAATTTCAAAGTTAAATGAAAATTTCTCCTTGAAGTCACTGCTACCATTCCTAATGGGACTGCTAAGTATGGGATTTAACAGCTCTCTAGGGACCGTTGAGCAGAACATCCCTGTAATATCAGTGATAACGTAAGATAATCTTCCACTCCAATACCCCATAACTATAAAATGTGTATTCCTCCACTGACATATGTATCCATGTAACTCTTCCAAAAAAGTGTGGTATCTTATTCTGTAGAGCCAAGGGCTATCTAGTAACAAATGGTACAATGAAAAGTAGCAAATCGCAGCCACCTAGAAAATGTCACACTTCTTATAGACGTCAATAAACATTCATGATACTGCTACTGAAAAAGACCCAACATAGGTGTCAGACAGGTTTCTCTAGGGAAAGCATCTCATAACCTGTTACTGAAAAAAAAAATAGCTGCTTATCAAACAAGATGGCATAAATTTCTGCTGCTCCCCCACCCTTGCAAAAAGTAACTACTGCAGACAGTTATGGGCCAGTTACCTCAACTCTGAATTCAAGCTAAAACAAATCTGGAAGATCAGTTTCATTCTAGACTGATTAAGTTGGTCATTGATCCACCACTCTAGTCTCTTATCTAGAGAGGATTTACCAACCAGTCTATATTTGTTTACATACTCTTAGTTGAGGCACTGTTTCTGCAGGAGCAGTCTATGAGAATTAAGGTGTACTAATATTCTCTACTACTGCTACTCTGTTCCAAAGCCAAACAATAGTTTTTCAATGCACAGAAGACTTGTGTGTTAAAAAACTTTCAGTACCATAAGGCAAGCCACTAAACTGCCTCTAAAAAGTGTCTATCCCTTACTGAAGTGGTTCCCAACTTTTGGTACTCCAGTTATTTTGGACTTCAGCTCCCAGGAATCCCAGCAAGTTTACAAGCTGTTAGGAATTGTGGGAGCTGAAGTCCAAAACACCTGGAGGACCAAATTTGGGAACCACTGCCTTAGTGGAAATCATTTTGACATGAACTTTTTCCCTGAGAGATTTCTCCAGAGTGCTAATCCATTCATCTAGGTCAGTGGTTCTTACTTGTGGGTCCCCAGATGTTTTGGCCTTCAACTCCCAGAAATCCTATGTCTGAAGAGTACAATCTTAAATATGTCTACTCAGAAGTCAGTACCATTGAGTTTGACAGGGAAGACAACTTTCTGCTAGCTGGCGCTTTCCAAATGGTTTGGCCTGCAATTACCATGGCATTTTCCAAAGGTGACAAGAATTGCAGTACAAAATATCTGGAGGTCATCTGGGGAAGGCTGGAATATATGCACCCTAAAGTACAGTGAGCTCTTGGTATCCACTAGCTCAGTAGTTCTCAACCTGTGTGTCCCCTAACAGCTGCTAAACTGGCTGGGATTTCTGGGAGTTGTAGGTCAAAACACCTGGGGACCCACAGGTTGAGAACCACCAATCTAGGCTATATGGAACCATCTTCAAAGCTGTAAAAAAAGGGGATGATGTGAAAGAGAATGAGATGCATTCAATGATCAGCAAAACTTTGACCCACTTATAAAACTCAAAATATATGGATATGCTTATTTAATAATGGGAATGCTGAAGAAATAAACTAAGCAGTAAGAAAACAGAATAGATGGAAAACTTAACCCACTTTATGGCTCCCACTGGAAACTTGAGTGTTTCATATATGAATCTAGGGAAATATAAAGATCTGTTTGTTCATGGAATCTATACTGATCATTCATTTTCCATATCTAAACACTGAAAACTTGTTTGCTTGCTCACACATATATGATAAATTTACAGGCAACATATATCACAACACTTGGTTTGAATGTTACCTCATGCATGTTTGTAGGTATGAAAATGCTACCTAAGGAAACCCACCTGTTTTCTTCCTCTAAGTCTGCAAGAATTCTTTCCAATTCACCTCTTTCTTCACTCTCCAAAGAAATTAAAATCTGTGCAGGGCTTCGAGGTTGACTGAGGGGAGATTCCTGGTTCAAACTTTGGCAGTAGTGCTGGATTAACAAATGCTCGTCATCTCTTAAAAAAAGAAGAAGAATGTGAATAGCATTAAATAACATTTGCCCATATGGTTAAGAGGAAAACTAAGCAACAATTCTGACCAGCAATAGGAAAGGTGTCTTTTTATCCCCACAGATCTCAGAGTGCTATTCCCAAACATGTAGTTTGGCTTGGCTTCTAGAAGGTATTATGGTAAATCAAAAGGTAGAAATGTGTGGCCTATAGATAAAGACTAGTTGGGATAGGACCAGTGTAGCCCTTGGATGGTTGGATGGCCATCACTCAGGAGTGCTTTAGCTATGCATTCCCCATAGCAGAATAGTATTTCCCTCCAGAATGGCCACATCTCTGCCCTACAGAACTATGATGCTATTCCTTTTTTTTTTGTCTTGCAATCAGATGGAATTAGTATCAGTTGTTTCTACTGCAGATGGTAAGTAGGAAGATTTGAGTCTTTCATAGTCCACTGAAAATTTTGTAAGGTTGTAAGGTTCATATAATCATCACGCTAATGCATTCTCTTGGATTACAGCCAGTTCTTCTATTTTTCAAATTTGCTTTGCATTTGTTGTATAAAGTTCTTTCATGGAAGTTATGACGGTGCACCTTCTATTATTCAATTTAATGAAATTTCATACTATTATAAAATAAATCCAAAAAAAAAGATTAAACTTTGAGAAGAAAATGGCTGGTAAAATTGAATTACAATGATTATGTTCATCTTTGGAAATACTTTGAGGAGCAAGACTTAGAAAAGAACAGAAGTGTCGCAGAGATGATGCTTGCAAAACTTGGAAATGTCTGTTGTTCGGCCACACCACAGTCATATGAACTTTGAAATCAGGGGTTTCTCAATCAGGGTTTCCTAGAACCCTAGGATGCTGCAAGAGATCATGATTGATATATAACACACACTTTTTTGAGTTATAGGCATCATAATTTTTATTCAAGGGTTTCTTGAGACCTGAAAATTATTTCATGGGACCCTCCAGGATAAGGGGGAGAAAAGGGCTGCTCTTAACATAACTATACAGTTTGGTAACAGCTAGAAGTACACGAGGTCCCTGAGCATTATTTGATGTAATTATTTCTTACTATTTCTTTCTTTATTTATGTACTGCATTTAGATACTGCCCAATTAATCACCTCCTTTGTGTATATGTGTGTTTAAATTCAAGGTTTGCTCAAGATCAGCAAGTTCCAACAGTACATTTTTATATGGCAACAATTGCTATTGAACAAAAATAGAAAAATAAAGTCTTAAATTTATTTTGAAACTTTTATTTGAAACTAATATCTAATATGCTCCTTTTTCTCAGGGGTGAATGAAAAGCAATTCTATTTCACTTTTTCATCTACTAGTGAGGAATATGTTGGTGTTCTAAACATTACCTAGAGGTAGTAATGATGAGATCTAGCAAACTGAAATTCCATCTACGTAGGCCTATATTTCCTCAAATCTTGTTTGATTTCAAAAGGTATGCAGGATCAGTTGTGGTTAGTACTGAGATGGGACTGCCAATGAATACGAGGTGTTGTGGGTTATATTCCAGAGGAACTGATCAATAGGTGACATGAAATATCTGTCTCACACACGCACACTTGCTCTCTCTATAGCAGTGGTTCTCAACCTGAGGTCCCCAGATGTTTTTGGCCTACAACTCCCAGAAATCCCAGCTAGTTTACCAGCTGTTAGGATTTCTGGGAATTGTAGGACAAAAACATCTGGGGACCCCAGGTTGAGAACCATTGCTCTATAGGATCTTTTCCAGGATGGAAATGGAATCCTGAATAAGATTTCAGCTCTCTCTCTTTTGACATGGTTAGTTTTCTCATCAGAGGATGTTCTTGGATGTTACCACTAATGACTTAATGGCAGAAATCTTGAATAGGATTTCAGTGCTCTCTCTATATATATATATCTTTTTTTTTTTTTTACATGGTTAGCCTTCTCATCAGAGGATGTTCCTGGATGTTACCATTAATGACTTCATGGCAGCAGTGGCTAGGAGTGCATTTTGCACAGTTTCGGAGTGGATTTGCGTGGTATTATGACACCTAACCTGCAATCCTTACATGAGTCTTCAGTTGGTCCAATTATTCCAAAAAGTAGCATAATCGCCCTAATAAATTCTGTTAAAGCCCCTTTTAAATGTCTATACTGGAAGACAATTTGCTTCTCGGCATAATTCCCAATTTTGGCAACAAGCTTTAAAGACATAAGTGGTTTGCACATTGGATACCTGTGGGATTACATGCTCCCCTAGCATGCGACTCATTTTTGAAAAAGAAAAAAGGCCTTTTTCTGCCTCCTAAGTTAGGTGTGAGGCATGACTAATAATGACAATAAATGTTTGATTTGAATTATCTTAGCTATGATTTCTGGAGCCCCCGGTGGCGCAGTGGGTTAAACCCCTGTGCCAGCAGGACTGAAGACCAACAGGTCGCAGGTTCGAATCCGGGGAGAGGTGGATGAGCTCCCTCTATCAGCTCCAGCTCCTCATGCGGGGACATGAGAGAGGCCTCCCACAAGGATGATAAAAACATCAAATCATCCGGGCATCCCCTGGGCAACGTCCTTGCAGACGGCCAATTCTCTCACACCAGAAGCGACTTGCAGTTTCTCAGGTCGCTCCTGACACGACAAAAAAAAAAAGCAAAAAAAAAAAAAAAGCTATGATTTCTGACTATATTTGGTTAAAAAAAGAGAAAAGCATCTCAGTTGCTGCACCAATATAATGGAACCTTTTGTCCCGTCTTTGCATGGTGCTTACTCGGGTTGTCATGAGCTAGCTCCTGAATAGTGTTCTTCTGAAATTGAAGTTTTGCTTTCAAAAAATTAAAAATAAATCCACTATCATGTTAGCAGAGCAGTGCCAGAATTCTGCACCTAGAGAACAGCTCAGGAAGTTTCCCTGGGAAGGTATTTGAGGTGCATGGAAGACCACAGTGGGTAAAGTAAATATTCTATTTCCATGCTTAGAAGTATATTTGACAGAATTTCCCAATGGATTAAAACTTTAGAATCGGTTGATTCATATATAAGTTATCTGTGTTCTCTGGCATTGACTGTTTCTTGTCTTTTAATGTGAAACACAAAATGTAATTTTAAATTGTTGATCATTCTTTCTGTGTCTTTTGTCGATATGTACATACAATAAGACATCTGAAGATGTCATGTGAACTGCACACTTACATGCTCTCATTAGGAGAAATACTGTCGTTCAGGTATGTTCCATTGGTGTTCTCCATTTCTGCTAGCCTGTGTAGAAAGGAAAATATCATAAATAACAATAATACATATTCTCCCTGTTAAAAGTAAAGCTAAATATGAGAAAGGAAATGACACTTTCACAGTTGTAAAAATCAGTATGATTGATCCTGAAAGAGTAACCCTTATATTTGTTGCTTGTTATTAACGCTGAAGGAATGATATGTAAGATCATGTGCAGTTCAATATATATGTCAGTTGGAAAACCAACTTTTTACCATTTGAATATCCATCTATTCAACTTCTGTTGCTTGCGCAGAAAAAGTATGAAGATTAGAACTTAAGCCAGTACTATGATTTTTATGTTAGAAGTTTAACAATCTAAAGATGTAACTTATAGATTTGTTATATAATTATTTTCAAAACAGTGGCTTTTTCACCTACAACATTCAGAAGCAGAATTACTAAGCTATTATATTTATGACCTATGGACTGAGATTCACAAATACTTGACAGGCATTGTCACTTTGTAGCACATGGTCACTGTAGAAATCCTGTGAAGTATACCTTTGAAAAGAAAAATATGTAATGAAGTTCTGTGCAAAAGTTGAGTGTTAGTGGTAAACGATAGCATGCTTTAGTGTTTCCTACTTTATATACATTCCAGATATCATGCAGACATTCTGCATGCATGTTAGTTGGCAAGCTGATTATTAGAAGTTAGTAAACTCATACACCATTCATCCTAGAGCTTGGAATGATTCTAACTTCATTAATTAATGTCTGTGATTATGACAATAGTGATTTTCTTAAAAACAATAATCACTAATTGTTTCACATTAAGATTTGCCTGACAATCCACCTGGTCTCATACCTGCTAGCATAATGTTCAATGCGTGAATGGGTGTCATCATGTGAAAGCTGAGGGGACGAAGCAGGCCTATAAGGCAGAAAACACTGATTAATTAAACAATTAGTATTCCTTGAAAGAAAATGCACTTTGGTATTACTGGCTTCACATTGGAATGCCATGCTAAGTCTAAAACCTAGACTGTTGTATTTGAAACTCATGTGATCCGTCTGTTTCCTCAAGCTACCTGCAAAAAAATATTTAGTGGAAATAAAGAAAAAAATGTCAGTAATAAATAGCTGTTTCAGAGGTTGTAGGCATTCTCAAAACCAGAGACTAGTTGTTCTATCCAGAATTCCTTGCAAAAATATTTCTTATAGATAAGCTTGCTTCCCTACCATGACACCAGCGCTACATTTCCTTAGAAAGACTGGCAAAGAACAGATTCAGAGTGTGTTTTCCTTTCTTCTTTAAACTACAGTTCTTGCCTATGATATCATCGTTCAGCAAAGACACCTGAACCAATGTCAGTCACAGAGAAAATATTTTAATTTTTGTCAGAGATCCAACCCGATAGATAACTAAAGAGGATGGGATGAGATACTGTGTTGAAGACCTCCTCCTGCAAACAGGAAAACACTATGAAGTAAGAAGGGGCTGATGATGTTCCAATTGCTTATAGAAAACCTGGAAATGAATGGATTTCCTCTTTTGCACCAGTCTGTTCCACATACATACAACCTTGGATCACCCTTCACTGGATCCTCCTAAATGATTTGTTTGTCACGGCAAGCTCAAGTGCCCTCAGTAGCTCAGACTCAAGAGTGTTTCTGTCCAGTTTCTGCTGGCCCTCAAACTATGACCTATCTTAGTCAGGAAAATTTGGCCACAGTACATAATGAACTGTCTGCTTCTCATTTATATTACTGGATTGTGGGCTGCCCTTGAAGACAATATGGAAGCAACAACTAGGGCAAATGTGGCAGCCAGTTTCCATCTCAAATATATAGCACCGATTTTAAAAGGTTAAGCTGACTGAAGATATGTTTATGTCTATGTTCAATATATGAGATAATGCATCTCCCCAGTCATTAACATTTTGAAAGATGTGTTTTTGTAAGTCTCTCCTTTTGTCTCCTCAAGGGGAGTTATGCCTCAAGTAAAGATGTTTTCTTGGCTACAGTGCTCTGAACACCTTCCCATTTGGACCAAAATTGCCTTTATTTTACCATCAAGTTAAATGCTGGCTGTTCAAGCAAGCATTGGAGGCTTAGTGAGATGGCTTGGTTTGTGTCAAGTTGTAAATATTAATTTGTATGAGGTTTTAAAATACTATTTTAAGATTAGAATATAATTGAATGTGCTGCACATTGCTTCACTGAGTCTGCACCACCCTGATACTACATAGTTACATAGAAATGTTTTAGTAAGATTTTTCCTTTGTTTTGCTTCCAAATTCTGCATTGCATTCCCGTTTTACAATGAATAGGCATATCCTTAGATTTGCTGCTTTAAAAAAGAATGGAATATAATCAATCTCTGGCAAAGTGCAGACATTATTATTAAAAGAACTTGCAGGAGAGCTGCGTATTTCTGAGTAATTTTTATTCAAGAAACTGAGCAAATAGATTCAAATTTATTACAAAAGGCCGGCTTATCATGTGATCTCACTGAATGTGGTTTCACTTATAGGTGAACTGCACTGTCTTCCATGGAACTGTGTAGCTTAGAAAAGCAATATCTAGAGAACTGTTCTCCATTGGCCTCCCATGCTATTCTATGGTCAACAGTTCCACCCAACTGTACTTAGAAGCCTAGAAAAAGAGCATTTCTCTAGGCATTTGTTGGATCTCTCACATGATCCTGTGGTATTATTTGGCTCAAAGCCAAAGAATTTGTTCATTTCAGGCAAGAAAAATAAGGTTCCAGTCTATGTGAAAACTGTATTACACCAAGGATTCTGGAACAAATCTCTTGCTTAATATGCAGGTCTACTGTATTATGCTTTCTGATCTTACCACAATTGCCAAAGCAATTTATTTTAGTTTATTTTGATTTTTCTCCGAGTGTATGGTATGACTTTATAAGGCAGATCAGGACCCTTCAAAATGCTTGGTGGCATTTTTTTTTTTTTACCAACAGCTCAGAAATGTTATTTTTTCCTTGACACATTTCAGCTTTTTAAAATTGCCAGCACTCACTTGCATTTGGCCGTGCCTCCTTATCTTAAGTGCTAAATTACATGCATAAAATGAAGATAGAGAGGAGAGGGAAGAGGAAAAGATGTGAGTTGTCAGACTGGGTATCATATGTAATTAGGCAAGAATAGAAAGTAAGTTTCCCAGGCATCAGTTTATGTACAAAGCAGACAAACTATGACTGCCTTTGTTATGTTAATGAAAATAGGGAGTGAGCTTAAAGAGATAAAATATAAAATTAAGAACTTTAAAAATGTTTTGCCTTTTTCAAGGTGAAAAGCAAAGACAGGAACGAACCAGAGGTTCTGAAATAACTGCAAGTAAAAGAAGAGAACTGAAAAACAGAGTATAGGTATTTATAGTATGAGTTACACAGTGTTAAAGTTATTTTATTCCACATTTTCAGTCTCCTGTAAAACTGCTGTATAATATTTGTCACATTACCAAATACTGCCATAACCAAGCAGTTCTGACTGCTGCTCTGTGAGATTTTAAAAGTTCTTATAGTATGTTGTTACCCCAGCACTGTATGAATTCCAATTCATCACTTGGGCTTTGCCATTCAAGTTCTTGCTCCACATTTGTTTGCTGTTCCAGCTGTTTGTATCTTACTACGCTACCAATGAAGTCACCAGTCCTCTAGGGCTTGTACTCCAAGCTCAACTGGTCAGCCTTCACAATGAAACATCAAGTGTTACTAGGGTCCACTGTGTAATTAGCTTAGCTCACCAACATCGCTAAAGCTACACCAACACTCTCTAGACAATGGGCGAAGGAATTTGTCCATCAATAGTGCAAAAAAACATGTTTCTTACATCATTCATAGAAATATCAGCAGTATAATTGCTATATTTATATTTCAGAGTTTTGTTACTTTCTGAGTACTTGACACTGTGAACAAAGTTGTCCTATTTTGGAGCAAATCAACTCACTTCTAATTTCTCTTTTCTGCTCCTAAATTGAAGACAAATCCTTCCATTTACTCAACAGAAGGAGAATATGTGCTTGGAATTCAGGTTTAACTGAATATTTCCTGTTGTTTTTACTATAACAAACAAAAGCCGTATCTCCTTCACATGCCACGACACCCCTTTTCCTATTTTTAAATTTGCTTTTGTTTCTACTGTAATACTTTACATGGAAAGTTCTATTCTTGTTTAAATTAGTGGAGTTATACATTGAAATGTACAATACCTTGCCTGTGTATGCAACTTCCAGAAAATAAACCTGGTACCTAGTTTCTTAATATACACTACTGGCTCACAGAAAAATTAATGTGTACTACAGAAATAGATTAATACACTTAAACATCCAAATTTAAGCCACTTTTTACGTTGCAGTTTACTGAAATAACAAGTAGGAGCCATACATATGTTGAGATTATTTGTGTAAAAAACACTAATGTTTTGATTTAAAAGGAAAAATGCAATGACAAGTGTTTCAAAATACCCACAAAGTATGCATGCACCTAGGACAGCCATATATGTGTGAGAATGATCAAGTTAATGAGAGATTTATATTTATCCACCTATCATGATTACCAGTGGTAGATTATGTTCTTTCCATATCAGATGTTACATATTCAATATCCAACATCTCCAGATAGGACACGAGACATTGCTTTCTGAAAACTTGCAGAGCGACTATCTGTCAGTGTCAATCATGCTGGGCCATATGGATCAATGCCCTCATTCAGAATAAAGCACATTCCTATGATACTTATATGCATCTCTGAATTCGAACCGCCAACCTTTTGGTCAGCAATTCTGCCGGCACAAGGGTTTAACTCCAGGTTTGAATCCAGGGAGCAGGGTGAGCTCCCATCTGTCACCTCCAGCTTCTCATGTGGGGACATGAGAGAAGCCTCCCACAGGATGGAAAAACATCTAGGCATCTCCTGGGCAACGTCCTTGCAGACGGCCAATTCTCTCACACCAGAAGCTACTTGCAGTTTCTCAAATTGCTCCTGACATGAAAAAAAAGTATATATCAGGTTTCGTCACACTGTGCCCATGTCTTGCTGCTCAGCCACATGTATAAACGACATGAGCTTTACTTATTTTTATCTGATTCCAAAGGTGCATCTTTTTATTGTCAACTGTTAATAAATACATGGTCCCTAGTTTTAAATCCTAGTTGCAGTTTAAAAGCCTCCCTGGAGTATGGCAGAGGAGGCAACTTACAAACCAAGTCTTCATTACAAAGTTTAATTATACATTATACAATGGTAAATATAACAGAACATCAATGTCAGACATTAATTTTGTGTGCCCAAAATTAGGTGTCTATATTTTGCTTGCCACTATCTTTAGTGGAGCATGACAAGAAGCCAGACTTTCTCCAAAAGTGTGTGTGAGAGTGAGTGAGATATATAGATAGATAGATAGATAGATATGTATGTATATTATGGACATTATATAGTCCTGCTTGACTCTACTGAAGCTCAAGTGTTGGGGATTATTATGCCACTTCTAAACAAATGCATCCAGAATGTCTGGAGACTTCCTGTTATTCTTCCCGGTAGGGAAATAATGTGTTGAGATGCTGATGAATTAGTCTCTGACAAAAAGGGTGCCCCCCCGCCCCAGATTTACTAGCAGGGTCTGCCTAAAACAGTAGATATGTTGTTTTAGAAAATCTATTGAAAATATTACCCAAGTTTGTGTTACTTGAAGGTGAGAGCACATATTCTCAAGAAATACTCCTGACACCAATTGTATTGACATTTCAGCATGAGAATATGCCTGATCTGTCTGCCTGAATATTTATGACCTGTGAATTTTCCTGTGCATTTTGCAGCTGACTATTTTATTATATATTGGGTTACGATATTTTATTTTAACAACATAGTTGCCTGTACTATGATTTGTTTAACAAATATGGTATAAAAACAGAATGAAACAAAACAAAAAAATAGAAAATGGCTTGTAGACAAAGCAGGATTGTTATAAGTGTCGTCAACATTCATTCTGTGAAGATCTTTAAAAATGCAGTAAACACCAGAATGTTAATTTCTTGGTTCCTTACTATGTTTCCCAAAAGAGTGCAGTTAGTTTTCACAACAACCTCTGCTCCGTATGTATACCTATGAATTATCATACATACTCATGCATAAACTGTTTAATTTTGTGCAAAGAAATCAACATAAAAAACCTGGGTTTCCATATCCATATCAGTACTGCACCTTAATTGTTATCAAAAGGGGAACACCGCCATCTCTGCATTTAGTGATAAAATGTGAGAGCTTAGTCCGCCCAAGGAGAACCTAAAATAAGCATTGACCTCTTCTATTCCCTCCACTATAGTGCTGCTTCTGGTCTTTGAATGCCTGAATGGAAAATGGCAGTTGTGCCTGCTCTTTGGCACCTCCCCTCAAAGGACTGCTGAGAAATAAGAGGGGGTCTCTGCTTCTCTTGGGTTTTGCCAAGACTAAGCTCCAACTTTCACCACTCTGCTTAGAGAAGGGGATATTTCCCTTTTTTAACAGGATTTATCATCTTAATTTTAATCAAAAAGGAACCACCTACTTCTCTGAATAGAGTGGTGAAAAGCCCTTTTGAATCCTTGGGTGGGAAGAGGGTGGCTGTGGCAGCCAGGAGCAGCCGGTCCAGAAGTGGTACTGATGCTCTCTTGTTCCTGTGGAATGACCCTTGACATGATATGATCCATGGGCCATATCCAAATCCAGAATTTTGACTCCAAAACCTGCCCTCAGCTTATACATGAACATTTATGATAATGCTCTATGTCCAATTTTAGTGCCGCTTATTTTAATAAATATGGTTTGTAAGCCAAGAGTGCAAAGATCACTCATTCCAGAAAAAGTTTAGAAGCATTCATTTGGTCAATATGCATATCAAGTAGGACAAAAAGATAACTATCAATCTTAAAATTATGCCAAGCTGTTATTTATAATAAAGCAAAAGTGGATAATTATTAATATCTGCTGTTACTGAACTGATTTGTCAGTAAGTTTATTTCATCCCAAATAGTAAGAGCTTCCAGTTTCAGTGGAAGAGATTTACTTGTGAACAAAACCCAACTGAAATCATTTGAAATAAAGATGTAAAAAAGTGGATTAATCACAACCATACTTTTGGCAGTTCTGAAATAAATGCCGATTCTGATGAATGAATTGTAATTATGATATAACAAAATAACCAGAAACTCTAGCTTTCAGCCAACTGCAGCACTTAGGGATGCAGAAACACGTGCACAGCACAGATACTATGTCCATTAGCATGTGCTTCTCCACAGGTCTGTGCATAAACAAAAGTGTTCCTCCAATCATATACATACCTGGATGATTACACAAAAACATTAAATAATATCCCTAAATATAGGTTGAATGACATCATTGTATTTCTTGATAATACATGGTCAGATCTCAAAGCGATTTTTTTCTTCAAAGCAAAATTGCTTATGTTTAATCTAGAAGTTTAACTATTCAATGCACATACTTCCATATGATATAAAATATTGTAAAACCAAAACCCAATGACTAAAACAGAATGAGTCTCCAAATAGAGGTTAGATTCTATGACTTCAAAAGTAACATCTGTGACAAAACTCTATTCTGTACCTATCTGATGAAATGCAGTAATCCCTACAGAAATGCCTTTTGATTAATCTGGAATAAATTTATGTTTTCTTTTCCAGAAAATTTGACAGAGGAAGGGAGGAAGAACAGAATGAACACATGTTTAAAAAAATTAAACACACAAAAAATGAGGGAATGCAACAGCAGCAGCAATAGCAGCACACTTGGGCAAAAGTACTCACGCAGAATCTACTGGCCAGAAGTTGATCAGAGTAACAGGACTGCAAGACAAAAAATGAGGAGGTGAAGAGAGAGGCAGCAAAAAACTGAGCAGCAAAATAATTACAGAAAGTTAAAAAGAAACCCAAAAACGAGAAAATCCAATAGACCAAATGAATGTCCATGGAAAGCAGCCAAAAGTGACAAACAAAAGGGAGGCAAGAAAAAAAAAGATATAGCAAGCTGCAGTGCAATTGCCATTAGAATGTGTTTCTTCTACTAACAGCAGAAAAATCTTGAAATGCCATTTGAACAGGAAAATCTGATGTTTAAAAAGAGAAAGAGATCAAGAAAAGATAAAGAATTCTCTGTCTCACTGGCTGAATTTTGACTTCTTACTTATTTCCATATTACATCAATTTTAACGTATTTCAAGGAAATCAGTGAGATAGCCTACACTGTGCTTTTGCTAACTGAAGTTCAAATTATTGGAGGGTTACAATGTGAGAAAAGGTAACGGGAACTGCAATTGAAACGTCAGCTTGCGTTTTCCTTTCAGCCAAAATAAACAAAAATGAAAGAAATGAAAGAGGCTTTATGCAGTCAGGAAGTTTAGGGATCAGGTGCCAATTGGGGGTGCTCAAAGAGCATATATCAAAAGAGATACTGTTTGTTGGCTTTACTCACGTTTCCATGTTGTCTCCCTCCAACACTGTTTGGACAGGCAGGTAACCCATTCTAGGGTGTTTTGCAAAGTATCTTTTTGTTCTGAATTTGTTTTTTAATACCTTGGCAAAGTCACGGACGTCTTCTCCTGAAGTAGTCTGAAAGCAACATTTCGACAATACCAATTTATTAGAGATATCTTCCACACACAATAATAGGATATGGGTATTAAAATATACAGTCACAGAATATGGGTATTGACTAGACCGTCATCTCTTCCCCTAAACTGCAACAGGTTATCATTGTACATGGAGAGTGTATGGCAACATGTTTCAGTGCCAATCTCCATAATGAAAATGTGTAGTGATCTGGAGAAGAGTAGATTGCTTCCACGTAACTGGTTTCTCAAGTGGCCATCTGTGAACTCATAAATATGGATTGCTTTGCAAATGCACAAAGCGGATTGGAACCTTTCAGAACTGAGCTTCACATTTTGGCCTAAACTCCTGCCCATTTCCTCACATCCCAGTCTGCCAAAACAGAAACTCAGAAAAAAAAACCTGAAAAGGGAATCTTACTATCCCCTTAATAAGAGAATAATACTGTGAGTTGTGAATTTATAGATGACTACTTAAAGAACTACAGGCAGGCACCTATTCTATATACTAGCATGTGGGAGATACAGCATTACTTGCTGGTAGAAAGACTGGTAAATGAAGAACTGAAGACAGCACTACGATTTCACAATGAGCTTCATAGCTTGCTCTGACATCTAGGCAATAATGCAATACAACCAGAAAAAAGAATAGTTGCTCAACAAATGTTCTATATTAGAGATCCCATTATAGAACTTGCTGAAGCAAACAATGCTATGGTGGCTTGGCTACATACTACATCAGGAATAGGCCTGCAGTCCAACTCATGTGTCAGTTTATTGTGGCTACCTTAAAAGAAGCACACTCTTGTTGGAGCTCTAGTGAATTTAAGAACTTTAGACCTACAGAAACCTTTATATTTTAGTGCTCAACACACAACCAGGATAAAAGATCTTTAGCATCATATTTCCACAGTTCTCATAAAAACATCCTGACAGTGTTCCTGTTAGGAGTCACACTGTAGTATATTTGAAATCTCAAGGGGAAAAAAAACACAAGGAAGGAGTCTCTCAAGTACCTAAAACTTGCAATGAGGAGAATTCTCCTTAAGCCCCTTTCTGATTTGTCTCTCAGTTCTTGACAGACTTGAGGACTACTTCTACCCCTCCAGTCTAGACTGACCCGTTTTCTGCTCCCCCAACATGGCAAGTGATCAGGGGGAGGGTAGTCATGTGAGGGGGCTGTATTCTTTTTCTTGACATACAGCAGTTAAATCGGCATTGACAGGAGCCAACTATCAGGTTATAGGGTATTGGAACAACTCTCTCGTCTTGGCTGCCCCCAAGACAAGAGAGTTGTCACAGGCAGGATGGTCATCCTTGCTTGACTTAAACCCTAAGTTGCCTGGTAGGTGGGTAAGTGTGTGTGTGTGTGGAAGCCAACAAGGACTGTCAAAGATTATGTAGTCATGACCCCTGCTTACCGTGCCCCCTCCCACTGTTACAAGCAGACAGGTTGCGAACATTGAGGCAGGATAATGGAAGTCTAAAGCCTCCATGATGCTCCTTTCTTGACTTCTTCTAGATGTCAGGTTGAGGATGGGGGCAGGTGGTTGGGCAAGAGTTGTGCTAGCATTATCAAAGGCTCCAGTGTAAGTGATTCCCACTCAATTTCCCCTCCCAATGTTGCACTGGATTGAATAGACAGAGGAAGCCAAGGTAGTATGAAGAAAGAATAAACTTGATCATTGATCACCTTTCATCTCCCTGTCCTGCTGCTGACCACTATAGGACAAGAGGTCTTAACACAGTTTAAGACAGTGGGAAGGAAGTTGATTAAAGGTTTTTTTTTAATCTACGCAGATAAATAACATAAACAGTACATAACTGATAATACTTTTGGAGGAAAGATAATGTTAGGATGTACAACATTTCTGTAGAACCACAAAAATGGGGGCTAATGACAAAGATATAATTTGCTGGTTACCTGAGTGCCATGAAGAACACAGGCTTTCTTGGCAGGAGACCATAGATAGCTAAGGGCATGAAGAGTTTGGCCTTAAGCACAAGCATAGTGTTAAATCTCAAGATAACACTATATGCAGTGGGTGAAGATTCCCAGGGCCCTAAAGGTTTTCAGGAGAAACTCAAACTATAAGCAATCTTAGGGTGGCACCTCTGCCAAATATATCCCGAAGGACAACAATGAGAGAGCCCTTGCTATTAGAAACAGTAGCTTTTGATACATGCTCACTGAGTTCTCAGGGACATTTTCTACTAAGTAGGTGCAGACTTTGCTCTTTCTAGTTCAACAAGAGTATCATAAGAGTAGCTGGTTAGCATATGATTTGTCATTCTCAGCAGGGGACAGTGGATTCTGGATCCTCAATCAGAATGTACAGTAAAGTAGGATATTCCCCGAGATGAAGATGACTCCAACCCAGTTATCATCATCCGAAAGTGAAGAAAATACTAAGAAAATGCTCAGATGTCATAAAGCAAAAACCAACTCAGAGATACCTAATCTTGCTGCTGCAGCAGCAATAGAAAACCAAAAAGAGCAGGAGGACTAAGCAGCAGCCTTGCTTAGGGTATGAGCCATGGACAGTAAAGGTGTGGTTCACATCAAAACATTATGCTTAGTTCTGTAAGTTCCTAATGAGATCTTTGAAGGTATAGAATAGGTCTTTTATGTGACTAACAAAGATCATGAAGGAGATTTATAATGAAAAATAAATGTTCATTAGGAAATTTGGTCATGTAAGTGGCAATATAGATGACTGCAATTGCGATGTTTATCAGAAAAGAAATTGATGAGATAGGTATTAGAGTGTCCTGTGGATTTTATCAGAAATGTCCAGTAGCCCATGGGAAAACAATTCAATATGTGCTTTAATGTTCATGAATTGCTAGGATTTTCCTGGTTTTTACCAGCACTGAATTTTTGCTGGAATTGTAAGCCACCTTGAGTCCATTTGGGTCAGAAAGGCAGGGTAGAAATGAAGTAAATAAATAAATAATACATTTTGATAACCTATTTCCATACATGGCATGAAGAGCAAACAAAAGCAAGCCCAGCTAGCCAAATATGCAAAGAAAATAGGGAATTGTCATTTATAGGAAAAGTGCAATCTCATTATATTCTATAACACTGTATGGCTGAAATCCTGTATTGTCTAAGAACCTCATCACATATAGAATTTTCCCCATTTCTACAAACTTTAAAATCACAGTCCCATGTAAGGGCACTTCCTGTGGGACTCTATGGAACTCTGTTTCTGCGGGACATGGAAATGGAGGCCAGACTGCATCTTTGGAGTTGGTAACAGCCAACTCTAAACTCAAAAAACAACAACAACAAGAACAACAAACAGGAGAAAACTGGGAAAGATGGGGAAAGGGCATGGAGTGGCTGACTATCCCAGAAGACAGACCTCGGCAGTAGGGAATGAGGTAAGATGGTTTCCCCCGCTTTTCTCTACTGTCCCCCGACTTGTGGAATGTAGTCCTAACATAGTGTAAATTTTGAAAGTAGAACTATACTACAGTTTCCTGTTAACATCCCCCTCCCCCAATTCATAACCCCACCCCTCACCCACAATCTCTGGGATGTAGAAGGAAGAGAAAGAGAGAAGTGTTTGGTTATGCCCCATAGCTATACACCAAGCAATGGCCACTTCTGCCAAGGTCTTGGTGGATGATGTCATTGTTCTGTGTCTAACTATGGGATAAAATCCAATGTTACTACAATCCCCTGCACACTCCACTAACCATAGAATGATTGTACAGGGGGCTTCTGTAGCAAAGCTGTGAGTCATGGGATGCATCTACACTGCATGATTAATATCGTTTGGCACTATGTTAAATGTCATGGCTCAATACAATGGAATCATGGGGGCTGCAGCTTAATAAGGTCCTTAATCTTCTCTGTCCAAGAGTGCTGGTGGCTCACCACACTACAAATCCATTGCTCAATGAGCCATGGCAGTGTCAAACTGCATTAATTCTACAACATAGATGTATCCAGGTTACAGAGGGTGGAAGAGGATGCTCTTGCTAATTTTATATGTCTACTTTTAAAAGTATTATTGGCTTTGAAGTTAATATATTGCATTTTATATGTTGTATGGCACCATTGTGTTCTTTGTAAGCCGCCCTGAGTCCCTAGGGGAGATGATGGCGGGGTATAAAGAAAATATGATGATGATAATTGGAATACCAATCTCTGCAATGACCAAAAAAGACATATTTATGTTTGTATATGGCACTAATAGGATGCCTATCATAACTGCTTACTATCTTCATATTGGTCTTTTTAGCATTAAGAAAGAAACATTTTTTTACACAACAGATGCTGTTTTATGCATGCTATTAGTTTTTAAAGCAGAGTTTGCTTCTTTGTTCGTAAGGCAAGAGGAAATAATAGCCAATTTATTATGATACAACCCCTCCAATTGCAGATGAGAAAAAAGTGAGTGCTAATGTACTTTATGATGCTTAAAATTAACAATGAATTTGAAAGAAAGAACAGTTATTCAGACATGTACACACTATGATCTCAGTACATTTACTTATTTTAACTTTTTTAAAGGAATGGAATACCATATAGAATGTTGATGTAAAGCTGGCTCATACTACAGATGTTTCCTTTATTTTTTAGGGTATTTTTGGATTAAGAAGATAAGATGTAAATGACCCTTATGTCTGAAAATGTCATAGCGTGTCTTAGTAAACTGAGAAAATGACATAGTTCCATTTCTATGAAATTGAAAATTATGGTTACCCACTCTGGAATAATCCAGCATTTTATACTACATTCTGAAGTCAAGGTATGGCCTAGAAAATCAACCACATGCCTGTAAAAGTTGAATTGATAGGCATTTTCATTTACCTGAACAACAGCATCATGTGTAAGCAAGCATGCAACCACAGGATTAAGTTGTAAGTGTTGTATACAGAATGATTTAACTATCATTTTTTAAAAAAATTTAAAAGCCTGTACAGCATGTGAGTGTGGAGAAGAGCCAACTACAGACCACTTATTACAATGTAGTCTGAGCCCTGCACATGCACAATGGAGGACCTCCTTATAGAAACACCAGAGGCACTCTAAGTGGCCAGCTACTGGTCAAAGGATATTTAGTATAATGCCAAATTTCTAAACTTTGTGGGTTTTTTTTTAAAAAAAATACATTGGTTTGCTCCTGATACAATAAATCAACAAAAACTATCAAAATTAATCCTGTTCTCATGCTCCGAAATGTGTTTATTTATGTATTTATATCCAGTCCAATTTCTAAGGATCTTAGGGTAGCACACAATAAATTCAGTTTGTAACAGTTTAAGAAATAAGAATAATTTTAAAAGCCTATATCAATAAATTATTTAACATTAAATACAGGGCAACTTAAAACCAGTTAAAACAATGTAAAAATGCATAACAATATATTTTATAATAAAAAAATAAAAATCCAATTACTGATTCCAACAGACCAAATTAAATCAAGTGATAATTTACCAATCAACAACTGCATTGAGTCTAATTTCATTGAGATAAGCAAACTCGATGTAGACCATAATGTTTTTGCCTTCAATGTAGAAACCCATATAAAGAGACAATGAGATTTTTACTTACTGGTGTACAGTATTCAACCATTGGATAGTGCATCTTATGACCTTTTGCAACTCGGCCAGAAAAGAAGCAGCTTTGGCAGATGTCATAGTTAAAGTGCTTTAAGCTTCTATATCTGGAAGAAAAAAAATGCAATTTCAGAAATAAAAACTAAACAGTATTCCAGGAGCCAAGCAAGAAAGCCTTGTATTATAGCTATCAATGTGGTGCCGTTTTGCTAGCTGTATGACAGGCACTATATTAATTCAGCAAAAGTTTAAAAATATGCACTTTGGGATACACTATAAGAGATTTATTAGCATATATTTAAACACATCCACGTTAACATACTCCAGAACACGAGGATTACAACAACAGTTATGCTATGTCAAAAAGAAGGGATTTTTGAGTCCTTAAAATATTGCAGTTTTCTGTCTCTTAAAACAAAAATATGTATACAAAACAACACATTAATAAATGTATATTGTCTTTGTGGCATTGGCTGTTTTCAAGCGGAGAATCTAGTTATTCAGGCATCCAGTTATTCTATTTTGAACGTAGAATCATAGAATCATAGAATCATAGAATCACAGAGTTGGAAGAGACCTCATGGGCCATCCAGTCCAACCCCCTGCCAAGAAGCAGGAACATTGCATTCAAATCACCCCTGACAAATGGCCATCCAGCCTCTGCTTAAAAGCTTCCAAAGAAGGAGCCTCCACCACACTCCGGGGCAGAGAGTTCCACTGCTGAACGGCTCTCACAGTCAGGAAGTTCTTCCTAATGTTCAGATGGAATCTTCTCTCTTGTAGTTTGAAGCCATTGTTCCGCGTCCTAGTCTCCAAGGAAGCAGAAAACAAGCTTGCTCCCTCCTCCCTGTGGCTTCCTCTCACATATTTATACATGGTTATCATATCTCCTCTCAGCCTTCTCTTCTTCAGGCTAAACATGCCCAGCTCCCCAAGCCGCTCCTCATAGGGCTTGTTCTCCAGACCCTTGATCATTTTAGTCGCCCTCCTCTGGACACTTTCCAGCTTGTCAATATCTCTCTTGAATTGTGGTGCCCAGAATTGGACACAATATTCCAGATGTGGTCTAACCAAAGCAGAATAGAGGGGTAGCATTACTTCCTTAGATCTAGACACTATGCTTCTATTGATGCAGGCCAAAATCCCATTGGCTTTTTTTGCCGCCACATCACATTGTTGGCTCATGTTTAACTTGTTGTCCACGAGGACTCCAAGATCTTTTTCACACGTACTGCTCTCGAGCCAGGCGTCCCCCATTCTGTATCTTTGCATTTCATTTTTTCTGCCAAAGTGGAGTATCTTGCATTTGTCACTGTTGAACTTCATTTTGTTAGTTTTGGCCCATCTCTCTAATCTGTCAAGATCGTTTTGAATTCTGCTCCTGTCCTCTGGACTATTGGCTATCCCTCCCAATTTGGTGTCATCTGCAAACTTGATGATCATGCCTTCTAGCCCTTCATCTAAGTCATTAATAAAGATGTTGAACAGGACCGGGCCCAGGACGGAGCCCTGCGGCACTCCGCTCGTCACTTCTTTCCAAGATGAAGAGGAAGCATTAGTGAGCACTCTCTGTGTTCGTCCACTTAACCAATTACAGATCCACCTCACCGTAGTTTTGCCTAGCCCACATTGGACTAGTTTCCTTGCCAGAAGGTCATGGGGGACCTTGTCGAAGGCCTTACTGAAATCCAGGTACGCTACATCCACGGCATTCCCCGCATCTACCCAGCTTGTAGCTCTATCGAAGAAAGAGATCAGATTAGTCTGGCATGACTTGTTTTTGATAAATCCATGTTGACTATTAGCGATGACTGCATTTGTTTCTAAGTGTTTGCAGACCACTTCCTTAACAATCTTTTCCAGAATCTTGCCCGGTATCGACGTGAGGCTGACCGGACGGTAGTTGTTTGGGTCGTCCTTTTTTCCCTTCTTGAAGATTGGGACCACATTGGCCCTCCTCCAATCTGCTGGAACTTCTCCCGTTCTCCAAGAACTCTCAAAGATGGTTGCCAATGGTTCCGAAATGACTTCCGCTAGTTCCTTCAATACTCTTGGGTGTAGTTGATCTGGCCCTGGGGACTTGAACTCATTAAGAGCGGCCAGGTATTCCTGGATGACTTCTTTCCCAATTTGGGGTTGGATGTCCTCCAATCCCTCATCCACTCCATCTTGCTGAGGTTGAAGACTCTCTTTTTGTGAGAAGACCGAGGCAAAGAAGGCATTAAGTAGTTCTGCCTTTTCCCTATCCCCTGTCAGCATTGCCCCATCTTCTCCTCGAAGAGGTCCTATCGCCTCCTTGTTTTTCCTTTTTCTACTGACATAAGAATAGAAGCCCTTTTTATTGTTTTTAATGTCCCTGGCAAGTCTGAGCTCGTTTTTTATTATATTTCTGTGTTATTATATTTCTGTATTGTTCAGCACAGACTGATAACCAGTGTGGGTGGAAGGAGGGGAGATTTCTGCCTGAGAACAGCTGCTAGCTGAATCAGACCAATGAAATCGGTCCTCCAAATACATAGATTTGACTGTTCACTGATTTGCCACTGTCTCTCCAAAGCCTCCCCCCTCCCAAAGCCATAGGCTTCACACACATATTCATATTTACACAACAGTCGCAGGCTTTAATGGAGGGCAGTGGGGGGGGGGGGGCAGCACCAGGGCCAACTGCCTCCAATGCCAACTCCTTTATGGATTTGGGATGCACTTACACAGGGTGATCGCTACTTTACCCAAGACCAATGCAGCTGTGTGAATGTGAACACAGCAGCACTGGGCATAGGGGAGATGGAGTAACAGTGATCGCACTTGCCAACTGTTTCCGAAGCTGGCTGCTCTGTGGGCTTTTGGGAGGCACTTGGTCAGGGCAATGGATAAGGAGGCCCAAAGGAGCATGTGTGCATTGCAAAGCCTTTTCCCTCTCTTACTTTGCTACTTGCTGTCTCTGCTTTGGCTGGAGACCAAGGCAGAGTCAGCAGTCATCAGAAGAGGGAGGGAAAACACTCTGCTCCCTATGCGCCCCTTCCCTGCCAATCACTCTAGCCACTCTCCTGTACCTTCTTTCTCCACTATATCTGGCACCTCTTCATGGACCTCAGTTGTTGGGGAGAGAGGCAAGGAGGATGGATTGGCAGAGAAAAGAGCGAGCAAGACCCTCAGGGACCATGTTAGCAGTAGTGCCATGGGCAATCGCTGCCCCAAAAGAGTCCCGGAGAGATGTGGCAAATCCACATGCATGGAGAGTCCTCCTGTGAGTGTGGATGGCTAACTGTATATGCATAATGCACAAGATCAACATTCATATTCATGCTCCCAATGAAGAGACACAGAGGGACACCTAATTTTGGAGTATGTACATCAGGCATGGACAAACTTCAGCCCTCCAGGTGTTTTTGACTTCAACTCTCACAATTCCTAACAGGCTATTAGGAATTATGGGAATGGAAGTCCAAAACACCTAGAACAAGTTTGCTCATGCCTGATGTACATTATGTTCTAGATCAGTGGTTCTCAACCTGTGGGTTCCCAGGTGTTTTTGCCTACAATTCCCAGAAATTCCAGCCAGTTTATCAGCTGATAGGATTTCTGGGAGTTGAAAGCCAAAACATCTGGGGACCCACAGGTTGAGAACCACTGCTCTAGATTATAGTCTGAAGAATGAGGACCATTATGGATTTAAAAAAATGCATAAATCAAAGAAATCTAATTTACATTTCTTTTGTTTAAAAAATCCAATACTTTTCACAATACTGAAGAAGGTACAAGAAAGAAGCTTTCAGAAATGTGCTGGGTACTTTTCAATTTACTGGCAAAATGATGGTGGAGTCCACCCAGTCACCTTTCTTGATTTTAAAATGGAAATTATGAAATGCTCTTTGTTTACAACAGGCATGGGCAAACTTCAGCTCACCAGATGTTTTGGACTTCAACTCCCAGAAATCCCAGTCAGCTTTCCTGCTGTTAGGAATTGTGGGAGTTGAAATCCAAAACTCCTCAGGACTGAAGTTTGCCAATGCCTGGTCTACAGTTTCATATACAGAAGGATAAATATTAATATTAAGAGAACTCCAAGATTGAAAAGAACACAAAGCAGTTATCTGAAAAGACATAATAGACTCAAGATTTTGGCATAATTTAAAGCAAGTTGTTACGTAATAGTTAAATGGATTTTGAACAAACCTTACAAACCATAACTACTATGTTTTTTTAAATGGCCGATTTATTGCTATAGTAACAATTTGACGCTTGAACTCCAAATGTCAAAATAACAAAATAATTTCACACTTTAGGGAAAAATAATTATTGAAAAGTGCTTAGGACAAGGTGAGTAGGTTCAGTCATTATGTAAGGTAGTTCTGGCACACCTAGGTCATATCCATTCAGAGTAAGTAATTTCCCTGTTGATGTCTTAATTTTTATATCTTCAGCATTTTTATCTGAATGTTTTATAAGATTTTGGGAAATAATAAAGACACAATGCAACTTGTAAGACTGTTTTTACAAACTATAAGTAAAAGGCAGTAATTCCATTAGATAATAGGAAGCTCCCTTTAGGAGATGTGGTTAAAAGAAACATGAGTGTAACCTTTGAATGTTACTAGTTAATGATTTAAAGTCTACTGGTAATAAAAACAACTCCTGGTCTGTGGCTGTATAAAAAAAATCACCCATTCTTCTGGTAATGAAAACAGAAATAGTGGAAACAACGTACCTGAACCCAATAATTGGACACTCCTTACAGATGTTACACTTGGCTTGGTGTTTGGCAGTTTCAGCAGCAGCCACCCTATGTAAAACTGGCAGCCATACCATAGACTGTGGTTCAAGCCTCATCCAATCCAGAAAAAGGGCTGCCTCAATTTCAGGCTTGTTATTGGCCTATGAGAGAAGGGAGACAGAGATTACTCAAAAATGTTGCATTTCAAATATGTGTTTTCATTTCCCTAAGTTTCTGGTATCATTCCCGCCAGTCCTCTGACTTTCAATTGATAACTCAACATCACCATACCATACTCGCAAAGCTGTGTTTGTTGAGGTACATGGAAGAAGGTACAAGGACAAATTGCGAAGGAGCATTCATCGGTGGTGTAACGAAGCGTTAATCCCACCGCTTGTCAACCAAAAATGTAAAGAAGCAGCGCTAATCTCACTAAAATGCCACCAAAAATTATGTGAGGAAGTATTAATCTTCTTTAATGCCACCAATATTCTGTGAGGAACCTTCTTTTAAATATCTATCAAGCTGCCACCAATATGTTTAGAGACGCTGGTTTATGTCTCTGTTTATCTTTAGTTGGGTTGTGAGGTGATTTTGGTAGTGTGGAATGCACCAAGCATAACAGCAATGGAGGAGGCAGGTTTGAAATAAAAAGAGAACAAGTTTTATTGTTAACAGAACGTAATTGTTTCAGTTTTGAGAGTTTGAACTTGGCACAAGGCTTGATGTTACAAAATGGCTGGTTTGAGATACTTTCAGGCTTCTGAATGTTACAAATCTACAAACTCCTTCTTTAGTGAAGTGCTTATACTATTCCAGAGTTCCCTATTGTGAATGTCCACACTGTTTGCCCTATACTCGGAACAAACCACTAATCACCAGTCTTTCCTTACTGGCGATCCTTAAAACCCCCTCTGTTAGATTCTTTAACCTAAGTAATCTAACAAGGTAACACCTTCAGCTCTCTTGCTGAAGAAATATTCACAAATTCTAAGAACTGCTGAATTCTCACAGCTTCACAACAGAGCCCTAACTAACTGGCTCTGCTCTTCTCCGGGTCTCCTCCACCGGACTAAACTACTTTTCCCCAGAGTCCTTTCTTGACTCTGCTATTTCCCAGAGCCCTTAACTGGCTCTGCTCTTCTCCGGGTCTCCTCCACCGGACTGGAGCTTAACTGCCACACTCCAACCTTTTTCTCCTCAAGCTCCGCCCACCTCCTCTTCTGCCTTGTCTTGTCACCATGGCAACCTATCCCTCACAGCTAGGCCATGGCAATAAATGTAATACATAAATGCAGTTTAAACACAGTACATTAAACACTCTATAATAAACATTATAAATAACACTTTATAATGAACACATCTCTACACCTTCCTCCCCAGAAATATTATTTTTGTATATTTCTTAATCCTAGAATAGCAAAAATAATCTCACATATCATTTAACAATAAATATACATATACATCAATTCTGAAAGGGAAACGCATCATAGTTAGGTACATTTCAACTATACATATATACAAACCTTTAACCTATGAAATTCTAGTATCATCTATGGATGTGGTATCAAAGTCTCACATTTTTATACTTATACATATATTCGTAAATATCTATTGCCTATTGTAAAACATATATACCTACCACACTTTAATATTACACTACCTTACACATACATTAGATTTTAAAAGCTAAATCCTTTTCCATGGAATCAGTATTGATGAAACACCTTCCAATGAAACTAACAGGCTAACACTAAACCTATATCTATATAGCTTACCTGAATAAAACTATCCTTGTCTAAATGTGTTTCTATCCCATTAACATATATAATTGACTTTCTACCTAGTCTGATCAATTTATAAGACATTTATCTATATACCATACCACAACTTTTTTCCATACATATGGTCCCACTTTGTTAATAGCCCACACAATAGTTAAACTCCCACATTTGATCATTGACATGTCTTAGTGTCCAATGTCCCATGGTTCAAACACAACCTCGGTTGTATTGGACCAACTGACCACAGCAATGTCTCTTTATGATGATCTTTTAGCTTCTTTCTTCCATTTCTTCGTTTCTTCTTTTTAGGTTTCTTCTTTTGTCTGACCTTCCAATTATCAGGAACAGTTCTGTTTCCATCGATCTTCAGGGCTTGAACAATGGCTTGCTTCCATGAAGCATCAGGTTGTAGTGAATAATCTGGAATTCCTCGAGCATCTTTTCTTGGCACTGAAGAGAACTCACTGTCCTTGGAAGAACGAACACGAATATTGTCCTTCTTCATGGCAAGCTCATCACTGCTATCTGGACAAACTTCCAAAGCTAGAAATTGCAGCTTTTTCTTTTTATCATCACCAATATAGTCTGTGTATATTAGTTTTCTTGTCAGTCTATCAGCTTGGCTTTTATTCTCTCTTTCCTCTCCGTTCAAGGATAAAGGAGATCTCTCTTCCGACACATGGCCAAATCTTCTTTTTCTGTTTACTTTCTCTTCAGATGTATGGATCTTTGTTTCACAGAAGACCCCTGGATATTCTGAACTCGCATCAGCTTCTACTGTCACATCCAGAGTTTGTTTTCCTTTAGCTTTCTCTTTTACTTTTAATTTATTGTCTTTGTCAAAAAGTTCGGCTGAGGTAATTTCTTTATGTAGAGCTGAAGGAAATGCATCTTTTAAGGTCAAGGATTCCTCTTTCTCCTCAGAGTTTATCACTTGTCTTTCCAGACCTATTGTTTCTATACTCTCTTCACTGGCTCTCAAATAATCAGCCACTGGAATCGGCTCTGCTGCAGGGCTTGTTCCTCGTTTGCATGGTCTCTTCTGGCTGTACACTTCTGACTTTATATTCGGAACACCATCTTCAGCAATAAATCTATAGGGTTGTTCTTTTGCTCTTTGTTCCTGTTGAATTTCTTTGACTCCTCCTGTCTTCTTAATAAGCTCAGCAACCGTAGTGCTAGATTCTGGCTTCTCGTCCCCATCTTGTTGTATGGCAAAACACAGGGCTTTCTGTTCAGGGCTTTCATTGTTACATTCTTTCTCCCCATACGCCATCTTACAGTATTTAATCTCTTCAGCCAAATCATTTCCAATTAAACATTGATATGGTATGTCAGGACTGACTGCAAAATCCCACATACCCTTCCATCCTTTATATTCTATTGGCAAGGTCACCACGGGTGTCGGGATCGCGGGACCTAAACCTTTTAATCTTACTTCAGAGGTTGGCTGCTGAAATCTCTGAGGTATTATTTCAGGGTGCGCGATGCATATTTCGGAACCTGTATCTCTGAGTGCTTTCCTGTCTTTGTGATCAATATAAATGGTTTCTAAATAGTCCTTAGATGGGCTGCCTGACAGGATAAACAGACATTGTTTCTCTTGAGGCTCTGAGCTTGAACTCTCCTTTGAAACAGTATCTGCTTCTGCCCTTGGTGTTTCTTTCATTTTATTCACAAAGAGGGTTGTTTTCTCTTTCCTTAACAAGGGACATTGATATTTTAAATGATTACATTCTCCACATAGATAGCACCGTCGTTTTACCTCAGGAGCAGTTGGTCTTATTACACTCTGCCTCCTACAGGTGGTGTCTTCTAAGTCAGCACCCTTCTCTTGCTGTGGGCGCTTTTGTTGTGAATAAAATGGCTGCCTGTTTGTTCTTTTGTCCCCTGGCAGATCTTCCCTTTCAAATCCTTCTTTCAAGGTTGTTATTTGATCTGCCATACCCGCTGCCTCTACAATCGTGGATGGCTTGCGATCTTGAATCACCCAACGAATTTCATAAGGAACTAATTGGAAAAATTGTTCCAATTTCAAAAGTTCCCTCAGCTGATGATAATCTTCTACCTCAGACGTCTTTATCCAACTATCGAACAGTTGAGACAATCTAGAGGCCACCTGAGCAAAACTTTGTGTTTTATCTTTCTTCAACGTCCTGAACTTAAATCTATAATATTCAGGAGTCAATCTATATTCCTGTTGAACCTGCTTCTTAAACAGATCATAGTCTCTACAAGACTCCTCCGGCATCTGTCCATAAATCTGCAAAAGTTTCCCACTTATCTGTGGCCTAAGGTATGTCATCCATTTTTCCTTAGCCACTCCAAAATCACGACAACATCTTTCAAAAGATATTAGGAATTTCTCTGGACAATCCTCCTTGGTATATTTTGGGAATTTCTTCATCAAATCTGGGGTATCCCCTCCAGATCTCCCTTCCTGGACAACACTGGATGTTTGTGCCAAAGCCAACCTTTGTTTTTCTAGCTCAAACTCCATTCTTTTCAATTCTAACTCCTGTTCTCTCTCTCTTTCTCTTTGTCTTTCTTCCAGTTCTCTCTCTCTTTGTCTTTCCTCCATCTCTAGTTCTCTCTCTTTTTGTTTTGCCTCCATCTCCAAACGTTTCATCTCTAATCGTTTTTCCTCCATTTCCAGTTTGTATTTATAAGCCATTTCTGACATAGGCACTGGCTCTGTCTCTATCTCAGAGCCCGAACTTTCTCCTTGGTCTCCCTCTCTTTCTTCAGCCAGCTTTCTCTGCCGCCTGGTAGCCATGTTTTCAACAACTTTTACCTCACAACTTATTTTAAAATTAAACTTAAGGCACTCGATTAGTTGTTACACGAATCCCGTCGTCTGCCACCAAAAATGTAACGAAGCGTTAATCCCACCGCTTGTCAACCAAAAATGTAAAGAAGCAGCGCTAATCTCACTAAAATGCCACCAAAAATTATGTGAGGAAGTATTAATCTTCTTTAATGCCACCAATATTCTGTGAGGAACCTTCTTTTAAATATCTATCAAGCTGCCACCAATATGTTTAGAGACGCTGGTTTATGTCTCTGTTTATCTTTAGTTGGGTTGTGAGGTGATTTTGGTAGTGTGGAATGCACCAAGCATAACAGCAATGGAGGAGGCAGGTTTGAAATAAAAAGAGAACAAGTTTTATTGTTAACAGAACGTAATTGTTTCAGTTTTGAGAGTTTGAACTTGGCACAAGGCTTGATGTTACAAAATGGCTGGTTTGAGATACTTTCAGGCTTCTGAATGTTACAAATCTACAAACTCCTTCTTTAGTGAAGTGCTTATACTATTCCAGAGTTCCCTATTGTGAATGTCCACACTGTTTGCCCTATACTCGGAACAAACCACTAATCACCAGTCTTTCCTTACTGGCGATCCTTAAAACCCCCTCTGTTAGATTCTTTAACCTAAGTAATCTAACAAGGTAACACCTTCAGCTCTCTTGCTGAAGAAATATTCACAAATTCTAAGAACTGCTGAATTCTCACAGCTTCACAACAGAGCCCTAACTAACTGGCTCTGCTCTTCTCCGGGTCTCCTCCACCGGACTAAACTACTTTTCCCCAGAGTCCTTTCTTGACTCTGCTATTTCCCAGAGCCCTTAACTGGCTCTGCTCTTCTCCGGGTCTCCTCCACCGGACTGGAGCTTAACTGCCACACTCCAACCTTTTTCTCCTCAAGCTCCGCCCACCTCCTCTTCTGCCTTGTCTTGTCACCATGGCAACCTATCCCTCACAGCTAGGCCATGGCAATAAATGTAATACATAAATGCAGTTTAAACACAGTACATTAAACACTCTATAATAAACATTATAAATAACACTTTATAATGAACACATCTCTACAGGTGGGAAGAAGTAGTATTTAACTCTTTCCACACTTATGGATTTCTCTTGGGAAATTCTCCAAACACCAGACACTATTATTTTCTACCAAGTTCCCTTTAGTCTTGAGAACTGAAAATCACATATGGGAATGTATACAAGACTCAAAGAGCAGTAGATTGGATAAACATCACTTCACATTGTTTGATTCATCCCTGTAACCATCCTCTCAACTGTTATGAAGCAAATAGCATGAGAACGCTATATTGAACACTTTTCCCTTATCAGATTAATATGTGGTTTTCATAAACATTAATCAACATGATGATTGTTGCTTCTTTTTCAATTAGCTTCCTATGAAATTATTGTTCCTTACTATTGTCCAGACTTCTGCTGACTTGTCTCCTGCCCCTGGTAATTTTTAGTTATTCTTGATAGCAGAATTTCTGATATGGCCCCTTTCCTCCCTTAAAACCACTAAATCTTAACAAAGGCTTGCATTTTGGATTAAGGTCTTCTTTTCCTAGGCAGCTTATTATTCTATGGACTCTGCATTAACTTTATAATTTCTTTCTCTCTTCTTTCTGTAATAAAAATATTCTGGACATTTCATTTCATCTTAATAAATGCTTCTAACCTCATTTGCAAGCTGCTCGTGTCTTCTGGGCTTCCTTTACTTCCCTGAAGTCTTCTTTAATCACTATTAAAGTGATTAAATCTACTTAATCCTGATTTAATACACGAAAAATACTAATTATGTCTTTCAGGGTCCCTTACTTGGGTCTGCGAAACCACTTCAAATTATTTTAGTCTTTATGTTCATTCCAAATTATAGACCATTTTCTGAATCTTTTCCTTATTTTAAGCCCCCAGATTAAGCAAATATGACCAGTGTATCACGTTCATTACTTGGAATTGACTGAAAATGAGATCAGCATATCAAAAACTACCACAGTAAAGAAATACCAACACTGATATTTTACCATTATCAAGAAGGTCAGAAAAAATGTTTAAAATCTCTATATTGGTTTACATCAGAAGCTATGTCAAAGAGAAGGATACTCAGATTAATTAAAAGTAGGAATTGGATTTGATGTTGGTCCTGAGCAACACTAACTGTGTCCTTTATTTTCTTAATGACTGATAGACAAAAGCTTGGGTAGGTATTGTACAAATTAAAATACAATGAAATATAATAAATAATTAAAACACATAAAAAGTAACAAACAGGCATAATACTAGAACATGTCCATATACCCATATATGCTGTTCATGCTACCAAAAGTGGATAAGGAGAATCTGTTTGGAAATGCTACGGTGTATGCTGCAGAAAGATTAAGAATAAAGAGCTCAGTGCAATACCTTTCGTAGTTGCTCTTAATTTTCGAGAGCATACACTGAATGGATGAAAACCCTCCTGTAATATCCAAAGAGCATTTTGATTTTCCAATTTCTGCAGATTCATATAAATTCTGTTGATTGCTAATAGTCTTGAGAGTTGTCTGTTTCAATTTACATAGTGTACAGCATGTACAATCTCGCCCGTATTTAAATACATCAAAGCTGGAACGGAAATGCTTCAAAGCCACATTGAGAAAACCTTGTTAGGGTCAAGCAATAGAGGACAGATCCTTCCTGAATGTTCCCTGAGCTGCTATTACAATTTCTTTAATAATCTCTAAATCCAGCCAAATAGTTGCTAGGGATTTTATAAAGGGGAAGACTCTATAATCCAACAAAATATATCCAGACGGGGAAATGAAAATTTGTTTTCCTCTAACAACATAACTCTCTGCAATTGCCACAGCAAAACTGTAAATCATAGCATTTAATTATGTATTTCCTACTTTCCAGACAAAAACTGTTATATTTCATATTTAAATTCATACTGAAACATCAAAACACATTTCAAGAGGAAAACCTGTATTCATTATAGTGTTATATAAAAATCATTTATTCCTTCTAAACATTTAACACATGATAAAAATATGACTTATCTGTCAAGGATGTTGCTCATCTCCGATGAAAAGATTACACAGCAGCCATTCTTATCATGAAGAATATGATTGTGTGTTAGCTGTAAATTCCAATCTTTTTTTCTAATTCAACTATTAGAATTTCATATTATTCCTATGTATCAATTTAAAGAAAACGATAGGGTAGTAGGCCATATCCATAAAGATTCAGTTCCAGAATCCTGCATGGATCCAAAAAAGCCATGTTTGATCATGTCCCATATTATTAAATGATGGTGACATGAAAATAAAAGCTTCAGCATGCCCATATTCATGTTGCTGCCACTTAATAATATGAGGTATTATGATCCATGTTTGGAAGAAATTGTGGATACAGAGCCCTCAGATACTGTGTTATAACGTATACATGCATAATAGGCAATATTTTAAAAATGGTCAGGATAAATGCTAATTCAAGCAAAGCAGTCTCAGATAGCACTTTCTAGAACATGGGAAAGGGGGAAGGTGATCAAAGTTCTGGGAGAAGCTATCAGGTGGAAAAAACATGGTTACCCTCCTGACTTCCATTTGACTCATATATCTCCTCATATGGACCTGTCTTTGCTCTGAAATATACAGGAGATGGCTTTCTCCTCAGTCCTATCACTTTGATAAGATCATCTAAAGGCTACGCAAGACAGGATCTTCTCAATGGTTGCCCTTAGGCTCTGATACTCCATTCCCAGAGGTTAGAATGGTCTTGTCCTTGATGTTCTTCCACTGACAAGGACTAATAGTCCACAACAAGGAATATTAATTTCAATGGGCTTTCAAGAAATAAAATACTTTGAATAGGGCTCTGTATTGTTTTTGGCTGCATTTTAAAGCTGCTTTATATTGGTTCAATTATATGTTTTAAATTGCTTTTAATGTTATTGATAGTTTAATTATACTTTAATGTTGACCTCTAGTTTGTTTAACCTGTATTTGTCTTAATTGGCAAACTTCTGGGGGAATAAGATTATAAACAAGATTTGAAAATGATAATGATAATTGATCACAGTGATCTGGCTTCCCATCTTATTTTTGTTACCAACGTTGGTCTTAATTCAAGTTTAATGCAGACATAAAGACAAACAGCTCTGTCACAAGTATATACAGGTCTTTCCAAGACTTGGGCAGGGAAGAAAGAAGAAGAGACTGTCAAAACCACTTCTGAGTATCCATTGTCTAAGAAATCTCTATGAAATTCATGAGGTTGATGTAAGTCAACAAGCACACACATTATCTCCAGCGTTCTCACTCTCACAAATTCATGTTAGGAAATCCAAGAGTAGATACACTGCAAGTTTGGTGTAGGTGGTTTTCCCCTGACATTAAGTCCAGTCGTGTCTGACTCTGGGGGATGGTGCTCATCTCCATTTCTAAGCTGAAGAGCCGGTGTTGTCCGTAGACACCTCCAAGGACATGTGGCTGGCATGACTGCATGGCGTGCTGTTACCTTCCTGCCAGAGCAGTATCCATTGATCTATTCACATTTGCATGTTTTCAAACTGCTAGATTGGCAGAAGCTGGGACTAACAGCGGAAGCTCACACTGCTCCCCAGATTTGAACCTGCGACCTTTTGGTCAGCAAGTTCAGCAGCTCAGTGCTTTAACCCACTGAGCTACCAGGGGCTCAAAGTATGCGGGTATGGTAAGAGACTGCTAATAAAAATTAAAGAAATGAGCCCTATAAATGTAACTGAGACACTGAAAAAATAAAGAGACATGATGGTGCTGACACTTAGACCAAGATAGATTTCTATGCACATATAATGGGCCCCTAGTATGTCTGGAGGTTTTGACTCAAAGAAGGTGTGCCTTATGGCTATCTGGCTTCCAGGGCTTGTTGCCATGGGTCATTTCATTAAATAGGGACCAAGAGAGGGGAATCTCTTTTTTGAATCCACAGTTGAAATCACAACTCTTGATCCCATAAAATTGTGAATCCATTGTATTACCACACCAGGGCTTCTTTCTAGTCCCTTTCTGCCTCAGCTGTTAAAGCCACTTGGAAACTCTCCAGGAGGTTCCCTATGTCCCTGGAACAGAATTTTGGGGTACACAGAAGAGAGAAAAATCAGCCTCTTTCAGAAGGTGATACAGAAAATACATTCTTATAGCTATTTTTTCTCTCTTTTCTCAAGTCTTGACCTAATTTAAGAGATTGCTTTCTACCCCATTCATTCACCAGAGCTACAGCTCATTGAAAGCATTGCCTGCTGGATAGCAATAGCAAATTTAGCTGCATCAGAGCTACTGAACTGAACTCCCATATCCCAGAAATCAATCAAAATTACAACCTGAATACTATTTGATAGTGTCTATTTGACCTGGCGTTCAAAAATCCGGGTTCAGCAGGCAAGAAATATACAGTGGTTTCGAACCGTATACAATTGATATGTTCACTGAGTCTTAAGGTATTGCTATTTGTTTCAAAACTTCAGAATGCAGGTGGTAGTGGTTAAAGGAGAAAAAAAAATGAACAAAATAAACAAACAAAGAAACTCAAGTTCTACCTTATTTGGCTCATACAAAACATCATTTCCCCTAAAATTGATATCCCCCCCTTTAATGTGTGTGTGCAACTTTTGAGTTGCTGAGGCTTATCTTCATTCTTGTAGGAGAGAGGATATAATTTCAAAGTTGTATGAACTTTCATTTTTAAAGATCCCATCAATCCTTAGGAGAAAAATGTAGCTCCATTTTGCAACCATTGACAGAAATACTGCAAATGCCACTTCTTTTTCCACATGAACAGTACCACATACCCAGTCTCACTGTGAAGGATTTATGTAACCCAAACATACCCCCAATCTTTGTTATCCACTGGTGTGGTAAACATCACATTTCTATTTTGCTGTTTAAGAAAGAAAATAATATTGTAAGGGAACATAATCTAATAAGCTGGGAGTATAAATTCTGACATACAGTTGTTGCTGACATATCCTCCATCTCTCAGTCATTTCCTATGACTTCATATTACCAGGGTAAAGACTCCTTACTTTCATTTAACTCATTCCAGCTTTTAGTAAAATTTTGTGTGAAATTGTTGATCTGAAGACTTGGATTCCCTCCTCTCAAAATGATAATATTGAAAGAGAAGAACAGAATGAATGGATAGCCAGAGACAATCAACAGAAATGATACAATTCATATGGAAAATGTGTTTTCCACAACACAAATACATAATGCCTACACTTTAAAAGACTGCAAGTAGATAACTGATTAAATGCTACCTAAAATATATGGTAATGTTATAAAAGAAAAGCAACAGCTACCAAAAAAAGGGGAACTAACTGATTGAAACAGCTGGCATAAAAAACTGTTGAAACCTTCATCGAGAAGGGAAAATTCTGGGAAATACAATGGCCTATATCCTGCTGTGATTCCCAACTAAAACAACCGAATGATTCAGTAGGATTTACCTATAGGTTGGTTCACCATTCAACGGCTGATTGGGTCTACTCCTGTTGGAAATAACCAATGGGGTTCAGTCATAGGGTGAATCTACACTAGCAGGAAGTCCCAGGGCTGGTGTGGGCTGCAGGACTTTGACCAGCTCTGTGGTGGCTATACTGCTCCAAGACTCCAAGACTCCAAGCAACAGTCTTGGACAGCAATGGCTCCCAAAGTGACCCATTTAAGGTGGAATCAGGTGTCAAACAGGGATGTGTTATTGCCCCAACTTTATTCTCCATCTTCATTGCTATGATACTTCACCTTGTTGATGGGAAGCTTCCCACCGGAGTGGAAATCATCTATCGGACAGATGGCAAGCTATTCAACCTCAGCAGACTGAAAGCCAAAACCAAGGTCACAGCAACATCTGTTATAGAACTCCAGTATGCTGATGACGTCGTCTGTGCGCATTCAGAAGAAGATCTACAAGCCACTCTAAACACCTTTGCAGAAGCATACGAGAAGCTTGGCTTGTCATTGAACATTGAAAAAACCAAGGTGCTTTTCCAGCAGACACCAGCCAACCCCTCTCCAATGCCAGTGATACAGCTTAATGGTGTAACATTAGAAAATGTTGATAATTTCCACTACCTTGACAGCCACCTCTCCACTAAAGTCAACATCGACGCCAAAATACAACACCGCCTGAGCTCTGCAAGCGCAGCATTTTTCCGAATGAAGCAGAGAGTGTTTGAGGACCGGGACATCCGTAGGGATACCAAGGTGCTTGTTTATAAAGCTATTGTCCTCCCAACCCTGCTCTATGCCTGTGAGACGTGGACTGTCTACAGACGTCACATGCAACTCCTGGAACGATTCCATCAGCGCTGCCTCCGGAAAATCCTGCAAATCTCTTGGGAAAACAAGCGGACAAACGTCAGCGTGCTGGAAGAAGCAAAGACCACCAGCATTGAAGCGATGGTCCTTTGCCACCAACTCCGCTGGACCGGCCATGTTGTCCAGATGCCCGACCACCGTCTCCCAAAGCAGCTGCTCTACTCCGAACTCAAGAACGGAAAACAGAATGTTGGAGTACAAGAAAAGAGATTTAAAGATGGGCTCAAAGCCAACCTTAAAAACTCTGGCATAGACTGTGAGAACTGGGAAGCCCTGGCCCTTGACCGCTCCAGCTGGAGGTCAGCTGTGACCAGCAGTGCTGCAGAATTTGAGGAGGCACGAGTGGAGGGTGAAAAAGAGAAACATGCCAAGAGGAAGGCGCATCAAGCCAACCCCGGCCGAGACCGCTTTCCACCTGGAAACCAATGCCCTCACTGCGGAAGAAGATGCAGAGCAAGAATAGGGCTCCACAGCCACATACGGACCCACAAGAATATTGGAAGACAATCATCCTCGGAAAGCGAGGGATCGCCTAACTAACTACTGCTCCCCTCTATCGCGCTGTTGTTCACTAGATGACCACACTTACTTCAATAGTCCTTTTGCCGAAAGAACTCCTGGCCGTCCTGGTGCACTATTGCTGACTTTTGCAAGGGTACCTGCAAGACTCAGGGAGGAGAGAGGGGAAAGGAGAATGCCACAGGGGCAATTCTCATTCATCCTGGGTTATATGGCCCATGTAGATGAATCCATAGTCTCTCAGACCAATGTAGCACTTGAATCTGGCAGACAGAACAGGGCCTGCAAGCTATACTCCACTAACTGCTGAGTTCACTGGAAGTTGATGCAATTGTTGCAAAATAGATAATTCTTTTAGTAATGCTTCATACTGTAGTATCTGTTAAACCATCTTCACAGGAAAGGTTTAGATAGAGTAACTGATATAAAAGATAGGACTAACGAACAGCACTCCTGTTGATAGCTAAAGCCTGTTTTTCAAGTACAGAAAGTTCCCAAGTTACAAACAAGATAGGTTTGTTCTTAAGTTTAATTTGTATGTAAGTTGGAACAGGGACATTTTTAAAATGTAACTCCAGACACACACATACACACACATACTTTGGATAACATAGGGAAGGATTAACACCACTGTGATATCTGTTTTGCTGTCTGTGCCCCTGTTCCAAAGATTTCACCTCACTTTCTGTCTCTGTGATCATTGGATTTTGAAAAATTTGGCTTGTAGTGGAAACAAGGATTAGTAATAAAGCTTCAGTAGAAACACCTTTCCCCCATAACAACTCTTCCAGGAGTGGATTTCCTTTCCCAGAGGTAGATTTTTCTCACCTCCTGATGTCTCAGCCCTGTTCTTGACCATGAGTTATTTGTAAATTGGATGTTTGTAACTTGGGGACTGCTTGTAGTCAGATGAATTCCAGAGAAATCAGACTGAATATGTATCCACTGAGCAACTCAAAGCATAAAGCCCAAGCAAACTCGCCTCTTATTAGTATCATGTCTCAACAACATGATCTACCTTGTCTAGATTCAGCTTTAGTATACTGAGTCTCAGTCCTTTGGCCATTGCCTTCTCCTGATACTTGATTACGAGCCAAATATACTGTTGATCTGTCATCAGCTCCAAATGAATCTTGTATAGCAGCTTTACAAAGATATTGAAATAAGCAGTGCTTGTGGGAAACCACATTTATAATTTCTATAAATTGTGTATGCCTCTCCAAAGCTTAGTTCCCAAGTCGCTTACTGAAAAAAATTGTGAAGCCAGTGCAAAGCCATCTCTTGGCTGCTAATCAGTGTTCCAAACAAGTGAACAAAATAGCACAGCCCACAATATCAAATGCTGCTGAGAGATGCCGAATGGGGGGAAAGAGAGTATTCATCTGCCAATCTCTAGATAATCAAGCCAGCCTGGAAGCTCAATTGAAATTGCTAGAGAAAACATCCAGAAATATCTCAAGCTAAAATGCAACTCTGTAATTGGTTTACTTCCCCAAATTAATTGGGGAATGGGAAATACATGGAGGCTAAAGTATAAGCAAGCAAAATGAAAAAGACTGAAAAACAGGCTTACTGCTAAAATGGTGCTTTTAACTTAACACTGCCATACAGCCTTGTGCCCCTGGTTATCTGAAATTCAGGGTCTGAGGCTTTCAGTCCCTGAGCCTTATTTTGATTCAATTTTGGCCATTGAAATTCTGGACAAAACAGATCTCTCTCCCCCCCCCCCCCCCCGATTAGAAAAGCAGACTGGGGAATATCAACAAATGCCAGTGTTGATTCTCAAAAAAATCTACCCCGTCCAGCAACTCCCAAAATCAAAACTGCTCTCTGCTCCTAATGGATATAAGCAGCTATTTTATTTTTCTGAGCAGAGGGATAACTCAATAGAAAAATAAAAGCAAAAAACAAAAAACATAGAAAAAATATGAAAGCAAACAACCTTAGAAAACCTAAAGACTTGAATTCCCAATCTCTGAAGAGGTATCAGTCCCTTAGAGAGCCAATGGAGCATAATAGTTTGAGTGTTGGACTAGGACTCTGGGAGACTGAGGTTCAAATCCCTGTTAAGCCATGAAAACCCACTTCGTGACCTTGAGCAAGTCACACTCTCTCAGCCTATGACAAAGAGAAGGGCAAACATCCTCTGAACAAATTATGCCAAGTAAACCTTGTGACAGGGCTGTCAAAAGATAGAAATGACTTGAAGACACACATCAATGCAATACATTATTATTATTATTATTATTATTATTATTATTAGAAACACAACAAGATGAGTCCACAGCAGACACTCTGCTGGCTGTTGTACTGGATCACACGTCTGACACTTCCCAAGTGTCTAGGACTGTATGATGTATCAGTGAATAATGTGTGCAGATCCCAGTAAGGTGGCCTTCTGCAGCTGGCAGATGGTAATTTTGTCAGTGCTGATTGTGTTTAAGTGCAGGCCAAGGTCTTTAGGCACTGCATCCATTATTATTATTATTATTATTATTATTATTATTATTATTATTATTATTTTAAAAACTTGAACAATTCAAAGGAACAATGTAAACTTAAGGTCGAATATTGCCTTCAAGTCAACTTTGGTCATGGGCAACTTTATCATATGACTTTCCTGGAAAGATGTATTCAGAGGAAGCCTTTCTCTGATACTGAGTGAACTTGACTTGTCCAAATGAGTTACAATGGCTGAGCAGTGATTTGGATCCTTATCTTGGAGAAATTTTGTCTGACACCATACCATCACTAATTATGGCTACCACAGGATACAATCACTTATTCTGCATAGCAAAAGACCGTACTTCTTTACCTTAAGCAGCATGAAAGGAACTATGGAGATGGCTAAAAAGAAATGAGGATGGGGACATTTGATGTGATAATTCACAGGCCTATTGGCATGCAGAAATAATGGAATGAAAGGGATATACAAGGTTTTCTGCATCTTCAAATGCATAATAAATCACTTGGAAAAGTGTTTTATCATGCATAGTCTGGTCTAACTTTTGAAATGTTAACTTGAGGGAGAAGCCATGTATAAAAGATATTTTACTTCTCCCCTCCACTGCTTCCCTTTCCACATAAGAAAAAAAATGCTTTTGTGCTGTGATTTGCATTAAAACTGATTTTTCCTAACTTTTTTCCTAAACCAAAAGTACTTAAAGGAGGAAGGGATGCATGTTATTAGACAAATGAAGTCTGTTGATTACACTCTGAAATGTTAATTCTGACCCTTCAGTTTATCAAGCTCTTTTCATCTTTCAACCTCTGTCTTGAATACAGCTAAACATACAGTGACAGACTAACTGTTGTCATTTGCCATTCATTTTGGTTGTAAAAATGTGGAAAACATAGTGGGCCCATTGCTGAGGAGAGCCAGCATGGTTTGAGTGTTGGGACTACCATGCTGGAAACCAGTTTGAATCCCAATTGGCCATTGAAACACACTGGGTTCCAAGAAAACAGGCGACAAGTTCAACTGAGAATCACCTGAAGTCAGATACCACTTGAAGGCATACAACAGCTATTGCTTAGAGACAGTGAATTTGAATTGAACTGAAAATTCAAGACCTCAATCACCTTGAGATTTAGTCATAATTGACAAATGTACATTATTTTCCTTGATAGAGCCAATAAACACCCATCAATCAGAGCACAAGCCTTTTTGTGGCCCCTGATTCTTCTAGACCCCTTATTCCACCATTTTTGCTAGCTAAGAAAAAAGGACAAATTGCAAGTCATTTGTGATTTAGTGTCCCTAAGGCAAGCCTATCATGGAATTTTCTTAGCAATATTTATTCATATGAGAGTTTGCCTTCTCTCAGGTTGAGCGGATGTGACTTGCCCAAGCTCACGCAGTACGTTAGATGTCTGATTGGGGATCTGAGCCCTACTCAGATCTCTAGAGCAGTGGTTCTCAACCTGGGGTCCCCAGATGTTTTTGGCCTACAACTCCCAGAAATCCCAGCCAGTTTACCAGCTGTTAGGATTTCTGGGAGTTGAAGGCCAAAAACATCTGGGGACCCCAGGTTGAGAACCACTGCTCTAGAGTCTAGTGTTCAAACCACTATACTCCAATGGCTTTTACAAGCTGCTATTCCTGGATAGAGAAAAACTACAGATCAAGATTTTTTTATTTTGCAGTTTTGGAAAAGCAGGTGTCAAATATTTCCTGCTTCTTGTGTTAGTGACCATTTTATTTTAATTTTGTCTTTAAAAAACAAGAATAACATGTTACAATAATTTATGATTGAACATAAAACTGAACAGAGCTGATCCACATCATCGGTTTGAGAAACAATGCTATCATTCTGAGGACTGTCTATTAAAAATGTGTAAATTTGTAGAAAAAGCTGCCATATACCCATTGCTGTTCCAAGAAAAGATTCCAGCAAAATCAAAACAAAAATAGTTATGTAAGTTGTGCTCCTCACGTTTATTTCTACTGCATTCAAATTTAGCATTGCCACACAAAAACGAAAAATGGAATAGGAAAAACATGAGCAAACTCACAAACTGAAAGCAGCTCCTAACACTTGGTTCAATGTTGCTGCCACCAAAAGAGGCGACTTCTCCCAGCTGCCTTGGGATCTGGATGGAGTCGTGAAGGAGGAGGCCCAGGCGACGCTGGTCACAGAATCCAGTGGGACTTGCTACCTGCTTAAACAGATCTGGAGGAAACACAAGAAGCAATTAAAAAGATGGGATCTATCCATCTGTATCAAAAAAAATGCTTTCAAAGATGAAAATAATGGAGCATTCCCATCAGGTCTCCGGTCTCTTATTGGTTTGATTACAATTCTTTTGGCAATTTAGCAATGCAAACTTCTCTGACATAGCAATTCTGAAATAATGATAGTATAGCAGTTTTTATATATTTAAACCTCTTTAAACCTTACTGAACATTTTTAGATTGAATTAAATTAAATCTTGATTGACACAATCAAAATGGAGTCAATGCTGCAGCTACCAAAACATTGTTTATTGTTCAGTACTTTCCAAAGTTTGATTCAAACCAAAAGTTCCTTGGGAAAAAAATAAAAGAAGGTGCACTGATCTGTATTTTTCCATACTTGAGAAGACATATGACTTTTTCTCCAATATTTTAAAGCACTCAGCATTCAGAAGAGTGTATAAATAAAGGATGAGGAGGAAAGTTCTGGTGTTCACAAAAAGTATCTGAAATTATTCTACAAGTAAAATTTATTGTGCATTTGCTATACTTTGTGCATTCTAAAGCAAGGATAAAGTAACATTTTTGTAATACACAATCAAGTTAAGACAAATGAAAATAAGAATGGCACTATACTATCAATAAATAATATGTAGAAATCTTGTGTACTTTTTCAAAGCATTCAAAAGTTTTCATTAAATATGAAAAAGTTGTTCTGCAGCTATTTTTTCAGTATTTACTAAAGCTTTTATCTTGTAAACAGGTTTCTTAATGCAGCTTTAATACCCAGCTTTATTTCGCTTTGGTTTATTTAGCTAATCAGACCAATCCCATCTCCAGCCAAGTCTGATCTTACTATGCATGGGCTGGCTTCTCTTCCCTGCACAGCTCTGAGAAATTCTACTGGATTGATCTGTCTGACTATGTGAGGAGACTTAGCATGTATTGCCTATCATTTAGGAAACAGGCAATAATGAAGATAGGGCACAAACATGCAAATAATAATTAGTCATAATTTGCTGATAGGTACAGCTTGTAGGAACCTCCTCTTGTTTGTCTGGAACACAATCAGATCAAAGATATAGTTATTTTAATTTAGATCAGTATGCAAAGGGATCTGACAGCATTTCTTAGATTCACTGACAGAAAGAAGTTGGTAGCATAAGATTTCATAGACTTAAGTCTATTTATACATACTTTTCCAATTCAGTCTTAAAAGGGCTCACTGTGGGCTCATTCTGATGAATGCACAACACAATTATCAACGGATTCCACCTCTTCTTGACATGATCTGACACTAAAGTTACAGATTTTATCCAAGGCTCCTAAAGCATGCGTAAATCTTGTTTTCATCCGTGTGTAGCATAAACCACTGCACAAATGCTTGTACTATTTATTACAATGTATGTGCCAGAATTAGATAAAATCCCATTTATCACATAGGGACCAGGGCTAGAGATGACTGGAAAAAATATTCAACTGTAGCTTCATTTGGCTTCAGGAAATGTTCCAAGCAAAGGCTACATCATCATTTTTTGTAGAAGATGTCATTCAGTATACAAAAATACCTTGGACTTATTTAGATGTTAAAAGGATGTAAATGAAGAAAACAAATTCTCTGCATCTGCAGGAAATTACAAGGGGGAAAAAACATTACAAATACGTGAAACATGACTTACATCTGTATTTATCTTCCAGGTGTGCTTTACAGAGGGAAATTATGCCAGTCTTAAAAGACAGGACCCGGATCCTTCCTGTTCGACCCCTGTTGGCATTAAATAATAACAAAATATGAAGAAATAATAATCAACATACAACTAACAGACATTCCTTCTAATTGCATCAACAAAATATTAGAAGTTAAGCAAAACTCTAAACAGGGACAAGATTAAATTCCTAAAATATTACCATGAAATATAAATACCAAGGGACAATAATTTAAAAGATCGTAACCATGACATTAGATTGCTGCAATTAGGTACTTCAGCTATACTATTTATTTATTTATTTATTTATTTAATATGTTTTTACCCTGCCCTTCTCGCCCCTCTGAGGGGGGGACTCAAAATTTCAGGAGTGTTGTACACTATGAAAGAATGGTATGGTATTTTCCTAATGATTTCAGAAAGTAGTTTCTCTATTTTCTTAAATGACATACAATTCAACCACATCTTCCATGTTGAACAGCTGAATAGAGAGGAAGTAATTCCCCTCTTAAATGTCAACATTAATTTCACCCAATTGATATATCTTTTTTTAAAAAAAAACAAACAACTACCAATGATATAAACACTTGCTGCTTAAACATTTCCATACATATTTTGTGATTACATTTGTAGGCTTAACTTTTACTGATTTGATTATTAGCTGATTTGATTAACATGTTTCTACAGTAGATAGCATCTACTCCAGTATAAAATATTAAACATTTCAGATGTTGAAAGGCATCATAAACTGGAGTTATATTTCTGTCAAGGACAGAGGACCAAAAATGGGGAAGAAGCCATTGTGTCTGTCATACTATTAATTTAGGTAAAGGATGGGTGGGATTAAGAAATGGAAGTGGAGATTCAACCAAAGGTCTTTATAGTCCATTATTAAATTCCTACAGTATGCAGATACCTCCAAAGATATTAATAATAACAAAAATGTAATACAGCAGAATTCTTGCTCTGAATCTGGGGGCCTCATGCAGCCGTTATGAGCCATGGCGCTAAAAGGTATCAAGTGTGGTTTTGTGTTTAATACACTTGGCTTTTAAAATACACTTCTTGAGGCAAAGGTAATTACTGGGATTGCCAGAGTATGGCACATTCCTCATAAAAAGGAACCCTTACGTTATTTATTACTCTACCTGCTGGGCAGGTAGTTATTGTGGATTTCATTGGGTTGGAAGATGGAGTTCATTAGCTGCATTATGTTTCATTAACTTTAACACCCCCAATAGTATTATAAAACCTCCTCTTGAAGCCCACCTTCCAGGCTCTCCAGCTAAAAACAGACTAGTGTTTCCTTTTCCTTTTTTTAAAATTAAAATTGCCCCCTTTCTTTCAGCAACTCAAGGGCTGAAAACTGTACATTTGCACACATCTTCCCTGAAAGGCTAAAATCTCTCCGGGAAACTGCACAGAAACGATAATGGTGTAATTTCCAAAACTGTCCTGGAACCACAGTGCTAGAGCACCTGGAGAGCCTAGCACAAGAGTCTTGCTATTATATTCAGAGTACAGAAATATAGCATTATACTTCACTTTAAAATCCTAAAATATGTAATATGTGAGCTTTCCAACTGACAATTCTAAATGTCCTTTCTTAAACTTCAAATCCCAAGATTCTATATGATGTTGCTATGACAGTTAAAGTAAAATTGAATTGTGCAGTGTGATCAGCCTGTGGGTAATTAAATCCCTACCACATTTTGGAAATACACTAAACAACTTTTAGCCTTCCATAGAAATTGTGTGTTTCCCAACATCTTGCATACTGGCTTAATAAACAGGAAAGAGACAGAGGTTGGAGAGGGAAGAAGGTTGCAATGAGTAATGGCAGGAATCTCATTCTTGTTGTAAAGAAAAGGAATTTCTGAGAACTCAGTTTTTTTATTGTGTCAGAAGCAACTTAAGAAACTGCAGGTCGCTTCTGGTGTGAGAGAATTGACTGTCTGCAGAAATGTTGCCTAGGGGACGCCTGTGGGAGGCTTCTCTCATTTCCCTGCATGGGAAGCTGGAGATGACAGGCGGGGCCGTCTTGTGGATTCAAACCACCGACCTTCAGGTTAGCAGTTCAACTGGCACAAGAGTTTAACCCATTGCACCACTGTGCAAAGTTCTGGCTTAACAGAACTTTGTTCAAATAGGAAAGCAGGATTGCCACCTCAAAAACTAATCACAAGTAATGTATTTAATTTAACCTATTATTTCCAGCGAGCAAGGAGGGAAATGTTAAAACTTTCCACCCCTGCTCTGGTCTGTCCAGAATTAGTCCTCCAAATCTGTTGTATGCACTTTATTACAGATTTAGACCACACTTGGTTTGACTATAATAATCATTTCTGCAATTTTAATTCTGATTTGACTTTCTTTATGTGCAATTTCAACTTTCAATAAAATAATTTAAGATAGATTTTCCTCTTGAATTTATTAGCTAGGCTGAAATGCAAACTTTCACGAATGTTTCGTAGAAATAAAGAGTAATATTAGATTGGTCAGATTTTAGAAAGCACCAGTTTTAGTATGTAAGTAATATCCATTGTCCTTGTATCTATACATTATACAGAACACATTATGCAATAATATATTGCCATACAATAAGAAATGGGCCAGATTATGATAAGCAAGACAATTTTGGTGCAATGCTGAAATACGATGTTATTGGAAATGTCAGTAACTCTTTAGTTTAAATTGATTTGATTGCGACTGTTTTGAAGAAATATTTTAATAGTTGGATGCATTCAAAGCTATAAACCATGAAGATTAAACCAAACTAGCTGTTCAGATGAAGTTGCTCCTCATGCAAAACAGGAAACCTTAATAATGATGTAAACCAGGCCTCAATGTACAAATGCAAATGTAGAGGGGGGAAAACAAAGTGATTCTTTAAGCAATGGAAAGTGGCCTGAGAATTATTATACTGTTATATTCAAATGATCATTTCATTACTATGAGAATCATAAAGAACTCCAAACCTAACTAAGGTCTTCAATGAGTCAACTAAACATTGCCTTTCAGCAATTGGCTATATTTAAATTGCACTCCCTTTTTTCAAACAGGAAGAACTCCAATATAATCAACTACCCAGACCTACGTGTCATAAACATTCAAAAGCCAGTTGAGGCACATATCTACGCAGAGAGGGACGTTGACTAGGTTATTGTGCTCTTGTTCCAGTCGATCATAAATTGTGGTCAAGCAGTTGATGATCTGAAGTATATCCATTGGCTGGTCATTCTGTTTGAGGTTGTGCTGGTCCAAGGCATCGCATGCAGAAGACAGACTCAAAAGATCCACTGTGGAAAAAAATAGAAATAACAGCTCTAATAAGAAACAACCCCAAATGGTAGCAAAATATTGGTCTGATTGTCAGCAAGTTCATTCTCTGATTAAATATGATGGACTAAGACCACCCAAAAGGCTAATATACTTATCTCCAAATTTGGTTTTCAGATTTCCCTTTCTCAGTACTTTTCACTCACTAATGCATTTTCTCTGTATAGGTAAGATCTACTCAGTAGCACATGAAAAGCAGCTTTTTTGTCCAGCAAGAACTGTATACCAGCTGCATCCCCAGGGAGCACTGGAGTATGCTTTCTCTAATGCAAATTTATTAGCCAAATTGAAAATGCAATAAAATACCTTTAACACAGAGCTTACCGGCAAGTGTTCAACCCCTTCGAGAGAAAGCATCAATGATAATTAAGTGAACCCCTTCAGGATTAGGTGGCAGTCTAATTATAATATGCACCTACAGATAAATAAGTCCATTCCCTTTTGGAAGACGTTTCCATGCTAATAAGGCACCGGGCCTTGAAAATGCCTGATAGTTTTACTTTAAACAAGATACCATTAATGCATCCACTAATGATAAGCAGTAATGGGAAAAGAGTTTTTGCTTGGGAGGAATACTGCATAGATTTCCAAAGAGCTATCGTCTTGGATTTTAACTCTCTGCTTTGCTCATACACCATAAGAATACAGTTCGTGCACAAACATCTTCCACAAAACCATGTTTAATAAGTTATCATCTGCCACACAGCGTAATTGGTCATTGTTATATAAACTAAAAATAGATATATGCATTATTTATTGGTGACAGAACAGAGTTAAAACTGTGACATAGCACTCAATACTAGATGTCAGGATGTATTCAATTCTTTCTCAAGTGTTTAATGCATTCTTCCCTAATGGTTTAACTTTGTTTTAAAAAATACATGAATGTCCTTCACCATTTGAACTGGTTTGATGAAGTCAATAAAAATGTGAATGAGAAAAATGCACCTGGCGCACTATGTCAGCAAAGGTGGCAATGGCAGCAGGACAGTTTCAGTCAGGACAAGGCAAAGGTAGCGGCAACATGGGAGGGCTGAGAAAATCCTCACAGTCGCTGTCAAGAGGAAATGCTGATAACTTCAATACTTATGTTTCTGCAATAACTGACTTCTGAATTGGTCTTCAAAACAAAGGTGTTCTGAGAAGACTACTTTAAAAAATCATTGTATAGGAGATAGGCTTCCATCCAAACAACTAACACTACTGTTGTTCTGTGCCTTCAAGTATTTCCAAAGTACAGTGAGCCTAGGGCAGGGGTCTCAAACTCATTTTCACTGAGGGCAACATTAGCCTTCAAAGGGCAGTTAAATCCATGGGCAAAGAATGCATGGGTACAGAGAGCCGACTAGATATATACATAGCAGTCGGTGCTCTAGCTTTTACCCAGTTTGGGTTTCAAGATGTTATTGAACTACAGTTCCCATCATTTTTTATTATCTGCCATATGAGCTGGGGATAATGGGAACTGAAATCCAACAACACTTGTCACTCTGAGGTTGGGAGAAAGTTAAACATTGGGTTGTTGTAGGTTTTTTGGGGCTATATGGCCATATTCTAGAGGTATTCTTTCCTGACGTTTCGCCTGCATCTATGGCAAGCATCCTCAGAGGCAAGCATCCTCAGAGGTTGTGAGTTCAACTTCACAACCTTTGAGGATGCTTGCCAAAGATGCAGGTGAAACGTCAGGAAAGAATGCTTCTAAAACATGGCCATATAGCTCCAAAAAACCTACAACAACTAGTGATTCCAGCCATAAAAGCCTTCGACAATACATTAAATGACATTTTAAAGTCAAACACCATCATATCCACTAGCCTTATATCTAAACTCAAAGCACACTGCCTTGAATAAACAAAACAAACTGCAGCCTTCCAGATGTTACTGTATCACAACTCCCATCAGCTCTAGTCATGATGTCTAATGATGAGAAATATGGGAATTGTAGTCTAGCATCTGGAGGGAGACATAAAGTGACATAGTGGTCCAGATTTGGCCCGCAGCCTTAAATTTGACACATGTGCCCTAAGGCAAACATACTGTGGGATATTCTTGACAAGATTTGTTTATAGGAAGTTTGTCCTTGTTTCCTTCTATGGCTGGGAGAGCATGACTTACTTAAGACAGATTTCCATGGGTGAGAGGCGAGTCAGACTCTTGTCCCTGGGGCCTAGTCTAGCACTCAAACCACAGTGCTGTATTCTAATCCAATGCATAATTACTGACATATACCCCCAAAGCATCAGATCTATATAATCTTAGAAGTTGGCACTGGTTAGTACTTGTATGGGAAGCTGGCAACTAATATCAGGTGCTGTAGGATTTATTTGAGAGAAAGGAACTGGCAGAATTGAAATGGGGTTCTTGCCTAAGAAAATCCTACAAAAAATTCAATAGATCACCCTAAGTCAACAGGTGACTTGAAGACACATACACGCAGATGTACATGTCACCTGAATGCAACAGTCTTACTTGCGCTGTGGACAATAGTATCATTTTAATCTCCTCTGGAAAACATGGCTTTTATAATACTAATCTTCCAAAGGATGTTTGCATTACTTTCTTTGTTTGCCCTCCTTAGCTAACAGCAACAACTTAAGATGAAAGGAATTGTGCTAATGGAAATTTACCAACACGTCTGTATAATTAAACTGGTTTGCAAGTTAAAAAAAAACATCCTCAGGGTCCTTTGAAGCAGGCATGAACAATGAAACAGTATTTAGCATAGGTGGCACAACATATTTCTAAGGACATCTGGAATGGGAAAAAAATCTGACTTGGCCATGAAGTTAACCTATTACATAAAGACAAATAATCCATAAAATTCCTGCACCTACTTGAAAACGTGGTGTTGTAAAAGAAGTTCAAATAGTGCTCTTGAATTAGTCAAAGAATTCTAACAACTTCACAAATGTCTACATGACATTTCTGAGATGATTTATAAGTGCCACAAAATATAAACCATGCACTTCCACTTCCTGGAGAAATAGACTGCATTCAAAGCTGGTTTAGTTAATGCTATACACAAGTGCAATCACTCTCCTCCTCCTCCATTTATAGCTTGTAAAAAGGCTGCTTTTGCACAAACACCTCCTCGCTCACAGAATGATTACTTTTTTCCCACAGACATATAGAGCTGACATCAAGACTTTTTTCTTCTCTTCCACTGAACTTTCTTACAAGAATAGTACACCTAGGCTTTGCTTACACCCAAAAAACCCCCAGAAAATAACTTGCTTACTTAGAATGTCTGCTAGATGAATGCACAAATAACATAGCAACAATGTAGTTAAGCTGCTAAAGAAATAGGAGTAAATTGGGTTTTGTTTATCTTCACTGAAATTGCTAACTCTCTTGGAAAGATGTTGAACACAGCAATCCACACATTGTCTATAAGATGCTGTATCCCTAATCAAGTCAAAAGACATTGAAGCTTTGTGTCTTAACTGTTGCCAAGAACATCATGGCAATAAAAGTAAACCTAAGCAACATAAAAAATGATCCTAACCCTAACCATTACTCCAAGCCACTGACCAGAGTGGATTCAACTGATCAGGAAGGGAACATGACACAATCTTTTGCCGAATTGTGTCCATTCAGAATAGAGAATCTCTTTGTATGAAAAGCAAGCTGGCAAGCATCAAATATTTGATCTGGTCCTGGAATTCTAACACATTCATTTGATTTGACATATGTGCTACAACTTGCTTTAAAAATATCTTCTGATTAGGCCATTAAGCCCCATCATCCCTTTAAATCACTTCCGTTGACTGCAATTCATGTATGAGAAACAAGATATTATTTAGTATGCACTTTAGACACAGACCTTTGCAGGGTGCAATATATTTACCTACAGGGCAGAATTAATCTAATTATGTTTCTACTGGCCTGGAATTTTTAAAATGTTCAAGGAGATACCCTATCCTGGCTCTACTCTGTAATTATTAAATGTCAATGGAAGAAAAATATTGAATGTAAGTAGTCAGAACTGAGTGACGTCAATGGACTTGACATTAAAAGGAATCAAGTGTCACAGAAATTTGGTTAAACTCAAACCATTCTATCCATTAATGCTTCAACAAAATGCAGAGGGTGACTGTCCTTTCCCTGTAGCTTTCTGACCATCAAAAATGTGCTACAGGATTGGAGAGGCACATGGAAGAACTATAGAGTAAGAGGGTGAGAAAAGTTCGATTGTACAAAAAGAAGGTGATTTACACAACACGGAATTTTGTCTATATTCAATTTATAAATGATTGCTGCCCTCTATATTTTGGTTTTGAACAGAAATGAATAATTAAAAAGAATGACTTTTAATTCATTTTGATCCTCCTATTCTAATCTACAGAATTCTAAAAAGGTAAAGGTAAAGCTTTCCCCTTGACATTGAGTCTAGTTGTGTCCGACTCTGGGGGGTGGTGCTCATCTCCATTTCTAACCTGAAGAGCCAGTGTTGTCCATAGACACCCCAAGGTCATGTGTCTGGCATGACTGCATTGAGTGCCATTACCTTCCCGTCGGAGAGGTACTTATTGATCTACTCACATTTGAATGTTTTTGAACTGCTAGAATTGGCAGAAACTGGGGCTAACAGTGGGAGCTCACCCCCCTCCCTGGATTCAAACCACCAACCTTTCGATCAGCAAGTTCAGCAGCTCAGTGGTTTAACCCGCTGCACGACTGGGGGATCCAGAATTCTACTGCCTCTTATCTTTGCCTTCTAAACTATGGATGAATGTTTACATAATCTGCATTTTTTACATGAGAGCATTAGCGGCCAACAGAAGTTTTCTACAGTATATATATTTCCAGAAGGAACTTCTGGAAAATCTTTGTAGAACTCCTTCCAAATGGTTATCTTAAAAAAAATCTCCAGGACTGAACAAGTAGTGGAAAATAGCCAGTGAATGGCTATTGTTGTTAATTATATAGGATTGTTTAAGTGTTATGATGTTACTGTTTTTTACCGTGTACAGTATTTTGCTGTTTGTTGTTAACCGCTGTGAGTCGCCTACGGGCTGAGAACAGCGGTATACAAATAAAGTAAATAAATAAATAAATAAATAAATAAAATGGAAGGGTTTTTTTTTTTTTTTACAAAAACGAAATAAATAAATATAGTGTGTTGTTATGATGTTGATTTTAAAAATCCCCATTAATTTTGTCATCCCATGACAAAATTAAGCAAGATGTTTCTGGTGTATCTCTTATTATACTATGATAATGTGTAATGTTTTATTGGACAAATGTACAACAGTCTATGTATGTCTATTTGAAATGATTAAGTTCTGTAAAATAAAATGTTGAGGTATACTCACAACAGAGAGCTTTCTGCAATCTTCGAAGCTTCATGGCAGTTCTGTATGCTGAGAATCTAACATTGTTCAAGTCAGCTGAGAAACAGAAAAAGAAAAAAGGAATATATGATTTCATAAGTTTATGCAGTGAAATGCTTGAAATAAAAACTAGAAGAATCTTTCCTGCTATATACTGTATGTGAAGAATTAAAATTGGTAACTAGAACCAAATACAGGTTGAGCATCCTTTATCCAAAATTCCAAATTCTAAAATTGTTTACATGGGTGGTTGAGATAGTGACACTTTTTCTTTCAAATGGTTCAATGAACACAAAATTATTTAAAATGCAACATAAAATGATTGTTAGGCTATGTGCATAAGGCATATATAAACCATGAATAAATTTCATCATTTAGACTTGGGTCTCGTTTCCAAGATACCTCTATGTATGTATATACAAATACAGGTATTCCAAAATTAAAAAAAAGTGAAATCCAAACAATTCTGGTCACATTTTGAAAACAGGAGACTCAATCTGTTTTTAAATAACAATAATTAACATCACTATCATCACTGTGTCCTTATAAGGCATTTTTCAATCACATAGACCAAAATCTCACTGAAGCTAAATATTATTGACGTTGAAATGTTATACCTCCATACATGGGAGCAAACCATGTTACAATGAATGGATTTTCTTCTGTGAATGTATGCAGGCTTGCTTGTTATGTCTGCCTCATTATAGAGGGAAGAATAGACTACTTTTTTGAGATTTCAGTGAAGCTGTACCACAAAAAAAATGTTTGGCTTATGTCCCAAAATGACACAATGTGCTTTGACTATTAAATTGTAAGTACATTAAGAAAGGTAAGCATTAAGAACTTGTAAATCCTGTCTCTATCCCCTCCACCCCCTCCGCTTGGAACTGAGTCGAGCTGCTTGCCCCAGTATTTTAAAAGGGAAGCCTACACCGAGAGGAACTTAAATGAGAGAGGAAGAGGGAGAGAGAATCCTGCCAGGCTTTGTATGTGAGAACCAAACCCCATGATGCAACAGAGAACAATGCGGCTTTATAAAGTACTGAAGCGACTGCCACTTTCACATAGTTCTGTGCTTTTTCTTGGCAGCATCCGATTCCATCCAAGAGTACTCCTTCCGTTTATATAATGACCTAACTTTTGTGACTTTGAAGTTACAGTGAATAGGCAGAAAATAGGTTCTCAACTCAAGTGAAGGAAAAGTTGGGGAAGGGACTGAAGTATTATGGATAATTGCTGAAATATATATTTTTTCATTTTGATTCTATTTTTAATTTTAAAAACAACCTTCAAAATAAAGCTGGTGTCTGTGCAAGGCAATGGGTGCATACTGGCAGGTGCCTGCAGCAATTCTGCCACCCTTATGGCTCTTCTCACCTGACTGACCCTTTGTTAAGTTCTTGAAGAGAAAATGCCTCCCTTTCTTATCTCAGTGCTGCCACAAGGCAATGGAAAGCTTGCCCTTGCAACACTCCATGGAATCAAAATTAAAAGGAGCAAGGCATTTTTAATTGTAGCTTTTGCTCTACATCCCCATTTCATTTTCAGTTTTGGTGAACCACTTAGAACTGCAGTAAAAAGGGTTATGCCATAGCTATTCCCCTTTATTTATTTACTATATTTCAACCCACTTTATCTCACCCCAAGAGGGACTCAGGGCAGCTTACAATTTGGCAAAATTCAATGCTGTATTTCAATACAAATAAACAGGTATTACACATCAAGCAATAAAAACAGATAAAACAAATAAATACAATTAAAACAGTTAAAAACATAATACTTCATCCCATAGTTATCAACTGGTGCTGCTATGTGTCAATTCCATATTGCACTAATCCCCAAACGCCTGGTTCCATAACCAGGTCTTGACCTTTTTTGTGAAAACTAGGAGGGGGCCAATCTAATGTCACTGGGGAGGTAGTTCCATAGTTGTGTGGCCACCACTGAGAAGGCCCTGTCCCATATCCCCACCGACTGCACCTGCGAAGGGGGTGGGCCTCCCCAACAGATCTTAACATTCTAACCAATTCATAGGGAGAGCTACATTAGGACAGAAAAGTTGGGCCAGAATTGTTTAGGGCTTTATAGGCTAAAGCCAGCACTTTTAATTGTGCTTGGTAGCAGACTGGCAGCCAGTGGAGCTGACGCAGCAGGGGGCTTGTATGTTCCCTGTATGCCGCTCCAGTGAACAACCTTTGAAGAACAGTCTTCAAAGACAACCCTTTCCTTCTTTAGTAGTAGAGAAAATTGGTAGTAATAGTGGTTGTTGTTATTATTAGTTGTAGCAGCAGCAGCAGCAAAAAAAAAAAAAGAAAAGAAAAGAAAGAAAGACATATTTATATTAACTATAAAACAGGCAGGCATCAAATCATCTAGAGCACTGTTCCTTAAACTATGGGTTCTGATGTCAAATGTGGTTCCCTTAGTTCAATGTTGAGGTCACAAAAATTGGCAAGAGTAAAAGGGTTCTGAATGCCACCCATTTACACAAATCTGTTGCCAACAATATGGAGTTTCTAGTAAACTCTGCAGAAAATGCTTCAGTTGTGCTCCACAAAAGGGAAAATCAGTCTGTTTAGCAAGCCTTGAAAACATGAATTTGTTATCAGTAAATGTTTGGTTTTCTATCCATATTTTATATACCTATATACCTGGGTCATGTAAAATTTTCTTGGACGGAAAGGGGTTGCATATGAAAAAGGCTTAAAAAGTCCTGATCTAGATTGCCAGCTTTTCAAAGAATGAGCTTGTTAGTATAATGCTACCAACTTTCAAAATGTATTTGCTTTATTACTATTAACTGACTTTCATTAACATTTTAATGAGTTGCTCATTAGTGTATTGTCCTGGCGTTCCTTCCTGCCAAATCAGCTTTTCCATACTGGTGCCAGCTCCACAAACCTTGAAGTAGCTTAGAATACATTTTGGAATCTAAACAAAGGCAATTAATCAATCCTGAAAGCACATTAATAAAGCTTTCTTTTGCTAAGGCACTGTGACTATAACTTCATTGTGTAGATTCGTAAAAGATTGGTACTCTTACTTGGATCAGTAAGGATAGAGTGAAGAAGGAAGATTTTGGTGTTAACAATGGAATTAAGAAGTAAATGATGCAGATTAGCATATTACAAAAACATTCAGGTGATTATAAGTAAAGTAAAAGGATAAGGTTAGCATAAGAACAAACTATATACAACACATGAATTAACTGCCATATTTGGATTAGTAATAAATAAATTTATCTGGATATAAAAGCATGTATAAAAACCATGTTCAACTTTCTAATCTTTCTGAATTGGCTATGAACACCCATAATTTTTCTAGCTTACTTCATTCTCTCATTTCAAGCTTTTTTTTTTCAAATAGTTTGTCAGATTCAGATGATGTCTTGCAGTTATAACAGTATAATACAGTGGTTCTCAACCTGGGGTCCCCAGATGTTTTTAGCCTTCAACTCCCAGAAATCCTAACAGCTGGTAAACTGGCTGGGATTTCTGGGAGTTGTAGGCCAAAAACTTCTGGGGACCCCAGGTTGAGAACCACTGATATAATAGATTCACTCCACCTTTGGATCCCTATTTGTAAGTTCAATTGCATCAATCCACTTCCCAACCTTTTTTTTTTTTTGACAGGGACCACTTTGACCAGGGACCACTCTCCAACATTAGTACCAAAGGGTTATGAATCGGTTTTTGCTCAACTTTAGATTCGGTTTGGTTATTTGGGGTGCTGATTCAGAAAACTGCATTGGATAGACCACATCAGCTCTAATTTCTACTACAGAACACATGCCATCCAGTAGTCACCATCTGCTCACCCACAGACCATATTTCATAAGCCTTGGCATTATAAGAGGGTTTTGCGAGACCAGTTGCAATGGTGTAGTAACAGTGAGGCCACGGACCATATTTCAGTTCTTGCGGACCACTGGTGGTCCATGGACCACAAGTTGGGAACCACTGCAATATAAGAACAAGAAACCTATATGGTCTTTTTCACACCACAAAATTCTAACACTTTAGTACCTTTTAAACACCATGGCTGCATCCTAAATAAAACTGAGATTTGTTGTTTCCAGAGGTCTTAGAATTCCCTGATGAAAAATTCAAAATACCCAACAAATCCCATTTATTTATTTCATATCAAAAGCATTGCATAAATTAGTATAAAACTGATAAAAATAGGTGTGCAGGTGCCAAAAATGGGCAACAGAAACGGCATTGTCAGTAGCCTCCAACAATTCCCCCTCTGTACATGAGGCAGGGCACAATGGACAAGCATACAGATACAGAGTTGTCTGTTCTGCTCCACAGTCACACAAGGAATGGGATACTTTTAGGTAGTGCCATTTTGCCAGGTTATCTTTAGATCTGCCCACTCAGCTTCTAAGTCTGTTCAGGGACTCCCAGGTTGCCCATTCATGGTTTGCCCCTGAAGGAAGACCCTTGCGGGGTCTTTTAAATAAATCCCATACTTCCATAGGATGCAACCATACCAATTAAAGTTGCATCAAAGTCTTTTCATTGTACAGGGTGCAAAGCATTTGCTTTCAAAACATTGGTAATAAGTCTATCTTTGCTACTGTATTCTGTTATCTGATTCAGTTCACACATTTTCTCCTGTTTGGAATCCCTCCTTCTTTTACAGCTGTTATAAGTACAGCATTTTCCCCAGCAGCATATTTGAGTGCCAAATCTCAGCAGCATAGAGATTGCAACTAAACTCCATTCCCAAAAAACATTAATATACTTTAAAACAAGGCACACACAGGGTATGCATCTTGTTTACTGCTGAATTTCAACAGCACTGTCATGTAGGGTCTCTCACAGTTTATGGGGGGGGGGGGATAATGGTGCCTCGGTTTGCAGATCATAAGGCATGGTACAGATCCCATCTGTAGCCAGATATGAACAAAAATTCAAGTTAATGCATTATGTAAAATTCATATCCTGCATCATGATTACTGCTTGCTTCCATGTCCTTCATCGGCAGTCTCCTTCATCCTGTTGCCCTCCACAATTTTCTGTTTCATGATGCCAGCATAGCAACCCACTGTGAGAATAAAATAGAGGGACGTGGGAAACCAGACGCAGTTCTGTAACCCAATCCCAGCTCTTTAACTGTGATGAAGGACTTCCCAATATTATATATCAATCCTTTCCTATGACAATAAGAGTTTCTCTTGTGAAATTCTTCAGTGCTTTACTGCTTAGAAAAAATGGCAGCGTGGAGGTTTGATAAGCAAAAGCATTTGCTCATTTTTTGAACTGGATCCAGTGTTGTGAGCAAACAAAACAATATGCCATGCTAGCAAGCTTTCTTCTTGTTCATTTTATTCCCATTTTTTCTCATTTTGTTTTTGAAAGTACACTCTCAAAGCTAGGAAAAGAAAATTTAAAATGTATGTTTGTAGTTATAAATTAATTAGCATACAAAATGAACAATACCTCCCCACTGAGAATTGGGGAGCATACATTAAAACGTTAGGCTAAATGATAGGATACTAGTTGAGGTCAATAATGAATACCTGCACTAGATGCAGAGGCATGAATTATGCATATAGATCCAAAACGATATAGAGCAAAAAAGTGTAATTTTTTATAAACAGATGATAAAAACTGAACAAATTAAGTTAAAAAGACAAATCTCCCACCACAGGGACCCTGATCTTCCAAGCTATTATTCTTGCATACTAAACATAGGTAATTTTAATAAATCAATTTCTGATTTGGCTTCCTTTCCAAATACACATCTCAATGCACAGACATATATAGGTCCCAGCTTCATGTCTTTATATAATTCCATGCTGATTGCACTAGAGAGAAATCACCTAGATGATCAGGTTGTGTGTGTTGTGTGCCTTCAAGGCATTTCTGATTATGGCTAGCTGAAGGCAAACCTCTCATAGGGTTTTCTGAGGTTAAGGAGCTGTGAATTGCCTAAGGTCAGCCAGTAGGTCTCTATGGACAAACCCTGGCCTTCATAGTCATAGTCCAACACTCAAACTGCAAAGTTACCCAAAGTTTATTGACCTGGGCAGTTTGAATTTCCCTCTCTGAGACCTGCCTAATTTCCTACCCCACCAAAGAATGATTTTGTTGTTGTTCATTCGTTCAGTTGTTTCTGATTCTTTGTGACCTCATGGACCAGCCCATGCCAGAGCTCCCTGTTGGCCGTCACTACCCCAGCTCCTTCAAGGTCAATCCAGTTACTTCAAGGATGCCATCCATCCATCTTGCCCTTGGTCGACCCCTCTTCCTTTTTTCTTCCATTTCCCCCAGTATCACTGTCTTCTCTAAGCTTTCCTTTCTTCTCATGATGTAGACAAAGTACTTCACCTTTGCCTCTACTATCCTTCCCTCCAATGAGCAGTCTGGCTTTATTTCCAGAAGTAAGGACTGGTTGGATCTTCTAGCGGTCCAAGGAATGATAAATAGATACAATAAATGACCTGTCTGCAGCTATTAGAAATTCCATATGGTGGCCAAAGGGTTTTACCTACAGATGCAATAACTGAAAATGTATTTGCAAACTGATAGCTTAGATCTGTTATGTTTGTGTGAAATACAGAAAATTCAAGTCCTATTCCCCATGCAGCACATAGTTTCTATGCATTATATTCATAAAAATGAAACTGCAATACTTTGTGATTATGTTTATTGGCCAAGATCCTGTAGTCGTCTTACACATGGAGTTCACAATTTGAAAATGGAAGTGTGCATGTAGTGCCATTGTGCATACACTTGAAATACCATCCTGTCATGTATCTGGTTGCATATTATCCTGCAGTTACCATTCAACACAATGATTGTATAACATAAGCGATGTCTAACTCCAAATGTGAAGATTCATGTTATACAACCATTCTTTTGTAGTGGAGAATTCAGAGGGAATGCAAACATATACCCATTCATTGATTCATCCAGCTGTTACAATTAGCATTTTAAACAGCACTAGTTTAACCTGAGAAGAACCATCCCTTCCTTGCCTAAAAATAATGGTAGAATCATAGAGCTAGAAAAGTCCCTAAGGGCCATTAGTCCAATCGTATTCTGCAATACAGGAACACATAAATCAAAGCACTCCGGAGTCTGAACAGATGGCCACCCAGCTTCTGCTTAAAAACTTTCAGAGAAGTGGACTTCCACTACACTCCAAGGAAGCATATTCCACTGTAGAACAGCTTTATCATTAGGTTTTGCCTAATGTTTAGGTGAATTTTCCTGTAATTTGAATCCCTTGCTCTGTTCCCTAGCCTCAAGCAGAAAACAAGCTTGCCCCTTCGAAATGTGACATCTTTTCAAATATTTAAACATGGGTATAATATCTTCTCAATGCTAAACATATCCAGCTCCCTTTGCCGCTTCTCCTGAGAATACTCTACAACACTCCAAGGCAGTAAAACACCACTGTCAAACAGCTCTTACTATAAGGAAAATCTTCTAAAAGGTTAGGTGGAATCTTGTCTCTTAATAGGTAGGTTATGTTAAAATGATATCAGATTACAATGTATTTCATTGAGACAGTTTAAGAGTAAAGGAGCTATCTGCAATCCAACAGACTAGGGTAAATGAAATCTTGAACTTCTTATCTTAGGTTGTGATCAAACTCTTCAGTAGGCTCAAGCACAGAGGGCTGGAGAGTAGACTAAAGCCACCACAGTGCCTCAAAAGTAGGAGACTACAGTATCAGGTATAGGCTGACATGGGAAAGTTTGAATTTATGACAATGAAACAATCCATTGTGTACTTTATAATAGTTCAATTAGAATTCCCTGCAGCATTTGAAGAAGAAAAATAACATTGCTTTTATGGATGTCAAATGTCTTTCTTACCTAATCAGTAAAGAAGTGGGATTATACATAGGTTCGTAGGGAGTTTGAGAGAGAGAGTTTGCTTTTGTCCACAAAGGAATTCATTGCAATTCTGCAGTTTGTATTTTATAGGGAAAATCTGCATGTGTATAGCAAGATCATTTGTGGTTTCTTGACAGGAAGAGGTAAGACAGGTCTGACACCCCCCCCCCACCTCCCCGACACACACATACTTTTCCTTCCTTTTCAAACTATTCAAATAAATCCACCAGGCATTATGCCTTCTCCAAATCGACTGGTATTTATTTACTTCCATCATACGAGGAACTAGCTGTATGGCTAGCTGGGTGCTGAACAGCCTATATAAAAACACTATAGCTAAGAAAAGAATGGTAAACCACTGGCACTTTCTGAATGCCACCCATTTACACAAATCTGTAGACAACAACATGCAGTTTCTAGTAAACTCTGCAGAAGATGCTTTAGTTGTACTCCACAAAATACTTTGTTTAGGATGAGTCTGTCATTTTGAATAAATGAAGCAGGTGTCTAAAAGGGATCCTGCTTCAAAATATAGTACTTGACCTATTTGACTGACATAGTGACTGAAAAAAAAAACACCATTCCATTTGGACTTAGTTCAAATATATTGAACATACTGGACGCCTTCCTTTCCTTATCTGTCTTCTAGACTGTAATAACTACGATTATCATGGCAGCAAAATCAGATAAGCTAACCAAGTATTATCTTCTAAATCATATTTTGCTACTACAGCTTTCAGCCAACTCACTGGGTGATTTGCTGCAGAGTGGCAAGGCTATCTGACTTCCAACTGTTTAACAACAGCAAGAACAAAGCAATTTTTTCTACCTAAATTCCACCTAGGAAACTCTATTTCAGAAATAGCAACAGGAGGAAGGAGACTTGGAATTGCTAGGAACATCTGTCTGAAAGGACTCAGAATGAAGTTTAGTTTTTATGCTAGAAAAATTAATTTGGGTTCAGAATAGACCTGGGGGACACCTTAAATTTACTGTAAGGTTTTTGTTCTGGCTTAGGCACATTGGTGATCTAGTGCACTGCTTCTTAAACTGTGGGTCATGACCCCAAACAGGGTCCCCTTAATTCAATGTTGGGGGTCACAAAAAATTAGAAACCGTAAATGGCTACTGAACAACATCAATTTACACAAATCTGTTAGAAACTAAGTACAGTGTTTACAGTAGTATCTGCAAAAAATGCTTCAATCTGTTATATGAATAATGTGCTCCTTGAAGTGTGTTCCTGGGCATAATTGTCTTCCAGAAAAATCAAAGCCTAATATAACTCGTCATGGAAAACAAAAATCAAAAGAATAAATAAATCTTTAAAGAGGTTCATATCAGAAGAAACAGGGAGGATGGAGAGAAATATTTGCTTCTACTAATTAACTTGTTACATAAAACAATTCATACACACACACTGCTGTTCCCTGTGTGCTAAATTTAAAATGAGGAAACAAGACATTTTATGGATGTGCTTCTGATGATGTACTAATCTTAGCTTCAAATACCACATTGCTGTAAAATATACAAAATACAAGTTTTGCATAACCACAATGGAAAAAAAACAAAAAAGGGAAAGGAAAACTAAATCCACTAAGACTGAGCATTCCTTCATTCAGCCAAGAAAGAGAATTTCATATGGATAAACATGAAATATAAAATTTAGCTAATTTTAACTTAAACAAAATAACCCTTTAAGATCTTCAGAAACATTCAATTATTATCAGTTCTAACCCAAAGCAAAGAGGAAAATCAAAACTACATTTAAAAAAATTCCATGAAATAAATTAGTTGTATCTAGATTCTTCAATTGATATGAAATAATGTTAGTTAGATATAACTGCTGCAAAACCAAAATTCTCTGTCTTTCACTATATTGCTCGCAGGATTCCTTATAAGATAGTAAAAAGCCCTGGCGATGCAGCTAGTTTTGTTCACTTGTTGAACAGAAAAAACCCCCACATATTTCCACTCAAATGGCATATATAAACTTGTATGCAATCCCCTTTTCTATATGGAAAAATTGACTCTTCCCCCCCCCCCCAATCCTACATATATCTTATTTTTACATAGAGCTTTTCTTTAACTGGATTTAATAGAGATTTATGTTGGAAAAAAATATTTATGTTAGTTTATCTCTCAAGAGAATCTTCACGTGGCAACCAAAGTTAATCAAAATATAAAGTAATGTGGTCTCCTCCTGTCTGTTAATTGATTTATACCAAGATAGCATTTGCAAACTCTTTCTCCCCCTAAAAATTAATACAATAGGTTTGGAAGTGTAAAATTTTCAAGAACTATTGAGCATGATAAGGAAAGACATTACATTAAGGAAGAAACTACTAACTAAATAACTCACTGGTTTTATAGTCAGATCATGTATCCTTGCTATGATTGTGGTAGCTCTTATCAGGGGATTTAAGTATACTACTGAGATCACCCTTTGAGGAAAGATTTGCAAATGACTGTGTCATTCCCAACACAAAAGCATTCCATACAGCCCTTTGCAGGAGTGAAAGGGGGCACACACAAGAGAAGAGCCTGAAGATCTGTTACAAACAATTAACACTTCAGTCACTTTCAACAGAAAACAAAGACTAAGAAAGAGTAGTAATGGGTAACCAGTTTCAAAGTGGTAAGGGGCAGGACCTTTTGTGCATTTTGAACTCTCAGAAAGACATGGATTTAATGGAAACAGAACACTACAAGAGCAGTAAGATGGCAGGGTCAGATGGAGAATTCTGTTGCCTCTGGTCAAGAACAATATGCTACCCCTCTTCTTCATTCCAGGCCCTAAATATCCTAAAGGCATCAGATCCAGTCTGACCTTGGAAGCTAAGCAGAACCATCCCTGGTTAGTATTTACATATGAGATTGCAAATACCAGAATCTTACATGCTGTAACCTCTGTGACAACTCATCCAAACTGTGACAGGGAGGAAATGTGGTTGTTGTTGTTGTTAATTACATGTACATAACAACACAGTACACATGCACATTAGGTCCAAGTGTCTGGACCTATTATTATTATTATTATTATTATTATTATTATTATTAAAAAATATCCTGCTTCATTTCTCCAAAAGGAGAGGTCCAACAGAGCTCAGAAAAGGGCAACTGTGGCTCTTCATATGTTGAAGAAATACTATTCCTGAGAAAGTATTTATATCTGTTAATTTGTGGGGTGTTTTAAAGGAAATCGGTATTTCTAGAAATTACTTAACAGTCAATTCATGGATATATCTAACCTTATTCAGGCAGAATACAGAGTGGGGTCAGGAATCCTATCCCCTCAAAGCACAATATTTCTATAGTGGGAGTAGCTGGGAACAAGAAACCAGATGTGTTTGGGGCTAAACTGAAAAGTGAGCAAGACCAATACATATATTATTCAAAGAATCATAGAGCTAAAAGAGATCTCATGGGCCATCCAGTCCAACTTCCTGCCAAGAAGCAGGAAATCGAATTCAAAGCATCCCCTTTCTCCTTGCTGTATTTCCTATGCTATAGTAGTTAGCAGTTTTCCGGTGATTCCACACACTGAGGGATATGTACATTTAAACCTCATTTTGTTACGTTGTTTAGGTGATTGCTGGGAAACATAGTAAAGATTAAATGTGAGCACCATGGAGTTCTCCTGCTTGGATGAGTACTAGAAGTTCACAGCTCGCTTTTTCTGGCTAATTATTTACTGTTAATAAGTTGAACAGCCTTCTGGGAAATTCATTATGGGGAGTATAACATCCTCACTAACAATTTTCCTGCCAAGTTAAAAAGTGAGAAAATGCTAATTCTGGGAAGTAGAGCATGGGGAGGGGAGTCTGATGGTCCACATCCAGCCCCATAGGTCAAACAGACCCCAGAAATCAATGTCCGCAGTATACAAAATAAAAAAATAGAGAAACAGGGATGTTTGATATCACATAATTTCTACAGAAGCAAATATCACAAGAGCAACTTCTGATTCTAGCATCTATATGAAAAGTATGTGCCTTCCAAAGCCTAACTTCAAACCATCAGACTCCAATGTTAACAACAACTTGGCTTTGTGTTTAGTTAATAAAAAGCAAAAATAGAAAAAAATCACAGTAAAAAGGAACTTTCTGGAAAAGAAAAGAAATTGTAACAAAGCGCTTCTTTTAGACAAAAAATGAGGAGCTAACACTTCAAGTATTTAGAGGCAAATAAGATTTTATAGTTTTGGTTCTCCTTTTAAAAGCCTGCTGTCTTACACAGCTGCCATCTCCAATTTTTAAAAATCAAATCCCAAGGAAAATGTATTTCTGAAATGCAGAATACTCTTACCTAAGGACTGGTACAGCTCCGTCATTTTAGGATGATCCCAGCAGGTGGTTTGCGTCTCATGACTGCAAGACAAAAACAAAAGAGATCCAATAGCGTTATAATTATGTTTATACCAGTTCCAATACCTTTGATTGTTTCACTTAAATATCTGGTAATGTGATGGTAGCCATTTCAGATAATATATTGAAAATTGCATATTTTTCCTTGATGACACAATTAACTAGAATGTATGTACTGGCTTCCACATCTATTGTTCAAGAATTCTTAGTACCTTTTTAGGCCATACGTGCAAAGATTCAAAAACACATATTTAGCATTTCTATTATCAGCTGACACATTTTGACATTCATTAAGAGTAGAAGATTTTGTTGGGGAGATATAGAAGAAAACGTATTTGTTTGAAGCTGCTGCAAAACAGGATATTACTTATTAATTTCATTCCAGTTTAATCTTAAGGCTAACACAGTCAGGCTATTCATTGAGTGAGAGTAGGGTTTCAAATATTTTATCACAAAAGTGACTCAGAACTTCACAGAACGTTGTAAATAAAATGATCAAAGCCTGTTCCAAAGCCTAAATGAGTCAATATTGACTCTTGTTACCTACCTCTAAATTGATTCTGATTTGTGGCAATCTCATCCTAGTGTTTTCCTGGAAGGATTTATTCTGAGCTGGTATGCCTTTGCTATTGCCTTCCTCTGAGGCTGAGAGATATTGATGTGCCCAAGGTCATTCGGTGAGTTTCCATGGCACAGCTGGAATATGAACCCAGGTCTCTGAAACTCTAGGACAACACCCAAACCACTGTACCACGCTGCCTCATCGATACTTGCACTAGAAGCTAGGAATGAACCCTTAGTAGACCAAATGAACTAGGCTATTTCAATCATAGGTGGTCCCTCCTGTACTCATGTGACAAGAAGAAAGGTTCTGAGATGATAAGGGACAAGCTCTCAAAATGCTGAGTAGCCCATAGTAATTGGTGGAATTCACAAAGAATGACTCTACTAGTGGAATACTTTCACAGAGCAGAAGATCTACACAAACAATCATATTTATCTTGAGAACAGCAATCTTAAGATTGAAAGTCATGTCTTTCATTCCTTACATGCATTTCTTATCTACCTCTTTGCAATTTCAAAGACAACATGCAAAACAAGTCTTTGGAATGTGGTGTGAAACGGAACTCGCACTTCCAGCCATGCAGAATATAATCTGTAGACAAGAAACTGTGTCAGTTCTTTCACTGTTTTTTTTTTTTTTTTTTTTTTTTTTTACAATGAGGCTCTCCTTGCCTATGGTGCAGAATCTGAAAAGGGTCAAAGGTTGGCATGTTTCATATACACCTAACTCAATACAAAAAAGGCAGGAGAGCTCTTTAATGAAAATGGGCTTTTTGGCATACAGCTTGTAAAGAAAAAAATCTTGCTAATATTCAAAATTAACAATATAACATATTCAAAGATAAAATTATTTGACTAGCAATTGTTTACCTTTGTGTCATTTTATTTTCTGCTATGCAAAAAAAAAAAAAAAGGAAGGGGAAAACTGGATTTAACAGACACCCCAAGGCCCTTTCCAATGCAAACTGACTCAGTAATGGAATGACATTTGGAAACATGGAGGCAGGAAAATTCATTTTCAAAAAAATAAGAGTAAATTCACTTTAATCAAGCTAAGTAGACCCACTGGTTCAATGGAGTTTACACATTCCATTATTCAAGGAATCTAGTTGGGACTAGGAATTAGCTTTAATTCACAGAATTAAAACCAAATGAAACTGAAGAATGTGATTTAATTTCCAACAGTTGAAGTTGGTGAACATATTTTAAAACATAGAGAAGTGTAAAGTTGTTTAACAAAAACAGGTCCTGAAAAGGGCAACCTATGCCAGTGTTTCTCAACCTTCCTAATGCTGTGACCCCTTAATACAGTTCCTCATATTGTGGTGTCTCCCAGCCATAATATTATTTTTGTTGATACTTCAGAACTGTAATTTTACTATTATTATGAATTGTAATGTAAATATCTGGTATGCAGGATGTGTTTTCATTCACTGTACCAAATTTGGCACAAATACAAAATACACCCAAATCTGAATACTGGTGGGGATTTGGGGAGGGGGGGAGGGTTGAAGAGTTCTTGGGCACTGACCTTGAGTTTTGGAGCTGTAGTTCACATACATCCAGAGAGCACTATGGACTCAAAAGTGATGGATCTGGACCAAACCTGGAACAAATACTCAATATGCCCAAATGTGGAACACTGGTTGAGTTTGGGGAAAATAGACCTTGACCTTTGGGAGTTGTAGTTGCTGGGAATTACAATTCACCTACAAAGAGCATTCTGAACCCCACCGACAACAGAATTGGGTCAAACTTCCCACACAGAACCCCCATGACCAACAGAAAATACTGTGTTTTCTTATAGTCTTTGGCAACCACTCTGACACCCCCCTTGCGACCCCCCCTCCCCGGGTCCCGATCCCAGGTTGAGAAATGCTGACCTATGCAATAATATGTAGACTTGCGGCTATGACCAATTTTCCAACTAGATAAGCCAACAGCCTCAACCTACACTCCTATAACACTTGGCACTTCAACTGAATTGTGCTTACTTCCCCCCCCCTCCCTCTCTCTCTCTCTCTCTCTCTCTCTCTATATATATATATATATAAATATATATATATAGTATTGCACTGCAAAGTTCTTAGGAATTTCATAAATATTGATACTTTGGAGTATGAAATAACTTTAGTTACATCTGTCAGTTATATGAACAGTACCCAAACACCCTGAAGGCTCCAGATCATGTCTGATCTCAGAAGCTAAGCAAGGTCAACCCTGATGGGAGGCCACAAAGAATAATAGGTGCTGCAGGCTATATTTCGGAGAAAGTAAACAACAAACCACCTGTGAAGATTTCTGACTTCAAAAAGCTTGTGAAATTCATGGGTTCACTAAAAATCAAAAGGAGACGTGAAGACACATACACAAACAATTTGAAAAAGTATTATTCCTAAAAGTAAGCAAATATTCGCACATATTGAAGATATTGTGAAGGCCAAAGAGTCATTTTAAGTAAGTTCACAGATTCTTACAATGTTACTTTACATAATATTTACTGGAATGAAAAAAAAATATTGAATACCTTACCCAGTACTATTCATGTTACTCAGACTACTGAGAGAAAACGATTATATTATATTGATACACTACTTGCTTTCCATTACATTTCCATTTCAAGAGAAGAAAAACATTCACAAAAAATGAGATGCTTTGTTTTTCATGGTAATTCAGTCAAGGATCCTTATAGTAAAATTAAACCATGAACACAAAGACTTGTTCTAGACAGGTTTATTTTAACTGCAGAGTTGACCATCCAATCCTGAAATCTGTGTTACAGCCAGAGGCGGCCCTAGGTAATTTTCAACGGTAAGCAAACAGTATTTTGCCCCCCCCCCCCCAACCAATCACTGATATATATATTTTCTGTTCGTCGTGGGAATTCTGTGTGCCATATTTGGTTCAATTTCATCATTGGTGGAGTTCAGAATGCTCTTTGATTGTAGGTGAACTATACATCCCAGTAACTACAACTCACATATGTCAAGGTCTATTTCCCCCCAAGAGCGCCCCTGGGCAAAATCAACTATACTGCAAATGCTTACTTTGCGTAATGGTTGAGCCGCCCCTGGTTACAGCCCACAGGACCCTTGTGTTACATGCTTATAACTATATTAGATGATATCACAATTTATACCTCAAATAATAATTGCGCCCTAAAATGAAATAAAGCTAGAGATGCGATTACAATTCCACAGCCCTCTCGCAGCAAATATTCTCAAACTGAATCCACTACTTCAAAACCACAATAATTTAGCCTGCCCTGAATAGTAATCTACACGGATATCCTAACTTCACAGAACATATACACAAATGTGCAGAACTTGTGTTGACTGATAAGTCTGCAATATTTTTCTGAAGTCATTACAGATTCTCATACAGTCAGCCTAATGTTTCAGCCTCCTCCGTTCCCTCATTGTTCCCAATATGGTCTTTTCCATATACTACCTCAGTGTTTTAAAACTTTAATTCACTTGAAGTTAAATTATTGAAGAGCATTCCATGAAACTATCACAGTAGCCAGTCAACTGGTAGAAGCAAAAATTACTATCATGATTTAATGACATCACAACTTGAAACAGAATTAGAAATATTAAATAACAGTAATCATCATCATAATGGGAGACCCAGGGTGGTGCAGTGGTTTGAATTTACAGCTAGGATACTGGGAGACCATAGTTCAAATCACTGCTCAGCCAAGGAAACTGGGTAAATTGGAACAAGTCATACTCTCTGAGCTTCAAAGGACACAAGCGCAAATTCCTTGGAGAAATTCTGCCAATAAAATACTATGATATGTTCGCTTGTTTGCCATAGATCAGGAATACTTTGAAGGTCAGGACTTGAGAATGCAATACCCACCCAGTGGCCATGCTTGCTGGGATTTTGGGGAGTTCCAAGCAAAATTCATAAAGGAAGCAATTTTGATTTTTTTTGTCATGTCAGGAGCAACTTGAGAAACTGCAAGTCGCTTCTGGTGTGAGAGAATTGGCTGTCTGCAAGACATTGCCCAAGGGACGCCCAGATGTTTTGATGTTTTATCATCCTTGTAGGAGGCTTCTCTCGTGTCCCCGCATGAGTAGCTGGAGCTGATAGAGGGAGCTCATCCGCGCTTTCCCTGGATTCGAACCTGCAACCTGTCAGTCTTAAGTCCTGCCGACACAGGGGTTTGACCCACTGCGCCACCGGGGGCTCCCAAGTTCTGGCAAGAGCATATAAGATTATTTCTCTGCTTCCATCACAAATGACTTTGAAAATTCCCATAGGGAAATAAATAGATAGAGTAAATGTCACAAACCCAGTAAAACTACTATTTATTCAGTACTGCTCTGCAATGCAACGTATTAACTGTGACATACAAATATGAGTTTATATGTGTATAGACACAGAATTCATATAAAACATTCCCATAGACCCAATCCAAAATATTTGCACATGTGCCAATTTCAGTATTTGCTGGAGTACAATGTACTCAAAAACAGACCATATCTCCATGGTAGGGAATGGAGCAGAAAGATATAAAGCCAGTGAACTGCCTGGTACCTGTGTAGAATAGTTGGCCTTGACAAATTGATTACCTATTGGGTCTTAGCATTAGTGCCCCATTATAAACCCGACAGGATCATGAAATCTTGTGAAAGTTTCATGGGTCCACTGGTATACTGGGTATATGCCATGCATAGGTCCCAAGTGCTGGTTCAGACATTATATCAGTGCCCAAGCACCAAGTAGATACTGTTTTATTGCCTACAAGAATATTGGGTCTTAGCATTAGTGCCCCATTATAAACCCGACAGGATCATGAAATCTTGTGAAAGTTTCATGGGTCCACTGGTATACTGGGTATATGCCATGCACAGGTTCCAAGTGCTGGCTCAGACATTATATCAGTGCCCAAGCACCAAGTAGATACTGTTTTATTGCCTACAAGAATATTTCAATGTAATTTACCAAACATAGTAAACTGCTAACTGTGTATAATTGGCCTTCCCAAAGGAGGAAAGGTTGTTTACCATGATGACAAAAGATGGTCCAAGAAAACAATCATTTAATGCTTCCCCAAACACCGTGAGAAATTGCTATGGGCCAAGAGAAGAGGAGGGCTTAGCGTTCTGCCACAAGCACACTGACATTTGTCCCATTTTTTCCGCACTCCGAATTGCTGTTTCCCAAACCTTGGTCTTCTGCATGTTTTGGACATCATCTTCCAGAATCCCCAGACAGCTTGAACAACAGTCTGGAATTCTGGAAGATGAATGTTTGAGAATCAGTACTCTAAATGGGCTGTTACGCTACTCTTACATCCATATGGAATTGGTACATTTGGTTTCAGACCCAGTTCTTTTTCACATGAGTCCTAGATCACATCAACCCTTTTAGGATAGCTCTTCTTTTGTTCTGACATAAATGAAATACAGAGTGGCCAACCATATGACTATTGGAAGCTCACAAAAAAGGGCAATATTACTCTTCTCCTGGTGTTCCAATTTGTTACCAATTAAAATAGCACTGTTCAAGTCCTTTGGCATATACAAAGGAACTGGGGACTATGCATGTTGGCTTTGCCCTTCTACTTCCAAGCTTTCCATGTTAAAGACAATCTGGAATGCATACACACACACACACCCACACACATTATGGGCCCTTCCACACAGCCCTATATCCCAAAATATCAAGGCAACAAATCCCACAATATCTGCTTTGAACTGGGTTATTTGAGTCCACACTCAGATAATGTGGGATTTTCTGTCTTGATATTCTGGGATATAGGGCTGTGTGGAAGGGCCCTGAGCAAATGAAATAGAACATTCTATCTATAACCTGCTTCAAGCCTTCACAATCAATATGGGAAGGAGAGAGGTGCATGCAACACTGAAGCCCCTCTAGATATAACTGCTACAGGACACCTGATCAGGGCTAATACACGGACACATTAAAACACCATAAAAAGCTTCACGTGCTTCCAGAAACAGTAAAATCACATTGTGAGCCCATGTTTATCAATGCTGTTAAGAAATTTCCCTGACAAAATTCCAAGTATTAATTCCAACCTGAAAAAAGAAAACTTTTGTCAAGCATGCATCATAAATCAGTTTTAACAAAAAAAATGTATCAATTCTAGAAATTCTTAATCAAGTGTGTCAACTAAACAAGTAAAAAATAGATCCCAGAAATAAAAGAAGGGATCTTACCCCTGTGTGAAATGTTAAGGAAAACTGAATAATAATTTTCCCAAGATTCTGTGAAAGTTGAGTGAGACTTTAAAGAGAAAGAGCAATTCTACTGGCACTTTATATTCAGAACACAAGAAGGCTGCAGCTATTTTACTCCACCAACTAAAAAGTGTTCCTTCTCTCTGAACATTTCCAGCTTAGAAAGTTATCAACAATTCCACACACAAGTGTAGCTCAAGGAAAGGTTAAACTCCACCGAGACTTCCCTTCATAAGCCTCTTTGCTATTTTCAAAGGCCATTTAATTGTTTGCTTTGGGTCTGCTTGAATGTGTGTGTGGGTGTGCAACTCATGCACATGTATACCATGTAAAATCATACAATGCCAACTCAGTAAATCAAGGCATTTTCAAGCACACTTGGGAACATAGCATTATCTATAAGATCTGCAGCAATTTTAACTTCAGCAAGCAAACCTTTCTATATATGTTTATGTCAAACAAACTAACAGCTCAGACAAGAATACTCTTTATCATACTAAAATAAAAGGATATGGTGAAGGAATGTGTGATATGGATCACTTCTACTAGAATTCCTATTTCCCCTAGGAAGTCAGCCGTAATGTTATAAAATGATATAAAACACTTAAAAGAATCAGTACATGAGATGGGTAAATGGGACAGCCATCTACAAATAAGTGGGTTCGGATATCCAACAGACAGGGAGATAATCCATCTAGGTTTTTCCCTTTTTTATCTAGCTGTGAAATACTGGATAGCAGGATATTTTTTTAATATTACAGGGGTGGGGGTACATACAAATGTATGTTGTTGTTTACCGTCAAGTTGACTTCAGCTTGTGACAACCCTATCATACGTTTTCTTTTGCAAGATTTCTTCAGAGACCATTGCTTTTCTCTAATTCTGAGGGAATCTGACTTGCCAAAAATCACTGAGTGGGTTACCATATCTGAATGAGGATTGGAACCCTGGCCTCCTTCCATCTTAATCCAGCATTCAAATCACCACAGCAATCTTGCTCTTATATTCAATGTTTCAGACTCATTCTTTATACTGCTTTGCAACCAGAGATATAAAATTCATGTTTTGCAGAAAAGTTGCAATTCATTATTTCTAATAGCACACTGAAGCTGAACTTGATATGTTGAACTCTGTATAATTTAAAATGAAACTAGAATAGTGGGATGAAGTCCCATTTTTTCCTCTTCAATGTCTCCTGCAGTGCTCCCAGTTTGTTCAGGGAGCCACTCAGGTGGCTTCTGTCCCCAAATAAATGCCTCCTGCAGATGATTATACTGTGTGTATCTGCATATTATTTCCAAAATCTAAATTCTAAAGTACATCCTGATAATGAATATCTTCCTATTTTATTTCCAAGCCTATCCAGGACACTGAGAAGTGAGCATAGTACAAGAGCAAGGAGATGACCTCACAACCTCTGAGGATGCCTGCCATTGATGCAGGCGAAACGTCAAGAGGGAATGCTTCTAGAACATGTCCATACAGCCCAAAAAACCTACAACAACCCAGCAAGGAGAGGTTTTGTTTTGCCTACACATTCTAGTCTCAGGTCACCACAGTTTAATGATATTTCTTATAGCGGAATCCTGGTCCTAGGTTCAATCTCTGGTATCAGTGGGTAAGACTGGAGAAGATCCTAGATAGCTAGAAACAAGACAATATTAAACTAGTCAAAACAACATTTTGGCTCAGTACAAACTAGGAAATAAAATGTAATGAAATAAAACAAGGACTCTTCATGGATAGAACATCTAATTTCAATATAAATCATGGCTGAAACAGGACCATTACAATGAACTGTGACAAATACCATGCAACCAAGATATACTGGGAAAAAAAACTGCCTTACACCTAACTCAATGCAGAAAAGGTAGGAGTCATCTTGAACCACGGGTGTGCAAGAGTCTAGTTGAGCTTTCCCTGCAGAGAATTCATATCAGTGAGCCAATTCAATGCTACCAGAAAGCTCTCGTAGATTGCTGCATGTAAGTCCACCTACAACAGGTATTGAGCATTACCACATGAAGGAAGTCCTAAATTACTTCTCTATAAGTAATGAACAAAGTAAGACCAAATATTTTCCCCATAATAAAAATGTTCAGGAAATCCAACTATGTGAAGTCAATCACATTGTCACCTTCATTTTCTCTGAAACTAGCACACTGTACTCATTCCAGCCAGTAAATGTATTCATGGCATTAATTTTAAGAGATGGTATCAAATCCAAAAAGGGATTCTCCAAGCAGTGGCTTAGCAAAGGCTTTCTGCAGCATGATTTAAATGTAGATTGTTTAAAATCAACTATAATTATTTCCGTGTGAGCACATATTAAATATATTTCCATTTCTTTTAAAAGAAGTCCTATTATCGGACCTCTGTAGATTTCATTTCTTTTCTCCTGCATGCTATATTCCAACTTTGTTTAAAAATCAGCAGTTGGAAAAAAAATACATTGAAACTGGAGATGCTTTAATTTACATTCCATCATATTTCTTAAACTGTATTCTTTAATGTATTCTAAAACAAAATGCATATTTATATACTTTACTGAGTAGTGCTTAGATTCTGCTCATAGAAGAGCAATTGTGTTAGTTTTAAACAATCAACATCTAAATCTTTCTGCAGAAAGCCTTTGCTAAGCTTAGGTTCTACCTAAACACAATTTTAAATGTTGTAGACTTTAGTTGGAGGATGAAGCTTCACATTTTTCAAACTGTCACAATTCTTTTCAAAATCTGCACCACTACTGAAACAAACTGTAGCTCAATGCTTATGTGAAGAAGGTTATATGAGCTAGATGTAAATTTGTGAAGAATAACAAAACACTGCCAGGAAACAAAAGGCACCTATAACACCTGTGTGTTTATATGCTTTCGAGTCGCCTGTTGACTTATAGTGACCCCATGGATTTCTTGAGGTTTTTAAGGCAATGATTGCTTAGGTAGGATTGCCAATTCATTCTTCCTCTCAAATATAGCCTACAGCACCAGTTATTATTCATTGGTGGTCTCCCAACTCATCTAATTTCTTAATCAGAAATTTAGGAATAATATTTGAGTTCACTAGAAAACTAAATTAATTCAAAATTGAAGAAATTATGTTGCCCTTTGCTTCCTTGAGTCCAAATAACTGATTAGATTTTCATCAGTATAAATGGGACAGAGAAATATGTATATACAGCACAACTCATCTCTGCTTCCACTAAATGAGCACTAATATTTTCACAGGAAAGACGCAATAAACATGCTGATTAATATTTTAAAGACAATTAAAACCTAACTTGCTTTTAATGATTGTCATTTAAAGAATAGCCCTTCCTCTAACACAGATAATTTGCTGAGAAAAAACAAAGTAGTATGAAAATAAGGAGCCCCCGGTGGCACAATGGGCAAACCCTTGTGCCGGCAGGACCGAAGACCAACAGGTCGGAGGTTCGAATTTGGGGAGAGCAAAAATGAGCTCCCTCTGTCAACTCCAGCTCCCCATGCGGGGAAATGAGAGAAGCCTCCCAGAAGGATGGTAAAACATCAGAGTGTCTCCTGGGCAACATCTTTGCAAATAGCCAACTCTCATACACCAGAAGAGACTTGCTGTTTCTCAAGTCGCTTCTGATACAAAGAAAAAAAGAAGTATAAAAATAATAGGCAAACAATTAGCAATGGTTTTGAAGTATTCTTTGAGTCCCTTGGAGGAGAGAGGTGCATGTGAGAAATAATAATAATAATAATAATAATAATAATAATAATAATAATAAATACATCGAACAGTCCTAGACACTTGGGAAGTGTTCGACTTGTGATTTTGTGATACGAAATCCAGCATATATATCTTGTTTGCTGAGTCATACTGTGTTTTTGTGTCAGTAAAATAATAATAATAATAATAATAATAATAATAATAATAATTACTATGGCTATTTGGTTCCATCTCTGAAGTTGAGTTTATTTTTCCCCAAACTGGAATGGTTTCATATAATCCTTAGATGTGTTTGAAGATTTTTTTTTAAATCTGTTCAGTGTTTTATTGGTTTGGGCTCCTTTTTTTCCAGAATTTCAAGAAGGTGCAGAAATAAATTTATTAAAACGTTTTTCACCATAATATAAAGTAGGAAGAGAAAGGAGTCAATGTCAAGCAGTAAGCACAACATGGTAATCACTCCTGTCCCTTTTGGTGTGTGGCATTTCATTTTGTGCTCTCTGACAGTTGTTCAGGCAGGGCGAGCCAGCTCCTCCAGCTGTTCCTTGTCCACTGATCTATTTGCTTTCCAAAGCTTATCCCCTCCACTTCTGCCAAAGCAATTCCACTGCAAGGGCTTGTCAAATTCAGGATCAAACAATGAGGGCGGCAAGCAATTCCTTGGTGATAAGGGAGCAAGAATCTTTCAGGGAATGATTTCCTTTGGTAGGACAATTGAATAGGCAACAGCTTTACCAGCTCATTTCATGAGTGATAGATGAATGGTGAGCTTCACTCCAGAAAGGATACACTTGTTTCAGAATGCAGAGCTCTATATAATATTAATATAATCTATGCACATATGCATCATGTAAAAGCTTTGCAAACCATCTATCCCGGAACACAGCCTTCTAGAAATATTTAAAGTCTTGCCTCAGATGGTCAGGTTTAAAATGTATAGAGAATAATAAGAATAAGAATAATAGTAATAGTAATAATATTATTATTCGTCAATACATCCAACGTGTGATCCAATACAACAGCCAGCAGAGTGATCTTGTCTGCTGTGGACTCATCTTGTTGTGTTTCAAATAATAATAATAATAATAATAATAATAATAATAATAATAATAATAATAATAAATACAACTTTATTTATATTCCGCCCTATCTCCCCAGAGGGACTCAGGATGGATTCCAAACATAAAAGGCAAACATTTAACACCCGGACACAACAACAATACACCCATGCCTCAATCTCTGAGGATGCCTGCCATAGATGTGGGTAAAACGTCAGGAGAGAATGCTTCTGAAACATGGCCATATAGCCAGGAAAACTCACAGCAACCCAATACACCCATAGTAATGAAATTTGGCCACCCAACATCTAAAACAAATAATGACTTAACAACTAAATTTAAATTTAAAAAACCAAACTTTTATAACACACAAACGCTATTTATGCAAGATATAGCATTGTGTACATATTTTCCCCCCACTAAGAAAGCATTGAATTATTGTCACAACAAAATGCTCCATTCTGAATGGGCTTTTCTTATTGATGATGCAAAGAGCTTCTTTTCCCAAAGGTAACAATATTGGATCATATCCCAACAAAGGATTCCCCCAGGCAGTAAGAAGCCAGACCTTGAAATGCTAAGCCATTCAATGCTAATAAAGGTGACCAATTGCAATATTCACACCTACCTCAAACAGACAAGAGTTCTTTCTCCTACCCTGGACATTCCACAGATATATCAACCCCATTTTCCTAGTTTCCATCAGACCTCACAAGCTTTGAGGATGCCTGCCATAGATGCAGGCAAAATGTCAGGAGAGAATCATTCAGGAATATGGCCATTTTGTGTCAGGAGCGACTTGAGTAACTGCAAGTCGCTTCTGGTGTGAGAGAATTGGCCATCTGCAAGGACATTGCCCAGGGGATGTTTTGATGTTTTACCATCCTTGTGCGAGGCTTCTCTCATGTCCCTGCATGAGGAGCTGGAGCTGACAGAGGGAGCTCATCCTTGCTCTCCTTGGTTTCGAACCTCTGACCTGTCCGTCTTCAATCCTACTGGCACAAGGGTTTAACCCATTGCGCCACTGGGTCTCCTTATCATGGCCATACAGTCCGGAAAACTCATAACAACCCAATATTGGATCTTCCTCTCCCTTTGCTCAGCCGGACTTCCTGCTTAGCTGCTTCTTTCCTTTAATATTTCATTCATAGCAGAGGCAAAGAAGGGACATTATTACCCAGGGAAGGAAGGAAGGAAGGAAGGAAGGAAGGAAGGAAGGGAGGAGGCACAGAAGGATTCCCAGGAGAAACCAAGCAGAAATTTGACCTTTGAACACAGTGAATGAAAGGTAGAGGGAAGGATGGCTTCCGCAGGGTCCTGGGCACATCCCCATGCCCAAAAGGTGAAGGCTCCCTTTGCTCTTTTTACGCATACACACACACAAAGCAGCATGCATGGGAAAAAGGAAAGCTCTGGGTTGTTGTAGGTTTTTTCCTGGCTATATGGCCATGTTCTAGAAGCAGTCTCTCCTGACATTTCGCCTGCATCTATGGCAAGCATCCTTAGAGGTTGTGACGTCTGGGATGTTGTAGGTTTTTCGGGCTATATGGCCATGTTCTAGAAGCATTCTCTCCTGATGTTTCGCCTGCATTTATGGCAAGCATCCTCAGAGGTTGTGACGTCTGGGTTGTTGTAGGTTTTTCGAGCTATATGACCATGTTCTGGAAGCATTCTCTCCTGACGTTTCACCTGCATCTATGGCAAGCATCCTCAGAGGTTGTGAGGTCTGGGTTGTTGTAGGTATTTCGAGCTATATGGCCATATTCTAGAAGCATTCTCTCCTGACGTTTCGCCTGCATCTATGGCAAGCATCCTCAGAGGTTGTGACGTCTGGGTTGTTGTAGGTTTTTCGAGCTATATGGCCATGTTCTAGAAGCATTCTCTCTTGACGTTTCGCCTGCATCTATGGCAAGCATCCTCAGAGGTTGTGAGGTCAGGGTTGTTGTAGGTTTTTTGAGCTATATGGCCATGTTCTGGAAGCAGTCTCTCCTGACGTTTCGCCTGTATCTATGGCAAGCATCCTCAGAGGTTGTGGGGTCCTATGGCAAGCATCCTCGGACCTCACAACCTCTGGGGATGCTTGCCATAGATGCAGGCGAAACGTCAGGAGAGACTGTTTCTGGAGCATGGCCATACAGCCCGAAAAACCTACAACAACCCAGTGATTCCAGCCATGAAAGCCTTTGACAACACAAAGAAAGCTCTGTTAAGCAAGGAGACCAAAACATGAGGGACTTTAAAGCCTAGGGAATGATAGGAATGTAGAGAAGATGTGCTGGAGGAGAGAGAGAAAAGGCGTAAAAGCCCCCTCCTGCTGCATCTGCAAGAGTGCATGGAGGCTCCAGGCGGATACCGTCACCTGCGCCCAGAACAAGGGGAAACAGCTGGAGCTGCAAATCCTGCCCACAAAGGCGCCTCCCGAAGTTGCCGCTGCCTTGACTGCCTGCCTGGGCAAGCGCGCGCATGCTGGGACAAGTGCAAGGTATTTGGTGGTGGTGCTGCTGCTGCCTTCGTGGAGCGGGGGCCACGCGGACTTACCCTTTGAGTTGCTCCCTCATCGCTGCTGGCTGGGCAGAGGCGCCGCGAAGGGAAAGGCAGGCTTTGGAAAAGGGAATCCCGGGGAAGAGGAGGAGGAGGAGGAGGAGGAGGTGCGCGCGCGGCTCTGTGCGCTTCCCAGGCTCACGCCGAACTAAGGCGGCGAGGAGAAGAGAGCATTGCGGGGAGGAGAGGAGGGCTCCCGGCAAAAAGGGAGGAGGAGGAGGAGAGGAAAGGAGAGGAGAGAGAGAGAGAGAAAGAGAAAGGAGGGAGGGAGGGAGGGAAGGAGGCTGCGGGGCCAGACAGGGCGGAGCGCCCTGCCCGGGCTCCACCTCTTGAACCTGCAAACAACAGCTGGAAACCTTGGGCGGAAAGGAGGCTTTTCCTTTCTTAAGGTCGAACCTCCAAGATGCCACCCGAAAAATGCCCCCCCCCCCCAGTAGGAAGGGAGAAAAAGGATGTGGTCGGCTAATGGAATCACTCAGCTTAAAGGATCTGGTCGTGCCGCAGAATCCATCCTCGCCCTGCCACAGAACAAACTAGAATGGATGAAACCCTGGGAACTGGGAGATAAAAATGCACCCAAACAGACACAGAAATGCACACAAATAAGCAGGGGAATGGGTTGTTGTAGGTTTTTCTGGCTGTATGGCCATGTTCTAGAAGCATTCTCTCCTGACGTTTCGCCTGCATCTATGGCAAGCATCATCAGAGGTTGTGAGGATGCTTGCCATCTTAATCCAACATTCAAATCACCACAGCAATCTTGCTCTTATATTCAATGTTTCAGACTCATTCTTTATACTGCTTTGCAACCAGAGATTTAAAATTCATGTTTTGCAGGAAAGTTGCAATTCATTATTTCTAATAGCACACTGAAGCTGAACTTCGTATGTTGTAGCAAGATGTTTTTTGATATTATGGAGGTGGGATTTATTTATTTACTGTGTTTGCATACTGCCTTTCTCAGCCTTTTGGCGACTCAAGGCGGTTCACAGGCAGCAAGTCAATACACATAATATCAAAATGCACATAAAACATTAAACACAATATGGGATGGGGGTACATACAAATGTATGTTGTTGTTTACCGTCAAGTTGACTTCAGCTTGTGACAACCCTATCATACATTTTCTTTTGCAAGATTTCTTCAGAGACAATTTCCGATTGCCTTTCTCTAATTCTGAGAGAATGTGACGCCAAAAATCACCGAGTGGGTTACCATATCTGAATGAGGATTGGAACCCTGGCCTCCTTCCAACATTCAAATCACCCCAGCAATCTTGCTCTTGTATTCAGTGTTTCAGGCTCATTCTTTATAGTGCCTTGCAACCAGAGATTTAAAATTCATGTTTTGCAGGAAAGTTGCAATTCATTATTTCTAATAGCACACTGAAGCTGAACTTCGTATGTTGAACTCTGTATAATTTAGAATGAAATCTAAAACAGTGGGATGAAGTCCCATTTTCCCCTCTCCAGTGTTGTCTGCAGTGCTCCCAGTTTGTTCAGGGTGCCACTCAGGTGACTTCTGTCCCCAAATAAATGCCTCCTGCAGATGATTATACTGTGTGTATCTGCATATTATTTCCAAAATCTAAGGTTCTAAAGTACATCCTGATAATGCATTTCTTCCTATTTTATTTCCAAGCCTTTCCAGGACACTGAGAAGTGAGCATAGTACAAGAGCAAGGAGATGACTTCACAACCTTTGAGGTTGCCTGCCATAGATGCAGGTGAAATGTCAGGAGAGAATGCTTCTAGAACATGGCCATACAGCCCGAAAAATCTACAACAACCCAGTGATTCCAGCCATGAAAGCCTTCGACAATACTTTGTGAGGTCTGTTGGAAACTAGGAAAATTGGGTTTACAGGAGAATTCCAGACAAGACACAATCTAACCAGCTAACACCTCCCAACAAAGGATTCCCCCAGGCAGCAACCAGCAAGGCCTTGAAACTGCAGGCCATTAAAAACTAAGGCTCATCACACTAGAGAAAAAATCCACTTAAAATCTGGTTTCTGCCTCCTGCAGAATTCTGGGGTTTGTAGTTTAGTGAGGTTGGTAAAGGCTCCTCCCAAAATTACAAACCCCAGAATTCTGTAGGAGACAGCAACCGGATTTTAAGTGGATTTTTTTCTCTAGTGTGATGAGGCCTAAGGTGGCAAATTACAACATTGGGCTGTTGTGTTTTTCTGGGCTGTATGACCATGTTCCAGAAGCATTATCACCTGCATCGATGGAACCCCCGATGGTGCAATGGGTTAAATCCTTGTCCCGGCAGGACTAAAGACTGACAGGTCAGAGGTTCAAATCTGGAGAGAGTGCTGATGAGCTCCCTCTGTCAGCTCCAGCTCCCTGTGTGGGGACATGAGAGAAGCCTCCCACAAGGACGGTAAAACATCAAAAAATCCAGGCATCCCCTGGGCACCGTCATTGCAGACAGCCAGTTCTGGACAGTAAAACATCAAAAAATCTGGGTGTCCCCTGGGCAACCTCCTTGCAGACGGCCAATTCACACCAGAAGCGACTTGCAGTTTCTCAAGTCACTCCTGATATGAAAAAAAAAACAACAACCCTGCATCGATGGCAGGGTATCCTCAGAGGTTGTGAGGATGCCAGAATCATACATACCTCAAGCAGAAGAGAGTTCTTTCCCCCGTCCTGGACATTCCACAGATATATAAACCTCACTTACTTAGTTTCCAACAGACCCTTCAACCTCTGAGGTTGCCTCCATAGATGTGGGTGTAACATCAAGAGAGACTTTTTCTAGAACATGGCCATACAGCCCAGAAAACTCACAGCGACCCACAGACACAGATACCATTGAAATGTGAACTAAGTGGCAGGTTACTTTCCCTGTCTTTTCTGAGTTTTTCAGTGCAAAACATTGAGCAGAGGGAGGGAGAGGCTTTTTTAAAAATGGTCTCATCCCTTCCGATGTAATCCTTTCCAACTACTCCAGCTCATTCTGATGTAAGGCTTTCCCCCCGCACAGTGTCTGCATGTTCAAGAATTTGTAACATATCCACATGCTGTCATACATTTCCCACTTACCAACCAAATCACCCTTATTCACATTGCTCCCTCTCTTTCTCCCTTGCCTTTTCCCATGTTTACATAACATTATCATGTTTGCGTTTGGTTAATATTTATCCAGGGTTAGTTATAATGATTTATAGTCATTTACCCCTTCCAGGAGGTTATTAGTTGAGAACAACAGCCTTCAAGTCGGAAGCAGTACAGTAAAGCCACCATTAAAGATCTCTCGCAAACCCTTCTTAGCCTAGTGTTCAAAGAAACTGTCATGTTAGTGTATTTTAGCACAGAACGGCACGAAAGAATCCAGTCCTAGGCTAACTGGGAAGACGGCAGTCCTAGCATGAGCTTTTGTGGACTGAGTCTTATGCTGGAAATACCTTCACCCCCATTTAATTTCAAAGGTACTGCTGGCTTCCATTGCACCTTTTCAATTTGGATATGACTACTCAGAAGTCAGTACCATTGAGTTTGACATGGGAGACAACCTTTTGCAAGCTGGCACTTTCCAAATAGTTTGGACTGCAATTCCCATCGCATTTTCCAAAGGTGACAAGAATTCTAGTACAAAATATCTGGAGGTCATCTGGGTAAAGCTGGAATATATGCAGCTTAAAGTACAGTGAGCCCTTGGTATCCACTAGGTGCAGTGGTTCTCAACCTGTGGGTCCCCTAACAGCTGGTAAACTGGCTGGGATTTCTGGGAGTTGGAGGCCAAAACATCTGGAGACCCCCAGGTTGAGAACCACTGCATTAGGGTTTGGTTCCAAAACCTCCCCCCATTCCCAGCTGTTCTGTCGCCACTGGGCCTGTATTTGGTTGGCTTTAAATATAGGATGTGTAACCTTTGCCCAGCAGGAAGCCAGGGGCCTAAGAAGAAGTTCTCAGAGGTTTCCTCTACTAAAGAATCTTCATATGGCTTGAAAAATACAAAAAAGTCCTTTATTAATGAATCAAACAAACAATCAAACAAGTACTTCAAAGCTTTCTTGATAAAGAATTAGTTCTCTCATTCTTGCCCACAGGGGACAGGCACTATCTTCAATAACTTTCTTTGAAGGAAAATTCCCCTTTTTAACTTCTCCCAAGGCTGACTAAAATCCAACCCTCACTGGTGTGGGTTCCGCTGCCAGGCCGAACTGCTTCTCGAGCGCTGAGAGGACCTACCAGCAAGGCGATGGATGTTCTCCAGTTGGAGTTCTTTAAAGCTGTTATTCCCTCCGAAATTCCTCAGGGCTGTAAGGCTGTTTCCCTGGGAACCTTTGGGAATCTTAGATGCTGTTCTCCCCTGGAATTCTTTCCCTGGAGGTTCTGTTGTAACCCTGGAAATTCTTAAAGGTTGAAGCCTTTGTACAGGGGAAGCAGCACACATCCCATACATTGGTTAACCTGGCTGAAATTAAACACAAGATGGCTCACTTCCCTACCAAAGCCCAAAAAGGGGGCGGGACTAGGGAACCTAAGGATAATTGACAAGCAATTGACCCAATAACTGCAAAATAAGGAGCGCCATCTAACTGCAAAGGCATATCACTTCAAAATACATGCAGCAACGAACAAATAGCAAGATAAGCTGGAACTCCTGGTGTGACTGTACCAAAACACCAGCAGATACCAAAATCTGTGAATGCTCAAGTACCATTACAGCGGCCTAGTAAAATGCTGTCACTTATATAAAACGGCAAGATCAATTTTGCCTTTTGAGCTTTAAAAATATTTTGAAGTCATAGATTGATTAATCCATGGATACTAAATATGTATAATATGAATATTATGGATGCTTTCTCTGCATGGAGGTCAGCTGAAAAAGCTCACAGCAAATATAAATTTAGTGCAATGCAAATGTTTTCTTTTTTTCATGTGGGAACTATTGTGACTGCTCACTCTAGATTCCTCTCTGAGAATGGTCTCTCTGGGTATTGACTTCAAGTTGAAGAAAGTGCAACTAACAGAGGTCCAGCTACTGTGTCGTTCTAGGAAATGTGTTATTTGCATGCCATTAATATGTACTGTTCACACAGGCAGTATGTGGGCATTCCTGCGCAAATCAGGCTTTGTTCCCAGAACTCCCACTAACATTAGGGAAGGCTCCAAGATGCACTGAGCTTAAGCAAGGGAATTTGCCAAGACCAACCAACGTCATGATTCTGACCAAACCATTTTCCACCAGCTGTAACGTCTCATGCTACAACCTGTTCTATCCAGGATAATCATATAGTTGGCTACAGCAAGGAAAAGTGTAATGCACTACCACTTCCTGCTTTACCTTACATTCAGTGCAGATGGCTTTGTGCAATCACACACACTCACAGTCTGTACTCCTTTGTTGTTTCCAAGGAACTGGCTAAGACAGTGGTTCTCAATCTGTGGGTCCCCAGGTATTTTTGCCTACAACACCCAGAAATCCCAGCCAGTTAACTAGCTATTAGGATTCCTGGAAGGTGAAAACATCTGGGGTCTCACAGGTTGAGAACCATTGGGCTAAGATAAGACTCCAAACAGTATTCTTAGCAAGGTAGAACAATGCAGTGGGGATTTCTCCTTGGAAAAGCAATTTAGCACCATTGTACGGCCAATAGGGAGCACACTTAACAGCCAACACTCTTCCTAAGCCACTCCATTAGAGAAAATTGTATCTATTTAGTCCTTTGGGTTAAAATGTAGAGTGATGAAGAATCAATCTGGTTGCTGTCACTTCGCAACTATCTATTTGAAAAAGACAACTGTGCCATTGTAGATTTCCTTTCTGAGCTTCTTGGCTGTTGTGATGGGACAGGGCAGGACATCTGGTGTGCATTGGCCTAAATGTACTGATGGTACACAAACCCAATCCTACTGGTGAGCAAGCATGGCTGCTGATCAATATTAGTAGTGAGGGCTAAGGCATATGGATGGCATTTGTAAAGGTATTCATTGAGTTCAAAGGTCTTAATAGTCTCTTGTCACATTTAGGCCTTGAGCCAAGCGTACTTAACCTGGAATTTTCAGGGGATGAACATGAGATCTTCTACATGGAAACCATACTAAACCACTGAGCAACAGTCCTTGGCCTTTGTTAGTCTGATATCATTTAGCGCTTTCATGGCTGAAGCAATATTTGAAATGAAGAGCTTCATGGATCATAGTCTTAACCACTTAATGTTAGCTTTCCACATGGGTAAACAAAAGGCAGTCCATGCCTAAATATCCAAAAGACACCAGATTCAATCTGATCCTTGAATCTAAGCATAGTATTACTCACCTCTCCTTTATTGTATCATAATTATAATCAATTGTGAAATATCATAAGAGAGGTTATGATGCTTACTATGCACCATATGCTTACTATGTATTATATTCAAAATCCAGGCTCACAATGGCTATCTTGAAATCTTTGAGAGCAAAGGAATGCTCCATAAGTGCATTTCGGGTGCATCTACACTGTAGAATTAATGCAGTTTCACACTACGTTAACTGCTCAATGTTATGGAATCCTGGGATTTATGGCTTTGTAAGATACAACACTCTTTAGCAGAGACAGCCAAAGACCTTGTAAAATTACAATTCGCATGATTCTAATTAAAGTGGTGTCAAATTTCATAAATTCGTAGGTGCACCCCTTAGAGATTCCAATAAAAACAAAGAACATTTTATTCACAGAAGAGAATAAGCATTCCCTGTCAAAACACACACAGATATATACAGAGATGTAAGAAGAAGAGTGAAAATAATCTAATTCAAAGACCACCCTACTGGAAGATTAGACTTAATCTTTACCAGATTACTTTTCACAGAGCTCAGAAGTAATCATGGCACCAACCCACAATACTGTCTGAATCTGTACTAGTCCAGATTAACTGTAACTTCTATTTCAGTCTGGTTATATTTCAAGCCAGTACAAGATCAGTACTATTGAATTACTTTAATTCCATTTCTCTTTGAAGAAAATAAAAATATTTATATTAAGATGGTGACTTCCATATCTGAGGGAATAGATAAAAATACTAATGTGGCATTATATTCTAATACTGTGCTAAATCCAGTGTTAGTCCCAGCTGGAACAGACCTGCTGAAATAGATGGGGCATTGTCGTCACCGCTTAAGTGAATCCCATTGATTTCAGTTAAGGGCTTTCTATGTAGGTCTGACTATGGATTAGTATATTGGATTAGAAATGGCTACAACATGAATAGGAAGTTGAAACACAAAAGTCAGGGAGTTGATTCTGGCCACTGCTGTGGTGCCCCAGCCTTAACTAGCGTAATTAATGTGTAACGATCAAGGGAGTTGTAGTCCAACAAAATCTAAGGTACATCTACACTGTAGAATTAATGCAGTTTGACATCACTTTAACTACCTTGGCTTAATGCTATGGAATCTGGGCATGTTTAGCAGAAGAGAAGGCTGAGAGGAGACAGGATGACCATATATAAATATGTGAGGGGACCAGTCATAGGGAGCTTGTTTTCTGCTGTCCTGGAGACTAGAATGCGGAACAATGGCTTCAAACTACAGGAAAAGAGATTCCACCTGAACATTAGGAAGAATTTCCTAACTGTGAGAGCTGTTCAGTAGTGGAACTCTCTGCCTTGGAATGTGGTGGAGGCTCCTTCTTTGGAGGCTTTTAAACAGAGGCTGGATGATCATCTGTCGGGGATGCTTTAAATACAGCTTTCCTGCTTCTTAGCAGGGGGTTGGACTGGATGGCCCACGAGGTCTCTTCCAGCTCTATGATTCTATGAATTCAGGTGCTTTTAAACTCTGACAGGGAACGCTAAAAACTTTCCAAAGATACAGCTCCCATGATTCTATTGCATTGAGCCATGGCAGTTAATGTAATGTAGAACTGCATTAATTCTACAGTGTAGAAGCATACCAATAGGGCCACTCATTCCCTGCCCCTCCAACCTGGAATCTATGACACAGTTCTTGTATTGACATACAAAATGACTTCACATAAATAAATAATGTAAGTTTCTTGTTCAGGGTAAGCTTTACATTATGTTTACTTTTGGAAAAAAGCAACTTGCTAGGAAATGAATCAAAGTGAGTTGAACGATCTAAAATAAGTAGTTGGGAGAATTTGACCAGCACTCATTTTCAATATGAACTTTCAATTCCCAGTCCACCTTAATAGTAGACTGGAGCTGTTTTGAAACATAGTAGGGTTTTTGTTTTTTTTGGTCATGCATTGTAACAAATAACAGGGAAGGGAAAAAAACTAGTCTGAGATTCTGACACTTTGCATAATCTTCCTTCTCCTTCAGCAACAAATAAAGCATTGTATTCAATTAGACTCACAGCAGGTGAAAACCCCAATTAGTGTATCCATTCTCATGGCTTTTTCTACCTCACACCCACACACTACCTTTAAAGAAAACCTTCACAAAACACTGAAAGAGAATTTCATTCCACAACTGAAAAATGTATTAACCCTTTGAATCCATCTTGCCAGTACAAATGTTGATGGATTGCCTTCACAATTTCAGGACAGGAAACACAAATCTACAAAACCTTGGACTACATACTCAAACATATTTTCTGGCTAGCAATGAGCCAGACCAGTCCCAAAATAACAACACTATTTGAAAACAATGACTAGCAAGACAGAGTAGAAATAAATACATTTTACAAGAAAAATGCATCTAGATCACCAATGTGCATAAGCTATTTAGTAGATCAATGGAGAGCCATCCCTCCCATTTATATACTGTCCCCCCCCCCCTTTTAAACTTCTCAATTGATGAAATAATTCCATCAGTTACATTCTAGGACACCAATAATTCACATCTCCATTTAATCAGACTTGCTATACACTTGGGTTCAGTGTAATGCTGACATCTGGGTTGTTATTCATTTTACTCTGGAAGCAAAGAACAAAGTGGATAGCCCACAGGAGCCTGGAGTGTCTGTGTCTGCATGTGGTTTATGTATCCCTTGCCGTCTATACATCAGGATAGTGAACAACTTAAAAACCCAATGGACGCCATAGCAGAGTGGATATTTGTGTCATGTCACATTCTAAAACGACTGAAAAATGATAACAGGAGTTGCCATTTTTGAGACTTCTGGTTGTAGAGAGGGATTTTGACCTGTTTTGTTCGGTTAAAGTCTCTGGAGCCCTAAGCTGAATATAGGATAAAGGGCCTTATTTAGTGAAATGGCATTCTGAGCAAAACAGAGTAGCGAAATAGTTGCTCATAACATCTCTTCGGATGAACTGTGATCCAACCAGTAAATGGGTCTATTGTGCTCAAGAAAGGGAGTAGGGAAGTTTGTACACAGGGCTTTTATTATACAATTGTCCTGCTTCTTTTGCTGAATTTTCAGAAGGTCTCCATGTTCTCTCAATGCTTCTTCCTTTTGTTTCCGATCAGATTAAGGAGTAAAGGAAAGAGGAACTTTTTGACAGGCATTATCTTTGTATTAAGGTGGTGTCCAATGTTCACCAGGAAGCAACCGTGGTCCTGGAGCAAAACAGTACTTTTTGGGCATAGACATTAAGAATGATTAAGTGATAAATAAATTTTAAAAAACACAAAGTACAAGTGAGAGCAGCATAAAATCTATTTCTCTTCTCCACCAAATCGTTGATATTTACATGTGAAAAAAAAAGTTGTGTTATGACACCTGCACTATTGAAATAACAACAGGATGAGTTCAAGTTAGTGGAAATGGCTCTTCCTCTCTTCATTTCGCTCCCATGTAGGTTTAGAGATAGACACAATATGATTTGTCTTCCAACCATTATAAGAAAATTCACAGAACACAAAGTTATGAAGAGAGCTTCCACTGTGTAAACTCCCAGTACTTTCACAGCATTTCACAAAACAAAACAACAATTCTGCTGTATTTAATGTGAAGTGGCTATTCTTAATGTCTCAGGCCCATAGACTCTCAGGTTAACTCCTTCTATGGGGTTTAAATTCATCCATTTTTGTAAATTAGAACTTCCTTCAGTTGATACCCAAGGACCTAACCACATTTGCCACCAGAATCGCCATGCATTGTGGCAAATCTGGAGGTGTTCAGTGGGGGGAACCTGTCATCCCACGCCCTGCCTGGCTTCACCCTTACTTCACCCCACAGGTGGAAGCGTCTGCTGTATGGCTTTCCCCCGTTGATCTGTATGCAACATGGGAAGTGTCCCATGTTGCTGCCGCAGAGGCATACACTGGTTCCCCTTCCCTTTTACCATAGAACCCCAGTGAAAGTAGCTGTGAGTTGTGGGATGAGAGCCAGTGGACTCTGTAGGGAAAGGGAAGCCAGCATATGCCGCCAAATTCAGCTCCATCTGATGAGGTCATAAAACATTTCATACCCTCCAACTTCCTGGGATAGTCATATTTAATTTTCAGTCATCTGATTTTTTTAAAGCTACTTTTAAATTGTACCAGTTTCCCTCATCTCCTTTCACTTTTTCCTTTTGTCCTTCCCAGTAAATATAGGCAAAAAACAAACTGCTGCACTTTTCCTGCTTTTCCTCATTAATAGGGTCTACCATCCTGAGCACACTCTAATGATACTTGGCCATATGAATTCAAACTTTAACCTGTAAAATATTGGACAGTATTACATTTATTGACATCTGCATGATTTATCAAAAGAATATTTTTGGATACAAAGAAGTACTAAAGAGTTACAGAAAAGAACAATTTAAAATTTAAAATTGAGCATTTCAAAGACAATGTTTTCTACACACCAGCAACTGCCCAGTTTAGTTTTCTGCTACTCAGAAGAGACAGCTGAATTTCACTTTCAGCTTCATCACAATGCAATAACATCTTGATATGTGCCAAACGGCAGGTGCAAATTGTCATTCTGTCCATGAGCTGGGCTGTGAAAGTTAATTTTCTATGCATCTCCTTCTTAAAAGAAATAATTCCAAATAACCCCATCCATAACAGAAACAGTCAAATTACTTTTGGGAAACCAGACTTTTTTTTTTTAATCATTTTCCACTGCTTTGCAGATACATGTTTATACCTACTCCAAATGAAAATCCAATCATTACATGAAAATTTCATTAAGACAGGAATGATGCTCAGCAATAGTCATGGGCAGAAGGTTTTATTACAATTTACTCACTTCACATTTGCCTTATATTTACAAAGAGCCTGACAAAATGACCATGTCTATCTTTTTTGTGTGTTAAGTTGACTGTCGGTTGACAGCAATCCCATGAGTTTCAGAAGGGTTTTTTAGGCAATGAATATTCTGAGATGTTTCCTTTCCCCAAAATAGGCTCCCACTCCAGATGGACTGAAAAACCTTGAATACAATTATTGCCTGGGATAGTGGGGGTTTAATAGAACTGAAAATTATCAGGTTGCCATTCTATCCTACCATATAGGATTTTGTCTTACAACTCGTTTAATTATGTTTGCCATGATTTTTTTCCTGCTGTCTTCTACCAACACTATCATGCACACTGTTCATTTCCCCTTCAAACAAGTGAATAGTCTCTTGTCACATTTAGGCCTTGCTTTTGTTACATCCCATATAGACTACTGCAATGCACTCTACATGGGGTTGCCTTTGAAGACTGTTTGGAAGCTTCAATTGGTCCAAGGGGCAGCAGCCAGATTGATCACCGAAGTGATGTAGAGTGAGAGGACATTCCTCCTGTTGCACCAGCTCCACTGGCTGCCAGTCTGCTACCAAACACAATTCAAAGTGCTGGCTTTAGCCTATAAAGCCTTAAACAGTTCTGGCCCAGCTTACTTGTCTGAACTAGCTCACCCTATAAGCCACCTCGGAGATTAAGCTCATCTGGGGAGGCCCTGCTTTCGGCCCTGCCATCTTTGCATGCACAACTGATGGGGAAGAGAGACAGGGCCTTCTCAGTGGTGGCACCCCAGAGACACCAGATCACCCCCTCCCTCCTAGCCTTCAGAAGGAAAGTGAAATCTTGGCTTCGGGATCAAGCTTTCAGAGAATAATGCTGTGCAATAATAGATATGTGCAATGACAATGGAACGGTCTTGGACTACGATTATGGGTGGCATGGTTTTAATATTGAATGGAATGTTTTTAAATGTTTAATATGCATTAACTTAATTTTTATTATAATTTTAATGTTGTTGGAATTGTATGTGTTCTAAGATATTGGATAATTGCATATATGTAAGCTGCCTTGAGCCCCCTTTGAGGTTGATAAAGGCGGGGTATAAATAGGGTAAATAATTAATAAATAAATAAATAAATAAATAAATTTTTATATCCCACCCTAAATAATAAATAAATAAATAACTTTATTTATATTCCACTCTATCTCCCTGTAAGATTCCAACCACAGAAGGCAAACATTCAATTCCTATACAATAAGAAGTACAAGTATATTGACAGATCCCCCAGAACCCAAAATGTAAACATGCTAAAGATATAGTAAAGAATGGTGTTAATTTTACTGTCCAAGTACAAATGTATGGGTATGAAGATAAAGAGCCAGAATTACTCATGGGTTGCAAATTCTTAATTACAAATATTTTTAATACCTCTGAGCATATGCAGAACATTTTTCTGCACAACGCAATCATTACAGGCTCTCTACTTTTGCATTCTTTATCAAGATGCCTCAAAGTGTGACTCGCTGAAGAAAGAGGTGAGTGAAAAACAGAATGGGAAGGAAAAGAGTTTAAAAGAAAACCCAAGAAAGAAGGAAATTATGGTGAGGGTAAGGCAACCTTTTCAATTAATTATCCAAGTGCCTAGTACTATGTGAACAATAATAAACACACTCAAGGATTACAATCACATTGATAGACAATATCTTATGTACCAAGACAATTAAATTGCTATTTCCAAGCTTTGGAAATAGTGTGTTCACACACTATTAGAAATGTTTTCCACTTGATACATGCTGCCATGATCCCAGGGATTATTTATTATCTTCTTTAAATACCATGCAAAGTCCCAGAGAGAACCATAAAATGTCATTTTATTTCATATAAAATTATTGATACTGGTCAATAAGACATAATTTTAAAAAGTATCAAACATTGTAAATCTCCTATCACATTGAAATTAAATAACTATTTCTAGTCTCAGCATTTAATTTTAAAAATGTGTTTCTGAAGGAAATCTGCATCCTTTTAGGCCCATACTTGATTCTGCCACATACTAGGTGGTAAAGTTAGGAAAATAATAATGGCAAATATGGATCACAAACCACATCCCAAAATGCATATACATTTAACAGGATTAAAGATTTCAGTAATAAAGAAGAGTTGTGAAATTGCAAGAGAAACTTTAAGTGAGACTTGTAATGCTATGTTTCAACAATGTGAACACTGCATTGCTTTGTGGGGATGACAATCTGAACAACTTACATAAAATTGTAATATCAGATGGAATTTATAACTCTGATTAAACCGTTATTATATTTTTTTCCTTCAATATAAATGTATTTATTTAGTCTTCAAATAGTCACCATTAGCTGTTAGCTACTATTAGCTGTTAAAAGGAGTATATAGTTTTGAGGACACTGCATTTTACAGACTGCTTCAGTTATTGTCACCTTCACTGTCCTTTACTAATCTAATATGCCAGTAACCTTGGGTGCTTTTACTATTTTCTGATTTTTAATAATGCTTATATGGGCAAAGGTGCCTTAAAGATTAAAATTAAGTAAGATTTTGTATTCAGTCCTTGGCTCTCATGGAAGAAGATAACTGGTCATGAATGAAATACATCTACAATAAATATTGTCTCAGCCATTCTTAAGTCTGCATAGACCTTGGCTTTAGCTGTAAAAAGCCCTAATGTTTCAAACCCTTCAAGGATGTTATTTGTTAAAATTATTCATGCCATTAGGGGCAATGGTGACAACTGAGGCATCAGAAGATTTCAATGTACATGCCTTGTTTACAGAGGTTATTGCCTTGATAGATTACATTCCACTTACAATGTTAGCAGGAAATTAGAGTCTTTCTTTTGCTATTGTTCTGCACTATAATTCTCAGCCGTTTCATCAATTCATTTAGTAAGCATTTGCTTTTGAATGTGGCTAATATTTTTCTCCCTAAACAATATTAAGGAGACATATTGCAATAAAAGTCATCTCTTGAGGATTGCGTGGAACTTTTTCTGTGGTCGCAGAAGGGGAAGATAATTGTGCTTGATAGCCATTTCCACGTTAATGCTGTGCATTAAAATATGTGCCAGTGATTTGGAGATAAGCAAGGCCAATTTGAGTAAAGCTATTATCGCCTAATGCATTGAGCTACAGAACAATCGTGGAAAGGATTTTATTACAAAACTAAAATATTTCAGTGATGCCGTCTTTTAGCTGAATTCAAAGTCCCGCTGCTAGTTGCAGTAGAGAATTCCTCTCCTGCCATCCCATAAGCAGAACACCTTTGCTGAATATTGCCTATTATCTTTCTTTTGCCAACCCAGAAGATGTGCCAGTCTACCAAAACGTATCCTTCCATTGTTTAACCCATGCGGCGTAATTTCAATTGCAGGAGAATGGCATTGTGATGAGTTATGATTTGGAAGCTGTGTAGGAATCACATGGTAAGAAAATTGCCACAAAAATAGAAAATTTGTTGTAACTGGTGTTTTTAATTACAGAGCGTTATTTCCATTATATGACTAATCCATTTGAGTTTTACAAAATATTAGTTTTCTAAAAATTTGGTTCGGTATTACATGTGGATTCTACCAGAGTAGAATTAAGCACATATCCGTATCTTCTCCTTTTATGGAAGACTGGGCTACTTAACGCTGCAATGAGGCATATAGAAGTCTGATTCGTCACCCTTGTCATCATATATCAAGTATGACAAATTATGGGAGAAAGAGATGATGGCATACAGAAGGTTGCCATGACTTTGTAAAGGGTGCAATCCATGTGCAAAAGAAGCTACATTCTGGTATTCGACTAGAAAAATACGGTGTGGCTTATAATGTAAAAAGCAAGCCACTCATTTCAAAATAAAGATTTTTATTCCATACCTTCTGCTAATGAAAATGTGATACAGGTGTTTAATAAAATCTCTGTAGGATTAATGTTTAACAGGAGGAGGAAGAGAGGAAGGAGGAGGAGAAGGAATTGCAAGGTGTTTAAAATAAATATAGAATTAAAACAGCATGTTTTTAATGTATTGTTGAAAGCTTTCATGGCTGGAATTACTGGGTTGCTGTAAGTTTTCCAGACTGTATGGCCATGTTTCAGAAGCATTCCCTCCTGAACACTTTTCCACCATGAGGAAATGTGTTCTTGCCATACATCAAGGGATGGCAAGAACACATAGGGAAGCTGATGAGGAAACACAACCTACAAACAATCTACAGACCCGCTAAGAAAATCCAACAAATGCTATGTTCAGCAAAGGACAAGAGGGATCTTCTCATCTCTTCAGGAGTCAACCATATACCATGTAGCTGTGGACAAGGCTACATAGGGACCACCAAACGCAGCGCCCAAACACGAATCAAGGAACATGAAAGGCACTGCAGACTACTCCAACCAGAGAAGTCAGCCATAGCAGAGCACCTGATGAATCAACCTGAACGCAGCATATTAATTGAGAACACAGAAATGCTGAACCACTTTAACAACTACCATGTCAGACAACATTGAGAAGCCACTGAAACCCACAAGCCTGTGGATAATTTTAACAGAAAGAAACAATGAAAATGAACAAAATCTGGCTACCAGTATTAAAAATTCTAAACTCATAACAGTAAATAAAAAACAACATTCAAAAACAGGGGAACTCCAGACAAGAAACAATCAGGGACAGCTAATGACCTCTCAACAAAGGATTCCCCCAGGCAGTAAAAAGTGACACTATGAAAACTGCAAGGCTATTAAATGCTAATCGAGGTGGCCAATTGAAACATTCACACCTACCTCCAAAAGACAAGAGTACTTTCTCCCACCCTGGACATTCCACAGATATATAAACCCAATTTTCCTGTTTTCCAAAAGACCTCACAACCTCTGAGGATGCCTGCCATAGATGCAGGCAAAATGTCAGGAGATAATGCTTCTGGAACATGGCCATACGGCCCAGAAAACTTAGAGCAACCCATTTTTTTTAGTTTCAACAAGAAATCATGAAAATGTTTGGAAAATAATTATACATAAACAAGTGAAAATATAAAGATGTTTAATGTATTTGAATTGATATACTGTACATTATATTAAATAGTACAAAGTGGCCCCCTATAGTCATATGTGAGCTCCTATGGCCATTTTAAGAGCCACAGAGTCTTCCAGCACCCCTGTCAAACTCTGAGTTTTAAATTGATATATGCTCCATAGCAACTGCCTGGGTAACAAGTATGCTATTTTTTAGTCCTTGGTAGGTTCCACCATTTTAACAACATGAAGCTAACACGAAATTGTTTTCCAGATAATGTCCTGTTTAGGTAAACCTTTCCTACAACTAAAACAACCCAGGGAGCCTCTTAAAGAAGCAAAAGTGTCACTCATGCACCCTAAGAGAGGTGAGAGGCAATTATGGATAGGTATCTTATAAAGCAAAATATTTTATCAGGAAGCAGGTGGTGGAGGCTCTAAGATCCCGTGGAAAAACAGTGTGAGCCCCAAAATCTTTAGCACCGGGTTGTCCCTGAAGTAGTGAAAAGACTTTCAGAGATTAAAACTGGAATGTCTGATACTGATTTCTACTTTACACTTGTAGACAGAATGTGCAAGTGTGTCTGCAAAACTGCTCCTTGGGACTTTTAAAAGATTTTCATTCCTATCTGAAATTTTCTCTCTCATGCATTATTGCATAGATTGAGGGTTTTCTGGGTTAAGACTTTTCAGCCATTAATCACTAGAATGATTATCTTCAGAGCATTTTGTCAAGCAGAAAGGTAAAATCAATTACTCAAACTATTATTTCTTCTTCTTCCAGATGATTTCTCAGAGGGGAGGGAAAACTTAAAATAAGAACGTAGAGCAAAATTCATTAGAAAGTCCCTCAATGAGGGAAAGAGTGTGGGATATAAAACAAAGTAAATAAATATATGAAAGAAGAATTGAAGGACATTGTTTCCACTTCAGTCTTTTCCAGCCTTCCACCTTTTTTCACTCTGGTTGCTTCTGGATTGCTTAGCCGGTATTGCACCACCTGACATCCGCCGGGAAGTAGCAGCCAATAGTGAAAGGACCAAGGCAGAGACATCTCCAGCTCATCCCTTGTTTGGGTATCAGCCAGCACGTCAACGACTTAAATCAAGAAATAGTTTTCTTAGATCTACAGAGACACCAGCTGGAATACCTCAGCAAGCGAGAGTTCAAAAGTGGCAGGCTCAAAACCAGCACCTCAATCCGTGGGTGATACCAGATGAGAGACTCCCCCTGAGCACACAGAAGACTGGGTGACTTGGAAGGCACTGAACAGACTGCGCTCTGGCACCACGAGATGCAGAGCCAATCTTAAGAAATGGGGCTACAAAGTTGAATCCACGACATGCGAGTGTGGAGAAGAGCAAACCACTGACCACCTGCTGCAATGCAACCTGAGCCCTGCCACATGCACGATGGAGGACCTTCTTGTGGCAACACCAGAGGCACTCCAAGTGGCCAGATACTGGTCAAAGGACATTTAATCAGCTACCAAGTGTGCAAAATTTGTGTTTTTTTATCTGTGTGTTTGTTTTGTTCTGTTAGAAATGTAATACAATGTTCTGGTTGCGGATGACACGATAAATAAAAATAAATAACATTTTTTCACACCATATTGGAATCAGGTAATAATTTGGCAGGGACTCCTTGCCCACTACTGTGTATATTTCTCCAGTTCAATGGGCTTGCTCTCTGATAAATCACGGAGAATTTCAATCCCAAGATTCCTAATCAATGCAGTACCCATTTTCAATCTACTACTGTTGATCAATTTTCTACTAACTATTTATCTAAATGAGTAGATCCATTGAATCAGTTTTTGAACTGTGAGTCAACATAGTCAATTCCATTGATATATTGGTTTGGGCTAACAATAGTTGGGATTCACTGTAAGAATTTGTTATTGTTTCACTTACTAAAGCATCAAGAAGCACAGTTGACTGTAATAGCTATAAATAGAAAAATGATGGAAATGTTCAAATAGGAAACTCTCCAGGTGGAGAAGTTTCATTGCTGGAGATCCTTTACTGTGGCAACAAATTGTTTTGTTACATCACTCTTTCACAGTTGGTGCTCTGACCATTGTAGAGGGAAAGGAGAATAGATAGTGGAAACTAGGAATAGATGGTGTAAACCTAGGACCTCCTGGGCTTCCCATTTTCTTGATATGCCTATAAACTATTACAAACACCGAGCTTGGTTAATGCATTCCTTCCTATTGGCTTCCATGGGATATAAATGTTTTCAGTAATTGATATTAAGCTGAGAACCTGCAAAACCCCATCTCCATTTCTTGCTTTGCCATTTGAACCAAAAGGACTTAGTATATGATAGCTACTCCATTGTAGATTTCCAGTCCCATATGTGGGATGATTGTTCTGTCAAACTATAGAGGATTAAATCTGTCTAACATAGACAGGATAAGTTAAGAATTAAGGATAAGTTAAGAATTAAGACAACAGTACTGAATCTGACAAAAACTCTATTTAGGCTAGCATTCTTTTTTCACAATTGATAACCAGATTGGGAAACCCACAAGCAATGTCCGAGTGCAAGGGATCCTTCTACTTGTGTTTCCCCAACAACTGGCATTCAAAGGCATACAGCTTCTGATAAAGTAGCCAATAAAGCTGAGTTAAGCTTTGAAATCTTGTAGGGTTATACAGCCAGATGGAATGGGAATCCAAAATCACATAACAATAAAGATTTACAATGTACAAATATAATAGCAAATTTGTTATCCATTCAGTATTAGAGAGGGGTGTCCTATGAATTAAAGTGCATATAATTTTTCCCTGTTTTGGATATGGAACAGCATGGGTTCTCCCCCAATGTTTTTCTTACTGACTCCAGTAATTTAAAAGAGAAATCTTATACCATGGCTATGACAGTCCAGTCTAAATCTGATAGGAAGCATCTAGTAATGGAACTGCTTCTATTAGTAAAACTAGGGTGTTTTGAATATCTTCTTCTCATTGCAACCCACTTCGCTCAAACCGCCTCCAAATCACTAGAAACTTTTCTGGATGATGGTAGTTACACTGCCCTTTCTGTAAGGCTCTCCAGGATATCATTAGCAGGTAGCTGCTAAATTAAGGACAGTCACTAATTAAAAATAACAAAATGAGATATTGTCTTAACTCTGAATGATTAAGATGATACTCGTTTAGATGAAACTAACATATTATGTGAGAGCCTTTTGGAAAATAAGATACGAATCATATTTAGAGATGATAAAACAGCAAATAGATGCATATTTATCTGGGAGTAAACTTTACTGGAGAAACATGACTTTTTCTGAGAAAACATGCATAACATCATGGTGTTAATCAATTTTTGTAATATACTGGACTGCTAACCATCAAGTTTCTATTAAGTCATGGCCGTTATCTTTTGTAATATATCATTTTGTAATGATTATGTTTTAATAAAAGAAAAGACATGGAGACATAATGCAGCTGCAATTTAGACCTATTAAAATCAATGTGAACCCTGCAATTGATGTAACAGGATATGAGTTTCATTCAGTGCTTGCTAACTTCGATAAAGAGATAGAAACATAATTGCAATGTATCTTTTTAGGATCACAATGGCACATGTCTCTTGTATCAGTGTAAATGAATGTGATTGTTTTGTAAAAAATATATTTCTGAAGCCCTTTGCTAGCAATCTTATTGTATAGTAGAGTCAATTGCACACGTGAACAATATTGCCACATATACGTCCGAAGGCCAAAATAAGACATTCGGGGTACAGTTATACAATATTGTCAGTTGTTTTTTTTTTTACCGGATGCTCATATCATTTTACTGTGACTGAGTGAAGGTTTAGTAGAATTATATGATGAAATCAGTGGTCAAATCTTGCGCCTCAGAAATTCAACAAGAAGACAGCTGTCTAGTATTTCAGCAAGGATTTCACTCACTTTATAATGGAGTATGAGAACAAAAATCAAGGGAATAATTAAATAGGTACTAACAAAGGTAAAACACAAAAAACAAAAACAGGTTTACGAAAGTGGGAAGTATAATTCCAACAGCTAGAAGTTATTTGTGTAGATTTTATGCAGCAGAAAGCTGCATTTGGTATAATTGTAATAGTATAAAGGATGATAGCAAATACACTGTCCTTTCCCTAAGGCTCTCCAGGAAGTGAATCATAGTGGTCAACATCATAGTGAGTCATATAACCTAATCCTACAGTTTGCTAGTGATTTCAGTGAGACTATGATGTCAATGTGCATAAGGCTGCAGATGTACATGCCAACATGTTCTTGGGTAAGCATGCACAAAACTGCAGCCTTCAGGAATCCTAAAATACATTAAAGCAAATGATTCCCAGATTGTGTGCGTGTTCCAGTATACTATTTTTCATATTTCTATATTTTCATACTCTTAATGGCATGTTGGTTTTGATTGAAGGAAAAATAATGGACTGCATCTAATGCAGTCAAATTTACCCAGGAGAGAATATGCCATACTAAAGTCACTATGCTTCAAGGTGCTATCTTGTTAAAAGAGTCTGTTGGGATCTCACTTTAGCAATTTAAAAAACAACCTGGTTTGAGTGAGGCTTATTTAGAGGCCATCCAATCCAACTGGGGCCTCAGTACGAAATTCAGTTCAGAATCAAAATGGTTATGCAACCCATTTAACACAACGGTAAATATAACTATAACTCTGTGCTTCTCAGACAAGAGTTTAACTCATTGTACCACTGGGGACTCCCATCCCACAGAGTTAAATAAGCTTTGTGAATTGTCATGGCTAACCAGTGGCTTAAAATAACATGGTTTTTTTTTTGTACAAAACAGTATCAAAATTCCCAAAATCGAACCCACAGAGAAACTATTTGCAAGGTAGAATGCTTTTCATGCACAAGTACCATATATATTTCCAAGTACTGGTAGGCACGCAATGTCATGCCTAGACACAAATTACTGTTTTCTCTTTGCTACCCACAAACAGCAATAGCACAAGAGTGGGTATCAACCAGAGAAGGCTTTATTTTAATTATGAAACTAATGTGGTATTTTTCATGATTGCACATTTCTTGAATTTCTATTTTGTCCTTGTTCTTTGAATAAACAGCTGCAGGAGCAGCAAAACAATATGCTCTCTCTGTAAGCTGCAATGTTTAGTTAATTAATAAAATAATTAATATTTTTAATCTATAAAGAGTTTTTTAAAATTAAAATCAATACAAAGTTATTGATCCTGGAGGGTCCATGCAGACATCAAGGACTACATAAGCCCATGCTGGGGAACAGCAAGTAAGCAATGAATAAAGGCCATTGAAAAGGCTAGACATATGCAGTGGTACCGATTTTTCAAAATATGTAGTTTATGTTCAAGAGGGAAAAGCCCCCTGCATCAAAATAACCCCAACTAGCAGAGGGTTTTCATTTTAACTGAAGTGTATTTTGTCACATTTTCCTCCCCCTCATGCAAAATGGATGAGGAAAAAACCTTTTATTTGCAAACAAAAGCACAACAAAACATTTCCTCTTGCCCTGAATGATAATGATGGAAGACTGTTGCTATGGTGATGCTAATTTTAACACAGTTGCCTGTGGACTTCATATGAACTGCCTGTTTTAACTCCTGCAAATGTCATTCATGAAATGAAAACCCATTAATGATTCGCAAGGGCACAATGTTCCACTTTAATTAAAATAATAGGGAACGCAGATGCACAAAGTACAGGTCTGTAGATGGCTACAAAGCACGCACTGTCAAAAGTAATTACCAATGATAATGATTTTGCTCCATTTTTTTATGCCAAAAGGACCTTCTACATAAGTGAATAATACACTTCCATGTGGCACATTTATCTTGCATTGGGATCCCAAACCCCTTCCCCAATTCAAGTATAAACAGAATTATTAATTGTGCATATCTATTTATCAAGCTATCTATCACACTTTAAAAGACAGAAGAAAGTCACTGCTAACTGTGGCAACAGGAAATGATGTTATTTTAAACCGTTCAAGACTAAATTTCCAACAGTGTAAGTTAAAGGCAATATTATTCCAAGATTACAATCCTTTCCCAAGTTATCAGTGCATAAACCCCCTTAAAAGTCACTGTGACTTACCTTTCTGCCTACACAATATTATGAATGCACCATAAATCTGCACTCACCAAGTACAATTCTCTGGGAAATCAGTGTGTTATGATTCATGAGGTAACAATCTCAGCACACGCTGTCTTACTGTGAAACCCTGAGGAGATACTGAACTACCCTCGCTTCAGGATCTTGTACGTGGGTGCAAGAAATGTGCAAGAAACACCAGACAAGACATATACCTGAGATAGATAGATAGATAGATAGATAGATAGATAGATAGATAGATAGATAGATAGATAGGGATGGGAAACCGATCCTCCAACAAATGCAGAGCAGGTTGGATTGTTTCAAACTCTGGTTAACATTAATCACAACTGGGCAATATAACAAGTCACAGATGTTATTTGTTTGTTTGTTTGTTTATTTAAAGAGATAAGCAACTGACCCTGGCTTTTTTGGATGAGGGGAGATGGGCAACTAGGCAAGAATGAAGCTTCTTACAATTAGTTCTCATTATACTGCTGAATGTCAAGTTGGTGGATGATAAAATAGCCACCACCTAGGAGTTGATCTTGGGTGAATGGACCAACCTGAAAGGTATACTAGAAACCGGGTTAGATGAGGGATGGTGGTGGTTAATCTCTTTCAGTTTGGTCACCAGGGTTCTCTGTTTGCAATAGTTGAGACTTGAGAGGAATGGAACTGTAGTGATCTATTGCAGTGTTTCTTAAACTTTGCTCCTCCAGGTGTTTTGGACTTCAATTCCCACAATTTCTAACAGCTGGTAAGCTGGCTAGGATTTCTTGGAGCTGAAGTCCAAAACACGTGGAATAGCAGAGTTCGAGAAACACTGGTCTATTGGGATGATATGACCATAACCAGGCATCTTATCCCTCACTCTGCAGGGATTGAGGGTGTGAAGATCAGGGTAGATTAGGATTCTGGAGGAGTACTGTGCATGCCACTGCTCAACAGCTTTTCTTCCTAGCTGGCTAGGGTGGTCTCAGGCATCCAAAAGTATTGAAGTACGACTTCATGCTGAGGCTACCCTGTTGGAAGTGGCTCAGGATTTCAAGTCCGCCATAACAACTAGGGATCTTCCCCAAGTGATAACTGTTCCCACTCATGCAGCTCACTCTAAATTTCATTTTCTGAACTGGAGGAGGAAGGTATTAATGAGATATGAGAATGGAGGACCTTCCTATTGGGTTGTTGTAGATTTTTCGGGCTATATGGCCATGTTCTAGAAGCATGGCCATATAGCCTGAAAAACCTACAACAACCCAGTGATCCTGGCCATGAAAGCCTTCGACAATACATTGACCTTTTTATTGTTCTTTTGTCATGATAAAATTACTTCTTGGTTGGGTCAAGATTTTATGGGACTCAGAGTCTCTGCAGTGGTGGAAGGGTACCATTACCACTGTCTGTTCCAGGATGCTTATAGATATAGATGAATCCCTGGTAGCTCCTGAAAAGTTTCCTGTTATCTTAACAGGTGACCTTGTTGAAGGAATGGTTGGTTTCTGGAATGAAGAAATGACCAAGGCAGTGGGTGTGATCCCTTTTTAGCATCCTTTCTCATGGAGTGGAGCTGAACCTCCCCCCTGGTTTTCTAAGGAGTTGGCAGCAATGAAATAAGTGTGATGAGACTAGAGGAGGAGATGCACAAAACTCAGTTTGATTGACAATCTTTCTGAAGATCGGATAGCAAAAAGAATTTAAAATAAATACTTTTTTTTGTCTAACACTACTGCATTCTCACAGAGCTGCCCAAGTGGTCAAGTGGCTTTTCATAACACCATCCTGTGACTAAAAGATTGAAGTGAACTTGGGAATGGAATCCTATGATGTAAAGTAGATAATTAAACTATTCAAAGGAACAAATGGAAAAATGTCTAACACAAATCTTATAAACTTACCTATACATATGGGTCAGAATCTAGCAGGGGACATTTAACAGAATTATTACTATCAGTGGAACTGGAATGGGGATAACTCTTCCAAGCCATTTTTGAATAGCACTAGGTGCTGCGGGAGGGTGATAATTATGTAGGAAGTTGGTAATGAAGATGGTTTTTGCTATTATGTTGTTGTTGTTCATTCGTTCAGTCACCCCCGACTCTTCGTGACCTCATGGACCAGCCCACGCCAGAGCTCCCTGTCGGCCATCACCACCCCCAGCTCCTTCAAGGTCAGTCCAGTCACTTCAAGGATGCCATCCATCCATCTTGCCCTTGGTCGGCCCCTCTTCCTTTTGCCTTCCACTTTCCCCAGCATAATTGTCTTCTCTAGGCTTTGCTGTCTCCTCATGATGTGGCCAAAGTACTTCAACTTTGTCACTAGTATCCTTCCCTCCAGTAAGCAGCCGGGCTTTATTTCCTGGAGGATGGACTGGTTGGATCTTCTCGCAGTCCAAGGCACTCTCAGAACTTTCCTCCAGCACCACAGCTCAAAAGCATCTATCTTCCTTTGCTCAGCCTTCCCTAAGGTCCAGCTCTCACATCCGTAGGTTACTACAGGGAATACCATGGCTTTGACTAGGCGGATCTTTGTTGCCAGTGTGATGTCTCTACTCTTTACTATTTTATCGAGACTGGACATTGCTCTCCTCCCAAGAAGTAAGCGTCTTCTGATTTCCTGGCTACAGTCTGCATCTGCAGTAATCTTTGCGTCTAGAAATACAAAGTCTGTCACGGCCTCCACATTTTCTCCCTCTATTTCCCAGTTGTCAATCATACTTGTTGCCATAATCTTGGTTTTTTTGATGTTTAGCTGCAACCCGGCTTTTGCACTTTCTTCTTTCACCTTGGTTAGAAGGCTCCTCAGCTCCTCCTCGCTTTCGGCCATCAGAGTGGTGTCATCTGCATATCTGAGGTTGTTAATGTTTCTTCCAGCAATTTTCACCCCAGCTTTGCATTCATCAAGCCCCGCACATCGCATGATGTGTTCTGCATACAAGTTAAAAAGGTTGGGTGAGAGTATGCAGCCTTGCCGTACGCCTTTCCCAATCTTGAACCAGTCTGTTGTTCCGTGGTCAGTTCTTATTGTTGCTACTTGGTCCTTGTACAGATTCCTCAGGAGAGAGACAAGGTGGCTTGGTATGCCCATCCCACCAAGAACTTGCCACAATTTATTATGATCCACACAGTCAAAGGCTTTAGAATAGTCAATGAAGCAGAAGTAGATGTTTTTCTGAAACTCCCTGCCTTTCTCCATTATCCAGCGGATATTGGCAATCTGGTCTCTCATTCCTCTGCCTTTTCGAAACCCAGCTTGAACATCTGGCAACTCTCGCTCCATGTATTGCTGGAGTCTTCCCTCCTTTTGCTATTATAACTAATAAGAAAATAAATCTTTACTTTAAGTGCACAAATATTGCAGTTGAATACTTCAAAATATGTTTATTAGCTTTTATGGATAATATGTTTAAGAAAATCCCATAAAATGCATGAGGTCACTATAAGTCAACGGGAGACTTGAAGGCGCACCTAAACATACATATAAAGAATAGCCTTTCTTTTTGTCCAGAAATGAAAAGGAGTAAAATGTGTATGTACTGGTATATAACTTTGATTAGTTTAAATAATTTGAGACTAAATTTACATTTTAGACCTTTTTCCAAGAAGTTTTAGTTAAAGCATCTTTTCATGCTCCTTTCATTTTGCTATTATTGCAAAGGACATTTCTAAAACGATGTTCAGTTTTCCTCAGGGATATTTACATCATCTATAGTTGCCACCTGTTTACTGCTGCTACTGTCTTTTAGCAGTATTTGTTACAGCTTTAACCTTCCACTGTTCAAACTCTATAAGATTAAGGTACATTAAACCATCCAACAAATTCTAAATGTGATGATGTGCTGAAATAAAATTGTATTAGGAAAAACGAGATCGAAATGGATATCCTGCTAAAGGCAGGAGAGTGGCCATTTCCAAAATCTGATTTTGTGAAGGACAATTCAACTTGCATCTAAATTCATTTCCCATTTTGTTTGGTTCTGTAAAAAGTTTCAAATGAATCAAACTGATAGTTTAACAGCATAATATTTGCAGTCATCTGAGCTTTTCCCCCAGAAGATAACTATCACCAGTGCCATCACTGTCATTTTGTTTATATCTTGCATTTTCCCAATCAAAATGTGTTAAAACAAATGCAGCTAAAAGTAGACAGCATACAAAAGTTAAAATATGTACTAGTAATAGAATTAAAATCAATTACAATCATATTAATTAAAACCCAAATACAAACAATATTGGCCCTTTCGTATGAGCTATCAGTTCTCCTAACAAAATAAAAATCTTCATCTGCTTACATAAAGATAGCAAAGACACTCAGGAAGCACGGGAACAGCCACCCTTCCATGTTCCTACCAGATGACCCTGTAAGGGGGGTGGAACCGTGACAAGGGACTTCTAAGAAGATTCCAAAAGACTGGAAGGATATTATGTGGAAGTAACAATTAGATAGACAGCCTGGACCACACATTTATAAGTCTGTGCTTGGAAATGAACTACAGGCCAATCTACATGGGTCAAATGACTCAGAGAGGACGTGAATGGATTCTTGATATCCACATGATGTACAAGGCCGATTTGCCCTAGCACCCATCAAGGTATCTTACTGTGGCCTTGTACTGCATTAAACAAAATTAGGCACTTGTGCTTTGGACATGTATAAACAGTTGTCTGGTTCTGATTTGGAGCCAGATATGTCTGTTTATATGACATCCTGCTTTTCCTGGGCTTAAGCAACACGGGGAAAGGGACTGAGTTATCATCCCAGTCATGATGATCACCTTGTGTGAAACTGCTGGTGGTCATTACTCATGTAGTGATGCTGGCTGGAGAGCCATAGTGATCAGAGAAGGGACAGGGAGGGGGTATTTATTTATCGTGTCAGAAGCAAACCAATGTATTTGAGAAAACACAAAGGTTAAAAACTTGGTATTCTATTAAATGTTCTTTGACCAGTAGCTGGCCACTTGGAGTGCCTCTGGTGTTGCTATATGAAGGCCTTCCATTGTGCATGTGGCAGGGCTCAGGCTGCATTGTAATAGGTGGTCTGTGGCTTGCTCTTCTCCACACTTGCATGTCATGGACTCCACTTTCTAGCCCCATTTCTTAAGGTTGGCTCTGCATCTCATGGTACCAGAGCACAGTCTGTTCAGTGCCTTCCAAGTTGCCCAGTCTTTTGTGTGCCCAGGAGGAAGTCTCTCATTTGGTATTAGCCATGGATTGAGGTGCTGGGTTTTAGCTTTATAACAGAATAGGTTTCAAAAACAGAGAAAACAATTCAAAAACAGTAACAATTCAACAATTATTTATAGTCTTATAGAAGTCTTCCTTCACAATCCCAACTGGGTTATAATAGTTACTATATTATAACTCTAGACATGGTCTATATGGATGTTTACAGGAAAATAGTACACATGTCAAATTAAACACAACAAACACAACAACAAGTAATCCCGGGTAACTGTTCTTGTTTCGGGGATCCTTCTTCAGGTTGTGTGTAGTCTATAACACTCTTCTGGTGTATATTTTCTTCATAAATTCCGTGGTCACAATGTCTCAGTTCTGCTCAAGTTCTAGGCTACAGCATATATAGTCCTATGGTTCAACTCGAACTCTATTGGATCTCTTCTCTTGCAAATGCTGTGCCTTTAATTACACTTGCTCATCCTGTTACAATTCCAGGCTTTTGTTGCTTGTCTTCTAAACAAAACATAGGTACATTCTAATAGTAATTTTACTAAACAAACCAGAATAGATAAGTACAATTACCCCTGTGATCTCCATAACCTTAGTAGAATATATGCCAAAGAATAAAGAATAATATTATGTGATGGACTTACATGCTGTGGCTCCTGCAGAGCTCTGTATAGTCTCTCTACCTGCAAGTTCCTTATGGTCTACATCCTGTCTTCAAATAGTTTGTATCACTAAAGATAACAGGTGAAGTCCAGTCTGTCATTAAGGCCTTTGGGGAATGTGGAATTCAATTTAAAGGACCAAAAGGTCTCCCTTTGTAAAAGAAGTATTTTTACATCACCTCTGGGTTTGACTTTCTCTATTGCAAAAAACTTAAAACTCTCATGGGAATGGGCCTTTTCCTGAAAATGTGTATACAGAGTGGAGTCTGTACACCCATTCTTAATTCTAGAACGGTGTTCATTAATACGTGTTTTCAAAGCCCTAGTGGTCATGCCCACATAGTACATTTGGCACGGGCATATGAGTACATATATAACATATTCGGATGTACATGTGGTAAACTGTTTCAGTGTAATGTGGAAATGTGGATCAAGGTATATGTCCTGTTTAATGGTTAGGGATTGCTTGCAACAATTGCAGTGTCCACATGGATAATGTCCTACTATGTTGTTACTGTCGGTTATCTTAGGAGTAGTAAGGTCTGTATGAACTAGAAAGTTTCTAAAATTTCTTGATCTTCTGTAGGCTATCATTGGAATTTTTTCGCAGCCCCTAATATCCTGTATCAGGTGCCAATGTTTGTTGATTATATGTTTTATTTTAGGTGATAATGGTGTTAAGGTAAGTGGCCAAACAATGCGATTTTCTCTAGGTTTTGTTTGTTCCTGTAGGAGAATACTTCTGTCCACCTTTTTAACTCTCTTTACTGCAGAGTCCAGAATTCTTTCTGGGTATCCTCTCCTCTTTAAGGAGTCTTTAAAGGATTCTATTGTGGATTCAAATTCTTCTTGCAGGCTGGTGTTGCGCTTTAGTCTCAATAATTGATTGTAAGGTAAATTAGTTTTCAACGCATGGTGGTGGAAACTGTTAAAGTGTAATATGGAGTTTCTATCGGTAGGTTTGGTGTAGTTTCTGACGTACAGTTTGTTTGATTTTCTAAAGACACATACATCTAAGAAATTAATCTTAGTATGGTCACAGGTACTTGTGAATTTTATATTGGCATGTATGGTGTTGATCCACGAATAAAAGTGTGATGCTGCCGTTTCAGATCTGAAAATTGTGAAAATATCATCTATATACCTGCCATAATTGCCACTTTTGGACTTTTACTTGTTGAGATGTTTCTGCGAGTATCTCTGTGGATCTTAGAAAACTATTTCTTGATTTAAAGCATTGGTGTGCTGGCTGATATTCGAACAGGGGATGGGCCAGAGATGTCAATGCCTTGGTCCTTCCATTATTGGCTACTTCCCGGAGAATGTCAGGTGGTGCATTACCAGCTAAACAGTATAATTTCTCCAGCGGTGTAGGGTTAGGGTTAGACAGCCTGTGATAATGCGGCATGTCTCATTCAAAGCCACATTTAGCGTGGTGAGATGTGTTCCACACTGGCCATGCGTACTCAGCAGCAGAGTAGCAAAGCACAAGGGCAGATGTCTTCACTGCACCTAGTGGTGATCCCCAGGTTGTGCCAGTCAGCTTTAATATGATATTGGGGGACATGAGAGAAGCCTTCCCTCAGGATTACAACACATCTGGGTGTCCCCTGGGCAATGTCTTTGTAGACGGCTGATTCTCTCACCACAGAAACGATCAGAAGAGACCTGGGAGGGTGTGATCCCTCCTTTTCCCCTTCCCCTATTTCAAATCTCTCTGGTGCTCAGGCCAATGTCACTACATAGGCCAAGTGAAAACCACCAGCAATTTTGCACTCAATGCCACTGCTAAATCAAATATGTGACAGAGATAGTAGAGGCAGCCGTGTAGTGGTGCCAAATGGGTTCCAGTGTCACTGGGCTATGTGGGCTCCTTCCCGCCACCAGACCAGCTCAGTGCTGCACAGTGCAGACATTTGCCAGTTGCTGAACCAGCTTACTGCATGGCTCTGAAACAGCATCAGCATATGTGAATAGTGTAGATGGGTCCTAAGAACTAGTGAAGTTGGGTACATCTACACCAACCACATATGCTCATTGGAAAAGATAAAGTTTGTAAACATTATTCAAATGCAGCTCCAAACAGAATGTGTTATAGTAATTAAGTCATTTATTATTATGGCCAGATCTGGCATCTCTAGATACAGGTCACACACAAACGCTACTAGCCACTGCAACTTGAACTTCCAGGCTCAAAGTTGAATATGGGGGTAACTCAAGATGACCTGCCTTTTGAGTGGCCATATGCACATTTGTCTTATGGAAGAAAGGAATAATCATAGAACTGAAAGAAGCTTCATTGGACTGAAGCGGAAAGGAGTACTAGAGTATGGTATCATCTGTATACCTATGGCATTACAACCCCAAACCCTGAACAACCTCTCCCAGATATTTCATAAAGGAGAAATCCAAAATATATTGGGAAAAAATTCACGACACATTGCAGGAAATTCTAAGTATTAGAATACTTTTAAAACCAGAGATATTTCTGCTAGGGATAATAGATCAAAATTTAGATAAAAACATTGATAAACTTCTTTTCCTACTAATTACAGCTGTAAGAATTTGCTATGCAAAAATTTGGAAAAAGGAAGAGATCCCAGAAATAGATGATTGGATAGGGAAGATTACAGAAATCAGAAATATGGACAGATTAACATATTTAATATCAAAAAATAAGGGGAACCTGATAAGATAAACTGATTGGACAAAAGTGACAGACTATTTGAAACAAAAGAACAGAAACATATTGATATAGGAGGAAGAGAGAAGAAGATGGAAGAAAGAAGATGAAAAAACCACTTGGAATATACCCAGGAGGTCAACAAAATCTATACATACTGCTACCACTCTATATTTTATTTTATTTTTTATTTCATTTTTTCTCTTTCCTTTCCTTTCTTTTTTCCTTTTCTTTTTTCCTTCTTTCTTTCTTAGTTTTTTTATATATAATACAAGATGCTTCTTGTTTTTATTTTAAAAATTCAATAAAGATTACTTTTAAAAAAAGAATCCCAAATACTGCATTTTGTCCCCTGTGCTAATACTTAGTTGTATTAGATTTGATCAAGAATTAAGGATTATTATTATGCTGAGTGGGATTACATGAAATGCATGTTCACAGATCAAACTGTATAATCTATATCTGACCTGCAAATCAGTTAACTTCCATGATGAAGACTGTTGATCATCAAGGTAAAAAAAGAATACCATGGAGGTATTTCTTAACAAGACTCTTTTTACAACCAAAACCAACTAAGAGTCTTATGGCATTTTATAGGTTCACAAATGTATTACAACATATATTTTTTTCTTCACACAGATCCAGAGGCAGTGTGTTGAGAAGCATAATAGCATGGAAGTACATGTTAACAGTGAAAACACAAGATGTTCCTGCATCACAGATTGCCTCTCACCAACATATGCCAGTTTGCCAGTTCTGATAACTTTTGCATGGCATCATGTAAATTCATTTTTTCCCCCAAGGATTGGGAACACAATTCTATTTCTGCCAAACCTTTTACAATGCTGTCGTAGTCTTCTAGTTTATTAAGTATGGGATGAGAAATGGATTTTATATATATATATTCATATTTCACTGTAAACTGTTATTCAAAAGTTGCTAAAGGTTGAAGGGGTATAAAAATATTGTACTTATGTGCCTTCAGATTTACTCTGATTTAGGATGAATCTATCACAGAGTTGAACTATGGAAGATCAGAGTTTGAACCCTTATTCAGCTATGGAAACCCACAGGGGAAAGCAAACATGAAGGCAATGGCAAACCATCTCTAAATAAATCTTTCCAAGAAAAGATTTATTTAGAGATGGTTTGCCATTGCCTTCACGGTTGCTTTCCCCTGTGGGTTTCCATAGCTGAATAAGGGTTCAAACCCTGATCTTCCAGAGTTCAAGCACAACACTAAAACGATTATACTATATTGACTATATATAAAAATGCCCACAATAAATCAATGACCAAATGTTGCAGTTTCTGCTGTAATTTGAAGATGAGATCATAGAGTAAAATTATCTCCTTACATTAAGACAGTGGTTCTCAACCCATGGGTCCCCAAATGTTTTGGCCTTCAACTTCCAGAAATCCTAACAGCTGATAAGCTGGCTTGGATTCCTGGGAGTTGTAGGCCAAAACACCTGGGGACCCACAGGTTGAGAATCATTGCACTAAGATATACGTATGATAGTGGACTGCCCTTTTGCTGCTGGGACTTATGGTACTACTTATCATTATTGGCCCTCCTATCCAACAATGACACTCTCCTACAACACAAGACAGCTTTATCTATGTAATACCAAGATAATCATTTGATCAATAAGGCAAATCGGAAAAGAAATAACAGCAGCACTTACACTGCTTAGATGGGACTTTATGGTTAAATATCAACCAAAGAAGGCAAAAATTGTAAGATCACTCCCGGTAGATAGTTTGCATTTAAATTGTAAACTTTCAAACCAGATACCTTGGCTTTATCTATGCATTCTGGACATCATCATCGTTGTTTATGTTTGTTTCCTTGGTAAAGTGAGCAGCAAAAGAAAGTGCTGGGGCTATTTAAAGTTGTCCTATCTCAGAGGAGAAAAAAAATCCAAATGCCATAAAAATGAATCAATTTTTCATTTTCTAGGTATAGAAATGTAGTACCATTATTAAATAAATCCAGCATACATCTATATAGAGAAGATCCACTGAAGGCAATGAGATGTAAATTAGGTGTAGTTAATAAATCACTTTCATTTCAATGTCTCTTTTTAATAGATCTAAATTTGAATGTAGCCATCTAATTATATTTGAATGTAGGTCCATGACTCTTTGAGGTTTCTTTCTTTTTTTCTTTCTTAAAAAAACAGTTTATTACTTTTTGGAATTATTTATGCAAAGGAAAACCAATGATAAATAGTGAATTTAAATGGGTTACAATTAATGTCTATTCTTTCAGTTTAATTGCACTGAATATTTTTCATTTGTTTCCTCTTCTGCATTTTTGCATTAAGATTGCCTGTAATTTATGAATAATGATGCATGAAGGAGAATTGATAACAGCACAATTTTTACAAACTAGGTTGAACCTTAAATTCATGTTTACCATCTTATTAGTAAATTGAGTAAACGTAAAATAGAAGTCATGTAGTCCATGGGCATATGCAGGGATAGTAACTTAATACTAGAAATATAAATGGCAGTGATATAAAAGCAGCAGTGTGTTATCCTTCCCCTCTACATTAATTAATGTTTTTAATGTTGGTTGTCAGTTTCTGTCAGTTGTATATTCTTGGATATGAGTGGTATGTCAAAATGTATTTTATTCTTTTCGCATCAAATTATTCAGTGTGTGTGGTGAATAATTTCTGTGTGGTGAACTACAGACTGCACACAAACACAACACTGTATATTGAAAGGGAAATGAAAGAAACAAGAGTTAAATAATTAATACGAATGATTTACATATCAGTGGACTTGATACAACTTGGCAAGATGAAGCAGAACTCAATGGAACAAAAGTTGCATGAAGTTCAGACTATAACTAATGACCTACAATAACTTGCACTACATCACAGATGCAAGTTAAATAACACTTATTAGTCTATTGGAGCCGGTGGCGCAGTGGGTTAAAGCACTGAGCTGCTGAGCTTGTTGATCGAAAGGTCGTAGGTTCGATTACGGGGAGCGGCGTGAGCTACCGCTGTCAGCCCTAGCTTCTGCCAACCTAGCAGTTCGAAAACATGCAAATGTGAGTAGATCAATAGGTACCGCTCCGGCGGGAAGGTAACGGGGCTCCATGCAGTCATGCCGGCCACATGACCTTGGAGGTGTCTACGGACAACACTGGCTCTTCGGCTTAGAAATGGAGATGAGCACCACACCCCAGAGTCAGACATGACTGGACTTAATGTCAGGGGACTACCTTTACCTTTTTAGTCTATGAACCAAATCTTTACTAGGGGAATCTGAAGCTGCCATTTTGTTACATGTATCAGTCTCATTTCGTGATCAATCTTGGATTTTGAGACTCCCCCCCCCCCCCCCCATCTCATGTTCATTCTTTCTGGACATGGTAACAAATGAATTTTTAATATGCTATTTCTATTGCATAAATGCCCTGTATATGTTCTCTCATTAACTAAAGCTTGTGCATTTTTATAACTACATGCTGTATATTTTAGTTGTGCACCTTTTTCAAAAATATGCATATTTTTTCATGCCACTTACACACTATAAATCTCAGTGATGCATGAATTTTGGAATCAACATGTATTCAACTCATTGGTGGCCTTGGTAAATTAGAAATGGGTAGTTTTGCAATGCACAAACATGTGCAAGTACACAAATATAAACTCCCAAACTGTAGGCTAAAATTGTAGTATGGATGGATTTGTAATCCTTGTTATGTCTTTTACACGAAAAGAAATATTACCCTTTAGATCAGGGATGGGCAAACCCAGGCCTGGGAGCCGGATGTGGCCCCTTGGGTTCTTTTCTCAGGCCCTCCTCTCTCTTACCATCCTATCCTTCCTTCCGTATCTCTTTTCTTCCTTCCTTCCTTCCTTCCTTCCTTCCTTCCCTCCCTCCCTCCCTTCCCTCCCTCCCTCTTTCTCCCTTCTCCATCCTTCCCTTCCACCCTTCCTTCCTTTCTTCCTTCCCTCCCTCCCTCCCTTCCTCCCTCCCTTTTGTTTTTCCTTCTTTCTCTCTTTCCTACACAGACCTACACAGGCACCATAGGTTTCCAATACCTATGAAATTATGAAGGCATACACATAATTTCAGTACATTAATATGTATTGAAAGAGAGAGACTTCCGGTGGGTGATGGCGACGGGCAAGCCTCGTTGAGAGGGAGCTCCGACGGGGGACCAGCGTAGAGGTGCCTAAGGGTGAGCATACAGCTCCCCCATCCTTGCCGGATCGAAGGCAAGGGTGCAGCGAACCCGCAGAGGCTTGTAGAGCCCCAAGAGCCCCCTTCCCTCAAGGAGGGGGATCGAAGGGGTTCCGAGCCGGCGGGAAGCAAGCGCCCCGCTGGGATCGGGCGCAAGCCCGTTTCAACCGTAGCCAGCCCGCACAAAATTCATGAAGAAGGAAAAAAGAAATCTCGAAAGAGAACTCTAAGAAGATCTCATCATCAGGTAACTAGAGGCAAAGAAGTAAGTGGAAAGAGTGAAGAATTAAAGGCATAGAGAAAGAAAAGAAAAGTAAAAGGGAAGACAAAGAGAATTGGAAAGGTGATTTGAATAAATTGAACTCGGATTCCAATCCGGAAAGAAAAGGATATAAAGGATTGTAAGGAGATAAAATACTAAATGAACAATGTACTGCTAATTATTGAGGAGTTCTATGAAGTTTTATAAAGTAAGCTGTCGTTTTTGAGGAGAGGTTGAGGGCAGATAACAATTGAAATAATAACTGAAAGTCTAGAAGCCTATTAAGAGTGTGTTCTCCCTCCCTCAACCCCCCTTCTATTGAGAAAAGAAAGAAAGCTTATACGACCTTGGCGCCATATTGTTATGGCTAGCGATCCCCCTTCTTCATAAACAAAGTTGGAGAGTCAACGTGGGAAGCGACGGAGAGAGGAAAGGGAAGTGACGTGAGGGAAGAGGAGGAGAAAAGAAGGAAGGGCGGAAGAGGGGAAGAAGAAGGGCGGAAGTAAGAAAAACCATAGAGAAAAACCGCTACGGAGCGGCAAGAACGGCACACTTCTCTTTGGAAAGACAAGCAGGCGGTGGAGGAAAGAGCCAGGAAGAGAAGAAGACGAGCGAGGAAGAGAAGCAGACGAGTGACCAGAGTGACCAGATCCAGGAGGAGAAGCAGACGATAGCCAGGAAGAGAAGTAGACGAACGACCAGATCCAGGACGAGAAGCAGACGATAAGCCAGGAGGAGAAGTAGATGACCATAGTGAGAGAGAAAGGGAAAGGGAAAGAAGCAACGTGACAGCCAAGGCAGAGAAACTTAAAGAAGACTGAAAGGCTGGAGATTGAATTGGGAAAGATAAGTGATTGATTTAAATAGAGAAAAAGGGTCTTGGATAATTGATTAAGAACAATTAAATAAAAAATTTATATTAAATTGAATGAATGCATGTTGAAGGTTTAAAGTAAATTAATAGACTCAATTAAAGTGAATTATTATTAGACTGAAGTATCTACCATTAATATTTGATTAATTTGATTATAAACTAGATTGATTGAATATTGAATAAAATTGAATGTTACAGATTAGTTAAATATATATATATATATATATATATACACATAGATAAAAATTTGATTAAATGAAATAATTTTAAAATTTAAAACTAAATTTTTAGATTCAATTAAGGAAATTTTAATAAAATATTAATCAGTGTTGGTGTGAGTAACAAAAAGTAGATGTCATTAAAAGGTAAACAAGAGAAGGAGAAGACTCAATTAAGAAGAGGATCACTCGATACCAGCCTCAACATGGAAAATATATTGAAAGAAATTAAAAAACTATCTGAAAAACAAGATTCATTAAAAAAAGAGATGGCGGATAAACAAGAGGAGTTTTTTAACAAACAAGAAAAGAATTATAAAAATATGACGGAGGAATTTCAAGGCATGAAAAAGAAAATGGAAGAGGAATTTGGGCAAATAAAAAAAGATATAACCCAGTTGCATGGAGAAGTAAAAGAATTGAAAATTAGCAAGGAAAAGATGGAAGAAACACAATCCCACATTTTGAAGAGAATTAAAGGTATAGATAGACAAAAGGAAAAAATAGAAATAGAGCAAGAAAAATTACTTCAGAAACAAATGGACTACTACTTAAGATTTAGAAACATCCAAGAAGAGAAACAAGAGGATATTGAGCAATTGATGAATGATTTGATCGTAAAATGTTTAGAATGTGATGAAGATGAATTGGAGATGGAGTTAGATCAAGTATATCGAGTATCTTCATTTTATTCAAGGAAAAATAAGACACCACGAGACGTGATAGTTCAATTCACACGCAAAAAAACTAGAGATGAGGTTTTATATAAAAGCAATAAAAATCCAATCTACTACAAAGAGACCAAGATTGCTGTTCTGAAAGAATACCCACAAGCAACATTGAGTAGAAGAAGAAAATACTACTTCCTTACAGATGAACTTAAGAAAAGATCCATCAGATTTCGATGGGAAAGAACCGAAGGTATTATGGTAACATATAAAGAAGAAAGATATTGGTTAACAACGGAGCAGAAAGCCAAGGCTTTTTATGAAAATTTAATGAAGGAATCAGGAGAGGAAAAACCTGGAGAAAGAAAGGGAGATAAAAAGGCATTAACACCGGGAAATGGAAATGGCAACGGTAAAGAGAAGAAAAAACCAAGAATAGAGACCCCAGAAGAATACAGACGATTCAGTAAAAGCCAAGGGAGTAGTGTACCAATGTCAGAAGACCTAGGAGAAGGAGCTTATGGACCGGATGTGACTGCGCAAGGAATTTCGGAATTGAATCTTGGTGACGTAGGATCAGACACAGATCTACTTGGATAAATGGCGGAACGACAAATTAAATGTTATTCGAATAATACCAATGGTCTGAACTCACCCCAGAAACGCAAAAAAATATTTGAGAAATTGCAAAAGGCGAATTATGACGTAATTCTATTACAAGAAACACACATTTGCCACAAGCATGTGGCACATTTGGAAAACAAAAGATTAGGAAAGACATTTTATTCATCATACGAAAAGAAGAAAAGAGGAGTAGTCACATATATAAAGGACAACTTAACACCGGAATTGATATTTAAAGATGTAGAGGGAAGATGTGTTGCTGTCAGAATTTTGATGGGTACTTTGAAAATCCTTATATGTAATATATATGCACCAAATGGCCCAAAGACCAAATTCATTCAATTTTTGTCTACAAAATTGAGAGAAACAGAATTCGATGAGCTTATACTGATGGGAGATTTTAATGGAGTGATGGACAAGAAAAAAGATAGGAATAAGTCAAAAGGAAATGGAGATAGTGGGGGGCTGTTACCGCAAAAATTCTTTGATCTTCAAAGAGAATTTGATTTAGAAGATACTTGGAGAGTCAGAAATGAAAAAAAGATGGACTATACTTTTTACTCTCACCGACATCAATCATGGTCAAGAATAGACCTTGCATGGATTACAAAAAATTTATCAACTAAAGTTGTAGAAATGGAAATACTCCCTAGGGATACTTCAGATCATTGCCCATTGGTAATAAAAATAAACCAAAAAAATTATCAAAGAAAATGGAGATTAAATGAAAATTTGATTAAGACAGAAGAAGATAAAGTATACTATAATAAAACTATCAAGGACTATCTAGAAATCAATGATATTGAAGAGACAAAAGTACAAGTTATATGGGATGCGTTGAAAGCTGTGTTAAGAGGCTGCCTTATACGACATGGAGCCAGGAAAAATAAAGAAAGAAATAAACAAATGAAGGAAGTGATGAATAAAATTGAAAATAAGGAGATTGAATTAAAGAAGAAACCGGATAGTAAAAAAGTGAATAAAGAATTATTAAGACTCAAACAGGAGAAATCCCGTTTGGAGATGGAAAAGCATGCAAGAGAGCTAAAATTTCTGAAACAACAAACGTTTGAGCATGCGAATAGATCTGGGAAATGGCTGGCAAGGCAAGTTCGTAAGAAGAAACAGGCTACACAGATAACGAAGATAATTGATGGCGATAGAATATTGACGACGGATAAGGACATCATGGAAGAATTTAAAAAATACTACAGTAAACTATATACCAGTGATGGAATAAAGAAAGAGGAAATTACTGAGTATATAAGCCAATTGAAATTACAAAAAATTTCTGAAGAAGTACGGGAAAAGTTGAATAAAGAGATTACGGAGGAAGAGATAAATAAAGCAGTGAGTAAAATGGATTCGGATAAAGCCCCAGGCCCAGATGGATTCACAGCTGGATTTTATAAATCAATGAAGAAAACGGTTTTACCAATACTGAAAAGGGTTTTAAACGAGGCACTATTATACCAAAAAATTCCAGACTCTTGGAAACAAGCTGAAATAGTAATGATTCATAAGGAAGGTTCAGCACCAGAAGATATTAAAAATTATAGACCTATCTCCTTACTGAACGTAGATTATAAAATATTTACGAACATCTTGGCGACAAGATTGAAAGAATTTTTGATAGACTGGATAGGGGAGGACCAAACAGGGTTCCTCCCAGGAAGATACATGAAGGATAATATACGAACTGTTTTAGACCTGATAGAATATTTTGAAGCAAACCACCAGAAAGAAGTTGCAATACTATCCATTGATGCAGAGAAAGCGTTTGATAATTTAAACTGGGACTTCTTTAAGATTCTAATTCAAGAAATGGATATGGGGGCGAAATTTACAAACGCAATTAATGCCATTTACGAAGTACAAAGGGCGAAAATACGGATAAACGGACAACAATCTGAGGAATTTGAAATTACGAAAGGAACACGACAAGGGTGTCCGTTATCCCCTTTGATCTTTATTATGGCTTTAGAACCATTAATGAGGAAAATAAGAGAAGATACGAATGTTAAGGGCGTAAAAGTAGGAAAATATGAATACAAGATTAAAGCCTTCGCGGATGATTTATTGGGAATTGTAGAAGACCCAATAAATAATTTGGAGAGTTGGATAAAGAAGTTGTATGAATTTGGAAGAGTGGCAGGCTTCAAAATTAACAAGGGAAAAACTAAAATTTTAACAAAAAATGTAAAGGTCGAACACCAGGAGAGAATAATAAAAGCTACAGGAATGGAGATTGTTAAAAAATTAAGATATCTAGGGATCTGGATAACTGCAAAGAATGGACAATTGTTGAAAAATAATTACGAATTTGCTTGGAGCAAGATACAGAAAGATCTTAAAAATTGGAAATCACTGAAATTATCTCTTTTAGGAAGAATAGCATTAGTTAAAATGAATATATTACCAAAGTTATTGTTTTTATTTCAAAATATACCAGTAATCAGAAATCAAGTTATCTTCAAGAATTGGAACAAAGAACTATTGAAATTCGTGTGGAATGGAAAAAGACCTAGAATTAAATATTTAAACTTAATTGATAAAAAAACAAGAGGTGGACTAGGGTTCCCAGAGTTAAAAGCTTATCATGACGCAAGTGCTCTCTTATGGATAAGAGATTGGATGTTGTTAGGAAATGAAAAAGGTTTGAATTTAGAAGGACATGATTTACGAGTAGGATGGCATGCCTATATGTGGTATGACAGAGAAAAAAAAGAAAAAATTTTTGGAAATCATTTCGTAAGGGCATCCTTGATAAGAGTATGGACGAAATACAAGAATTACTTTTATAATAAAACACCTTTATGGGTGTCTCCAATGGAGGCCCACCAAAGAAGACTATTGGGTTGGAGAACATGGTTAACATATAAAGACATTCTGATAGAGAAGACAGCGGAGATTAAATCATACCAATATTTGAAAGAAAGAAATGTGAACTTGACATGGCTGCACTATTTACAGATGAAAGAATATATTAAGCAAGATAACAAGATAGGCTTCTCGTGGGAAGAAACAATCTGGGATAAAATCCTGAATTTAAAGAAAAAAGTAATTGCAGTTATTTATAATACACTCTTGAACTGGCTAACGGAACGTGAACAAGTGAAATCATGTATGATAAAATGGGCAGAAAATATAAGAAGACCTATACAATTTAAGGAATGGGAACAGATGTGGAACAAAAAGTTGAAATATGTGTATGCAACAGACTTAAGAGAAAATTGGATAAAAATGTTCCACAGATGGTATACCACCCCAAAGAAACTATCTTTAATGAACAAAAATTCTTCTGACAAGTGTTGGAAAGGTTGCCAACAGATTGGCACTTTCTACCACATGTGGTGGACATGCAAAGAAATAGGGAAGTATTGGACTATGGTACATGAAGAACTACAAAAATTTTTGAAAAGAACCTTTAAGAAGAAACCAGAATATTATCTGTTAGGCTTTACAGACCTGGATTTACAATTACAAGAAAAGGAGGACAGACTCTTTACTTATATGACGACGGCAGCCAGAATTATTTTAGCAAAAGTTTGGAAACAGAATAGTATTCCTACTAAGGAAGAATGGCTTGGAAAAATCAGAGAAATAAGAGAGATGGATGAACTAACTTTTTTGTTGAAAAAAAATACTGGAAATCCGATAAAGAGGACAGATTGGACATTTTATGATAATTACGAGAAAAAAGAAAGTAATTAAGAGTCTTATTATAAAGCAACGGGAATAACTTGGTTTTTTTTGGAGACACAACACCTGATGAGGAGATGGAAGTCAACCCTTTTTACTTTTTATTGCTATATTTTTTTTTACCCTTTTTTTTTTTACCTCTCTCTTTCTTTTTTTCCGCACTGTTCTATCTTCTTTTTAATGTTCTCCCTCTTTCGATGTATTTAGTAGATAATTTCAATAAAAAAGTTATTTAAAAAAAAAAAAAAGAAAGAGAGAGAACCTAGAGGAAAATAGTGACCGCCAATGACAGAAAATCTGTGTTGTCACCTAATAGTACATTGTTATAGAAAGCTGCTTAGTTCCCTAGTAACATTAGTAATCAAGTTTTATCTTCTGAAAAATCATACAAAGTTGAATAGCAAAATTATTGTGTCCTGTCATATGTACTGAATACAGTCTTATCTGACTTGCTAAGTTAAAAGGGGTCAGATCTGATTAGCGCTTGGATATAAGACAAACAGGTAATATTAGTGATGGCCAGGAAAGAAGATCCTATCTAATGTGACTATAGTGGGCTGGCTGGATTATTTATTTGACTTAATATTAGTGTTCTTAAAAAAGCGACATAAATAGTTGCTGAAGATATGATTTTTTTTAACAATTGTGGGTGATTAGAAATGCTTTAAAACAACTGCTTTGCATATTTTTTTCCAAGCTCCTAGTTTTGAGTGGAGGGAATATTCATGGAATATGTAACACATTTCTTTTTGTTAATGTTCTGAGTAGATCAAATGAATTATTTTACATGTGTGCTTCATTTGAAGTCAATTGGTCTTCAAACTGATGTTAGTCATTTTCCAGTTTTTCAAGGTCCTGGTACCATTGAAATCATATATGTTGATACTAAGTTGTTGTCTGATGTTCTCTTTTCACTATAAAACAAGCTATTTTTCAAAGTGGCAAGACAATCAAGGTCAATCAGAGGCCCATAAGAACTTTAATCAGATTGGAATCCCTGACATGCAGTGCTCTTTCCTTGCAAAGTTCTGATTCATCAACTATAGAAAGAATTATTGGCTTATTTTATACCGTTGCCAACAAGCAGAGGCAGATTTCCTTCAATTATTTAAAGTAGCATTAGTGTAACATCTAGCAGGACGGTAGCTAAATAATGGGCCACTTTGCTATGATGCTGGATGGGTTTTTCCACAATGAATTAATAGTGTCTCAGATATCATTTCAATACAAAACCATCTTTTGAGAGTCTGTACCCCAATGTAACATCCATTTCCTTAAAGAGGACATAAACTAGAAAACTAGAATACATTCTGTTCTAAATGTTATGAATAAACTAAAAATCTAAATGCATGGGTTCAAAGTCACAAGCTGACAATGGAGAGCTTGGGCAGAAAGTGGTCTTTAGGTCCATGATTGGAGCCTGATGTGATCAACAAAGAAGCAACCATTCATGTGAACTTAAGAAGACAGCTCAATCAATTAAAAATACTGAGTCTTTCTCAGACAAAACCCAATTCCGAAATGGGTATTTTATCAGGTCAAAGTTATGTGGATTGAGAAGACCACATTTACAAGTCTTGGAGAGCTTTCAATTTGCAATCCTGAGTGGCTTACCACAGGGCAACACAAACGCCAATGTATTTGTTACCCTTCCACAGTTATACTTGTGAACCTTAATCTCAAAGTCCACACCTTGGTATGGATTTGATGTACAAGTGTTCAATGAATTATTACAAAGGAGAATTTACATAAGTGGAGCCAACATGTTATTCTTATGTTGCCTGCTTAGTGAATAGGTTGTAAGTGGGGTAAGCCCCATAGATTTAATATTATACATGGATGGGACATTTTTTTAGTTTATGTTGCACATTGATTTGGGGTCTCACTCTCACATACTACAATCAAAATGGTATCTTTATTCTCTGCATATATATTGTTTAGATGATGCATTCTCACAACAGTCAGCAGATTGGTATTTCTGCTACCCATTGGAGTTCCAGGTTACAATTATTCCATAAGATATTCATTTTAAAGAAACTTGATTTTGAAGTAAATCACAGTAGCATTTATTGCAAAATGAATGGTTTTAGGACAGGAGACCGAAACAAATTAATGACTTTCGTGAACAGAATTCTATTTATGCCACACAGTATCTCTACATAATGTCATAAGCCATAAGCACCCCGAACACAGCTAATCTTGTTCGATTCCAGAAACTAGGGAGGGCTAGGGATGAATAGTACTTGGATCAGAAACCACAAGGGAATATAAGGAAGTTCAATATAGGGATGAGAAAAAATCTGCCTCAAACTCCTAAAATGCCTTTGAAACAAGATGGAACCAATTATTAGAGTCCAAAAAACAAGCTCCTTAAATTCCACATAATTCTTGGATTGGATCAGGTAGGAGGTAAAAATTCTGCATGGAGATGCACATAAATAGATCTATACTCACTCAAACAATTGCTCATTTTAATTTTCTTGGTCTTCAGATAGACTACCAATCAGTGCTGTGACTGGTAATCTCATCACACTAGAGCATGGATCCATTTTAAATCCAGTTTCTGCCTCTGGCAGAATTCAGGGGTTTGTAGTTTAGGAAGGCAAGGGCCTGCCTGACTGAGCAGTTTAAAGCCCCCTCCCTAGACTACAAACCCCAGAATTCTGAAGGCAGAAACTGGATTTAAAGTGGACCCCTGCTCTAGTGTGATGGGGTCCTAAGAGAGATGAGAGATGAAAGTCTTAAAATTTCATTTGGTAATTAGAAGAGCATTATTAAAAACAAACTGGGGTGTATTTCAAGATACAGTAGTAGTACTAGTTGAAGTGGTCTTAGAATCTGCAATTCCCACTGAGAATTAAAAGACCGCAATAGTGTAGTCCCAGCGACTAAATGGCCTGGTGTCCATGTCTTTATCTATAAGTATGAGAGACAACACCAGGAATTGGGATGGTAAAAGAAGCTATTGGATCAACCATGGAGAAACATTTCCTGCAGAACCTCAACTTTCATTTTCATTCTCATTTTAATGAGCACCTATTTAACTACCTTCGTATAAACTAATGAAGAGGCTTACTCCTTTTGTCTAAGTAAGGGGAAAGATGCCACAGTGGCAAATCAAAGGTTGGGCAGAAAATTACCTCATTTAGAGGATCGGTGGGGTTGGCCTTCCCTCCAAGTCTCCAATCCTGTTCAAAAAGATCTTATTTGTATCTCATCCCCACAAACTAATGGAACAACCTATGTCATTAATTTGTGTAGGGATGGCTATAGAAACTCTTGCCTCCTCAAATAAAATGGTATGTGTTAGAAAAGTATTGGAGTGTTAGTATTTCTTACCTTGATTTCATCCTTTAAAAAAAAGTTATTTACAAGTAAATAGGGAGCTCCCAAAATTTACCTATATCTACTATATACTGTCAAAATAATAATAATCTTTAATAATAATCTTTATTTATATCCTGCCACATCTCCCTGAAAGGACTAGGGGCAGCTTATAGCATAAATAAATACAATGAATAATACATACAAAAAATAACAAATCAGTATAAAAGGAAAAAACAAAATAAAAATAGACTAATTAAACAATAAACAGTATAAAACATTAGATTAAAACACATTGGTTCATATAAGTTAAGCAAAAGCCAAAATAACCGAATCAGGATATATCCATAGAACATTAAAACAAAGACCTCTTCCACATTAAAAACAATCAACCTAATCATTTTCAAAGGCTTGTTTAAGTCCTTCTTAAAAGTTGTGAGGGTAGTTGCTTGTCTAATCTCCCTGAGGATGGTGTTCCAGAGCCGAGAGTCACTATTGGGAAGGTCCTCTCTCTCTCATCCCCACCAATCTCATTTGTAATGCGGGCGGGATTGAGAGGAGGGCATCCTGAGCTGATCTTAAAGCCCGAACAGGTTCATAAAGGGAGATGCAGTCACATAAATAGGCAGGACCCAAACTGTATAGGGCTTTATAGGCAATCAGACTTGGTTGTTTTAATATTTTAAGGGCCAATATTTTTAATGTATTTTTATTGCTTTTTAAATGTATTTTTATTGCTGTTGACCTGTTCATGTTAATCGTTCTGCTCTGTTTCTTTGTCGGCATCAAATGACTGCCAATTGTAAGCCATCCTGAGTCCCCCTTCGGGGGTTGAGAAGGATGGGAAAAAAATACTCTAAATAAATAAATAAATAACCTGCACTTTGAATTAGACCTGGAAGCAAATAGGCAACCAATGAAGCTGCTTCAAAAGCGGGGCGGGGGGGGGGGGGAGGTCATATATTCTCTTTAACCCACACCAGTGAGGAACCTGGTTGTACATCTTTGTACTAATTGGAGCTTCTGAGCCGCCTTCTGAGGCAGCCCCACGCAGAGTGCACTGCAGTTGCAGTAATCCATATGAGATGTAACTAAGGCATGGACCACCATTCTTTGTCTAAGCATTGATTCAATGTTATTCATTTATCCATTTATGAAGGAATACATTTAAGGGGAACAAAGTCACTGAGAATTTATCTTCCACTAAACTTATTGAAAATCAAGAAATACGTTGCGGGCTTGACTTTTCAATATACAGAATACTCTCTATTCCAGTGGAGGAAGATATGGTTGTCTCAGGTGGTAGAATATAAAGAAAGATGAAAATGGTAAAATAGATGCAAGTGAATTGATGTTTTTAAAGTATTCACTGAAACACTAGAATTATGAATCAATATGTGAACACAAAGAGTTGCATGGATATACAATTCTACTTATTTAACGTTTACCATTTTAACTCAACGTCTTAATCTGTATGCTGCATTGCATACTTCGTTAGGAACACAAATTCACTGAACTGCTACAATTTGAACAAGAACAAAAAGTTTAAGAGCAAAATAATATGCACTATCTCCTTGGCGAGAAGAAATGAAAACAAAAATAATTTCATAATGAATCGTTTCTTCGCTAGTATTTTTTTCTTTGCTGGCATTTCCCCTGCCATATCCAGGACACACACTGAATGAAGATGAAGAAACTTGAACTATTACTGAGTAAAAGAGAAAGGATGTAGTCATAGATTTTTAATCAGTCTGGATACACCTAAGATAATTGAGAAGCCATTTTATATGGAAAATCCTGTAACTAAAGTTCAGTGGCATCTCCAGTTACCAAGGATTTCAGATAGCAGTTCAGTAAAGCTCATTCCCATTCTGATATAGGCTTGCTGCCTCGATGTATTATGTTAAACCATTAATAGAGAAGTTTAGAAAGGTTAGTTTTTGTAAAAAAAAAAAAAAAAAAGGTGTATATGTAAATAAATTCAGTTAATCTTGAATAAGATTTTAAAAATTAATTCAGATTTTCAATATATCAAAGAATTGCCTATAAAGTTTATGTTAAATAACAATTCAAGTTTAAATTTCAATCCTGCAATAAAAGCCTTGCCATTGATAATGGTATCTCCCTGCTCTTTCTGTCTTTTGTTCTTTACTTCACATTGGATCTCAACTGTTATATAACCTTTTTATTTCCTCCAGATTTTATAAATAGAGAGAAATGCTTGGTCTCAGGAATATAAATCTTTTATTATGCTTTAAAATAAGAGAAGGGTGATAAGGATGACTGCTAAAGACCTTAATGCAGCTAATCCCACTAGAACTACTGTTGAATAAGCATGCTCAAATCTTATAACCTAAACATTATCTTTTTTAAAACTCTGAAATAATGGGAAGGAAGAAATAATTCTTCAGCAATCTAACAGGCTTTGGGTAAGGAAGCCACCTGGAAAATGTACAACCAGCTGTCATTTTAGTGGTCTCTCATTTAATAAATAAATAACTCAATAACATGATCCTGGAATTAAGTTAAGGCAAAATTTCAATTCAAGTCAATTACATTAAAATAAATCAAACCAGGATGCTCCTTATCATTAGGACATTTATAATTGAATTGAATTGAATTAGTTCCTATCATTGGTTTACTCCATTAGTCTGGATTGGGAACAAGGGATTGGGGTGAGGTGGGAAGTTAGGCAGAAGATGCAATCTTATGGGAATTCTTTTCAAGTATTTAATAATAATTTTAAGTATTTGAGTATTTTATGTAGAATCATGTTGATTGTGGACAACTCTTTTGACTGATACTCAAAGACTCAGCCATTGTAATCTGTATCAGTATACAGAAAGATCTCGTAGAATCTTGGAGACCAAAGAAATAACTTTTAGCATAAGTCTTAATAGAAACAGTCTACTTTATTCAGTCTACTTCATCTCCATGCAACTGATGTTGCAAAATATATTTTTCTCAAAGATCCTACAAGATTCTTTTGTACATCTTTCAGCTGAGACAAGATAAGAAACTTATACCTTGGATCAATGACTTATACCTTGGATCAATACAGTGAACGATACATATTTATTTATTTATTTATTTATTTATTTACCTTACTTATATACCGCTGTTCTCAGCCCGAAGGTGACTCACAGCGGTTCACAACAAATACGAACAGAAAAAATTCAGTGCTACAGTATAAAAACAGTTAACAAGCTAACACATTACACAATTAATAAACAGTTACTACAATACCCATTCACTGTCGTCTCATCATCAAAAACATGTTTCAGATTCGTCATCCATTGTTCCATTCCAGTGTTCATTAACCAATCATTGCACTAATTATTCGAACGCCTGCTCAAACAGCCAGGTCTTCACTTTTTTGCGGAATACCATTAGAGATGGTGCTATTCTGGCATGTTGTCTTACTACATCTAAGCAATGAAGAAAACTGCAAAACAAATTCTCCTTGATATGCATTCGAAGTAATAGGAACATTTATGCCCCATTCAAGATACTAATTTTAGCCAGATCATGGGATCTGGCAATTAGGTTCGGGACAAATGCCAACATAGGGGGTCACCTATCTACTGAAGGCATATGGCTCCCAGGATCAACTGCAAGGCCACACTGGGAATAACAAGACCAAACACAATAAGACCAAAATAAGAGCCACTTTATTGACCTAAAAATCTATCTAACTATATTATACTCCTCAAAAATGCAAAAAGGGGAAGCAACCTTGTAAGTGAATGGTTAAGGAAGGGGGTCATTCCTACAGCTTCTTCTCAACCTGTTCTGGATGACACATTTGAGCCTCAATGACAACCTAATAACTGAATTGCATACCAGCAAGCCTACTGATGAAAGGCAAATGTGGAGAAAACTTCTCCCAAGTCTCAATGACTTAAAAAGTGAGGGCACAGTCCCCGGTCAACTCCAAGGGTAGTTTCTTTTCCTACTACCCAAGTCTAAAGAGGCAGATATGAAGTCCTACCCTTCATCAAATGGATGCCAAAGATATTTTCCATAGTTTTACTTTTCTTTCACTATTTGCCAATTGATTGCCAATTTATAGTCACTACTATTTGCCAAAGTCCTCAAGCTATATTGCAATGTGGGGGAACAGGTAAAAGGGAATAAGTTCCTACCCAGTCCTTAAGTGAGCAGCTTCTCTTAGAGGGCTGGTGGGTCAGTCACTGATTCCAAAGAGGGGGCAAAAAGGATGATCAAAGTTTATAAACCCTTAAGCATTGCAACTTCACGCTCTATGTCACAACACAATGCACCAAGACACAAAAGCTTCTGGTCACTCTCCATTTGTCCTGGTGGTCCTTGCTCTTAATTCTTAATGTGCAAACTCTTTTTAATTATTTGGTAATGAACTCTGCACTAGTCTCATTACACCTTAATTACTCTTATTTAAATTGTGCTAAAGTTGAGCCTCAGCACTCTCACCTAACAAACATAAAGAATGGCAAAACCTTTCAGTAATCTTTCCTCATGCTTTCAGACCTCTCCCATATATTTGCCTCAGGAAAAACTGAATTATTTGTAAATTGTGCAGTGGAGATAAGATATGATCTAGGGAGTATTGAGAATTTCCTTTAAACTGTTTAACATACCTTAAAGACTATAAATGATAATTTTGGATAGAAAGAAAATATCAGACAGAAAGGGTTTTTTTTTTTCTGGTGAAACATATGTTGTAAATTTATTTTCTCTTGATTGCCAGTCTGGTAGTTCACTCCTTATCAAACAATGTCTGGACATGGAGTAGATTTTGTAAGCACCTGTTATAATTTTTATAATGTAAAATACACGGTTTTGTAATCATTTGGGTAACAAGCAATGGAAATCTCAATTGTTGACTTAATTTGGCTTATCGGTATGGAATGCTTCACAAAAATGTGAGGGCAATCCTTGCAGAATGCAACAGCTGGTAGAAGATTATATTGCAGTTTTCATATTCCTAACTCTAGGCCAAGATACTAAAAAATGTCAACAATGGAAAAAGCTATTTAACAGTTTGTTCATTACTGACATTCGTGTTTTTCATAGGTAACAAGGGGAACTGTAATAAAATGTTGTACTCTATTTCCACAGATTAGCAGTGTTGGCCTGAGTTCCAGTCAGTTTGGAATAGGAGCCTTATCGTGCTTTTCAGACATCTGAGGAGGGAAATGAGGGAATGGCTCTGCATGTGCTTCCAATGTCATGTGCCCTGCAATCTGGTTTGTACTCCCTTTTCTTGTGTGCCATGTATTTCCGTTCTCCCAGTAACTTTGCCCAGGTGTAAAAGACATTCATGGCACACAACAGGAAGAAGAAGAGGAGTGTGGGGTCAGCTTCTCTTCCTGTTTCACCTGGGTAAATAAAGGGAGGTATTGGTGAAACAGAAACATGCCACATGTCTGCCTGCTGAACAGCCCCCCCCCCTCACCTTCTGAGAATGGGACTGCTTTATTTATTTATTTATTTAGACCATTTCTACCCTACTCTTCCCACCCCCAAGGCCCTAGGGACTCAGGGCAGCTAACACAGGCAACTATTCAATGCCAACAGTATCAAAACAACAATATAAAACAGCAATATAAAATCCATTACACAACAATTAAGCAGTGATATTAATTAAAATTACATAACCAAATAGAACAGATCACATAATCACAGGTCATAATGAATGTTTGCATAACAACCCAAGAGCTGTATGTAGTGGTACAAAGCAAAACGGCTAAAGTAAAATAAACCTGGGTTGCTGTGAGTTTTTTGGTCTGTACGGCCATGCTCCAGTAGCATTCTTTCCTGATGTTTTGCCTGCATCTATGGCAAACATCCTCAGAGGTTTGTTCAGGGATCTGTTAGGAATGAGGCAAATGGAGTGTATATGTATCTGTGGACTGTCCAGGGTGGGAGAACAAACCCTTGTCTGTTTGAAGCAAGTGTAAATGTTGCAATCAATAAGCTTCATTAGCACTGAATAGCCTTTGTAGTCATATCAGACTATATAGAGAAGCCATTGAAATCCGCAAGCATGTGCACAATTTCAACAGAAAGGACGTAACCATGAAAATGAAGAAAATCTGGTTACCAGTATTTAAAAAGAATACCAGAATCAAGACAGTAAATAAAGAACACCACTCATAAATAGGGGGATTCCAGACAGCAAATAATTAAGTGCCATTTAACACCTCCGAAACAAAGGATGCCTCCAGGCAACAACACTGATTGACTTTGCAGCCCCAAGGCTACTTAACGCTAATCAAGCTGGCCAATTGCAACATTTACACTTGCTTCAAACAGACAAGGGTTCTTTCCCCCACCCTGGACAGTCCACAGATATATACATACACTCCACTTGCCTCATTTCCAGCAGACATCTGAACAAACCTCTGAGGATGTTTGCCACAGATGCAGGTGATGCGTTAGCAAAGAATGCTAATGGAACATGGCCATACAGCACGAAAAACTCACAGCAACCCAGTAATTCCTGCCATGAAAGCCTTCAACAACACGTTAGAATAAACCTGCTAAAGTAGAAGGACAAGTTTACTTACAGCCAACTCCTGCCTTGTATTATTAACCAGTTTTATGCAATGGGCATTTAATAAAGTGTGGTGTTTGTCTTTCTTTTCTTTTCATGCAAATTGCAACAGCTTAGCCATCATGCAGAAACTTTCATGGCTGGTAGATGGTGTTAATTAATCAACTACGTAAATATGCTGTTGTAGCTGTCAAAACCAGGCATCCCGATGTTGCCTAACAGTGACAAACCCAAGATGGCATTGCCGAGGCTGTTGAAGCAATGATACTCTGATTTATGAACTCATAAAGTGATCTGTCATTGGAAATGAGGAACTGGTGAGTTGAAAAACAACAACTCTGAGAATCAAGAAGAAAATGAGAGGTAGAAAGCATACAAACAATAAAAAAAATGCAAGAAATGCATCTACCAAAGTGTATTTAGCACCAGCAATTTATGTTACTACAGTACAGGAGATCATGGTCAGATTCCAAAAAAACAGACTCAGATACAGGCCAGGAGTTTATAATAACTCCCCGGGGAACTTAAAAACAAAACATAAAGGAATACTTTCTATCAGAAACCCCAAAGAAGGACTAATATAAAGTCTGAATATAATTTTACATATTTGTTTCTTTATTTTTCAACAATAGATAAAAGTCTTGAGCTACTGATACATAAGACACAATGGCCTAAATCTGATTTTCAGTTCCAGCTAGAGTAGACTCAGTGGATATAGGTCAACATAAGATAGATGTAAAAGCAAAAACAAAACAACTGCTCCATTTGGCAAACAAAATTATACTTACCGACTCATTTAACATGGTAATGTGCTGCATTTCACTATGAGACAAAGTCTTTAAAAACCATGGGGTGACTAGAATGATTAAACTCTTTTAATCCATATTAGTGATGGGTTGTAAACCAATAAGGAGGCTATGGTTTTACACAATCCTAAGTACAGTAACATGGATAAATTCCAAAGGAGATCTCTTGCTTTCTTCCTGCCCTTCAGAAAGAAAGGGCTTGTGTAAAAATTATAGTCTAGTCTATAATAAATGTTAAATGTGTGTTACAGCACATTTCTCATTTATTCTGAGCAAAGATACTCATAAGTCTTTTTTGGCTGTACTTTTCATGAATGAGTAAGCTATTAAATAACTAGCCTGTCATAATGTATACTTCATTGAAGCCAGCAGTATTATGAATCTATTTAGCTTTCACTTTTGCATGAACTTTTTAATTTTTATGAGAGAAAGTGGACACTTTACATGCCCTGGCCACAGATGTCACAGTTATCAAGCAGTTACCAAGCAGTAAAAGGATCACCAGCTAGCCATGGTAATGTCTCTAATATTTTTGGAACAGTCTAAGTTCACCTTACAGAGGAAGATCTAGGTTTCACTTCAAAAACCTTTTCCATCCCTTCCAATTTTGGCTGGGTAGAATTTTAAGAGCAATTTTCTTTAATAATAGCTTTCCTTCTTATCCAGATGCAAAATTACTTGCCTATATTACAAAGCAACAGTAACTGAAAAGATATATAAAGTCAAATCAGGCCTCAATATGTTTTCATTTCATTACTACTGATTATTTCGTCTTGCATTTCCATTGTAGAAGGAGACTAAACTGTCATTCAACATCTTTAAATGCTCACAGCTTTTTCTGTTATATACAATATCTTTTTCTGTGTTATTTTTGGACATTGAATGAATAACATATTTACCAGAATCAAAGAGAGTGGAATTGTCATAGTTGTTTAGGGACAAGCTAAGACAATTAGTGAACAGACTCAAGTAGTCAAGCATAATGTTTTAATGTCATACTTACTTGATGTAGTAGGGCACTTTGTTTGGCGATATTGCCCTCTCCCAGGGACCCTGGACAGAAGCTGTTAACAAAAAACAAAACAAAAACGAAACATAAAATCAAATAAAAGAGACATGGAGGTCAAGTTCAAAGCAAACAGGAAAGACAACATTAATCTCTGGAATTACAATTTTACACTTGGCCACACTGATATGGGTCTGTTTGCTCAGTTGCCCATGAAGGCAGGAAAGGATTAACCTGCTGTTCGGAAATTTCAGCTGTAATCTGAGTGAAATTGAACTCATTCGGCTGCAAAGATAAATGCAAAACCTCTTCAGCTACTAAACCTACAGAAAAGATAAGAAACGGAAGAAGCACAGTGCCTGTCTTGTGTTGCACACTTTGAAGGGTTCTGTGACTACCGCTTTCTGCTGTCTCATCTTCCATATTATCTACTTAGTTGATTAATTTCTGTTGAACTGAATTATACCCTGATTTGGTTCTAACTGTGAAAAGATTTACAGTGCCTTAGAGAAGTATTCTTCTCCTTTGATTTATCCACAAGTTCTGGTGTCACAAAACTGTATTAAAATATATTTAATTGATAGTGTTACAACTTGATGAGAACACTGAAAACTGAAGGTATCAGTTTCACTGTAGCATAAAAGTAAACAAAACAAGCTGGTATATTTGTTGATTGTACAATATTCATCCCCTTTGTTGTGACAAAGTCTCCAGATGTTGATTTTACTCTATTATGTGTGCAATTCCAATATCACATGATCTCATGCTAAATAACCTATTTCTGGAAGGTCCTAGAATTTTTTGGAGAGTATATCAAAACAAATGACATTGCAAACATCAAGGAATTATCCCAGCAATGCCAGATAAGGTTTAGTAAAAGTATCAGCTTTGGGGATGAATTGTAAAAACACAAATAAATCCCAAATCATGAACACCCCTAGAACCTCATTAAATACTTTCTTTCAAAAGGGAAAAGGTAACCTTCATTCTCAGGAAGGATATCCACCCAAACTCAATACCTGTGTAAGAACCGCATTAGCTAGAGAAGCAACCAATAGGCCCACAGTAGCTGTAAAGAAGATGGAATGTTGTAATATATCCACATCACACCCCAAAGGTGATAGCAAAAATGTAGCAAAGGTTGCTGACATTGCCACATAATGCTATCTGTGCAACAAAGTCATCTGTTCCAATTTCCACAGTAAAGTACAGTCGTGACAGCACCATGTTTTGGAAGTGGTTTTTTTTTTCTCTTGGAAGGAACTGGCAACTGCTTAGACTTGAGGGCAAGGTAGATTTAAACAAATATATGGGAAATCTAAAGAAAACCTGTTTCAGTCTGCAATTGGCTTGAGACTGGGACACAGATTTGCCTCTCAGAAGAAGAATGGCTCTAAACATATAGCCAAAGTAACACTTGAATGGTTTAAAAATCTTGAATACTTAGAATAATCCATCAAGTTCCAAATGCTAAGGAGAAGTGTACACTGACCACCCAGGATTGATCTGGCATGCCAAACACAGGATTGGCCTATGATATGGCCTACAAAGGGAATCCCTTGCTGCTGCAAAGCCAAGAGTCTCCACCACCCAGCACCATTGAATGCAGTTTGGTGATGCTAGGCAACCACCTTGGCTGCCAACACTCCATGTTACAGTGGCTTTGGACTGCAATACAGGTTCTACCTGTCTATTTTCCTATGTGTGATATCAGCCTGGGGTGATGGTGCCAAGGGAGAAGGCGGAGGAACTCCCCCTCTATCCCCTTCCTTCCCAATGCAACAAGTCACCATATGCTCAGGGAAATGACCACAGATGACTTTGTAGCACACATAGCATTTTCTGGCTGTGGCAGTACTAATGTCTGAGCACATAACAATGGACAGGTAAAACTCATGTTGTGATTAGAGACTTCTGCAACACAGAGGACAAGAGTGAAGTATTAAGTTGGCTGTGGCCTTCATTACTCTGGAAAAGCCCTACAAGACTAATATGCCTCTTTGCCAGGGGTCCCCAAACAACGGCCCATGGGCCAGATGTGGCCCTCTAAGGTCCTTATCTCTTCCTCCCCTCCCACAAACTTTAGACTTAGGGTTGCCCTAAGTCTGAAATGACATGCAGGCACACAGCAACAACAACAATCCCGATAAATGTGATTATCCCATCAGCCAAAAGCAGGCCTACACTTTCCATTGAAATACTGGTAAGCTTTATTGTTGGTTAAAAGTGTTCTTCATTTTAAATCTTGTATTTATATATTTTTTGCACTACAAGTAAGATATGTTTATTATTCACAGGAATTCATTCATTTTTTCCCAAACTATAGTCCACCTTTCGCAACAGTCTGAGAAGCCATGAACCGGCACTTGGCTGAAAAGATTGAAGGAGTCCTGCTCTATACCAACCTAAAAGGTCAGTTAGATGGGTTCTGAATGGATGCAAAATATGTGGCAAGATTCACCAATGGTGTCTATTGAACCTGACAGAGTTGGAACAAATTTGTTAAGAAGCATAGGAAAAATATCAGTATCCAGATTTGGAAAGACCTCCCACAAAAGTTCTGCACTTGTACCTGCTATCAAAGGTACTTGTACAAAATAATGAGGCAGATGGTAGTGAATATTCATGGACCTAACAAGTGCCCAATTGTTTTTGTTTACTTAATTTTTGTACCACAATATTCACATTGTAGAGTATTTTGTTTACATCAAGTGTTAACAATAGCAACTGAATGCATTTTAATCCCAAACTGGAACCACGCAAATGTAAAAGTCAAATAACAGTTAACAGTAATGTACTTTTGACAATTAACCGTGTTGCCAATGTTTTACATAAAGAACAACTCAATTTTTGTTTCCATTTTCAACTTGATGCACACAATGTTGTGATCACACTTCTTTAAAAAGGTAGAAATAGGCAGAGGTACTACAGGATTTCTACGTACACAGTGCCACTAAACACGGCATCAAAAGATAAATATAATTAATATTTTTAAAAAAATTAAGAATCAGGTACAGTAGAGTAAAATGTGCCAGAAATACATGGCACTATAGGCTGAATATATTCATTCAGACCTTGGGATTTTGGATTTTAAGAACATTTCAATCTTCTATTATATTTCTATACTGCAGGGTAAGAAAGTGATCTTTCTCAAACCCAATCAATGTTTTCCTGGAGAATGGCTTGCCATTTATGATACTGTAAAACTATTATTTATTGGAATAATACAATTAGAAAAAAATCAGCTTTTTCGTGCTGATTTCTGTAGCAGTCCTTAATAACCACTGTCCCAGGAAACAAATATTTAGGATGGAGTGTGACCTATGACATTATGCACTTCTCATATCACAACTGAATACACCACATAGCCAAAGAAGTATGCATGTAGTTACAACTTTTTAAAAGACACGAAACAAGAAACAAGTAGCAACCAAAATGGACCCTTGCATTCATAATGTGTTTCATCCACAGTTTTTCTACAGTTGTCATTTGTATTTTATGTATAGCATCTTGGAAAGTCTGTATTTTTTAACATGAATAGTCTATTTTGATCCCATGCTTTCATGTTTTCCAAGATCTGAAAAGCATCCTAATTTGGATTCAGATATATTTATATGAGTCACAACTAACTTAAGTCCTGTTGTTTCCCTAGGTCTATAAGTATGACAAATGATGTTTCACACCACTGTTCCTATGCATTTTGATATCATGCATTTGATATATAAAATGAGCTGTTACTCCAGTATATGAAGTTGCATTCTCTCTCCTGTTTTGAGAATTACTCTGGGCAACAGCATTTCAATTCTTCATAAACTTAAATGACAAAGTATTCTTGTTTGTGATTAATGGATGCAAATGGTCATATTCAGTGAAACTAAACACTTTGGAAATAACAAACAATTCTCTTATGTTTTCATAATCTGATGTAGTATTCCTTAAATAGATTGTGCTGAGGATAACTACCATGCAGTTTTTGCTTTGCTGTATCATGCCAGTTTTGCAGAAATTTGACAAAATATGTGGTATCTATTACAAGTCTGCTCAGAGAACCATCATCTCATTTCTGGCAAAAACCCAAATGCTGAAAACAGCTGTTTCTTATCTCTGGGTACAAGTAGTGGTTTATCATCCATTACAAAACCAGTCCAGGTAATAGACATGTATCTTTAATTCTTAGTGAAACTCATTTTTAGTAGTCAATCAAAGGAGACTGTCTGGAAAATGTCACCAGAGAGCTCCTTTTTTTCTTCCCATATATCACTCATACCGATAGATATATTTCCCTATTTCCAAAAGATTCAAGAGCTTCTCTGAAAAGGATAGCATGACAGTTGATTATTAGAACAAAACTATTTCATGCAAAAATTGCTAATACATTTAAGCACACTTATAAAGTTCCCCTGGTATACAAAATACAATAAAATACATTAGTTTAACCAATAATAGGCCATATACATGTAATGACCTCAATGTTATTCCTGAATCCATAAGAAAAGAGAAAAACAATATGGCGTAAGTATTTGAAAATGTCAGTTGTAGGAGAAATAACTTGGGATTAGGAAATCTGTATAGATTAATGCCTGTTGATATACAATTATCTTTCAGATGATTATTGAAAGAAACTAAACATCAAAAGTGCATCTGTCTGATACACAACACTAGGCTCCCAGGATGAGCTGTTTGGTCCCCATTTTGTTTCAGAAGCCATTCAGAACTAGACCTACAATGAATTCATACCTGAACCATTGCAAACAATATTGCTAAATTCCAGCCATTTGCCATGTACGTCATTTTATTTTATTTTACAAACAATGCCTGGAACAGAAGTGTTTTAATGAATCTGTTGTTTTTGCCATTTAGGTAATTTTTCCTCTTGTCAAAACAAAATAATGGGATGGCTATTTTTTATTGAACTATGATATAGCAAAGAAGGAATGTCATGCTCTGGAGGTCATTTAGGAGTTATCAAACTTTCTTCATTGCGGGACATTAACATTTTCACTAGGTTCACAATACAAGAATTTACATTGTGTCCAAAAGCTAGGCACTACTCCAATCCTGAAAACGCCAATCCTGAATTCTTATCTGGTCAGAAAATATTCCACAACTTACAAATGTGTCGATTTTGTTTTAATCTTAGCACATGGGGATCTACATTTGTTTGCTTCACAAAACTGGTGGAAGTACCATTGTTGTGGTAACATTAATGTTTGAGACAGCAGCAGCTGTACTGGTAGTACGAAAAATCACAAAGACATGGATGCATGCACACTATCAAGCTGTTTTTTTCTTCTTTTGTAAAGATAAAAACTGGACATTTTGTGAAAGATCTCTGTCTAAAGTTGTCTTCAGAGCTTGAAAGCAGTAGTGTAGCTGCCGGATCTGGAATATAGTACTGGGTGAAGAGCTTTAATCTCCCAATGCCATTTCTTTTGTTGTAATTGGGCACACCAAGAGTTTTCTTTTCATAAGAAGGACCAGCAACGTCTTGCAGAAAGGATTCTCTAGAAGTGACATAAATATTGAGCCACTTTAATCTCCTTCCCCAAGACCCTTGAGGACAAAGAAACAAAGGCAACATTTTTCACCCCAGATGTTGATGTAACCCTTATGAATTACTGGTTGAGCTCAGGAGGCAGGGAATCTCTAAAGAAATAGCTGGTCCAATTTTTTTGTTCAGAAAGATGAGAAAAGTTGGAGAGGAGAGGAGCTGTAATTGCCAGGGAAAAGGATTTGATTAGGCCCTTTCTACCTTTAATAAGGTAATAGGATTTTCAATGATGAATTTAGGAGAAAATAAAAAGGGAAATTCCTGTTATGAATCTGTTTTGTTTAGGGCTCTAATATGTATATCCAAGTTGGCAATATTGGTAAGCAGCATATTTAGAATAGTCTTCTAATCACATCCTGCACTGGCACTTCAATGGATTTAAAAAACTTTGGGATATTGGCTATTTGTTCAATCTAGCACATATTATTATTACCTGTATTTACTCAAGTCCAATACATCATTTAATGTAATGCACACCTCAATTTTGAGGCGTGCATTACCAAAAAAACAGAGGATTTTCTAAAGAAGGAAGGGGAAGCACCACCCTTCTACCAATCAAAAGACGATGTCATTTCTCCTTGCTTCTTTAGAAAAAGGGCATCATTTCACATTCACCTCCCAGCTGAGAGACAAAGGAGAAATGGCTTGAGCTGGGAAGGGTCACCGTTCCTCCCTTGTCTTCCAATTTGGTGATGAAGGAGAAATGGCTAGGGAAGGGAAGGGGCACAGTTCTTCCTCCATCTTCCAAGTTGGGGGGTGAAGAGGAAATGGCTTGGGGAGGGAAACCACTGCTCCATCAGACCAAGGCTGGCGAGTTTGCTAGTTTCAGCCTGATGGAGGGGCACAGGCACCTTTTTGGCTAAACATTTAAGTCCAAAAATATGTGCATCAGATTCAAGTAGATACAGTATTTTATTATATTTATTTATATCCCACCTTTCTCCCTGTGGGAACTTGGCACCTAACAATCACACATTTTAGTCACAGTTTAAAAAGTGCAATACAAAAATTTAAAAATAATTAAATAAAACAGCATGGTAAATATAATAAATACACTGAAAATAGCCTTTAAAACTCACAGCCTCCCGCCCTTGAATCCCACCAACAACCTCCCCAGCAACAAACCCCTTATCCTTCTCCTAATGCCTGCTGGCAGAGGAAAGTCTTCACCTGGCCATGGAAGGCCAGCAGGGATAGCGCCATCCTGATCTCTCTTCCACAGTCTGTGAGCAGCCACCAAAAAAGCCCTCTTCTGTGTTCCTACCAAACTGGTTTAAGCAAGTGGTGGGACAGAGAGAAGGCTCTCTCTAGTAGATCATATGTGTCTACCGTGTTCATAGAAAGAGACACGGTCCTTCAAATAACCTGAACCAGAGCAATATAGGGCTTTGTAAGTCAAAACTAGCACTTTGAATTTTGCCCAGAAACATGTTGGCAGACAGTGGAACTGCTGCAACAGAGGAGTTGTACTCTCCCTGTAGCCAGCCCCAGTTGCAGTCAGGCTGCTGCTCTTTAGACCAAATGTAGTTTCTGAGCACTTTTCAAAAGCAACCCCACATAGAGCACATTACAGCAGTCCAACCAAGATGTAACCAATGCATGTACCACCATGGCCAGATCTGATTTTTCCAGGAACAAGCGCAGTTGGCACACAAGCTTTGATTGTGCAAAAGCACAAAGTGCTTCCAGGTTCAGAGCTGAATCCAGGAGCACCCTCAAAACTGTGAATCTGTGTTTTCAGGGGGAGTGTGACCCTATCCAGTACAAACTGACTCCCTATTCCCAGTTCCGTCTTATGACTGACCAGGAGCACCTCTGTATTGTCTGAATCAAGCTTCAATTTGTTTGCACTCACACAGTCCATTACAGCTGCCAGGCACCAATTTAGCACAGAAACAGCTTCCTTGGTATTAGGTGGAGAGATTGAGCTGGGTGTCATTTGCATATATATGGCATCACACTCCAAATCTCCAGATGACCTCTCCCAGTGGTTTCAAGTATATGTTGAATTTCATGGGGAACAACACAGAGTCCTGAGGGACCCCACAGACCAGTGGCCAAGAGGATGAACAGGAGTCCCTCAGCACCATTTTCTTAGAACGTCTCTTCAACAGTACCCCCAAGCCCCATCCCAGAAAGGTGACTTAAAAGGATACCATGGCCAATGGTATCGAAAGCTGCTTAAAGGTCCAGGAGAACCAACATGGACACACTCCCACTGTCCAGTTCTTTGCGTAAGTCACCCACCAAGGTGACCGAAATTGTCTATGTGCCATAGCCAGGTCTGAAACCAGGCTGAACTTATCTAGATAACCTGCTTCATCCAGGAACCTTTGGTGTTGCAAAGCCACCACACACTCCAGTACCTTGCCTAATAATGGGAGATTGGAGACTAGTCTACAGTTGTTCAGTACAGTGTTGTCTAGGAAAGACTTTTTTAAGAAGAGGTCTTAACACAGTATCTTTGAGCCTTGCGGGGACCCTGTCCTGATGTAAGGAGGCATTAATCACTTCCCTGACCCACTCCACCAGTTCCCCTCTGGCCTGTTTTATGAGCCAGGAAAAGCAGGTGTCTAGAGCACATGTGGTGGCTCTCATCTCTTCAAGAATCCTGTTCACATCCTCAGGCTGCACAATTACTCCTTTGGGCTAGGTTGGATTAGGCCTCCAACCACTTGAAACAACACTGCTGGATGGTCTTGTGCTGCAGCAATGGTGCTTGTATAAAAACCTCTTTTTGCAGCTTTTATTGCCCCACCATACATTTTTGCTTTTTTCAGTCAGAATCACTCTGAGTTCTCTGCCACTATTGTTTTAGTCCCCATCTCATGTTTTTCATTGTTGTCAGCTTCTTAGTGAAACAAGGGGCTGGTTTAGCTCCTCTTCATGAGAAGGGATGCTTTTGAGTAATTGTGTCTACCACTCTGGTCATTTCCCATTTCCAAACATCGACCAGGGCTTCAACAGGATCACCTGCCTGGATAGCAGGAAATTCCCCAAGAGCTTTCAGGAAATCTTCCGGATTCATAAGCCTCCTGGGACAAGCCATCTTAAAGGGTCCCACACCCTGCAGAGGTTTTGAGTCCCAGCCAGTCTAAACCTGACCAGATAGTGATCTGCATGACAACAGTCCACAGAGGGCTCTTCCCAGATCATCATTGTCCCCACCCTCCATACAAAATACAAGATCTGGACTGTGTTCAGCAGCATGTGTGGGGCTAGATAGCAATTGGGACAGATACATGGTTGTCATAGCAGACATGAAGTCCTGACTATTCTCGACAGGGCTGCCTCAGCATGCATATTGAAGTCCTCCAATACTACGAGCCATGGAGACTTCAACACCAACCCCGAGACCACCCTGACTAGCTCAGGAAGGGAGATTTTTGAGCAGCAGGGTGGGTGGTACACCAACAGAATCCCTATTCTGTCTTGGCTCCCCATCTTTAGATAAACACACTCAAACCCTGTAGACTGAAGGATAGGGCATATGATTTGTTGTATAGTTGTTGCAGTTTTTAAAAGTAGCTTTTTTAAAAAACGTGAATGTTCAGTGTTCATTTATAATTGTTTCCATAGGATCCATTTGATCAGATAGTCAACTTTTCAAAATGTGGTACAACTCTCATATCTGCAGGACTGCTATCCACTATTTTATTTATCCACATCTTATAGAATGTGTCCTCTTTGGGCATTTTCTAGGTCCACGAATGCCACCCTGCCAACCTAGCAGTTCGAAAACATGCAAATGTGAGTAGATCAATAGGTACCGCTCTGGCGGAAAGGTAATGGCGCTCCATGCAGTCATGCTAGCCACATGACCTTGGAGGTGTCTACGGATAAATGCTGGCTCTTTGGCTTAGAAATGGAGATGAGCACAACAACCCCGAATCGGACACGACTGGACCTAATGTCAGGGGAAAACCTTTACCTTTACCTACCAATGCAACTATGATATTCTTCCACCAGAAGGCCTTCATTTCCATAATACCCTCAATCTGGCATATCTACATGAAGTCTGGGACCATGTTCCCTGCAGATACAGGGGTCATAGTGTAATAGAAACAGAAATTATCTCATCCTTGGAAGTTATTGTACTATTCTGCAAATGAGCATATTATTGCCTTTCAGTGTAGTTAATGACTATAATCAGTGAATGAACCCACACCTATCACTAAGATTTTCTGGGTGTGAAAGGCTTAAAAGTACAGCAATTCGTCAATATCTACACCACATGCACACCAACTGAGCAGAGTCCTACTGAGTATCATTCTCATTAAAGGATTAATATTTAATACTTTAATTGTAATGCTACTTAGGGAAAGGTTCTCCAGAAAGCCATTGTTGCCATCTCTATGATTATACAGTACCACCATCACGGCCACAGAACTTCAGAAGTGTTTTATGTGTCAATAGCATTTTTCTTGCATTACGTGAATAACAATTAGAGATAGACTAACCCTCTGTCAGGTCGGAAGCTTTGTTGCCAGGCAAAAGAAATCCCACTGTTTTCCAGTCTTTCCTTGATTTCCACTTCTTATTAATTCTCTTTAATATTCTAAGATCATGATATACTGTTTCCTCCCATTTATTTAAAGTTTGTAATACTTCTACAACAATTCCCTTTTGTTATGTATTTGACTGTAACCAACTTTATAGTATGATTAACTTTGAGCTTCTGTGAGACTTATTTTGGAAGAAAGCGACGATATAACAAAAGCAGAGCAAAAGAAAACAAAGACCTGGTGTATATCAAAATTACTTAGGTGGGATTCTTCATACTTTGCATTGTACTATGAAAGACAGACAAACCTGAACTTACATTAGCAATATGCCAATGATGGATGGACTTGATGAGTGTTGCCTTAGCAATGTTTGCATTAGTGCACATATGTCAAACATAAGGTCTGCGAGCCAAATTGGGCCCACCACATCATTTTATGTGGCTTGCAAGGCTTTCAATGCCAAGGCAACATAGTTACATTTAAACAGTCTTACAATTACAAATGGCCCTTTTAAGGCAAGCATAAGGCTGATATGGTCCTTGGTACTTACTGCTGATGTGACCCTTGTTTAGTGGCTCTGGGCTTCAGTTTAATCAATGTGAATTTGGTTGTGCGAAATGATTTCATTGTATGCTTTTATTGAATGTTCAGTGAGATTTTTACATTCAATCTAAATTTTCATATTCAATTTTTTTTTATTTCACTCATGGGTTTTTTGTGTAAAAGCAGGCAACAAAGCTATCACAATATTGCAGGCAGTCTATTGCAATATAGACAGAACATGTATACTGGGAGGTACATGTTAACACAGCAGTCCAATATCAACACTGGAAAGCAATGAACATCTTTATGTATTGCTGATAGCCTTCCCTCTGGTTGCTATTTCTCTGCTCTGCCTAAGCTGGACTCTAAGTCAAATCTTCTTTTTTTTCATAACCCCTTTTTAGTATTGGCAACTTCAAAGTGGCATTTGTTCCAAAGAGATATAAAAGGCCATATAACCCTGGCTTTGTACTTTTCCTCAGGCCTTTGCCCTTACAAGTACTTTCTCTTAGATTATATGTGTTCTTTTTATCACAAATCTTGCTTTCTTGAGGCCCTCCTGTGACCTCAATGTCAGGCCCTTGCTTTCTGTTATGACCTCCTTTCTCTGGAATATGCTTGGTTTTGATCACGGTAGCGAGGGACATCTTTCTGCCACTTCTTTTAGGTTGCCCTCAAAGGCCTGTTATTCAGCCGAGAGATCATCTTTGCTTACTGAAAGACTTCCTATTCCCCGTTCGTACTAACCTAAGAAAGAGTCTACACTTCATTTCACTACTATGTAGCATCTTGAATGGTATGGGCTTGAGGGATCTAGTAGTGGCAATGAATGATGAGTGCTCAAATTTATGGAGATATGCACAATACTGTCATCTGAAATGTGCTATTTTTTCCTCCCCAACAGTTTTTGTGTCTTATTACATAGACCTTCCAATCCCAAAGAAGATCTATTTAATTTCATTTCCATGCAGCATCTAAAATGGTATACGACAGGACTTGGGGAATGCAGCAATAAGGAATATTGAGACTTCTAAATTGTTTTAAAAACAAAAACGTTTTTAAAAATTGAGCTATAATAAATAAATATAAATAAATCTTTATCTCTATCTCCTCTAGGGGACTCAGGCTGGTTTCCATGTAACAAAACACCAAAATATTCAGAGTAAGCAAAACATAAGCATAAAATTATCAAAATAACATATATACATTTAAAACCAATCTTACCCTATTCTTCAGTGCAAAATTACTGTTTGGGCCAGGATTTCAGAATGGGCCTAGATGAATTAAGAGGGCCTGTCCGAGGCTTGTGCAGAGAAGACATGGTGGGGGGGGGGGGGGAGAATGGGTAAAGTGCAATAACTGGTCACAACAATAGTAATTGGGGGGGGGGGGAGGTGCAAGGCCAGATTTTAATAGTGGCCAGGGGCTGGAGCTATTCCTAGTCATTCTCAAAGGCATGATGAAAACACCAAGTCTTCAAGCTCTTACAAAAAGAGGAGAGGGATGGGGCCTGTCTTATTTCCCTTGGGAGGGGTATTCCCTGTCCAAAGTTTCATTACATTGTTTCTGAGTACCATGGAGCTGAAGGAAAGCTTCCTCACTGGTAAGCACTGGCCATGCCTGCCACTGGCCACCCACTTGCCAATGAGGTGGCGTTTTGTCTCCCTTTGTATGAATGACATTTTAAATGCTGGCTCATGTCACATTTTTACCAGTGTGGAAGGGCCCTAAGACAAATGTTAAGTGATTGAATGACAGTTTCTAATAATGAGCCCCATGTTTTGGATATCCTCCTGGACTTAGCAAACACAGACATAGGACCATTTGTGATTTAATGTTATTCTTTCCATCACATGAAATTTCATAAATGCAATGGAACTACAATAATATTTAAAACTATTGTAGATCCAAGAGAACCAATTAAATTCAAACATCAGATTTTCTCATAGGACATTTAGACAGAAATGTCACTCAACTGTGAAATATGCTGGGTGGTTGTGGCAAGACACTGGTGGCCATCACATTGCTCTACGCTCTTTGAAGAAATAGTAGGATAAAAGAGGAATAAATGATTGAGAGGAATAAATGATTGAGAATTGTTTCAATGTAGTATGCCATGAAAAACAATTACTCCACATGGACACCATTCTGGTGAAAAGAAATACAAATTAGTATTTCACTATTTTGTTTTTCTACCTGCCATGAGTCTTTATGGATGTCCTAGTTATTGAAGTAATATCAGTTCATTATAATAAAATAAAATATTTAGGTTCCTGTAAAAGCAAATTCACTAATACAGGATGTCCCCATGTTATGAATGGGATAGTTTCTGTAGGTTTGTTTTGGAGTTGAATTTGTATATAAGTCAGAACATGTACATTTTTAAGTGCAACTCTAGCCATACCCCCTCTCTCCCCCACACATACTTTGGATAACATAGGGAAGGGTTAACACCCCTGTGGTATTCTTTTTGATGTCTGTGCCCTTGTTAAGAAGATTTAAGCTCACTTTCTGTTCCTTTGGCAATTGGATTTTGAAAAAAAATTGCTTATTGGGGAAACAAGGACTGGTGACAAAGCTTCAGTGGAGACACCTTTGCCCCATGACAACTCTTTCAGGAGATAATTTCCCATCTGAGGCATAGATTTCTCTCATTTCCTGTTGTCTCACCTTGTTCCTAGCTATCAGTTGTTCATAAATCAGGTGTTTGTAACTCGGAGACTGCCTGTAAATTGTGTATGTATTTAATGGAAACACTACTTCTGGCAAGTTTGTTCTGAATCCCAGAAGAATTCAGTTCATAATGTAAAATAAATTATTTGAATGATTAATGAATGGAATTTAATGAATACATTAGTAAAACATGTTGGTTTCAGTTGCTTAAAACCAAAGCAAGCTACATCCAAGGTTGACACTCTATTACCTTCAATGAATGTTGTTGTATTCTACATTATCCCCTAGACAGGTAGAGACCACTGTAGTTAAGAACTCAAATCTGTTGATCCAGAAAGTGGAATTGGTCTCAACTTAAGAGTCTGTACACAATTAAATATAGTTTTATATATAAAACTAATTGTTTTAAAAAAATGCCCACAAAAACATTTACCACTCCACCCACCTGCATATACATAATTCATCACAAGTCCATTTAGATGGGATGCCTGGGACGCTATTTACAAAAAGGAATTGTTCCCTGTAAAATCAATTTATTCTGAACATCACAGTGCACTTTAAAAACAGAATTTTCCAAAGAGCAGATTTGTTCTTTCTTGGCTTTGTTTTTAATAGAAATTACAACTCACTTGTTCGATAATGCTATATTGTACTGCACAACCAAGGCTTGTTACACTCAGTAGCCACCCTACTCTGGTTATTATTTGGTATAACAGCAGTGAAGCAATTCTACAAAAATATCAGCATATAATCTCTTTTATTTTGGAAATAAAAAGTCATGGCTGGTGTTCCCCTGTTATATATCAAACAAGCAGCAGGAGACCATTATCCCATGCCAGTGCTCTCTTCCACTGATACAAGACCTTAAGTATAGTTTTGTTATTTACTTTTCTATAATTGTAGTACAATAGGCCAAAGACATGGCTTTCAAACACTGTAGCTTTCAATCTGTTTTGTTGCTCTAAGGCTGTTTCAAGTAATTTTTCAAGAGACTTTCAAACATGCCTCATAAAGGCTGTCCATAATAATCTTTCCCTCTCAGTCCTGAGTTGAACGATTTTATAGTTGCCATTTTTGAAGCAGTTATTCATGCTTCTGTCATAATTCTAGTGAACAGTCCATGGCTGTAAATCATATTTACATGAGAACCAGATCACTCTCAAATTCTTAGTGGGTTCACAGAAAGACATTCTGAAAAATAACGTTCTTTAATTTCTAAGTGGCTATGCACATTCATTTTCGCTTATTCCAATGAGACAAAATGTTGGGGTTCAGCCTCAATCTCTGTGTGAACCTGATTCTCTGAGGGCTGAGCCTCAATCTCTGTGTGAACCTGATTCTCTGAGTGTATTTCCTGATGCAACTGAGCAAGCCACTGAACATGTATCTTTCCCTGATAGTGTTGAAACTGTTGATGCTGAGGTCAGTGGCGGGGAAAGTGAAACTGATGAGAATGTTTTAGAATCAAGCCATGATACCTCTCCAGAGGGAACCACACCTGGGTTTTTTAATGAGGACCGAAGGGAACAGATTTGGAAAAACAGGAGTGAATCACAGTTTCTACGAAGGTCAAATAGATTACGGGAGAGGGAGGCTTCAAAGTCTGGGGACATTTCAAAAAATAGTTTCTTTAGCTTAAGGGGGCCTCTCCCCGGTTGTCTCGTTAGATCAAGCAATGTTTTAGACTGAGGCAGCACCTTGGCAGATTTCCTGTGTTCCATGGCCTGCATTCCCAGAGGATTATAGTTTCAAGTACGGTTAGTGATTTGCTAACAGGTTCCTGGTCTTTGTATTGCTGTTTTTGGAATTTTGCTCAAGTTCAGAGTTTTTTCCTGACTGTTGAATTCTACTGTGACTTTTTGACTTTGCATTTACCTTTCTTTTGTAACCATTTTTCATCAATAAAAAAGGATTGTTTTTTCCCACAGTCCAGTGTGGTGGATTTAATCTTATGGTCTCGTTTCCTGTTCTGGGATGCAACACAAAAATATAATAATCTTTCTCAATAATGCTATTCAAGTTGTGGATGAAATCAACTTGGTCTTTAAAAACATGCATTGCAATTTGACTGGGAATGAACTAGCAACTAAACATATCTATCTAAGAGATAATAACCAGTTGGAAACACCTGTGTTGATTATGAGAGGGAAAATTCTTGAAAGAAACAGCTTTGCTGGAAAAGGCCACATTTTCCAATTATTCATTTTATGTTGTTATTAAATCTGGGATGTTGTCTTTTCTTTTTGCACCGTTTTCCCCCCTTGCACTACCAATAATGTGCTAATCCCTAATCTACGGTGGGTGGAAAGTAAATTTCACAGTATGATTTCAAGGCACAGTATTATCACCCGTATTTCACTCACTTCTATAGATACATGCACAACTATATGCTGGACCCATATGTACAATCTTGACACACAGAGGTGGACAGCAAATGCAATGAAATAAACAATTTCCTCAGAGGTTGTTCATGTGTTTACACCCTTAAAGATGCAGATAAGACCGCTGGAGCCTGAAATCCTGCTTATCAGCTTAGTAAAAGTCCAATGGTATTTATTCAGATATTTGGCTCATATCAGTAGACTGAATATATTTTCATTTTTTAAAACAAATCTTTATTAGAATTTTCTACTCATTCAAATATATCCTTTTACAGGGGAATATTTAAACATTCTGCCCACTAACATCCAGGAACAAATTAGGCTCCTTTCAAAATTAACATTACTTCACATTTTTTTTAGATCCTATAGCAGGCAGAAAGATTTTCATCTCAGGGGCCTATGTTGAGGCCACAGGTCAGTTGTTTTGTTTCTCCATCACTTTTCCCAAAGGGATGAAAATAAATTTCACAGTGTTACATTTGGAGGATTTTCCAAATTGAGTAAGGAGGAGAGAAGACAGATGTGTTCAATGCTACTTTGGGAGTGAGCTCAGTTCTAAATAACTGGTTAATGGATTTGCTCCTCTTTTGACTTCTCCGTGGAAGGAAGTTAAATGAGAATCTATGGTTATAGCTCAGTTACTTTTGCATCCTTATTCTCTTTTGGAGGCAAAGTGCTCACAGAGGGTATGCCACTCCCAAAGCTTTATAGAGTTGGAAGAAACCTCGTGGGCCATCCAGTCCAACCCCCTGCCAAGAAGCAGAAATATCACATTCAAAGCACCCTTATGAGCTTAGATCTCCCTCTCTCCTGATCTTCTGGAAGAAACTCAAATCCTGGCTGTGGGATCAAGCGTTTGCAGAATAGACTGATTTACTGGTGAAGATAAGATTTTAGTGAACCACAATGGACTGATTTGGATGACAATTTGAACCAGCAAACTGATTTAATGTATATTTATAACTGGTTTTAATGTATGCTAATTGTATGTTATGTTATGTTATGTTATGTTATTCTATTGTGTAGGCATCCAATATTTATTTATTTATTTAAATAATTTATACCCCATCCAAGGACGGGGTATAAATTATTTAAATAAATAAATAAATAAATAAATAAATAAAAAGCACCCCTGACAGATGGCCATCCAGCCTCTGTTTGAAAACCTTCAAAGAAGGAGCTTCCACCACACTCTGGGGCAGAGAATTCCACTGCTGAACAGCTCTCACACTTAGGAAGTTCTTCCTAATATTCAGGTGGAATCTCCTTTTCTGTAGTTTGAAGCCATTGTTCTGCATCCTAGTCTCCAGAGCAGCAGAAAATAAGCTTGCTCCCTCCTCCCTTTGACTTCCCCTCACATATTTATAAATGGCAATCATGTCTCCTCTCATCCTTCTGTTCTGCAGGCTAAACATGCCCAGCTCTTTAAGTTGCTCCTCAAAGGGCTTGTTCTACAGATCCTTGATCATTTTAGTCGCCCTTCTCTGGACACATTCCAGCTTGCAACATCTCCCTTCAATTGTGGTGCCCGGAAATGGATATAGTATTCCAGGTGTGCTATGCATCAGTATTCCAGGCGTGATCTGACCCAGGCAGAATAGAGGGGCAGTATCAGTCATGCACTGCCCCTTATTTGGGCCAATGATAGGACTTTGGCCATTCTTTGCATGACTCAGAAATTTCTGCACAATTGTGTGTGTTTATTTTTTCAAAATAACAAAAGTTCAGTTTCTGTCTCACATAATGACATTAGGATACAAAACAACTACCCCTGATGTACCATGAGCAGAGAAGTCCAGGGCAGTGACACCTAGACCATCATCCTATTAAGGATCACTGTTTTAGGAAATTATGTTGAGATGCAAACTCTATTATCCATCCACTACAAATTGAAATCTACTTATCTCTTGGGATAAGTCAACTAGCACTTCAAAGAGAAAGGATTTTGCTGAGCCCATTTCTTGTGGTGGTATTTTGTCAATCAGATTTTTAAAATCGAAATATCCAAATGTAGAATTTTACATTTGCAATCCTGAAGTAACAAACGTCAAAGGTGTGTGGCATATGTAAAGGAGGTTCAAAATATGAAAACTGGAAGGTTTTGTAGATGGCAACAGAAAAATTCTTTACTGGTTCTATTAAGTTATATGGGACAATACAAATAAGCAGAAAATATCAGACAATATTAAGCAGGATTGTTATTTGCCTCAGACATTATAGCATATGTCCACCCCCCCCCCCCTCCCTTCAAGTAATATCACCAAATGTGTTCATTTACATTCTTCTGGAGCAATGCATACCCTCCCTTCACTCCTATGGGAACAAGTAAAGCATAACATCTCTTACATGCAAAGCACACTTAGAAGCATGAGGCCTCTCAAGATATAATACAAGTTTTAAGTTCTTTACCTCTACACACCCAGCCAGTTTTCTGCTACTTTCATGAACAAGTAAGTTTAATCACTCAAGCCAATGTATTATTGAATAAAATGTTTTTAGAACAGTGAAAAAGCTGGAAACAAAGAATGCAATCTATCTATGTAACTATATATCTTAAAAATTAGTTTAAACAGCACTGGACATATCTCAACTGTATTATCTAACCTCAAACAAAAAGATAATTTCATAAAATGATATTTCTAGCCCCGGGATGTTTCAGACATCAACTTCCAAGTGTCAGCATGACTCCTGATAAAGGATTATATAGAGTGGTAGTCTAAAATATCTGAAGGGTCAAACATATCTGAATACACTGCCATGAAAAAAGTAATACTGAACATAAAATACCAGACAAAACTGTTACCTACTATAGTAAGAAAATTAATTTTGGCACAATATATCACATATACAACTGGAGAATGTGGTATAGTTTCCAATACACAAGTTTGCATATTACTTACTTACTTACTTAGGCGATCCCTCGTTGGACGAGTAAGATGGTCTTCCATTATGGATTTCCTTGTGGGTCCGTAGGTGGCTGTGGAGCCCTATTCTTGCTCTGCATCTTCTTCCGCAGTGAGGGCATTGGTTTCCAGGTGGAAGGCGTTCCCGGTCGGGGTTGGCTTGACGCGCCTTCCTCCTGGCACGTTTCTCTCTTTCACCCCCCACTCGTGCCTCCTCGAATTCTGCAGCACTGCTGGTCACAGCTGTCCTCCAGCTGGAGCGCTCAAGGGCCAGGGCTTCCCAGTTCTCGGTGTCTATGCCAGAATTTTTAAGATTGGCTTTCAGCCCATCTTTAAATCTCTTTTCCTGTCCACCAACGTTCCGTTTTCCGTTCTTAAGTTCGGAGTAGAGCAACTGCTTTGGGAGACGGTGGTCAGGCATCCGGACAACGTGGCCGGCCCAGCGGAGTTGATGTTGGAGGACCATTGCTTCAATGCTGGTGGTCTTTGCTTCTTCCAGCACACTGACGTTTGTCCGCTTGTCTTCCCAGGAGATTTGCAGGATTTTCCGGAGGCAGCGCTGATGGAATCGTTCCAGGAGTTGCATATGACGTCTGTAGACTGTCCACGTCTCACAGGCATAGAGCAGGGTTGGGAGGACAATGGCTTTATAGACAAGCACCTTGGTCTCCCTACGGATGTCCCGGTCCTCAAACACTCTTTGCTTCATTCTGGAAAATGCTGCACTTGCAGAGCTCAGGCGGTGTTGTATTTCGGCGTCGATGTTGACTTTGGTGGAGAGGTGGCTGCCAAGGTAGCGGAAATGGTCCACATTTTCTAATGTGACACCATTAAGCTGTATTACTGGCATTGGAGAGGGATTGGCTGGCGACTGCTGGAACAGCACCTTGGTTTTCTCAATGTTCAGTGACAGGCCGAGCTTCTCGTATGCTTCTGCGAAGGTGTTTAGAGTGGCTTGTAGATCTTCTTCTGAATGCGCACAGACGACATTGTCATCAGCATACTGGAGTTCTATAACAGATGTTGTTGTAACCTTGGTTTTGGCTTTCAGTCTGCTGAGGTTGAATAGCTTGCCATCTGTCCGATAGATTATTTCCACTCCGGTGGGAAGCTTCCCATCAACAAGGTGAAGTATCATAGCGATGAAGATGGAGAATAGAGTTGGGGCGATAACACATCCCTGTTTGACACCGGATTCCACCTTAAATGGGTCACTTTGGGAGCCACTGCTGTCCAAAACTGTTGCCATCATGTCATCATGGAGGAGCCGCAGGATGTTCACAAATTTGTTAGGGCACCCGATTTTGTGGAGGATGGTCCAGAGAGCGCTGCGATTCACTGTGTCAAATGCCTTTGCAAGGTCGATGAATGCCATGTACAGGGGTGGGTTTTGTTCCCTGCATTTTTCTTGGAGTTGTCGTGCAGTGAAGATCATGTCCACGGTTCCTCTGGAGGGGCGGAAGCCGTTCTGGGATTCTGGGAGGGTGTCTTCTGAGAGGGGCAGAAGGCGGTTTGCAAGGATTCTTGCGAGGATTTTCCCAGCGGAGGTTAGAAGGGAGATACCTCGATAGTTTCCGCAGTCTGTTCTTTCCCCTTTTTTGAAGAGGGTGATGATGGTGGCGTCCTTGAAATCTGCTGGGATTTTCTCGGTCACCCACACTTTTTCTATGAGCTGGTGGAGTTGGTGTGTTAGCTCAGGTCCTCCCTCTTTAAAGATTTCAGCAGGGATCCCATCTGGTCCACTGGCTTTGTTATTCTTCTGTTGGCTGATGGCATTGCTGACTTCTTCCAAACTAGGCAGTGCTGCAAGCTCATCCCTGGTTTGTTGTTGTGGGATTTGTGAGAGGACCTCGTCGGCCACATTGGAGCTGCGGTTCAGGAGGCTTTGGTAGTGTTCTTTCCAACGTAGTGCAATTGAGTTTTGGTCCTTCAGGAGTTTGGTTCCATCTGATGAGCGTAGAGGCTGTATGCCATGGTTTCTTGGTCCATAGATGACCTTTGTGGCTTTGAAGAATCCCTGAGCATTATGGGTATCTGCCAGGTGTTGGATTTCTTCGGCCTTCTTTGTCCACCAGATGTTCTTGAGTTCTCTTGTCCTTCTTTGGACCTCAGCTTTTGCACTAGCATAGATCTTTTTCTTAGCAGCACAGTTGATGTCTCTCTGCCATGCTTGGAAGGCTTTCCTTTTCTTGTCAATTAGCTGTTGGATCTCGATGTCATTTTCATCAAACCAGTCTTGATGTTTCTTGGCTTGGTATCCAATAGTTTCTTCGCAGGCTTGGATGATGGAGGTCTTCAGTTTGTTCCAATGTTCCTCAACATTTTCGGGGTGTTCTGTGGGTAGATGGTCCTTGAGTGCTGTTTGGAGATGGGCTCGTCTGGAGGGCTCCTGAAGGGCTTGGGTGTTCATTTTGCGCCTTGTCTTCCTTCCTTGGAGTCTGCGCTTGGGGGCGATCTTGATAGCCATCGAGGATCGAATTAGCCTGTGGTCAGTCCAGCAGTCGTCAGCACCTATCATGGCTCTTGTGAGGAGCACGTCACGGCGGTCTCTGGCGCGTGTGATTACATAGTCTAAGAGGTGCCAATGCTTTGATCGGGGGTGCTTCCATGATGTCTTGAACTTGTTTTTCTGGCGGAAGAGCGTGTTGGTGATGACAAGGTTGTGCTCCGCACATTTGGTGAGAAGCAGGATGCCATTTGAGTTGCTGTTTCCAACCCCGTCTTTTCCTATGGTGCCTGGCCACAGGTCGAAGTCTCGCCCGACTCTTGCATTGAAGTCCCCCAGGAGAATGATTTTGTCCTCCTTAGGTATCCCTGATAGGACGGCGTCCAGCTGACAGTAGAATTTCTCCTTGATGTCTTCATCAGCATCTAGTGTTGGTGCATAGGCACTTATGATGGTTGCCCGTTGGTTTTTGGCAAGATCAATTCGGAGGGTGGAGAGTCGTTCGTTGATGCCAGTGGGTGCTTCGGACAGATGTTTCATCAGATCATTTCTTATAGCGAAGCCAACTCCGTGCATTCTTTGGTCTTCTTTGGGCAGTCCCTTCCAGAAGAAGGTGTAGCCTCCTTTTTCTTCTTTCAGCTGTCCCTCTCCTGCTCTCCGGGTCTCCTGAAGGGCTGCTATGTCGATGTTGAAGCGTCCCAGCTCCCTTGCGATGATGGCAGTTCTGCGTTCGGGGCGTTCACTGCCACTGTTGTCCATCAGAGTCCGTACGTTCCACGTACCGAAGTTCATTTTTCTTTTTTGGCCGCAGGGTGGTGACCCCACTGGACGCGGCAGTCCAGTCAGGGATGAGTGAGGCAGACTATGTTTGGGGCACCTTTTCTAGCCCCCTCCCCATGTGGGGTGAGCAGAGTGGGTCCTCAATAGGGCTGCTCAGTCGTGGATACAGCTGCCGAACTACTCAACTGCCTCGGACCTTGAGGTAGAACGACTGAGTCCGTACCCACCGCCCATGTGCCAGTCTGTGACTAGGGGCTTCCAGATTTCACAGTCCTGCCCCCGTCGCCACTCGCTGATCGCCATGGGACTTTGGTTGGTTGGTTTTTATTTTCTGTGGAAGACGCCTGTGCGTGGATTTTTTTAATGTGTGGAGGTCAGTGCACAACTGATCAACACACAGACTTCACAGAGTGAGGTTCCACTGGTGATGTAGTTTAACACAATGACCGTGGCTTCTCAGTCTGTTGCAGCCTTCTTCCGCCTTCGCAGCCGTTGTAACATGTACCATGTTATCCTCCGCCTGCTCCGCCGTTGAGGTCTTTGGGTCTTCGGACTGTGCTTGGTCTGGGACCTCCCCCGCAGCCACTCCTGGGAGTGCACGACTCCAGTTGTTGTGCCTACAGGTTCATCGGAACACGCAAGCCCCCTCACCACGACAAGGTGACAGTCCATCGAGGGGGTTTGCATATTATCTGCTCTTGACAAGAAACAGGCCTTGCTTTTGGAAGTCTTGGTGGGTGGGAGAGAGTTTAGACTGTATTTAATTGCAGTGGTTTCTGAATCAAGGTGTTAGTTCACGATAATTGTTAATTCTTGTGTTTTGCACCTATTGATAAAGTGTTTTAATACAAATTGTCAACTTTGGCAAGATTGCCTATATAGAAAAAAAACCTTAAAAGTATGGTTAAAATTAGCAACTAATAAAAATGAGCAGTTACTTACTGGAAAGGAAGTGTTGAGAAGTAGGGCCAAAATCTCGATGAGCCTCATGCAAATGTCTGATTCGCTCTTCGATGGTTACCTAGGTAAGGAGGGGAAACTCACAATATGAGTACTTCTACTGCAATATAAAATAGGAGAATTACTTCTTTAGAGATGGAAAACAAAGTATTTGGTAACAATTTTTCATGTTACTACATTCATGTATTCAGTTTCAATGTTGTGAATACCAATCAGGTCTGTATATTAACTACACACATGATTTCCAATGAGTGAATGCAAGCGTATGGGAGCAAGATCACCCATGCCTCCTATACATTTGTATTCATGTCCTGTGTAAATTGAGTCATTGAAAGAGAGTGTCCTGAGGAGAGAAAGGGAGTGGTTTTGAAATAAACAAATCTGTTGTAGTCTTGCATTATGCATCTAAAAATTTTAAATTCAGGAAAAAATATATCCATGTGCAATCATCTGCAGTGCATCTGGGATTCTTTTAAGGTGTTGGATACAACCACTTATGTAATAGAAACCCCATATTTGTGGGAGTTATATTCCAATGTTTCTCGGAAAAAGTCAACAGGAAATTTTAAAACTTCAGAGCTTTAAGAGATCTCACAAACAAGTAAAGCAACCCACCCTTCTCAACTGAGAACTATCAATGTTTGCTTTTTAAGCTTTGTCTTATACAGTAGCTTTTATACCATCAGTTCTTGTTCCCAAAAGAAGCTAACTCTCTGACATTATATCCCTGGGCCAATTTAAAGTGTAAAATTCCAGATTAGCCCTGGGATTGTTTGGGCCACTGTGGACACAGGAAGGAATCCTGTCTACCTAGAGAAAAAAATGTGATTGTTTTAAAAGATCAAATACAAAGAGTACATCAAGGCTATTGAATTACCAGTATGAATCTCCTGTACCTGGGTAAATGTCAATATGTACTTGAAGTATAGTAAATACCATAATAACAAATGCATACCAACACTGTTAATAACAACATTTTCCAGAATGGGCTTTATGGCCTGAAGTCTTTTGTAGTTTTGACTTGTTAGAATCTGATAGACTGCAATTGGCATGTTCTGCATAAATTTCTTAACTTAATGATATTTGTACTATACAGGTAATACGTTAAAATTAGATTTTCCTTTATTTGCAAATTTCTAGCATGGGAACTCATTTGTTCACTGCCTTATTCTGAACAAAAGAAAGAAAAATTCAGACAAAACGACTTCTAAAAATGTAGCTGATCACACAGAATTCCCTCTTCTGGTATGTACAAGTAGTGCTTATTGCTAAAGGCATAAATCTGTGCACACATTTCTCTTTTTTGTTCAGTTTCGGGACTCTGAATAAAGGCATTTTTCCACACACTCATATCAATATAAAGGAGCAGACGAATGCCTCACATAATGAGACTCTAACAAAGGCTCTCTTTATGCTCCTACAGTAATGTACCAGATTTCACTCCCTCTACGACCTTTATCTGTGTCTTTTCAGCATTTCCTGCTTTAGAATCCTGGGGGGCAGCCCATTTCCCCCAAAGTGAGATAATTTAATTAGTTTCACACAGCAATTCCCAAATACTTCTCAGGATACGATAGGGAGAATGGTCAAGAAACTCATTAGAAAGCTGGACATGTTTTGTAAGATTCTTTTTGTATATGCCAGCCTAGCTCCTAATACAAGTAACTTGTGGCCAAGATTTTAAACAGGTTTTCCACAGAACAGTCCAGATATGACTGCCAAATCAACAGTAGAAGGCAGATGTGCATATCTATACATATAATAAAAGTCAAAACTTGTATGTGGCGGATGTATGGTGGTGTGGCGGGAGGAGTATATGCCAGCGTTTTGATTGGCCAGCCTGAAAGTTCCAACATTCGGATTGGCTGCCGCAGTGGTGCTATTTGCATATGGTCTCTGATTGGCCAGCTTCAAGAGGAGCCCCTGGTGGAGAAAAGAGTTCATGGAAGAAACAGGGACATGAGAAGGAAATTTGCATATGGTCTCTGATTGGCCAGCCTCAAACCCAACATTCCGAGATGACAAAGAGAGGAAAGGAAAGGCCGGGGGCTGGGTCAGAACACTCCCAATACAGACTGAAATAGGCACACAGAGCCCCCATGACCCACTCTACATCCTACTGCAGTTTGGAGGAGGATGAACCATGGATGATGGGACTTGCGGTACCATCACTCACATTCTGAGACCGCTGCTAACCTCATCCAATGACTGATCAGGACCAAACTTGGCACATAGACCTCTCATGCCCCACTTTACATCCTGGTGTGGTTTGGTCGGGGATAGACCTTGGATTATGGGACTTGCAGTACCTTTGCTCAATTCTTGAGACCACTGCAACCCTCATGCAATTACCGATAAAGACCAAACTTTGCACACTGAGTCTCCATGACACACTCTACATCCTGGTGCGGTTTGGGGGAGGATGCACCATGGACGATGGGACTTGCAATACCTGCACTCCCTTCCTGAGACCATTACAACTGCCAACAGTGATGGATCAGGATCACAATTCGCACAGAGAGCCCACATGACCCACTCTACATCCTGGTGCAGTTTGGAAAAATATGGAAATGGATGATGGGACTTGAAGTCACTTCACTCACTTCCTGAGACCACTGAGACCCTCGCCAATGACGGATCAAGACCAAACTCGGCACACAGAGTCCCCATGACCCACTCTACATCCTGGTGCACGTTTGAGGAGGACAGACCATGGATAATGGGACTTGAAGTACCTCCACTCCCTTCCCAAGACTGCTGCAACCCTCATCTAATGTCCAAACAAAACCAAACTTGGCACACAGAGCCCCCATGACCCACTCTACATCCTACTGCGGTTTGGAGTAGGGCATACCATGGATGATGGGACTTGAAGTACCTCTACTCGCTTTCCGAGACTGCTGCGACCCTCAACAATGACTGAACAACACCAAACTTGGCACATAGACCTCTCATGACCCACTTTATGCCATGGTGTGGTTTGACTGTGGATCGAGCATGGATTATGGGACTTGCAGTATCTTCGCTCAATTCCTGAGACCACTGCAACCATCATCCAATTTCCGATAAGGACCAAACTTGGCACACCGGGTCTCCATGATGCACTCTACATCCTGGTGCGGTTTGGAGGAGGATGCACCATGGACGATGGGACTTGCAGTTCCTTCACTCACTTAGTGAAACTACTGAGACCCTCATCCAATGACTGATGAAGACCAAACATGGCACACAGAACCCCCATGGCCAACTCAACATTCTGGTGAGGTTTGGGGGAGAACAGACTATGGATGATGGGATTTCAAGGACCTCCACTCACTTCCCAAGACTGCTGCAACCCTCATCTAATGACCAATCAAGACCAAACTTGGCACACAGAGCCCCCATGAGAGACTCAACATCCTGGTGCTGTTTGGAGGAGGATGGACAATGGATGATGGGACTTGCAGTACCTTCACTTACTTCCTGAAACCACAGTGACATTCATCCAAATACCAATAAAGACCAAACTTGGCACAGAGAGCCCCCATGGCCAACTCAACATTCTGGTGATGTTTGAGGGAGACTATGGATGATGGGACTTGCAGTACCTTAACTCACTTTCTGAGACTGCTGTGACCCTCATCCAATGACTGATCAAGACCAAACTTCTCCATCCTGGTGCAGTTTGGAGGACGATGGGACTCACAGTACCTTCACTAACTTCCTGAGACCACTGCGAGCCATATAAATAACTGATAAACACCAGACTTGATATACAATTCCTTTCTCTCATAACCCGGGCAGCGCCGGGTCCCCAAGCTAGTTGCTGAATAAATGCTACCTTCTTCCAAATGTTCTATCAGAAAGTGTAAATATTTTATACACAGTTAGATGCCCAATGTTAAAAAAAAACCCACTTTGGATTATAGCCTTAATAGTTTACTTTTATTATGAAGAGTAACAACTCTTCATAATACCAGGACTGTGGCACAGCTGTCTGAGTGTCAGCTGCATTAAGATCACTTCTGACCATAAGGTCATGAGTTCGAAGCCAGCCCATGTCGGAGTGAGTGTCTGACCAATTGTGTAGCTAGTTGTCGACCTTTGCAACCCAAAACACGGTTGCATCTGTCAAGTAGGAAAATTAGGTACCACCTATGTGTGGGGAGGCTAATTTAACTAATTTACGAGGCCATAAAAAAGACTCCAGCAAAGCACTCCAGCGAAAGCATGCAAGGAATGCGGAAGTACTTCATCAGTGTCACAGATGGACAATGAAAGCGACAGGTCCCCTGGCGGCCAGAAAAGTTAAATAGGCTCTGACTGTTTGTCTATATCTGTTATGTGTCTTTGGCATTGAACATTTGCCATATATGTGTACATTGTAATCTGCCCTGAGTCCCCTGCGGGGTGAGAAGGGCGGAATATAAATACTGTAAGTAAACAAACAAATAAATAAATAACAACTGAACGGGATATATGTGCTATTCAAATCCTCACCAAAGGAAACGTATCTGCAGCTGTACCCAAATTGGGTAAGTACAATGGAGTAGTGGGAAACGAGTAGAGTGAGAGAATAGGCACTGGTACAAATCCAGTGCAAGTTTATAAGAATATACATTGAATCTATTCTTTTCTTAGCTGGTCTGTGTGTGTGTGTGTGTGTGTGGGGGGGGGGGGGGTATAACATATTCTCTTAAAGCTCTATTCTCTTTTACTAAGTATTTTGACAACCCAATAGTCTATCAACAATATCCAAGCTAATGATTACCTGAGGAAATTTACTAACATGCAAGATCTAGTGAAATCAGCAAGACTTGACTTATAATTATTATATAGGTTTGCAGCTAATGATACTGGAAACAATAGTTCAGCCCATATCAATACATATATAAGATAATGAAAGCATTTACTAAGGCTACAAAAGCATACCACATTACACATTTTTTAGAATTTGTGCCAGCCTCTTACAAGAACTGCCAATACTTCATCTAGATCTGTCTTCAAGTATGTTTCGTATTCCACTAGACAGATTATGAAAGCTTAATGCAACCTTCATTATTCAGTTTTTCCCACCTTTTTGTAGCACTTTGAAGGGAAAAGTATCCCAGCTTTGAATGATGTATTTCTGGCTAAAAAGGCAAGCAGCTATCCTTTATGTAATTTTGCCAAGGAGAATAGGGAACAGGTTTCATATCTTTTAGTACTATACAGTACAAAAAGCCAGCATAATATAGTAGTTTGAGCATAGGACAATGACACTAGAGATCATAGTCTGAATCCTCACTCAGGCATGGAAACCACTGGGTGATCTTGGCTAAATCACATCCTCAGTGTCAGAGGAAGGTGAACACAAACCTCCTCTAAATAACTCTTTTTAAGAAAATCCCAGGATTGGTTTGCCTTAGGGTTGCCATAAGTCAGAAATGACTTCAAGGCACACAACAATGACATTCATGGTTGAATAGAAAAAGGAATTTCAGCAGATGTTGCTTGTAATGCAAGCAACAGATGCTTAAATTTCTTCTTCTTGACAACTATTAAAAGTACAGGAGATCTGTTCCTTATTTTAATCTGGCAACTGCACGTCCATGTAATAATAAATCACTCCTGGATACTATTCATGCTTCTGATGGACATTACAATATCATGAGGCAATGAACTGAAAAAAATAACAGACCTTGATGATATCAGAACTTGAATTCTGGAGATTGTAGATATAAAATTAAAAATGCTCATCTATAACTGGATGTCATGCCACTCAAATAATTTGAACAAAGCAGTCTTGTTACTTTCACTGGAGCCTGAGGGGGAGTGGATGATACGCTGTTTAGGAGGTAGGATTCAACCCTGTGCATTTTCTTAATCTTTCACTCTGAATCAGACCTTCCCTCATACTATTTCATGATAGCTCCAAAGAACTCATCAATTAAAGCATAGTTAAAGGTAAACGTTTCCTCTTGACATTCAATCTAGTCAAATCCGACTCTGACGGGTAGTATTCATCTCCATTTCTAAGCCAAAGAGCCAGCGTTGTCCATAGACGTCTCCTAGGTCATGTAGCTGGTATTGTCATGGCAATAATCTCAATGACAATAATCTCAATCAATATCGAAGGCATGTCAGCTGCCAAAGAGCAACTGCTCTATGAACTGTGCCGAGATAAGAAATGCGATGTGCTGTGTGTCCAAGAAACACACAGGGATGAACAACAGAAACGACCCAAAGTTCCAGGAATGGTCTTAGTAGCAGAAAGACCACATGCGCAGTATGGAAGCACCGTCTTTGTCAAACCAGGCCTCCAAGTCAGCAGTGCCCACAACACTGAAGAAAACAATATAGAGGTTATAACAGTAGAGCTTAACAACATCACCATCACCTCTGTGTACAAGCACCCAAATGAAGATTTCTGCTTCTCCTCCCCCGAGAATTTTGATAGGCACCAAAGGGCGGTAGTAATTGGTGACTTTAACAGCCATAGCCATGTATGGGGCTATGCCCAAGAGGATAAAAATGGAGAGGCTGTCCTCTCCTGGACTGAACTGCACAAACTATCACTCATCCATGATAGCAAGCTCCCACCATCCTACAACAGCGGGAGATGGCACCGAGGCTACAACCCAGACCTCCTATTTGTGAGCGACAGCATCGTACAGCAATGCACCAAATCAGTGGGACCACCAATCCCAAACACACAGCACCGACCAATAGTATGCCAACTGTTCCCAACAATAAGGCCTCAGGAAGTTCGATTTAAACGAAGATTCAACTTCAGAAAGGCAGATTGGACTAAATTCTCAGACATGTTAGATGACATGATCACATCGGCCGCGCCAGTCCCTGAGGAATACGAGCACTTTATTGAAATCGTGAAAACCTGCTCACGGGCCTCCATACCGAGAGGCTGCAGAACCAACTACCTTCAGGGCATTACCCCTGAAACAGCTTCCTTGTTGGAAAACTATTACAGGCTCCACAACGAAGACCCATTTAGTGAGCAAACCCTCCAGGCAGCGCAGAGCATTGTGTCCTCCATATCTGAAGCCAAGAAAGAACAGTGGATCAAACTGATCACAGAGGTCGACATGGGCAGGAGCAGCCAGAAGGCCTGGAGGCTACTGAGACGGTTGAGCAACGACCCCTCACAAACTAATACCCATGCCAACATAAAGGCAGATCAGATAGCACACCAACTCTTGAAGAATGGGAAACCCAACTTTGCCACCAATTTAAGAAAGAAACCAATAGCCAGGCAACCAGAGATTGAGAACAACAACCTCCATGAACCCTTTACATCTATTGAATTGGACATGGCTCTCAATAAATGTAAAAATGGCAAAGCAGCTGGCCTGGATGACCTACGGATGGAACAAATCAAGAACTTTGGTCCCAAAGCAAGGCGCTGGCTGCTGGAGCTGATGAACAACTGCACGGCATCCTGTCAGATCCCCAAAATCTGGAGGAAAGCAAGAGTCATCGCCATCTTGAAGCCAGGAAAAGACCGTAATGACCCAAAAAGCTACAGACCAATCTCCCTGTTGTGCCACCTCTACAAAGTTCTGGAGAGACTTATTTTGCATAGAATTATGGAAAAAATAGACCCCTGTCTGATCCCACAGCAAGCTGGCTTCAGGAAAGGCAAAAGCTGCACATCGCAAGTGCTGAACCTGACTCAGCACATAGAAGATGGCTTTGAAAGGCAGCAGATCACAGGAGCTGTCTTCATAGACCTGTCAGCAGCCTATGATACTGTGAACCACCGCCTCCTCCTGAGAAAAATGTATAATATCACAAAGGACTACCACCTCACCCGCCTCATAGGAAACCTGCTACAAAACAGGAGCTTTTTTGTTGAGTTTCAGGGCCAAAGAAGCAGATGGCGGAAACAGAAGAATGGCCTGCCTCAGGGGAGCGTGCTTGCTCCATCCATGTTCAACATCTACACAAATGACCAGCCACTGCCAGAAGGGACAGAGAGCTTCATCTATGCTGATGATCGTACCATTACTGCTCAAGCAGGGAGCGTTGAGACTGTAGAACAGAAGCTCTCCGAAGCTCTAGGTGCTCTTACTGCCTACTACAGGGAAAACCAGCTGATCCCTAACCCATCTAAAACACAGACATGTGCCTTTCATCTCAAGAACAGAGAAGCATCCCGAGCTCTGAAGATCACCTGGGAAGGAATCCCACTGGAGCATTGCAGCGCACCCAAATACCTGGGAGTCACTCTGGACCGTGCTCTTACCTACAAGAAGCACTGCCTGAACATCAAGCAAAAAGTGGGTGCCAGAAACAATATCATACGAAAGCTGACTGGCACAACCTGGGGATCACAACCAGATACAGTGAAGACATCTGCCCTTGCGCTGTGCTACTCTGCTGCTGAGTATGCATGCCCAGTGTGAAACACATCTCACCACACTAAAACAGTGGATGTGGCTCTTAATGAGACATGCCGCATTATCACGGGGTGTCTGCGCCCCACACCACTGGAGAAATTACACTGCTTAGCCGGTATTACACCACCTGGCATCCGCCGGGAAGTAGCAGCCAATAGTGAAAGGACCAAGGCAGAGACATCTCCAGCTCATCCCCTGTTTGCGTATCAGCCAGCACGCCAACGACTTAAATCTAGACAAAGTTTTCTAAGATCTACAGAGACACTCGCTGGAACACCTCAGCAAGCGAGAGTCCAAAAGTGGCAGGCTCAAACCCAGCACCTCAACCAATGGCTGATACCAAATGAGAGACTCCCTCCTGGGCACACAGAAGACTGGGCGATTTGGAAGGCATTGAACAGACTGCGCTCTGGCACCACGAGATGCAGAGCCAACCTTCAGAAATGGGGCTACAAAGTAGAATCCTCGACATGCGAGTGTGGAGAAGAACAAACCACTGACCACCTGCTGCAATGCAACCTGAGCCCTGCCACATGCACAATGGAGGACCTTCTTGCAGCAACACCGGAAGCACTCCAAGTGGCCAGATACTGGTCAAAGGACATTTAACCAGCTACCAAACTCAAAGTTGTGTATTTTTCTGTTTGTTTGCTTTGTTCTGTTAGACTGGTTGTTCTGACACGACAAATAAAATAAATGTAGCTGGTATGACTGCATGGAGTCCCATTACCTTCCTGCCAAGGTGATACCTATTGATCAACTAATATTTGCATGTTTTCGAACTGCTAGGTTGGCAGAAGTTGGGGCTAACATTGGGAGCTCACCCCATCCTGCAGATTCGAACCACTGACCTTCCGGTCAGCAAGTTGTGCAGCCCAGTGATTTAACTCGCTGTGCCACCATGGCCCCTTGTAATTAAAGTATATACACAGCAAATTTATCCTGTCTTTCCAGTACACATTGACTTTCTCATCTTAATTTTATGAAATTGGTTTTTATTACTGCTGCTGATGAAAAAGCTTCATCTTCCTAATTCTTATACAAACAAATAATGTTTTTCTTACCACTGTTGGAGCTAGAGCTAGGGAAAATCTCACATATACTGTGAAGCAGAAAGGCCAGAGAGAGAAGTTAAAATAATTTGCATAGGAAAAAGGAATAAAAATATCATAAACAGAAAATGTAATAAAACTTTTGTTAAGAAACTTGAGAAAATGTAAGTCAGGTGATAACAATTTTTTGCTTTGATCATGTGTTCTATTATAGATTACAATGGGTGCAGCATTGAACTTTACACAATCTAACTCTTTCTTTTAATGTTTGTTGAATAATACATTTGTGTGTGTGTGTGTGTGTGTATGCACGTGTGGGAGAGAGTGGAGCGGGTGGGGGGGAAGCAATGATAGAGTTGGCAGCTGTAGAGGAAACTTGATCCTTTCAGAGGTCAAGAATGGAACCATTAGTGAACTGAAGGCAGCAGTTTATTTAATGACATGCTGGTCCAGATGTCAGCATTCAAGCTGACCCTAAATCAAATATACATTTTACTATTTACACCAATTTTGGGAAGCTTACCCAGCAACAGCATAGGATAAGAAGCAGCACATCATAAGAATACACTGTCAGTAATCAAATAGCTGGTGATTAAAAAGCAGTCATTAAGTCATTTTGGGAGCTTACTAGGTAAGTACCAGGTGAAACCTATGCATATTGAATCTTTCTTTTACATTTCAGATTTTGGCTGGTTTTAGTAGAATGAGCCAGTATCAGAGTGTTTTGGAATTTCTTGTGATTCCTAATTGCAGTTTCTAAAATGTATTTCCAAGCCTTTTAAAATCAAAAAGTACAGGATACATTTCCTTCAACGTGGCTTACCTTTCCACATCACAGCACACACAGAGAATATTAATTCACCAAGGTTATTTGTCCTTTAGTGGTTGACCTGAATATGTGAGGAATAGGGAGAAGGGCTAAAAAAAGCCCCAGCTGGTTTTAAGTGCTATTTCCAACCAGAATGATGTATCTTATAGCTCAGGGGTCCTCAAACTTTTTAAACAGAGGTCCAAGTCACAGTCCCTCAAACTGTTGGAGGGCTGGATTATAATTTGAAAAAGACATGAATGAATTCCTATGCACACTGCACATATCTCATTTGTGCAAAAAACAAAAACAAAAAAACACCCCACTTTAAAACAATACAATAATTAAAATGAAGAACAATTTTAACAAATATAAACTTATTAGTATTTCAGTGGGAAGTGTGGGCCTCCTTTTGGCTGACGAGATAGGATTGTTGTTGTTGTTGTTGTTGTTGTTGTTGTTGTGTGCTTTCAAGTAATTTCAGACTTAGGTTGACCCTGAGTGAGGGCTGGGTAAATAACCTTGGAGGGCTGTATCCAGCCCTCGGGCCTTAGTTTGAGGACCCCTGTTATAGCTCTATGTATGTCTGCATGTGGGCTGTTTGTATTTAGGATATAACTACTGGGTTGGTCAGGAAAGTGCATCCAAGTTTACCTCTATAGCTACCATGATTTTTAGTATTGTGAAAAAAACAGAGTCATGCAAACTCACTGCTGCATAATTCACACATTTAAAACAATATGCCTCCTTGTAGGAAACTAAAAGAAGCAAGCTGTAGAAACCCAATCTGGAATGAACCTCAATCTGGATTTTGGACTCTGGCTAATTTTACATTGACAACCCCCCACCCCCACCCCCTGCTGTTACAGCTACAGGTATTGGTAATACTTTATGTATTTGAGCCTCACCTCTGCTTTTTCTTTACAATAGAAGTGGCCACTAAACATGCCTTTTAGAAAGTAGAACATCATAATATATAGTTTATCTCACATTGCTGTGTAATTCTCAAGTGCTTGTATGATATTTGACTGTGTTATTCACGCTGTTGGCAGCAAGGCCCATGGTTGCAATCATTATGTGACAACTAGTCAGTATGATGTAGTACTTTGAACATTGGACTAAAACTCTGGAGACCAGAATTTGAATCCCCACTTGGCCATGGAAACCCATTGGGTGATCTTGGGCAAGTCATACTCTGTCAGCTGCAGGGGAAGGCAAATGTAAACCTCCTCTGAAAAAAAATCTTACCAAGGAAACCCTGTGACAGGGCTGCCATATATAAGCAAGAATTTGAAGAAAACAGCCACAATCAAACAATTTATATGTGAGCATATGATTATAGGAGCAGGAACACTATAAATTTGCCTATCAGCCCAAAACCCACATAAAGGTTGTTTTCACAACATTGGTAGAGTTTACATGGGGGTCAGGACAGAATCAACAGGCACAATCTCACTCGTCCTAATTCTGCCACAGTCTCAGATATGCCATGTAACCAGGTTATTGGTTCAGTACTGCAGACTTTAGCAGCTGTTCTTAATTTTTGCATAATTAAGTCATAATTCAAGTCTGTCCTGACCTGTTGAACTATAAAGAGATTAGTCAGGTGAACAAATTAGAAGACACTTAACAGCAAGAGGTGTTATATCCTCACCTCTGATTCCTAAATAAGGTTTTTCAGGTCAGATAAGAAAGTATACTCTTGCTGCTGGCTGTACATACCCCCCCCCCCCCAAATTGCCTTTCTAGTATTTTCTTCCTTGCCTCTTTTTAGTTACATGTTATAGGTATAAAGCTCTCAGTGTTTTGTGTTTTCACAGAAAATAAATACCCAAAAGTTGAAAAAGTTGAGACTTTCCAAAACCAAGCTAACAGCTATAAATCAAGTAGAAAACCATGAGCTGAAATGAATACTCTCATCACGTAGAAAACCAGAAGCTGATAAACTCCCCAAAGCATTTATATAGCCGTGTAGTGTTCCTGCACAGAAATCACTAATCTCAAGTAATTTCTCTTTCAAAAAATGCCCTCTCGTACTTTGTCTCCATTGCATTAAGACAGATGTTATCATTTCAGCTTGCACTCCAACCCAAGAAGCAGATCAGTGGCTAGAAAAATGGCAACTGAAGAGGTATTAAAAATATATTGATACTGCTAGTCAAAGGAAACCATCAACAATAGCCTGTGGGCTGTGAATGGTTGGAGGTTTTGGGGGCTTTCTTGGCCTGTAATTCAAGCTGGAATTTTAGTATCATTTGTCATGCTGAAAATAGGAAAGTGAATAATCGTATGACCTAGATAATTTAGTAAACTGTCACACGTTGAAGGTGAACAAAATACATATCCACCACAATATTCAAATAATGTAGGGAAACTATTAAAGGTAGACACCCTTTTATTCAGAATTCTGAATTCCAAACTATTCCAAAATTATCTATATGGCTAGCTGAGATAGCTACCCTCTTTGCTTTCTGATGGATTCACGAGCAAAATTGTTAATAATATTGTATGAAATTATGCCCAGGATATGTGTATAAGGTGTATATGAAACACTAAAAATGTTGTAATTTGACAATCTCACTTCACAGGAATTCCAAAATCTAAAAATAAATCGAAAATCCTAAGTTCTTGTCCTAAGCATTTGGGGTTTAGTCTCTATTAAGTCAACTGATCCAAGGACAACTTTCTCAAGATGATGCATCAAGTAAACTAATCGGTCACTTCTGATTATACTGATCTTTAAGAAATACATTGTATTGTTGAAGGCTTTCATGGCCGGAATCACTGGGTTGTTGTAGGTTTTTTTGGGGCTATATGGCCATGATCTAGAGGCATTCTCTCCTGACATTTCGCCTGCATCAATGGCAAGCATCCTCAGAGGTAGTGAGATCTGTTGGAACTAGAAAAAAGGGTTTATATATCTGTGGAATGACCAGGGTGGGACAAAGAGTGTGCAAAGTTACTTCCAGAAATGTCTACTTTAGATGAAAGGTTATGTTAGATGACTACAGAATATGCACTTCATCCTCTTGCATTTATTATGTTCATCTCTTTTGTATCTCATTGTGACAGAATCAACTGATGGAAAGTTTTCAAGGGTTTCTGATGCTACATGTAAGAAGTGCAGTTGCACACCTCTACATGTCAGATATTAACCAGTGTACAATTTGTAAAGATTTTTTTAAAATGCCATGTGTATTATAGAACCCAAATGTTCAATGGCTTACTTTCTATTGAGGGCACCAATTCTATCTGTATGCCTATACAGCTATCGCTTGGTTGCTATGGTTTCCATACTGCAGGAGTCCGGAGGTCACCAAAATCTGAAATCGTCTTTTAATGCTTTAAGCCTTACAATACTATGGTGCTGACTGTAAGGGCTGGGACACAGGACATTCTTTGCTTCCAGAACAGAAAAGACTTCCAGCATGTTTCACTGAAGGCTCACTGCATGACTACAAGTTGAAAGCCTGTGCCATTTTACCAAATCTCATTCATATTCCCAACTACTGTTTACCTGTGGCCATTACTATCATTCTAATTTTAGAGGCAGTGATGAGGAAATGGTATAGAATGACTCAAAGCTGCTTACTGAGTCTATGCTTCAAATGCTCCAGCTCACAAACTCCACAGGACCATGAACAATACATGTAGCTGTCTTCTGAAATGTGTGTGTATACACACACGCACATGTGCGAGTCAATATTAGCTCAGCATGGAAGTCTGTGGGTGTGGGGCCACAGAAAATCATAGAAAGGTATCATGCAACAGCATTTTCAGGGGCTTAATGTTCCATAATGCTCACCTTCTCATGTTAAAATGAGAAAGTGGCTTAAAGGGTTGGTGGTATACCATAAACAAAACCCATAGCATGAGGCTCTTCATAAAGGTCAGTCCTGCTTCACCTGGCATCCAGAAAAAATTCAACCTGTCTGATGAGGTCGTAAATCATTACATTTGTGCATGTGAACTTATCTAAATACATTTATAAGCTTTTCAAATATCAGTATTTGCTGTATGGATTTCCTTCAGTGTGTTTTTTCCTAATTCATTAATTTGATACCATGCATATTAAATTTTAATGAATCTACTCCAAATAGATTGCTGCCTCAATGTATTTTGCTACATCCCTTTGAAATAGTTACTAAAACGGGAAACAAGGTGAACTAAGTGAGAAATCACACTGATTTGGTTCTAAATATGGAAAAGGGAGAGGTCTCACCGTGTTCTTACATTTTTCACTAAATGTCATGTGAGATTACAGAGTGCACCTCATTCAAATGCACCAAACATGAATGCATGAATTTAGAGACACCATCGGATTATTTGCTACTAAAGCTATTAACTGAGAGGTCACACTACTGATGGCCAAATGCATTTTGCTTTCAGAAAGTTCACAGAAATGGAAAGTCATTGTGGTATGTGTCAATAAGTTCCTGATTTGTTCAGCTAGCCATCCTGACATTACCTGACTGCGTTGCCTAAAGATACTTTACAACTTCAGCGAGGAATCCATAGCAAAGGGATAGTGTAAAGAGGATACTATCTATCTCTGTCTGCAAATGTTTTTTCCCCTCAGCACCCATAGAATCAAGATGCTTTTTGTATTTTGCTCCAGACTTTCTCAGCTATAGTGTTATTATTTATCTTTCTTGAGTGTCTAAGAGTGTATCTGTACTGTAGAATTAACATATCTGATTTAACTGTTATGGTTCAATGCTATAGCATCCTGCGACATGTACATTTGAAAGGTCTTTAGCTTTTCTCCCAAAGGGTGCTGGTACCCCACCAAACTAAAAGTCCCATGATTTCATAGCAGTGAGCCATGGCAGTTAAAATGCCGTCAAACTGCATTAATTATACAATGAAGATGCAGCCCAAAATCCACACAGACAAGGCTCCAAACTACTTGTGTTGATGTGCCAGTGATTTGTTGTTGTTCATTCGTTCAATCGTTTCCGACTCTTCGTGACCTCATGGACCAGTCCATGCCAGAGCTCCCTGTCGGCCGTCACCACCCTCAGCTCCTTCAAGGTCCAGTGATAGCACCTTTTTATTACTTTGCTTCCCCATTCCTGAAGTCTCTTTACATCCTATACTTTGGATGTAGTATTATAGTCTATAGAAAAGGTATCCACTGTACATAAATGAAGTTAAATAATTATTACTGTTCTCCTATCCTAAGCAAATGTTGTTATGCAGACACACATGCCTAAGACCAGTGGATCCCAATCTTTTGTCCTCCAGTTGTTTTGGACTTCAAATTCCAGAAATCCCAGTTGGTAGGAATTAGGAATTATGGGAGCTGAAGTTCAAAACACCTGGAGGACCAAAGGTTGGGAACCGCTGCCCTAGACTCAAAGGGAACATAGGGATCACTGATTAGATGGACAGACAGCATTTGGTCTCTTATTATCAGTATATCTTACTTGAAGATATTAAATTATCTTGTATTTGTATATTTTACAACAAGCCTAATTCAAAGAGAGTTTAAAAACAAGTATTAAACAGTTGTTTTATTGAACACCATCTTTCAAATAAATTCTCTTGGAAAGTTGTAAAACAATAGTTAAAGGGTTGAAATCAAACATAGGTATAATACTTCTCTAAACATAATTTGCTACGTGATCTTCTCTCTCAAGATATTTTGGCATGTATACAAATGAAAGGCGCAAGAGGAGATGGTAAATCTTTTCAAAGTATAGGGACAATTTTCATTAACCTGAACGAAAATGCATGAGTTCTTTAAATTTAGAAGAAACTATTGACCTCTTTCACACAGAGCAAAAATGACCCATTTTGCAGCCTTCTTGCGCGGCTTTGATGGGGCCTGCTGTAAAGATCCCTTACCTTTTTCAGCCTGGATGGCAGGGCCTAGAAGAAGTCTGCCAGCTAGTTTGCAGCTTAGGTGGGCCTGGCAAAAGCAGCAGTAGCCATTTTAAATCAGGGAAGGCACCATTTTAGAGAGGGGGAGTGTCTTACGCCCGAGTCAGCATGAGAACGGCCAGGATTGGTTTAGGAAAAGGGGCGGAGTTTAGAGAGACTTGGAGGGGAAAAGAGCCTTTTCAGTGAGAAAGAGAGGGAGTTGGAGATTAGAGTAGGGAGAGAAAGGGTGTTTTAGAAGTTCGTGCTTGAGATAGTTTAGGAGAAGGCAGTTTGTCATAGGTTTGCCAGCAAAGTCAGCTGAAGCAAACTGGAACAGCTATGAGGGGAAACATAGCTGGATTGTAGTTAGTTAGGCCATAGTTTAGGGTAGCTAAGCTACAGAATTAATCCTGACAGAGATTCAGTTCCTGTTAGGTTTGCTTGTTAAGAAAGAGAAGAAAATCTCTGTATTGTAACAAAGACAGAACCATTATATGTAACCATTACGCATTTCAAGAAAAAAGCCAAAATTTCTCTGTAACAACCAAGATATTAAACAGCACTTACTTTCTTGTGTTTTTATCAATAAACTTTCATCGATTATTCAAAATTTTAAAAGCCTGAGTCAAGTGTGCCTTTGTGGCTATAGGTCCTTAAACAGCCTCAACTGTTTGTTTTTGTTTTTTTAAAAAAGAAGAAATAATAAGACACAGTGCTTGGTGGTCTTAAAAACACCTTTAATATTTTGGGCAGCTAGAGTGTTCCCTTGCATTACAGATTGGTGGCAGAGGTTGCGGGATTGATCGATTTGCGATCGATATCTTTATATTGGTGGCAGCGATGCGGGATTGATCAATAGCAATATCTTTATATTGGTTTGCAGCGGTGTGGATCGTGTAACATCTCAATCCAGAACATTTTTTGTGATAATCCTGAGGTAAATTCTTGCCAAAACGTGACACTTAAAAATTACCTCAGGGACAGGACATCTCTAGCGCTATTTTAAAACATACATTAGGCACCATGGCACAGCCTAAAGCAAAGAAGGGTACTTCTGAAGAACCAGAAAGAGAAGGGGATACAACTGCTTCTGTAGTTGAGGAAACTGAGACCCAAGTACAAGGGAGTAGACAAGAACAAATAGCTACCTCTTTGATAATTGAAAAGCTTAGGCTAGAAATGAGGTTGAGAGAACTTGAGTTTCAGGCAGAGAGAGAAAGAGAAAAAATGCAGATGGAGAGGGAAAGAATGCAAGTTGAGATAGAAAGGGAAAGAGAACGTTTAAAACATGAGGAGAGAATGGCAGAACTACAATTGAGAGAAAGAGAGAGAACTCCTAACTTAAGCCAACAGCAGGACTCTAATATGCAAAGAGTTTTAAAGAACTTTCCTCGTTATGTAAAAGGGGACTGTGTAGAGTCATTTTTGGCTAGCTTTGAACGGGCTTGCCACGATTTCGAGGTACCTGAAGCCAAAATGATGGTGTACCTGAGACCACTACTTTGTGGGGAACTTAGTGAGGTTTACGCTGACCTGAGAGAGTCAGAAAGTGCGAGTTACCTCATATTTAATGAAAGGGTTAAGCTGAGGTTTGGCTTGACACCTGAACAAAGTAGGAAAACGTTCAGGGAGATCAAAAGAAAGCCAGGAGAAACCTTTTCACAATTGGGAAGCCGAGTAGAAAAAGCCTTAGAGAGATGGCTTGAAGGAAGTAAAACGACCACTTTTGAAGAGTTAAAGCATTTAGTTTGTATGGAACAGTTTTATCGGCTGATCCCCATACAAATGAGGTGGTTCGTTAAAGACAAGAAGATTAAACAAGTGTCAGATCTCGCAGCTTGGTTGGATGAGATGGAGCATGACTGGAATGTGAGTCATAGCTCAGGAGCCACCAAGAGACCGAGGGAATGGATTCCAAAAGAGAAAACTGACGTGGGAAACCAAAATCCTGTCAGGAGGGACGCCATTTCAGAGATTGCCACAGGAAAAATTGTCTGTTACTTCTGCCATCAAGAGGGTCATAAGAAAATGGCTTGCCCTAAATTAAACACCCAGAAAAGGCCAATTACACCACCAAAGCCAGTTAAAGTGGTTAAACAAACATCTCCACACAAAGAAAGTCAGTCTCCACACACACAGGAAGAGCCTGTAAAGATAATGCGAGTATGGAGTACTGAAAAAGAGACAAATGGGGATTATTTGAGGGTGATAAAAGTGAAGGGTCAAGAACTAATGGGGTTCAGAGTCACTGGGTCCGAAGTATCGCTCATTAGGCCGGAGTTTGTCAAGGAAGACCAGATACTTCCAGGCCAAAAGTACAAGTTGAAAGGAATTTATGGCCCTGTTTTTGAAGTGTCAGTGGCTGAAATCCCAATAGAATACAAGAACTTCTCTGAAAAATGGAGAATGGGACTTTTTAATGATTTAGAAGTTCCAGTATTGTTAGGCAATGATTTGGCTGAACGCTGTCGGCATGTTAATATGATTACCAGAAGCCAAGCTAAGCTAGAGGAGGAGGCTGAATACAGTGTTGCCGAGGAGCTACCATCTACCTCACGAACGGAAAATGACAGCCAAGAAATTCCCTTCAGCTTAGACCAAAGCCATATGAGACAGTTTGAAGCAGCCCAGCAACATGATGAAAGCTTAAAAACTTTATGGGATGAAGTGGTCCCAGAAAACTGCCCACCCACAAGTGAAGAACCAGTTTTGTTTAAAGTTGTGGAGAATAAATTGTACAGAGTTGTGAGGAGACAAAAGGGTCCCAAATTCTTTGAGGAAAGAACACAACTGATAGTGCCACAAAAGTATAGGGCTAAAATCCTCAAGTTAGCCCATGATACCACCTTCAGCGGACACCTGGGTATTAAGAAGACCAAAGACCGCATCCAGACTAGATTTTTTTGGCCAGGAATGGGACGTGATGTGACAACCTATTGTAAGACCTGTGAGACTTGTCAAATGGTGGGAAAAGCCAAAGATAAGACAAAAGGACTGTTACAATCAATTCCAGTTGTCACTGTTCCCTTTGACAAGGTCGGGGTGGACATTATTGGCCCTATGTCCCACAAGACACTTGATGGACACAGATTCATCTTGACTGCCGTGGACTTTGCCACATGATACCCAGAGGCAATTCCATTAAAGGAAACTGACGCCAAAACAGTGGCAGACGCGCTGCTCAATATATTTGCACGCGTGGGTTTTCCTAGATCTATCGTTACAGATCTTGGAGCTACATTCATGTTGCAGATGATGCAAGAACTGTTCCGGACCTGCAAGATAAAGCATCTTACTTCTACTCCATACCATCCTCAAACCAACGGCTTGACGGAAAGATTCAACGGTACACTCAACCACATGCTGAAGGCATACGTCCACAAGAACCCTAATGATTGGGACAAGAAACTTCAACACTTCTTGTTTGCCTATCGGGAAGTTCCACAAGCCAGCACCAAGTTCAGCCCATTTGAACTGTTATATGGGAGAACACCAAGAGGACCTATGGACATTTTGAAGGAAGCATGGACAGGAGCAGAGGACATTCCAGAGACTGATATCAACAGTTACATCGAGGACTTACGAGGACATTTGACAACCATGAGAGACTGTGCAGCCGAGAGTTTGTCAACTGCCCAGCTGAAGCAGAAAGAACAAGCGGATCTTCACGCAAGACACAGATGTTTTGATGTGGGAGATAAGGTCCTGGTTTTAAAACCAAGATCTAAGAGGAAACTGGAGGTTTCTTGGGAGGGACCTTATGTAATATTGTCAAAGATTTTGGAAGTCACTTATCTGGTGGGGGAAAACATAGATGGGGGAAGGTGTAAGAAATTACATGTGAATATGCTTAAACCTTACTACTCCAGGGCTAAGGTAGTTATGCAAGTATCCCAGGAGACAGATGGGGAAGTTTCACTGTCAGGATGGGGAAAGGTAACGGCTGATTGTACTTTACCCTCTGTGGATGAGAATACCAACTTAACAGATCCACAGAAACAACAGTTGAAGGATCTATTATACCAGCATAGGGACGTATTTTCCAATATACCGAGTAAAACCCATTTAGCTTGTCACCAGATAAACACAGGGACAGCTAACCCTATAGCATCTGCCCCATACCGCGTAACAGGGGAACAAGCCAGACTGATCTCAAAAGAGATCCAAGAAATGTTAAACCTTGGTTTAATTGTACCATCGAGTAGCCCATGGTCATCTCCTATTGTGTTAGTCCCAAAACCAGATAATACCATCAGATTCTGTGTAGACTACCGTAAATTAAATCAGGTTACCATCTCAGATGTGTATCCGATGCCGCGTATAGATGAGCTCATAGAGACCATAGGGTCAGCCCAATACATAACAACTCTGGACCTCACAAAAGGATATTGGCAGGTGACTATGCACCCAGAGGACCAGGAGAAAACCGCTTTTATTTCAAAGGATGGTTTGTATCAATTTACCGTCCTCGCTTTCGGACTAAAAAACGCTGCAGCAACCTTTCAAAGGTTAATCGATCAGATGTTATCAGGGATGAAAGACTTTGTGCAGGCCTATATAGATGATTTATCGATATATAGCCAGACGTGGGAACAACACCTGGAACACTTAGGGAAGGTGTTGCACAAAATCCGGGGGGCTGGTTTAACAGTCAAAGCCTCTAAGTGCCAAATGGCCAGATCACATGTCAAATATCTTGGTCATATAGTGGGAGGAGGTTCCATATTGCCGGATATGGATAAGGTACAGGCAATACGCGAATGGCCTAATCCCAAAACCAAGAAACAAATCCGATCTTTTTTAGGAGCTGTAGGATTCTACAGACGTTTTATTCCTAATTTTAGTTCTCTGGTGGCTGTGTTAACTGATTGCACGAAAAAGACATCACCTGATAAGATAAAATGGACAACTGAGTGTCAAACTGCTTATGATTTACTAAAGAGTGCCTTAATGACTGAACCTGTGTTAATAGCGCCTAATTTTGATCAACCTTTCATTTTGACCACAGATGCATCCAAGGTAGGACTTGGAGCAGTGTTAGGACAGGAAAATGAAGAAGGTGTGGTACAACCTGTGCTGTATCTCAGTAAAAAACTAATAGAAAGGGAACAGCATTTATCGGTAATTGAAAGAGAGTGTTTGGCTATAGTGTGGGCCATCACTAAGCTAAAACCATACTTATGGGGGAGAAGGTTTACTCTTTGCACAGATCATTCACCCTTAAGGTGGTTACACCAGGTTAAGAGCACTAATAGTAAGTTAATTCGATGGAGTTTAGCACTCCAAGATTATGATTTTGAGATAAAGCATATAAAGGTCTGTATTGGTGGCCCAATACTGTGTATTGTATATGTATGTGTTTTATATTTTTAATCGGAATTATTGTTGTTTTTAAATGTTGTAAACCGCAATGAGTCGCCGTTTTAGGCTGAGATATTAGCGGTATACAAGTGTACTAAATAAATAAATAAATAAATAAATAAAGGGCACTCAAAATGTCATCTCAGATACGTTGTCCAGAGCCATGAGTTAAGGTAAAAACTAGGATTGAAAAAGGTATTGTATTTACTAGGTTAGAGTGTTTATATGCATTGTTGTAATGTATTTAACATGTTTTTTTCAGGAATGTATTTATTGTGTATATTGATTGCTTAATGTATAGCATTAACATTTGCATATGTGGTTATTGCAGAAGGTATATAGATAATGTTATATACATAGATTAGATAGATAGGTTAGTTAGAGGGGTTAGTTAGACTTAGGATATTGTTAGGCTTTGCTTCAGAAGAGGTCTGCAAACCTCTTCACTCCGCAAACCGTCTCGAGGTGGGGAGGGAATGTAAAGATCCCTTACCTTTTTCAGCCTGGATGGCAGGGCCTAGAAGAAGTCTGCCAGCTAGTTTGCAGCTTAGGTGGGCCTGGCAAAAGCAGCAGTAGCCATTTTAAATCAGGGAAGGCACCATTTTAGAGAGGGGGAGTGTCTTACGCCCGAGTCAGCATGAGAACGGCCAGGATTGGTTTAGGAAAAGGGGCGGAGTTTAGAGAGACTTGGAGGGGAAAAGAGCCTTTTCAGTGAGAAAGAGAGGGAGTTGGAGATTAGAGTAGGGAGAGAAAGGGTGTTTTAGAAGTTCGTGCTTGAGATAGTTTAGGAGAAGGCAGTTTGTCATAGGTTTGCCAGCAAAGTCAGCTGAAGCAAACTGGAACAGCTATGAGGGGAAACATAGCTGGATTGTAGTTAGTTAGGCCATAGTTTAGGGTAGCTAAGCTACAGAATTAATCCTGACAGAGATTCAGTTCCTGTTAGGTTTGCTTGTTAAGAAAGAGAAGAAAATCTCTGTATTGTAACAAAGACAGAACCATTATATGTAACCATTACGCATTTCAAGACAAAAGCCAAAATTTCCCTGTAACAACCAAGATATTAAACAGCACTTACTTTCTTGTGTTTTTATCAATAAACTTTCATCGATTATTCAAAATTTTAAAAGCCTGAATCAAGTGTGCCTTTGTGGCTATAGGTCCTTAAACAGCCTCAACTGTTTTTTTTTTTTTTTTTTAAAGAAGAAATAATAAGACACAGTGCTTGGTGGTCTTAAAAACACCTTTAATATTTTGGGCAGCTAGAGTGTTCCCTTGCATTACAGATTGGTGGCAGAGGTTGCGGGATTGATCGATTTGCGATTGATATCTTTATACCTGCCATGCGCCATCACATGACGTGTGGCAGATTCCGCCCATTTTCCTCCCAAAATGTAGGCAAGGCACCAAAATAACAATTAATTTAAAAATGCACATTGACATGAAACAATAAAAAAGAAAGGTTAACTTTAAAATTGTAGAAGAACAAAGTTGTGGCAAGGAAGCACAAATTAAAGAGGCTGAAGCATCATTTTCTTAATACTGTACTCATTTCAGCCTTTTCCCCTCTCTTGTTCTCTCTCCCTATCTTTCTCCATGAAACCAAACATACAACACAAAATTTATTAACCCAGACTTCCTCTAAAGTGAGTTGGAGTCAGATCTGGTCATACTTAGGATAGATCCACTAAAATTAATGGGACCTAATTTAGCTAACTTGAATCCAATGTGTTATTTAACTAAATCATTACCAATGCACTGCAAGTCTGTTAGGTGCAAGAATAAGTTATATCTTTAGCGTTATAATCAGTCAATTATATCTGAAATACTGTTATAAATCAAATCAATAATGCTGGCATTGTGAAGAGAACATCCACATTTTATTTATGATGCTAAGGATTTTTAACATGAGCATCATTTCTTAGCTTTAGATGTTTTCGAAACAGAGTCCCACTGAGTCCTCTTGGGTTTATTCTTTGTCAGCAACACTATGATGAATGCCAACATATATATATATATATATATATATATATATATATATATATATATTAGAAAGTCTACAGGAATCTTAAATGTTAAATGGATGTCTTGCTAAATGTGGGACATATTTGAAACAGGTATTGATTCTTCTGCAAAGCAATACTTACTTAAATAACTGGCCATATTTCAGAATTAAATGCTTTGAAAAAAGTTCAGTTATTTATAATGAGGTTGGGTTTTTTTTAATCAATGGAAGATTATCATGAAACAAGAATCTCTAGGAAATAGCATCATTGGCACCTGGAGACAAGTTTGTCACATTTTGACCATGCCTCTGCTCATCAGGTCTACAAACAGTAGGTTATTTTTATTGGCACTGATACAGCCCCCCAAAATGCAAGTTCTCTGCCTAAAGAAATGCAACAATGCTCCTCTGTCTCTAAGACCCCATCTGTACTGCCATATAATCCAGTTTCTGAATGTAGATTAACTGCATTGAACTTGATTACATGGCAATATAGACTCATATAATCTAGTTTAAACCAGTTAATCTGTATTATGCAGCTGGGTTATATGGCAGTGTAGATCCAGCCTTAGTCCAATTAAATGTCTACACCTAAACTGGATCTACACTGTCATGTAATTTAGTTTCCGAATGCAGATTAACTGCTTTGAGCTGGATTATATGAGTTTACACTGCCATATACTCCACTTGAATGCAGTTAATCAGCATTCAGGAACTGGATTATATGGCAGTGTGGATGGGGCCACAGAGAGACAGGACCAATTGATCATGTCTTTGGAGTTGCCAGTGCTGCTTGGCTGAAGAATCAATGGTGGAGAGCCCTCTTCCATTTTCTACCTGAGAAGGTGGAAGCCAAAAGCTAATAATTGTAAAAACTAGTATGGTAGTTCTGTTCTCCAACAAAAGAACTAGTTTGTTGGAGAACAGAGAAAACAGGAAAATAATCATCACAGAAATACTTTAAAAAAAGAGACACTGTTTTAAACAAAAAAATTAAGGAATGCCTGTCCATGTCCAAAAGTGAAAGTGAGTGCCTTTTTTTGTTTCTTAGAGGTCTCCAATCTATTCAATCCTATATATTCTATTCCTGTCCATCTATTTCTGTCTATCTGAAGATGAGATGCAGACAGAGGTAGGAGGATAAGAAGGAGAAGTCTTGAGGTCATCCAACAGAATGAATAACATAAAAAGGACGCAAAGTAGTCAAATAGAAATGATGGGGCATAGGTTGAGATCACAGATGCTTAGAAGGGATATATATATATATATATATATATATATATATATATATATATAGCAGGCTTTCATGACCCATAAAATATAAAATAAGAAATCTAACAATGCAATCTTTTTATTTATTCTGGATCTAGCACTGTGTATGCTCATACTATAACAACAGCATCAAGAACAACTGCCATAGGCATTGTCTTTATAAAAAGTTCATCTTAGTTTCCCACCCTAATAAAATATAAAATGTTTACAAATATGCTGGTAATGATGCGTGAGTAATGAACAAGGGATCACACACACTGTATGCAGCAATAGTAGTAATTAGAGGTGTGCAATTCAGTTAAACCCTGTCAAACACTGTTTAGTTAAGCCAAACAAGCTGGAGCCCATTTTTAAAACAGGATCAGTGCACAACCCTAGGAGTAATTATTAGGGCTGGGCGGTTTCGTTCGTTAATTTCGTAATTCGTTATTAATTCATTATTTTTTTGATAACGAAGAGATATTGAACCATTCAGGAGCAACTAAAAAACGAAACGAATTTTTCCAATTCGTTTTGTAATTGTTTCGAAATTGTTTCGTAATGGTTTCGTTATTATTTCGTTATTATTTCCGTATGTCTGGTGCAAGTTTTATAGTCGTTGTTTGTTTTATCAGTGATAAAAAAGAATTATCACACCAACAGTCAACAACAGAGGGAGAGGGAAGCTTCAGAAGTTCCCCCTGTCCCATTTGGAGGGTTTTTTAGCTTATTGCGCAATCGCGTCCGCCATTAATGAATCGATTCGTTATTGTTTCGAAACTGTTTCGTAATTTCCGAAATTTCGTAAATATCGAACTTTTTAAAAGAAAAATTTCGGAATTCTTTTAAATAACGAAACGCAAAAACCCCCTAAAAACGAATCGAGTTTAGAAACAAATTTTTCCGTGGTTGGACAGCCCTATAAGAAGGGAAATAAACTAGGAGAAACTAGATAATGTGAAATGGCTTCAGATTCCTATTTATGTGAGAACTTTTTAAACGTTTTCAATTCACTACCTCTTTCTCTGCCCGATAAAATTTTATGTGACCCCAGGTATATAAAATAGGTATAAAATCAAGCATTTATTGATAATAAATCAGCTTTGCAAGGCTTACTAAGGCTGGTTTTCCTTTTTGTGGAGTACTGCTGAAGCATTTTCTGCAGAGTTCACTGTAAACACTGCATGTTGTTGCTAACAGATTGTGGAAATTGGTGGCGTTCAGACAGCTTTTACTGTTACCAATTTTTTCATGACCTCAATATTGAGCAAATGGGATCCTATTTGGGGCCATAACCTATAGTTTAAGAAGCCATGATTTAAGTCAGGGGTCCCCAAACTACGGCCCGCGGGCCAGACCCGGCCCCACGAGGGCATTTATCTGGCCTGCGGGGGTGTGGAGAAGCGGCAGGCAACGCGGCCCCAAAGCCGCGCTGCCTGCCACCTCCCCCAGCTTCTCCCGGCTTCAGGATGGGGCGAGACCCCATCCTGAAGTCGGGAGAAGGCAGGCCCGGTTGGGGAGGGGGCAAGCGGCGCAGATCATGGGCGTTCTGTGTGGGAAGTTTGGCCCAATTCTATCATTGGTGGGGTTCAGAATGCTCTTTGGTTGTTGGTGAACTATAAATCCCAGTAACCACAACTCCCAAATGTAAATGTCTATTTTCCCCAAACTCTACCTGTGCTCACAATTGAGCATATTGAGTATTTGTGCCAAGTTTGGTCCAGATCCATCATTGTTTGAGTCCGCCATGCTCTCTGGATGTAGGTGAACTACAACTCCAAAACTCAAGGTCAATGCCCACCAAACCCTTCCAGTATTTTCTGTTGGACGTGGGAGTTCTGTGTGCCAAGTTTAGTTCAATTCCATCATTAGTGGAGTTCAGAATGCTTTTTGATTGTAGGTGAACTATAAATCCCATCTCCTAAATGACAAAATCAACCCTTCCCCAACCCCACCATATGTCGGCGTATCAGATATTTGTGCCAAATTGGTCCAGTGAATGAAATACATTCTGTATTTAAGATATTTACATTACAATTCATAACAGGAGCAGAATTACAGTTCTGAAGTAGCAACAAAAATAATCACAACATGAGTAACTGTATTAAGGGGTCGCGGCATTAGGAAGGTTGAGAACCACTGATCTATGGCAAGCATCTTTAGAGGTTGTTAGGTGACAACAATCCTATCTCTCCAGCCAAAAGCAGGCCCACACTTCCCATTGAAATACTAATAAGCTTATGTCTGTTAAAATTGTTCTTTATTTATTGTATTGCTTTAAAGTGTTTTTTTGCACTACAAATAAGATATGTGCAGTGTGCATAGGTATTCATTCATGTTTTTTTCACATTATAATCTGGCCCTCCAACAGTTTGAGGGACTGTGACCTGGCCCTCTGTTTAAAAAGTTTGAAGACCCCTGATTTAAGTAAATGATTTATGTAAATGATATAGTAAATAACATTAGAAAGCAAAGAAACCTCAGTCATTAGGAAAGTAAATGTAATGTTGCTGGCATGGTAACTGTAGATTTAAGGTATAGATGTCCTAACAAATTAATGAAGAAGCATAATATAAAGAATCTATAGATGAAATGCCTCAAATGGACTTAATAACTGTGCTATTTATATACATTCTATATACATGTAAAATGATTATCAATAAACACTGGCCCTTTCTGCCCTTAACATATGGAATATGTGGAATGATAGATTCCATATGTTGCCACCTTTTCTTTCAAACTTACAATTCAAAATGTATATAATGCAAGTGAGTGACAGATAGTATGCCCATACAAACAGAAATGTTATTACACTTTGTTAGTAAAAAAAGGTCTTCCTTCAAACAGCATGAGTGATAAATTGTAAGGACTATCCCAATGCATTTTCAATTAAATGACTAAATTAATGTAGAGACATTTAATTAAAGTTGCACTAGTTTTTCCAAATGCTGTTAATTAAGCAGCTATCTAAAATTAAATCTCTCCAAAACCCCTTTTATATTTCTGCAGCTCATCTGATACAGATATAATTAAAATTCTGGAAGTTCACCTAGATGCATCTGAATGTTTTTCTCAAAAGTATGTTTAAAAAACCTGTAGTAATTTGGGAGGCAGTTCTCTTAATGGGATTTATATAAACCTTAGAGGAAATGCTCAACACAAAAATAGCTTCATAAATAAATCTGGGCTTCTGAGCCTCCACCGGCTTTAATTCAGTATTTTGATTTTCTACTGGTAAACATGAAACTATCTGAGAAAAAATGAATCCCAAACTCACAAATACCCTGTTTGACGTTTTGAACCCACCCCAAATAAATTATGACTACTGAAGAGAAATTTATTCCCCTTATCCATAGCAAATATAATTCCAGATATTTGTAAACTATGTGTGGTTATGAAGTGGTAATAGAAAGGCAGCCTCAATTTCCCTAGCCTGCAAATGCTATGACCCATCAGAGATTTTGAGGCTGTAATCCTTTACATACTTCCTGGGGGGAAATTTCATCGAACTCAATGGATCTTACTTCTGAATACAGATGACTAAAATATTTTTCCAGTTTATAAAATTTAGATAAGATATTGCAAAATTAAAAGTTGAATGCAACATATCAGAAGAACAACTGGGTAAGAAAATCTGGACACTGAAATACTGTAGGCAATTAACATCTTGATAATTTAAAGTAAATGCCACAGCTCTAGTGAACAATAGTTTTGGAGAGTTGCATATACCCTGCCACACTACAGGAAAACCATTTGAGCTTATCAGATATTCCTGTTTAATGTCAACAGTTCTAAATGGATGAAAGATTTTCCTATTACAAAATTTCCCACCTTCTCTTTATGCAGGAGGAATATTATCCATGAGGAAAGGGAATGAGTAACAGGGAGGGGAAAAACTTATAGAATTTTCTCTGCACACAAGTCCTGAGTAATATTTTCACCCACATATCCCAAATAAGACTCTTCCTGCTTTTGGGAAACAAAGTGGGAAATTGAGGGAGCTCAGTAGTAGTTTGAGAAATTTCAAGTTTGGCTTAATACGAATGATCTAAGAGTCCATCTGTACTCCTTTCCCATCTATGTCCACCAGACATGCTTATTTATCATTGGGTTTTAAAGAGTTTTCTTGAAGAAGAGTATTGTGCCATTAATTTTGTTGTACTTATGCTGACAATTCTCTGTTTTATAATTCTACTGTATATATAATTCTACTGTATAATTCATCTGTATTCAGAAGTAAGATCCATTGAGTTCGATGAAATTTATTTATTTTTACTTGTCATTTCAAACTATTTTATATCTATGCTGCCTAGAGATTTTGGTAATATATAACTATAATAAACGAAGATGGTGATATGTGTTCATTTATCTGTAAATGTTCTATTCAAATTACATAAGAAAAAATATATCCAGACAACAGATTTGGTTATTTGTGTATATTTATGTTTGTGTGCATGAAATTCAAGATTTTCAATATTCCATTTAATTCCTCTTCCTATTCATTAGCATGTTGGAGAATTGGAATATGATAACGAAACCTGTTTTCTCATATTTCAGCTTCCCTTGTACATAATGCTATGGAACCTACAGCTCCAAATGTTAGAGATTTGCTAAATGTTTAGAATCAGTCATTTGCTGGTGGAGCTACAAAGATATCTGACACAGAGGCACAAAGTCATGCTGTTTTATCTGATTTGGGAACTGTTAGCAGTCTATCTCCATATTGACCTTGAGGAATGTATAAACTTAATTCTAGTGCTGGAAATATGAAAAGGACTACACAACCGTCTAACCCAATCCTTTGGCCACAAGGCAACCCCCCCCCCCAAAAAAAACCCCAAACATATATAATCTTGATGCCTTATGTAAACTCTCATTAATTTTATGGCTCATTTATGTTATTCTTATGTGATGGTACATCATTTTAAGATGCAACTAAGTGTAGCTAAAAAGTACTTCTATACAATTTCTAAGTGAGATAATAATTTGAATCACCTAGCAGTTAATCAGCATTCATTCTGCTCTCTACAAAAATTAGAAAGCCTGAGTAGGGTTCAAAATAAGGCATGTGCCTATCTTGTAAATAAATGCAATGATAGATACTCATGGTTCAGGTGTTTAAAGTCAAATGAAACAATATGCATGAGGAGAAGAGTGTGAATTCATCAGGTATCATGTGGGGACTCATCTTGAATGGCACATGTTTTACCCTGTAATGTTATATGACAGAATTTGTGGATAATCATATTCCCTGGGTTGTTGTAGGTTTTTTGGGCTATATGGCCATGTTCTAGAAGCATTCTCTCCTGACGTTTCGCCTGCATCTATGGCAGGCATCCCCAGAGGTTGTGAGACCGAAAAACCTACAACAACCCAGTGATTCCGGCATGAAAGCCTTCGACAATACAATCATATTCCCCTTCGGCTCCCTCATGCGATCTGCATTTTCTAATATTAATTGCAGAAACAGAGTCCAAATTCTAATACATAATATCCCAATATATTCTTGTGTTTTGAAAAAAGTACAGTGTTTTGAAAATGGACACGTTTACAACATTTTTGCCCCTAGAAACTTGCAAAGCTTTCCAGCCCCTCCTTTTAGAGTTGGGTGAATATTTTAAAAACAAAATCACTAGACCAATGGTGTATGGATTATTCTGCATGTTACAATGATGCAACAGAAATGATACCTACTACTTCATCCCACACAATTAAATAAGCATTTCTACACACTTAAGAAACTACCACCAATGGTGCCCTTCATACGACATAAGCTTCAAATGTGGGTTAGAGGTATCTTGCCAATTCTAAAGTGTGAGTTTTCCCCATAATTCCTGAGTCAATTGACTTATTCCCATGTAATGGGAATCCCCCCTTGTCTGTGGGTAAATAAAATGATGTTGTTGTGTATGGAGGTGGGCAGAATCGATTCCTTTCTGCCACCATTACCATTTTGGGACTGAGAAGGTACAATAAACAAGATATTCAAGACATTCTGGAGAAAATAGCAAACATGCAAATCCTGTGCTTCATGTCTCTGTAACCTTCCTAGCAAGCTCCCCCTTTCAACTCCCTCTTCCCTGCTTTTGCCTATCAAAAAGACAACAGAGAGAGATTTAAGAGAGCTAAAGCTTCATTTCCTCGTATCTCCTGTAGGGACGCAAGAATAACTCCTTTATATATATTTTTGGGGGGAGGGGGCTGCAAGTTGAACTCCTGAGAAAGAGATAAACTAAAAAAGAAGAAAGGACATGGGGGAGGGACAGCAGGAGTAAACAAGTCTTTACTGTGTGATGGCAAATCAAACTGATAAATCTTAAAGAAAGTGGAGAGAAGGGTTAGGTGTGATGGAGATAGGAAAATCTTCCATTTAATTTCAAAATGGAGTATGCCATAGCTTTATGGAAAACCTACTCTCCCAAACACTTGACCTGTCCTGTGGGATGAAGTCCTTAGAAGTAAACACCTGGAGATTTTATGTGACTGATAAATGGCGTGCTACAACTGTTCCTGCTTTTCTGCTTTTTCCATTAGAAGCCAGCAATGTTTCAGTTCACTCAAGCACCATGCTAAGCAACTACAGCCAGTACCACCATCAATCACAAATGTTTCTGCATAGCATGTGTGGAATGAATTGAAAATACCTTTTATTGCAAGAATAATCTTGTGTGGTCCAAAGCTCATTTTTTTCAAAAGCGTATCAGATCCTTCTTCGATCTAACAAAGTCAGGGTTTGCCTGAGAATGTTCAAAATCAATAAGTTGTTCATTTAGGTGCCACAAAAACTACTTTGTTTTTGAAGCAATGTACAAAGAGATGGCTATTTCATGGCATGCAGCAGGAGTGAGAAGTAGATTAAATAATCATGGCCCATCTTGGGGTTTGGGGGCCAGCAGGTGATGTAATTCATTACCCCTGAAAGAAGTGGAATGGGGCCATATACCCATACCGCTTGCTACCATAAAGACTTCTAATGATCATGACAGGAACAAACCACGCCATCTATCATGGCAAGCTACTCTGAACTTGTGCACAGGCATAAATGCAACAATATTAATTTGAATCACCCTGTACTTTTCCACCCTGCATTCTGTTCACTAGTGGAACTATAATAGTGCCGTTAGAACTGATCTCTTATACTGACCTTGACCATGAATTGATTCAAGGATATCTGAGGCTGAATAGATGGACTGAAGATATGGTAGGGAACTAAGAAGAAAGAAGAATGGTAGGGAATATTGGCAAGATAATAAATGTAGTCCATGCCTAGACTATTCATGCTGACTAACAGAATCATCTACTCTTATCCCGAAAACTGTAGAATTAATGCAGTTTGACACCACTTTGATTGTCATGGCTCAATACTATGGAATCCTGGGAGTTGTAGTTTGGTGAGTTATTGTTGATCTTTGACAGAGAAGGCTTAATTTGGGTCTTATTCAATTTTACATGTTTTTTCTTGATTGCCACTGAAAATGCAACAACATACTGCAACATGCCATTGAAATTGGAATTGTGTGTGTACGTGTAACACAGATATGCCAAAGCTTGCTAACCGCCATGTATTCACACAAAAGCTGAAAAATGTTGCGAACATATTGCAACTGCAATTTGCAGTTTTCCTAAGGTTTATCTTTTAGTACTAACACAGAGCCATAAACATTTAAATCACCCATGTTTTATGTATTTATAGAAATGCCATTATTTTCCTTATACAATCATGCAAATAAAAGCAGCCTTCAGCAATGCAACCCGCACTTTAATGAAAAAAAGCATAATCATCACAGTCCTGCAAGCCCGGACACAAAATAAGACTACAGTTAAATCATGAATAAATTAACAAAATTGGTAATGTAAGATGGATATGGAACTAAATCACTGTTAACAGAGAACTGGAAACACAGCTGTACACAGCTTAAGGATGAATCACAGAGCAACACAGATGCTTATAAACATGATGCTAAAGAAGGTGCCAATTGCAGCTCCCTAGTCCATCTTTACTTTGTGTAAAGGGGTATTTAAAATTAGAGTCAGTAGGGAGGTAACACAGATTTGCTTGATGTGCATGGAATATCAGAAGTCCTTTAGCTCCCAAACTAATCATCATAGCAACAGTAGCAATAAAAACATGCTGGTAGCTGTGTAGCACCAACCAAAAAAGCAGCAGCAGCAAAAACAATTGCTTCTATTTATCTAAAGTGGAAAAATATATTTGGCAAGTCCAAATCTCTTTAAATCCCATGGTGCCCCTAATGTACAATTCTGCAAGCTACCACACTGAAGTGTGAATCTAAGAAAACCATCAGCCAAACACCTGGAGAACAGTATGTCTCCACATGTGTGAAAAAAAAACCCTGCTTCTTTGGATGAATAAACATCACAGTAAGAATAGCAACAAATACGAAGAAAAAGGTCAACAATAAGTCTGTTGTAAATTGAGGACATGTACAAGGAAGCACTTTTTCACATTGTGCAAAATGAATGTGTACATTTCATTGGCCTGGATTAAGACTATATTTGTTGAATTTTAGTTTGCTTTGGCCTAAATCTAATCCCCATCTAGAATAAACTCACTGAAACTATGTGATATAAAGCGTAGACTTTCAGAAACAAATTCAGTGTGTATTCGTTCATTGTGACTAGTAAGAGGATCTCATACACTGGATTTAATGGGACTTAACTCATGACTAATTTGTTCCATAATGTTCCAGAGACCCTAAGTTCAAGGAATTTAGCCTAGGACCATCTCACTAGTAGAAAAGGTCTGATGATAAACAGTACAACCTGGGACACATGTTTGCTTTGTTCAGACCCAATGGGAAAGGCAAGATTCTGCCTCTTTTCTGTTTCCTTACCTGCCGTGTTAATAGACTGCAAACTACTTTCATATTTTGAATTTACCTTTAAGCAATTGCAGTGGGATGAAGAGAAAGGTAAAAGTGGAAGGAGGAAAGAGGAACTGGGATACTTTAAAGGCAACAGAAAAAAAGCAGGAAACAAAGAATTAATTAGAAGTGCCAAATTCTGATAATTGAAAGGTATGTAGTGGCCAAATTCAAGAAAAGGGGTTCTCCTATTACTCATTAAAGTAGGAGGAACCTACACACTGAGAAGCAGTAGAATTCTGCCTACCAGATAGTGGGGCTAAAACATCGTTTTGTCATTTCCCCAAATATGTGTTTGTGTTCATGGCCATCTTAGGGATATTTAGCTGGCCTTTTTTTTTAAAACAGAATACAGGCTAAATGGTATTAAATAGATATCTATGGCAACATAAATGTATATGTTTTGATGCTTGGATTGTTGGGATTTAACTGTCCAAAAGATTAATCTTGTTGATTTGTATGCTGGGATTAGGAGGAACCATAGTACATATTATCTAGATCAGGATGGATCCAATAAAACTAGGAACTCAAACCAAGTCCCTATTTTTTCAAAAGGAATAGAACAAGAAATCTTCAACATGACTTTTGCACCCCTTTCCTGGGTGCTTTTAACACTGGATAAAATCTAATGTGTGTCTGGACTTCCTGTGGCACAATAGATATTTTCCCCCAATAAAGCTGCCACTTCCCTAACTCTCCTGAACTCTCTGGAGCAGCAATTGAGAGTATGTGTCTGGTTTATGGTAGTTGTACAAACCATGTTTTCATTGTCAGAAATCAGTCTCTCAGTAGGAGGAGTTAATTTGATAAATGGATTGTTGTTGTTCATTCGTTCAGTCGTCTCCGACTCTTTGTGACCCCATGGACCAGCCCACGCCAGAGCTCCCTATCGGCTGTCACCACCCCCAGCTCCTTCAAGGTCAGTCCAGTCACTTCAAGGATGTCATACATCCATCTTGCCCTTGGTCAGCCCCTCTTCCTTTTGCCTTCCACTTTCCCCAGCATAATTGTCTTCTCTAGGCTTTGCTGTCTCCTCATGATGTGGCCAAAGTACTTCAACTTTGTCTCTAGTATCCTTCCTTCCAGTGAGCAGCCAGGCTTTATTTCCTGGAGGATGGACTGGTTAGATCTTCTCGCAGTCCAAGGAACTCTCAGAACTTTCCTCCAACACCACAGCTCAAAATCATCGATCTTCCTTCGCTCAGCCTTCCCTAAGGTCCAGCTCTCACATCCGTAGGTTACTACAGGGAATACCATGGCTTTGACTAGGCGGATCTTTGTTGCCAGTCTGATGTCTCTACTCTTTACTATTTTATCGAGACTGGACATTGCTCTCCTCCCAAGAAGTAAGCGTCTTCTGATTTCCTGGCCACAGTCTGCATCTGCAGTAATCTTTGCACCTAGAAATACAAAGTCTGTCACGGCCTCCACATTTTCTCCCTCTATTTTCCAGTTGTCAATAATTGTTGTTGCCATGATCTTGGTTTTTTTGATGTTTAGCTGCAACCTGGCTTTTGCGCTTTCTTCTTTCACCTTGATTCAGGCATGTAGCCAGGGGGGGGGCTCGGGGGGCTTCAGCCCCCCCCCCCCGAAATTCTCATGGTGGTTCGCGAAAAGGCCTTACTGGTGCATTATTTAAACTGTTATGTTTATTAATATCATGATTTGATCACCATTCTAAATATATCCCATATGTATGGGGGTATTGGGGTAATGATACAAAAGGTTTGCTAGGCTAGACCCTCTTTCACTCAGACTCAGCCCCCCACCCGAAACTCAGCCCCCCCCCGAAACCCCCCCTGAAAATTTTTTAGCCCCCCCCCCCCCCGAAACGAAATCCTGGCTACGGGCCTGCCTTGATTAGAAGGCTCCTCAGCTCCTCCTCACTTTCGGCCATCAGAGTGGTGTCATCTGCATATCTGAGGTTGTTAATGTTTCTTCCAGCAATTTTCACCCCAGCTTTGCATTCATCAAGCCCCGCACATCGCATGATGTGTTCTGCATACAAGTTAAAAAGGTTGGGTGAGAGTATGCAGCCTTGCCGTACGCCTTTCCCAATCTTGAACCAGTCTGTTGTTCCGTGGTCAGTTCTTACTGTTGCTACTTGGTCCTTGTACAGATTCCTCAGGAGAGAGACAAGGTGGCTTGGGATGCCCATCCCACCAAGAACTTGCCACAATTTATTATGATCCACACAGTCAAAGGCTTTAGAATAGTCAATGAAGCAGAAATAGATGTTTTTCTGAAACTCCCTGCCTTTCTCCATTATCCAGCGGATACTGACAATCTGGTCTCTCGTTCCTCTGCCTTTTCTAAACCCAGCTTGAACATCTGGCAACTCTCTCTCCATGCCTTGCAGGATCTTGAGCATTACCTTACTGGCATGAGAAATAAGGGCCACTGTACGGAAGTTGGAGCAGTCTTTCGCATTTCCCTTTTTTGGTATGGGGATATAAGTTGATTTTTTCCAGTCTGATGGCCATTCTTGTGTTTTCCATAAATGGATACCACCCAGAATATCTGACTAACCCAAAGCTGTATTTCAGATGCAAAAATAATTTTTAAGTTATTAGTTATTTCAGACTACCATAATCTAGTTTTTATACAATATAATATAGTTATTTCAGACTACCATAATCTAGTTTTGATACAATATAATATTTTATGGTGTTCTAGTAGTATTAACCTGATTGTTACCATGGGGCACTGCAAGGAAGGTTATCAGTTTTGATTTGTAATATTCTCTTTGAAGAACTATGTACCCACCACAGTGCTTATTTCTCACCTTTCAGTCCTTACATGGCTTTAAATACATTTTAACCCATCCCTTTATAATGTCCATCTACTCTAGTGTAGTATTAAAATAAAAGGAGCTGCTTGAATTTGAAACAAAGAACAGGCAAATATTTGCCATTGCTGAAATATCAGAAAGCAGCTGGAAGTGGAATTTCTTCTGCACATTTCACACATCACTAGAAACTCAGCATGCAGATGTCTGTATGGAAGATGCCCAATAGAGCTGAATCTTACAATCAAAGAAGAGACGCTGCTCTAATGGTAGAAGCCAAACTACAAAATCAATTGTTTCATTGACAGCCCATCCAGGGACCATGGAAATTATGGCTTTGGCAGCAATTCTTATTTTCATGGAACACAAGAGAGCAATTTCTTAACTACTGGAACAAAAACAGAATTTCTAATTCTAAGAAAGATCAAAATCTCCCTCTGCTGGGAAGATGAAACTATCTTTAAATAGCATAGTTTTTTTTACTTCATGAAGAATAAGACCTTTTATGTTTTTTAACATTACCAAAACTACAAGGAGGACACTGGAAACAAGCATGGAGGAGAATCTCATGCATTTGATACAGAGATGCTCAACAGCGTTAAACAAACCTAGCACATTAAATGCCACTGAAGAAAAGAAAATTTGGTAAATAATAGCTCTATACTCTAAATCAGTGATGGTGAACCTTTTTGATTTGATTCTATAGATGTAATGTTAATGCATGAGCAATGGAAGGAACCATTGAACTACTTGCAAAAGTAGTGTTTAAAATTCATGTTCTCAAGAATTGTTAAAAGAGAACAGTATGGAACTGAGCAACAAAGTAAATTTTAAAGTCAGTCTTCTACTATGTAATACAATATCTTCATAAGAAATTGAAAGATTTTGAGAAGGAAAAGAAGACTAAAAATAGAGTATACTTCAAATACCTGTAGAAGTAACACAAAGTAGAATTAAGTTTCATTATTAATATGAGATTTGTTGATTTTCCTGTAAAAGAGGTAAGAATTGGGATCTGGCATGTTGGAAGTGACATTTAACCTATGTTTAATTTAGTTCATTGTTGTAGATGGTGTAGTAGTGTTTAAGATATGGGGTAGGGAGGGGAGAAGGTTAGGTAGAAATGTTCAATTTTTATATGTCATTTTTTATACCTTAAATGTAGTTCTTATATAAAAAAATTAGATACTTTCTATTTAAAACCTTAATTTCATTATGTAAAACATGAGCAAAGCCACACTATTGCTCATAATGTGTGGATTTATTTATTGAATTGAAATTATGTGATTTTTAAATAATGTAGACTACCAGCTAAAAATATTATTTGAATTGCACACTTAAGACTATGTTACATGCTGTAGCATTACTTAAGTTCAGATGTCTGGAAATGTTTTAAAACATGCAAACAAAATTACCCACGTGTATATTCGACAGGAAGTGCCATTTGTGTCTTGCTTTGCCTTCTGAGGATAAAAACAAGTAAAGATCTCATTGCGATCAAAACTGAATAAATTTCTACTTCTTGTTACACAATATTACCTGTAGGAGTTTCCATCTTTCATTCAGGTCTTCAATTCGGCTGAGATAATATGGGGAAAGCTGTATCTCAGTTGAGGTAAATTGATGAGCTAGGTCATTGACATTGTCCACATTCTCTTTGAGTGGGGCAATTTCTGATCGGTAAACCTGCATAAGAAAAAACAAGTAAATAAAGGCTGTATATATTGAAAAAGATCTTGTTATAACTGACAGAAAACCCAAAGCTATGACTTATGCAAATCAACAGTAAACCATCTTATTGTAGTAAAAGTCTGGTATGAAGCTCTAGACTACCCAAAAAATCCAGTTGCAATTCATATTGTTCAACATCAGGGCTGTCCTGTGTTCACCCTGTTATTATCATACCTACATTTTATTTATTTATTTCCCACATTTCTACCCCGTCTTTCTCAATCCCCAAAAGGGGATTCAGGGCTGCTTATTGCAGCAGCAATTCGATGCCAACAACATTACACATTACAAACAACATTATACAAAAAATAAAACATTAGATTAAAATACATTTAAAACATTATTATTCATCATATAGCTGAATCCAGGTCTGACATAGCAACCAACGACTCAGTCCAAAGCCTGTCATAGTCAGAATTCAAACATTATGATTACTGCCAAACCTACTGTCCAAATGCATGTAGTATAGCAAAGGTAAAGGTTTCCCCTTGACATTAAGTCTAGTCATGTCCAACTCTGGGGGGTGGTGCTCATCTTCATTTCTAAGCTGAAGAACCAGTGTTGTACATAGATGCCTCCAAGGTTATGTGGCCAGCATGACTACATGGAGTGCTGTTACCTTCCTGACGGAGTGGTGCCTATTGATCTACTCACATTTGCATGTTTTCGAACTGCTAGTTTGGCAGAAGCTGGGGCTAATAGCAGGAGTCCACCCACTCCCTGGATTCAAACTGCCGACCTTTTGGTCAGCAAATTCAGCTGACCAAAACCCACTGGGCCACTGGGGGCTCCATATGTAGTATACTGCAATGAAATTGTATTGTTCTCTACATTCCAAATTTGAACAAGTACTATTTTTATTTCTCCTTCTCGGCCAAAGTGATGTGCTGCTTCTGCCTTCCCAGACAAACAGCTTGCTGGCCAAGCCCTGCTGGGGAAGCTGCTTACTTGGATATCACAGTGAAGCAACCAGCCTGGTTGTAAGCCACCTTGAGTCACCTCCAGGTTCAAGAAAGGAGGGATAGTAATATCATAAATAAATAAATAAATAAATAAATAAATAAATAAATACATCAGGCAATCAACAGTGAGGAAAAAGCCCGATTAACTAGACACCTCATATTGAGCAAGTGACTTTTTCAATGGGGTTCTGCCAGCAAACAGTTTCGCCAGTGGTAGCAGAGCTCAGCAGTAAGAGTAAGGGATCTTACTCACCCAACTCCTGCTTCCCAGTCCAAAACTTTAGGACAAAAGAAGGGAATGGCAATTGTCTTCTTTTCTTCCTTATTTTGGTACTGGGAAGACAAAGAGGATGGGGACAAGCGGTGTCCCTGATATTTCCTTCCTGCTTGTGTCTGCTGATTCTACTCAAAGGAAGTCATTGCTTCCCCTCACCGCTTCCCAGCACAAAAGTAAAGGGGTCTTTAATGCATGAAAAGTTGCTGTGCACATGTAAAGAAAAAAGGTGATGCTTAAAAATCATCAATCCCACACCACCACCACCACCCCCCTCCCCCGGTCCAAAGCCACCCTGATCTAGATCATACACTCCAGGATAATACACACATAGCAAAACACACTACAAAGAAGGACGTTTGAGTATATCACATTAAATCCTAAAAGAAGTACTTTCATTGCTACAGAAGTTGTATGTCTTGCACCAGCATCAAGGCAGCTAGGAGGTGAATATGGTTTTTCTCCATGTAAGACCTAGGGTAGAATGACTGAAGCTTCTGAGACATCAACTTTATTTTTGTTTATACTAGACACCCAAGATCCACTAACTTGAACCTGTTGGAAAAAACATTTAGAAAAAAAGAAATTCTGGGACAAAAAAAAAATGCGTTTGGGTACCTTCCTCTTGCACAAAATTCAACTTCTAGCTACCACAAGTTCTCTTATTTTTAAAAATATAATTCATATGGGGGCTTTCATTTTGTTGCTAAGAGGTCAAACAGTCTGGAGTCATATGTCTTTGTTAATCTATTCCAGTTCATTCAGATATTTATCTTTTGCCTCTCCCTGCTCTAGACCAGCTAGATTATTATTCTTATTATATTTGTTTATATCCCGCTTTATTTCTCCCAAAGGAGATTCAAAGTGACTTAACATAAAAAGCATTAGCATTAGTCTCCTCAAGGAGACAGGAAGGGCTAAAATTAATTAATTAATATTTGAAAAAATACAAATATGTAAACATTAAAACAGAATTAAACAAAAACAGTATTTAAAAGTTCACAGTTAAAAAAAACATTAAACATATTCAAAGTTCAGCAGTAGGTTTTGGGATGCTAATCTAACATCATTTAATAGTTTTTCCAAGATTGTGAAATGATGGGGATGGCTTTAGAAAAAGAGAAAAGCAAGGCTGTCTATAGTCGCTAGCAGTAACAGTGTAACAGCTGCTTGCATCCCCATAGCACCTGGATATATTTCAAATAAAAGCCTTGAAAGAGAGCATACAAGCAGGCAACGCCAGAAAACCGCCACATAAATTACAATCTATTAAACTATTTTTTCTGTGTCTTTTAAATACTGAGGAGAGATTTTAGGCAATATATTCTGAAATAACGCTAGGCTGGCTTATGGATTTAAGAAGATATTGAATAATTTGATTTTCTATATTAATTTTCTTTCATCAGGACAGCTATAGATTTCATTTCCCACTCTTATTTGCAGAGGAGAAATGGTTTTTTCACTGGACTAAGCTCTGTGTTTCCTCTCTTCTTTTGTTATCTATAACACTGGAACTCTTTTTTAAAAACCAAATAGAGAAAAGAAGTGGAGTGGAATAAGTACAGTTCAATGATACAGATGATGGCTTTTATTACTGGTATGTTAAACACTGATTAATATGAAACAAAGTGGTGTCAAGAAGGCTCTTTGAAAGAGACCCCACAAAAGAGTCAGTTTGCTTCTGAACAATGCGAAACAAGGTTTCTTTGTGCATCTTTTCTTTGTCTTTTGTTCTTTCCTCTTTTCTTATTCACCCCGTCTTCCTTTTTTCCTAATGTATACGGAAATTTCACTAAAGATATATTAAAATGTTTTGTACCTTTTGCACGAATATTAGTTAATATTTCGGACACTAGTTTATTTAACGAACAATATGTGAACATAGCAAATTGAGTTCACAGAACTCAGTGTAAGAGGTGTTATACAAAAGTGCATGGACTATTAAAAATACTCAAGGGAAAAAAAAAGATAATAGCTATTGATGTATATGGCTATTTTCCCAAAGTTGGAAATAAATGTCATAAGCTATACGGGGGGGGGGGGGGGGGGATGAAGAAACACACTTCTTTCAATAAGAATAGGCTCACTGTGTGTTTTTCTAGCTTCAGGGCCTTTTCCTTATGAAATTACTGGCTGCAATTGCAGCAAATAATACTAACTGCTCTATCTACTTGTTCAGTTTCTTAGCCCTTCTTTCCTCCAGCCACATGTGCATCAGACTGATAACAAGTCAAATGCAGCACTGCAATACCTCCTCGAAATTATTCAGATGCTGTATTCTAACATTTCCCAATTGTATTGATGATGCCAAGAAGTTATCTCCTATGTGGTGCTTTGAAAATATATTTTGGAGAACTTCCATTATGGGATACTCTCCCCGCTCTCCTGGAATGTTTTTCATATGCAGAACAGTAAAACAAAATCAGTGCCATCAGTGCCTTGTGATAACACAGTATTGTTTTTTTTTCTCTGTTGCAATTTAACACAGAATTATTTTATTTGCCATTATGCTCTTGTCAAGAAAGTGTTGATTGCCCTGTTCAGAACTGATTTAAATGCACATAATTGTATTATCTCTCTCAGACAAATGATTTCCAAGGAATCATATTAGGAAAGAGTGACACTGTAACTGGATGTATATTTGCCACAGTTGATAATGCAAATTATAAAGCTGTTATAACCCTAGCAGTAGCTGGTTTTAAATCTAGATACACAGAAAAAGAATTTTAGGTTTGGTATGTAACTAATATGTTGATATACAACTAAATATGCAAAATGCTTTTGTAGTATTTTTGAGACAAACTGAGGGCCTATATTCACCAAGATGTTCCTGAACTCTGGGTATTGAGAGATAGCTGGGGGATACTAGACAGTTTGTCTAAAACTACAGAGCAACCCCGCATTGTTGGAATGTGTGGACATCAGAACTGGACCTGATTTGGGCCAGTACACCATCTACATGGGCCACCATGATCCCCATTTCCCTGCACTCATCGGTCACTGCCATTGCTGTTCCCAGACAGCTGAGAGCTTCTAGGTATCACACTGATTCATGTTGACATCAGCAGAAGCAGCAAATCAGCCGGGAAGAAGGAAAGGGATCATTTCCCTCCTTCTTCCTAGTTGCATGATGGACAGGAATTATCACAGAGCTCTGTGGCCATCTGGGAGGAGTGATTGTTACATGGATTGCAAGGTGACTGATGTAGAACCTGGATGGACTATCTGACTCTAAACACCCACCACAGTTTCAGTACAATGTATGTGACTGTCTCCTCAATCAGTCCAGACCATTTCCACTTTGGATTGTTCCTGGATCAATTGATCAGGGCAGATAAAACCTGTGAGGAAGAAGTTGGTAGCATAAGGTTTTGTACATTAAGGATGCACCTACGCTATATAATTAATTGCCAAAGTCCAGTGCTGTGGAGTCATAGGATTTGCAGCATGGTGAGACACCAACACTCTCTGGCAGAAAAGGGTAAAGATTGTATGAAACTACAGCTCTCATGATTCCATAGCATCAAGCCATGACAACTAAAATGGAGTCCAACTGCATTAATTGTAACGTGTACATGCACAATAATGCTATTTCAGCAGATGCTTACTAATATGTTTGGTGTACAGATAAAGACAACAACATACAAACAGGTTGTTTTTTTTTCAAAAATAGGATTCAAATATTTTATAGACCTCCCAAGTGTGGGATGCCTTCAGTTTAGAAAAGGACTGAAGACAGACAGGTCGGAGGTTCACGTCTGGGAAGAATGCAGATGAGCTCCCTCTGTCAGCTCCAGCTCCCCATGCAGAGACATGAGAGAAACCTCCCACAAGCATAGTAAAACATCAAAACATTAGGGCATTCCCTGGGCAACATCCGTGCAGACAGCCAATTCTCTCACACCAGTTTCTCAAATCTCACCTGATACCCCCACACACATAAGTTTAGAAAATGTGAATGTTTTAATCTGTATTTCAGAAATCAAATACTTGCAGGGACCATGAGGGGAGAGGTTGCCTGATTTTTCCTGGCACCGTGCCCTGAAGAAAATTGGAAGATTTTGCCAAAAATCCAAATCAAAAGCTTTCCTGAGTGAATTGGCTAAAAAAATTAAAGTGTACATATCCCATGTTATCAATGTGCTCTTTCATCAAGAGAACATGAATTACTGTTTGGCCTTTTTAAAGTTCAAATGTCCCTTTTGGTTTCTTATGCTTTTCCACTGAAAGCTTTTGAATGACCTCACTGAAAAGCATTTAGATAGCTGCCTTGCAAACAAGCAATTACAGAATCTGGTTGATCATATAGTCATTTGCTTTTTGGTATTTATATAGGACTTCATGAGAGCTGGAAAAAACAGGAAAAATAGTCTTTTTGAGTGTAAAATCATCTTCTTTGCATGAGATTCTATCTTTACAGAAAATGAATTTAATTACTCCCATCACACAGGATCGCCTCCTCCTGTCTCAACCATCCACTTAGAAAAGCCAAGGCACTGTTGTTAAGACAGACACCACTTCTGGGATGCTTGACTGACCCCTCCAATCCTGTTACTCTGGAGGAGACCTGAGGCACTGTTCTTAAAATAGACTCAATTTCTGGAATACTCAACTTTCTCCTCCAAACTCATTACTCTAGAGGAAACCCAGGCACCGTTCTTAAGACAGACACCACTTCTGGGATTCTTGACTTTCCTGTCCAATTCTGTTACTCTAAAGAAGACAATAGGCATCATTCTTAAGGCAGACTCCCCTTCTCTGGGGTCCTCCCCTTTCCTCCTAATCTCATTACTTCCAGTTACAGGAGTTCAAAACTTAAAAATCTAACAGTAGAACAATTCCACAAGCCAAGATTACTATGAAGGAGAAATGACAGGAAAAACAATGTGGTGATATCTTGAAATTTTAGTATTTCGGATGATTAAATTAATTTAAAAATTACCAAGCAGGATTTTGAGAGAGAAAAGTCAATGCTTGGTAGGGGATCACTCATGGGAATAGCCATTACTCATCACTGAAGCAATTTAAAATGGGCAAATTCGACAGATCTCATCCTATGTGCTTCCCCCCACTTTTCCCATTTCCACTTGAATCATGAGCTCAGAAAATGATTTCTCCCTGTCGCCCCCCCCCCCTCTCCTTCCCCACCTTTAACACTTCTAAACAGTTCCGTGACAACGCATCACGGACCCATAAGTGGGAGTCTGTTTGTGCCATTTAATGGGCTTTGTGATGCTTCATTAGAGACCTGTGTGGTGAAGCATTGATTTTTAACTGTAAGTTAAGCATAGTTATGTATATGTGTCTCTACTGTTAAATATGATTGTATGCATTAGGCTTGGGTAAGTACGGAAAAATTTGGTTCTAAACTCGTTTCGTTTTTAGGGGGGCCCTTGAGTTTCGTTTTTTTTAAAGAATTCCAAAATTTCCCTTTAAAATATTTCGAAATATACGAAATTTCGTAAAATTACGAATCGATTCATTAATGGCAGGCGCGATTGCGCAATATGCTAAAAAACCTTCCAAATGGGACAGGGGGAACTTCTGAAGCTTCCCTCTCCTTCTGTTATTGACTGTTGGTGTGATAATTTATTTTTTATCACTGATAAAACAAACAACAACTATAAAACTTGCACCAGACATACGGAAATAATTACGAAACAATTTCGAAACAATTTTGAACCAATTACGAAACAATTACGAAACAATACGAAATAAATTGGAAAAATTGTTTCGATTTTTAATTACTCCTCACAGTAGTCCTGCATGGCTCAATATTGGATCATAAGCTAATTTAAATACGAATTAATAATGAATTACGAAATTAACTAACGAAACCGCCCAAGCCTAGTATGCATGTATGTATGTGTGTGTGTGTGTGTATATATATATATATATATATATATATATATTAGGCTTGGGCGGTTTCGTTCGTTAATTTCGTAATTCGTTATTAATTCGTATTTAAATTAGCTTACGATCCAATATTGAGCCATGCAGGAATTGTGTGAGGAGTAATAAAGATTCGAAACAATTTTTTCAATTTATTTCGTAATTATTTCGTAATTATTTCGTATTTATTTCATAATTATTTCGAAATTATTTCGTAATTATTTCATAATTATTTCGTAATTATTTCATAATTATTTTTGCATGTCTGGTGCAAGTTTTATAGTTGTTGTTTGTTTTATCACACCAACAGTCAACAACAGATGGAGAGGGAAGCTTCAGATGTTCCTCCTGTCCCATTTGGAGGTTTTTTTTTAGCATATTGCGCAATCTCGTCCGCCATTAACGAATCGATTCGTAATTTTACGAAATTTCGTAAATTTTGAATGTTTTTAAAGGAAAATTTCGGAATTATTAAAAAAACGAAACGCAAGGGCCCCCTAAAAACAAAACGAGTTTAGAACCAAATTTTTCCGTGGTTACCCAAGCCATATATATATATATATATATATATATATATAATGTATGCTTAGATGGTTGAATATTATTATATGTATGTGTTGAGGAGGTAAAAGACAGTTATGGATGTACATAAAGGGTTAACCATTTAGAAATGGCAGAACTAGGGGGAGTTAGGTTGCCATGGAGAAAGGGGTGGAGCCAACTGCACATAACAGAAGAAGTCATTTTGAGGTTTCAGTCCTTTGGTCATCGAGCTAAATGGAAGGTGGTTCAAACTTGTGGTGAACCAAAGTCAGGGAAAGCTTTTAGCCTGAGTGATTTAAATAGGTCAAGGGTTTGTGATAAATAGGTTTGTGATTTAGCTCTGTGCTAATAGGAGAAGAAATTCCACTGGGAATCTTTACTTCAGCAGGAAGTTGAAGGGAGACAAGGGCATTAGCTGACCTTAGTTAATCTGTCAAATAAAGAAACATATTTAGAAGTGTAACAACTAAAGAACTAGTTGGTGAATTAAAAGACATCCTAAAGTTATATTAAGATTTGTTGAAACTGTAACTCGTGAAGCTTTATACCTCAGGAGAAGAGAACTCTGAAACCATTAAGACCCTTCCATACTCCAAATAAACTTGTTCTTGTTTTAGTAACTCAAATCTCAGTGTACTACTTCGAAAGAAAGAAAAAAACCTCGCTACACACCAAAAAAAAAAACACTACAGAGTGGTAGCAGTGAATCTATTTGAAAATAGAGAAATCCATTAATAAACTGAATAGGAAACCCTTATTAATTGGTGGCAGCATAGCTTAGCACCTCACAGATGTTGGCAGCATATTAGATTGAATAGAGTATCAGACAACGAAGAGGAAGCCTTTACAACCTGTTTATGAAAGTGTTAAGAAATAGGAGGTTGAGGGTGGGGGTGCATGGGATAGCGTCCATGGTCAGTGTTTAATTACAGTGCAGATACCCACTCATATATTTTTCTTTAGCACAGACATACAGGCAGCTAAATGATTTAACTCCTATTATTGACTGACACATTAATATGCTCAACAATATCAATCTTTTAAGGATATCTTCTTATACTAAAAATTACTACAGTTTCTCTGAGTAAATCACAATGAAACTGGCACCAAAATTTTATAAATAATAGGACAACTTAGAAATTGGAAGAAGGGAATTTCCAACTTCAGATCATGGGATAATTTGGAGATGCTAAAATAGCTACATAGGACACAAGGGTACACAGGATATGAACATGATGATTATCCAACTGGGAACAACAGCCAAATATACTTAATTTAAACAAACCACAAATATAAAAGATACAAAGGAGTACTTTCTACAAGTCGGCCAAGATTAGACAATGATCAGAGGAGCTGTGATATATATGTCAGAGCTAAAAATATGAAACCACTGGCATATAGCAACAATCATTAGAAGACGTGAAAAAAAAAAGGTTTTATGAAAAATTGATCAGTGAAGAGCAATCAAGGAGATCATTAAGAAATGTGTGCAGTCAACATCCTCCTGCTTTCAAAGCTTTCTGGTATATAGAAGGCAGATGCAAAGACAAAAATAAATCATCTCTCCCCTAATTGTTTTTTTTTTTTTTTTGCATCTTGCATTTTTAAAATAGTTGGAACTTTATTGTTCATATCCCTTTGCTGCTACAGTCATTATGCTTCACTTGTAGGCTTAATTAACTATCTGGTCAGTGTTGATAACTGGGAAGAAAGGATAACTTCAACATTAATGCTGCTCTGAGTGATTGGTGTTGATTGTATAAGCCACTTAAGTAGAGCAGGAATCAGATTTTTAAAAATATAAAGTAAGTATTTCTGGCCCTTGTCCCCTCAGATATGCTGAGAGAGCATTTTATCTAGTATTGGCACTGCTGCTGCTACTTTTGGATATTAAACCAAACAAGAATAAAACATCATTCATCTGGGATTTAATTCAAGTTTAGGACTTAATTGATTAAAAAAAGTTCTCAGCAGTGTCCACCTGGATTCTGGATTCAGCACAAATGTATCATTAGGTTCTTGTGGGTTTTTTTGGGCTATATGGCCATGTTCTCGAGGCATTTTCTCCTGACGTTTCGCCTGCATCTATGGCAAGCATCCTCAGAGGTAATGAGGTCTGTTGGAATTAGGACAATGGGTTTATATATCTGTGGAATGACTGGGGTGGGGCAAAGAGCTCTTCTCTGCTGGAGCTCGGTGTGACCGTAATAATAATAACTGACCACCTTCATTAGCATTTGAAGGCCTGGCTGAGCCTGGGGGAATCTTTTGTTGAGAGGTGATAAGATGTACCTGGTTGTTTCCTCTCTGCTGTTTTGCTGTTGTGATTTTAGAGTTTTTTAATACTGGTAGCCAGATTTTGTTCATTTTCACGGTCTCCTCCTTTCTGTTGAAATTGTCCACATGCTTGTGGATTTCAGTGGCTTCTCTGTGTAGTCTGACATGGTGGTTGTTGGAGTGGTCCAGCATTTCTGTGTTCTCAAATAATATGCTGTGTCCAGGCTGGTTCATCAGGTGCTCTGCTATGGCTGACTTCTCTGGTTGAAGTAGTCTGCAGTGCCTTTCATGTTCCTTGATTCGTGTTTGGGCAATGCTGCTGCGTTTGGTGGTCCCTATGTAGACTTGTCCACAGCTGCATGGTATCCGGTAGACTCCTGCAGAGGTGAGAGGATCCCTCTTGTTCTTTGCTGAACGTAGCATTTGTTGGATTTTCTTGGTGGGTCTGTAGATCATTCTTTCTTATTACTACTAGCCTGGAATCAACTATGAACTTCAAACTGTAGCAGTCAGACAACAAACTCCCACAAAAGTTTGAGAAAAAAAGCCTTTAATGTGTACCAGTCCCCTGTGTTTGTGTTATCACTATCTGGAACTCAAACTGGTTCAGGGCAATCATCTGTACAGCTAAATTACTTTCTTCAATACTGGTATGCAATGGCATTAAATGCTCAGTGTAGATTAGTCCCAACAAAAGGAAGATACTGTTGTCTTATATTTGAAGTGGTCCTTAACAATGCTATATATTCCTCATGAATGGCCAGTTGTATAGTACAGGCAATCCTCAAGTTTTGAACATGATAGGTTCCATAGGTTTGTTCTTAAGTTGAATTTGCATGTAAGTTGAAACAGGGACATTTTTAAAGTGTAACTCCAGCAAAAGCTATATATTGTTTTAGCTTTGGAAAACATATGGAAGGGCTTTCTGTGCCCCTGTTATGAAGATTTCACCTCAATTTCTGTCCCTGTGATAATTGGATTTTGAAAAATTTGGCTTGTTGTGGAAACCAGGACTGGTGATAAAGCTTCAGTTGAGACCCCTTTCCCCCATGATGACTCTTTCAGGAGTGAATTTCCCTTTCAAGGGGTATATTTCTCTCACTTCCTGTTGTCCCACCCTGTTCTTAACTATGAGTCATTTGTAAGACATGTTGGTAACTCAGGGACTGACTGTACTTGTACTGTAAATGTGGATTTCCCCTTTATATTAATTTACACTTAGTTTTCCAAAAACTCTTTCCAAGTTTACAGGCTCAATTTCTCTCCCAACTCAATGGTGAGGTTTTTTAAAAAATCAATATAAAGATATTTCAAGGGGTCTTGCCTTCATGGAAAATAAAATATGATGTGTCAGTGACTTTTTTCTTTCTTTAATTTGTGTTATGAGTGCAAACAGCACTAGCCTTGTTCCATCCACAACTACAAAATGAGGTTGAACACTTGAGGTCACATAAAAAATAGTTTATAGCAGTGCTATTCAAAGTGATGAGCCATAGGCCATTGGCTGTTGATCCTTGGTGAGTTTCCATGAAAGAAAGAAAAAACTATGGCCAATGAGCAGAAATATGGTGCTGATCCCTGGCCCTTGGGGAAAAAAAATAAGTTCCACTTTCTAATATCACATAGTCTGAGAAGCATGGTTTATTGAACCATGCTAAGCTAAGAAGATCAGAGATCATGATGTGATGACACAGCCATGCCCCTGTTTGTGGCTGAGTCCTAGTGGCTGCTGTCCTGCTACACTTTTAAAAGCAAAAGCATTTTAAGGGGCATGATAAGGGGAACACTGACTATTCTATGTTGTCAACACAGCATTTTTAAACTTAAAAAAGAAAAAGAAGGAAAGAAGGAAGCCTTTTTATACCATAATTCAGTTTTAATTAAAACATCTACACACACTAAATCGTTTGAATTTTGGAGCACTGAAATCAGTTTTCAGTTGGCATCTTCACCCCAACCCCAGTAATGGAAAAAGGAGAAGGCTGGACCAAAAGTTTCAGTGCAGTTCTACTTAGACTTATTGAAAGTGATTCAAAGTTTTGGGGGGACCTTCAACCAATCTGAAGACAGTTGCAGTGGCTTTTAATGTTTTCATTCAGCCAACTGAGGATTCTGATTTAAATTTATAAAGTCCTGAATAGATATGTCATGATCTTCACATTCGTAGTTGTGAATCCTCACTTTTGGAATGCTTTCCTTAAACACCTCATTAACCTGACTCCTAATATTAATTAATCTATTCTGATGTCTTTTTAGCTAACCCCTTTCACTCATATTTTACCTCTCTGTTAACACTTCTGTTGTTATTAATATATGTTGTTTAAAATGGCACTGTCAGATTTGGTTGTTTTAATATTCACAATGTTAGTCATTCTGAAATGCTACTACTGGAAAAAAAATCCTTCAAACATAGATGTAGTACCAGAAGAAGGTTTGGTTTTATGTGGTGGGTTGTATTCATGACCTTAGGCAAAGCTCCTAGACAGGTTAGTTCATTGCCCTACAATCTGGCATGAGATTTTGATTCTGCAGCCAGAAGAACTAATATGGATTGATGCGTTATCTGGTATATTACAGAGATCTCCTGACAACACAGAGGGAGGGTACTGAATCCATCTGGGACTTAAGTATCATAAAATCCTAAGAGTTGAAGGAGGCTCACTTGGTCAGCTAGTCTAACCCTCTGTCATGCAAGAATACACAACTATAGAACTTCTAAAATATGTCCTTCCAACCTGTGTTTAAAAACTTTTGAGGATATCTATTTCACCATAAAACAATTCTTAAACTAAAGAAGGTCTTCATAATGTCAAATTTATTTTCTTGTAATTTGAATCTATTGATCTCACTGGGGTATAAGTTGTAAGGAAAATTGCAGTGATAATTACGATATAATGCCTTATGTGTATGTTTCATTTTTTTTAATTGTGTGGCTATGTTGCATAGTTGAACAGAGACATACTGTTTAGCTCACTTTCTGGTCATGGTGAGATGAACAAATAGATCTGTAGATGTTGGTAAAACTCTACTCCCATCGCTCTTTAGAATTGAAATTAGGCTGGAAGGCAAATGAGGCCAACAGCTTCTTGGAGGTCACATATTATTCCTCTGTGTCCTAAACAATAGACAAACCTGTATTTCACCAGTGTTGAAATGAGATGGGGAAAATATGTGTGACATATTGTTCTGTCTACTATAATAGAATTCCTGTGGGATAGAATAAATTCTGTGAACTGTTGGAGACTTGAGATTTCAAGGAAGTTACTTACTGTAATCCCCACAGGCCTTCCAGGCCAGGAAAACTTGCACATGTCTCCTTTAGTATTCCATCCACTGAAATAACTGGCTCTTGCCTGCTAGAACTAAACTAAGGAAGTGCAAAATATTTGAAGTGCTCCATTCCAAGAGAATGGAAATGGCAACAAACCACATCAGCCTAATTATCCCTACTGGGAAAGTGCCTGACAAGTACAGAAAGACTATGCTGGCCTCTCAGGAGTGTAGTATGTATTGACCCAGCAAGTTAATTAGGCACATGATGAAATGGCAGGAGATAAATGAGAGAGAAAAGATTTTGTGAGGGATTGACATATGAAAGACACGACTGCCAATTAGGGGTTATGCCAGCATGATGATCAACGGATGCAGTGGCTGCTACCCAAATACCACACAACAAGAAATAAAGAATTGGATTTTTTATTTACCTTATGTAAGGTATTCACACAACTATTTGAAAAGTTATGAGTACATCACCAAAATCCACTCGGTGAGAACCGATTAATATTAGGAGTCAGCTTAATGTCCATTCCACACGGTGGGGAACGATTTTCACTTGATGCATTACACTGTGTAATGAAGATGTGTAGCAGCTAAAATGGCTGTTTTGACAAATATCAGACCCATGCTGTGTTTTGAACAGGGTATGTGTCAAGTGAATGAATGTGTTGAAGAAGAGTACTGGTAAAACTGGAAATTATATGAGACAAAGAAATTATGAAGGTGTTGTGATAGAGGACATTACTGTTTGGAAAAGTTCAAAAGATCATTTCTGAGCTAACTTTCACAATACAGAATTATATCACTATTATTCTACCTTATCTGACACTTTGGACCTCTTCACACAGAGCTAAAATAGCCCCATTTTGTGGCTTTTGGCCGGGCCTATCATCAAGCATTATCAGATGATAACTATCAGCATTATCAGATATTCCTCCCAAAATGGTGAGGAAGCATTGAAAGGCATTTCCTTCACCACCACGGGGAGTGTGTTTTTGGTAACTCCAACGGAGCTACCTGCAGTTTTCTCTGCTTTTCCCCATATGATGGAGAAAAGGATGGTGTGGAAATACACATGTTGATGGGGAAAGGAACAAGGTGCCCCAGCCCCAAAGATGGGGGAAGGAGGGAGGGCACATGGGGCACCACAAGCCACCCTGCATGCCTTCCCTTTCACTGGCAACTGCCAACCAAATGGCACAGCCCCAAGGGGCTATGTGGAGAGGTCCTTTAACTAGGTCCCTCTGGCTAGGAATTTTAAATATCCAAATTGCAAATCTCAAAACCACGCAGGATGGGGCCATGGTAGTTACCTCACCAGAATGTTGAGTTGGCCATGGGGGTTCTGTGTGCCAAGTTTGGTCTTCATCAGTCATTGGATGAGGGTCTCAGTAGTTTCACTAAGTGAGTGAAGGAACTGCAAGTCCCATCGTCCATGGTGCATCCTCCTCCAAACCGCACCAGGATGTAGAGTGCATCATGGAGACCCGGTGTGCCAAGTTTGGTCCTTATCGGAAATTGGATGATGGTTGCAGTGATCTCAGGAATTGAGCGAAGATCCTGCAAGTCCCATAATCCATGCTCGATCCACAGTCAAACCACACCATGGCATAAAGTGGGTCATGAGAGGTCTATGTGCCAAGTTTGGTGTTGTTCAGTCATTGTTGGGGGTCGCAGCAGTCTCGGAAAGCGAGTAGAGGTACTTCAAGTCCCATCATCCATGGTATGCCCTACTCCAAACCGCAGTAGGATGTAGAGTGGGTCATGGGGGCTCTGTGTGCCAAGTTTGGTTTTGTTCGGACATTAGATGAGGGTTGCAGCAGTCTTGGGAAGGGAGTGGAGGTACTTCAAGTCCCATCATCCATGGTCTGTCCTCCTCAAACGTGCACCAGGATGTAGAGTGGGTCATGGGGACTCTGTGTGCCAAGTTTGGTCTTGATCCGTCATTGGCGAGGGTCTCAGTGGTCTCAGGAAGTGAGTGAAGTGACTTCAAGTCCCATCATCCATTTCCATATTTTTCCAAACTGCACCAGGATGTAGAGTGGGTCATGTGGGCTCTCTGTGCGAATTGTGATCCTGATCCATCACTGTTGGCAGTTGTAATGGTCTCAGGAAGGGAGTGCAGGTATTGCAAGTCCCATCGTCCATGGTGCATCCTCCCCCAAACCGCACCAGGATGGAGAGTGTGTCATGGAGACTCAGTGTGCCAAGTTTGGTCTTTATCGGTAATTGGATGAGGGTTGCAGTGGTCTCAAGAATTGAGCAAAGGTACTGCAAGTCCCATAATCCAAGGTTTATCCCCGACCAAACCACACCAGGATGTAAAGTGGGGCATGAGAGGTCTGTGTGCCAAGTTTGGTCCTGATCAGTCATTGGATGAGGTTAACAGCGGTCTCAGAATGTGAGTGATGGTACCGCAAGTCCCATCATCCATGGTTCATCCTCCTCCAAACTGCAGTAGGATGTAGAGTGGGTGATGGGGGCTCTGTGTGCCTATTTCGGTCTGTATTGGGAGTGTTCTGACCCAGCCCCCGGCCTTTCCTTTCCTCTCTTTGTCATCTCGGAATGTTGGGTTTGAGGCTGGCCAATCAGAGACCATATGCAAATTTCCTTCTCATGTCCCTGTTTCTTCCATGAACTCTTTTCTCCACCAGGGGCTCCTCTTGAAGCTGGCCAATCAGAGACCATATGCAAATAGCACCACTGCGGCAGCCAATCCGAATGTTGGAACTTTCAGGCTGGCCAATCAAAACGCTGGCACATACTCCTCCCGTCGCACCGCCACACATCCGCCACATACAAGTTTTGACTTTTATTATATGTATAGATAAGGATATTTGAGGTGGAGTACCTATGGAATAAAGATTCCAGACAGTTCTGTTCTAATTATACTTTATAGTTCACATACCTCCAAACCAAACTAAGTACTCTGATAGCTTAATAAATTGATTTTATTTCACTAACTGACTTGCTTATGTGCTGGAGCTACTTGACAGTTATGGTTTCTGCATAATTGATAGGTCCTGCAACAACATAAGCTCCTTGCATAGATAATAATGACACTGCAGAGGTTGCTGATAAACCTGTTTCATTTAGATATGGATCGGAAAGCAACCTATTTTTGGAAAAGTATTTTAGAAGGATGAAGTTGTCTCCTACTTTTATATAAAGTTTGATTTCCATGTCTGGTAAGTCTTTGTAATAGATTTTTAAAAAACTTTGGTGATCAGATCAGTTAGGAGAATATCTGGGAAATATAACACTGCATGATTATATTTAACTTTACAATTATTCAGTTAAAGGATTCTAGGTAAGTGGCCTGCAGAAAACACTTGTCAACTATTTTGAACAGTGGCTTGTAGTCCAAGTAGGGAATACCAAATGACATAGACCAAGGATCTGATGTTTACACATGAATCCCTGCACATATATACCTGTGTATAAATGTATACAATGAATTTTGCTTCCATTTTTATTTTAGCAATTGCCAGCTTTCGCAAGAAACCTTTACACAACTGATATTAATTATCTAAAGTGCTGTCTCCACATTGGATTATTTATATTTATGTTTTACTATTAAGAAATCTCATTGGTCTTATGTTAATGTAGTATTATGGAATTTAGTGGGCTAATTCTCCTGTAAATTATCTATGAAGCTGCAATGTGATGATAGGCCAGCAAAACCGTAGGGACAAGGCACACACACAAGACAGGACAGTGGGATGCTACCACTGTATATTATATATATATATATATTACAATTATGATGTTATATTTTTATTTGCTGCCACCAATTTATTGATCCATAGGACACCTCCTTCACTAGAATGTTCAAGAAGACACACAAACTCTTCAGGTGAAATAAAACAAAAATATCATATTTATTTTGTCCATGAACAGTAAAGATCTGTAGTGGTTTCAATAAACTGTCAGGATTTACTTATATAGAGAATAGTTTTATATGATTTTCTTCAAAACAAACTTCCACATACAGGAACACATACAGGTTGTTTTAAACCTTTTGAACCCTCTTTCTGTGAGGCTTCAACGCCAGCACTCTAAAACTATAGAGGCTCACTAGTTTCTTAATCCTTCTCCCAGAAGGTTTTAATTACTTTCCTCAAAGAGGTATCTTTTCTAATAACAGTTCCCAGAACTTTTCCTCCCTTCCTTCCCCTTCAAATCTCCTAAACGAACTCCTCAAACCCCAACTGACAAAACTCTGAGTGCATAGATCTTTCTCTCCCTCTGGCACTGCCCATCTCCGGTTGCTAAGCAACTCCCTCCAATTTCATCAGTCAATCAGACTGCATGTCCAGCTATGATGCTACCTATCTCTCCTCCCCTCTGCTCTCCTTAGCTTTTCCAAGCCAGGCCTGTTACTGCCTGTACACCAACCTTGTAAGGTAGGCTAATCCATTACAGAATTCTATATACATTCATAGAATGGCAAGGGCAACAACTAAATGAATTTATTTGTGGTCACCAAAGAAAGATTGTTTTTCAAGTCTTTCATCTATATTAGGTTTATGACATGTCTTTGGACACAATTTTTCAGCTTGATTTCTTCAACAGACTAACCAAATGAGGTTTTATAAATGCAAATTAGTTAATCTCTACATTAAATCAATCTGAAAATGTAATCTATTATATGGAAAATACCATGTGAAACAATGGAGAGTACACACCAGATGAACATGAGCCATATAGATTAGGAAAATAAAATAATTTCTCAATAGTAATATATTCCAAGACAGAAAAAGGCACTTTTTGATTTTTGATTTTTCTACTTATTTAAGCTAACCAGTATGTTGCAAGTTTTCTAAAACCCTTTTTGGTCTAGTGCTGAACTCTGAAAAAAGATTAAAAGGGCAAAACGCAATATTTATGGGAATATGACTCAGTTCACTCAGCATGCAAGCAAACGTCGACTCAAAGATCATTACAACTAAACCCCCAACTCTGTTCTCAGTATGTCTATGCCGAGCATCCAATGAAATCAGCAGGGTATGCCCATCTAAGGATAAAACTTAGCTTCATGTTATATATGGACAGATATATTAGGATTAAAAGCAGGAATAAAGCTGTCCAAGTTATAATATTTCAGAAGGAATCCTTTGAGTCACTGTGCTGTTTAGCCCTTTGACTTAAGAGGGTGGATACAGCAATTTTTAAGTAACTATGCCTTCAAGGGAACTAAACTACATTCCAAGAGCTGCGGTTCAAAAGTAAAAGTATTCAGTTTATCCAGACAATTCCATCAGCCCTATTTACAGTATCATTGGAAGGGACTATAAGAGCCATCTAGACCAGGGGTCCTCAAACTTTTTAAACAGAGGGCCAGGTCACAGTCCCTCAAACTGTCGGAGGGCCGGATTATAATTTGAAGAAAACATGAATGAATTCCTATGCATGCTGCACATATATTATTTGTAGTGCAAAAGACACTTAAAAACAATACAATAATTAAAATGAAGAACAATTTTAACAAATATAAACTTATTAGTATTTCAGTGGGAAGTGTGGGTCTACTTTTGGCTGATGTTATAGGATTGTTGTTGTTATTGTGTGCTTTCAAGTAGTATCAGATTTAGGTTGACCCTGAGTGAGGGCCGGGTAAATGACCTTGGAGGGCCGCATCCGGCCCCCGGGCCTTAGTTTGAGGACCCCTGATCTAGACCAACCTTCTGACATACAGGAAGAGAGAGCGAAAGTCAGTATTATGTCTTTAGCAGTCTGCATAGTCTATAAGTGTTTAGTAGGAGCGAATGCAACAGCACTACCTTTTTTATTCCAAACTTTCCTATGTTGATGGAAAAGGTTTGCAAAGAAGCAGCAACCATGTTTGGATGAACACAGTTACAGAACCTTACAATGCTTCAAAGTCTGAAAAAGCAAAGAAAGCTGGGAATTTAGGGTGTGGAAGTGGGATGCACATCTATGTTAGTACTCACTTACAAATACCATTTTAAAAGCACTTTCCTTTAACCTGCATTATTTTTTCATTCAGTTTTACTTTTAGCAAGTGGTGCATGAATGTAACTTTTCTCATGCTAGCAATAATGCATTGCTAGAAAATATTACCTTGCAAGGCTTACTACATAGAAACACAATGCCACGTCCAGACTTTCCAATTCTTTGGAACACACACACACACACACACAGACACACACACAGTGACTGCATACCTGTCTTTGAATATGAAATATATACTTTGGAGATGCTAACCCTAACCTCCATAGTTATAAATGGAACTGCATTATTCTAGGAAGATCTATGTTATAGAATCATAGAATCATAGAGTTGGAAGAGACCTTGTGGGCCATCCAGTCCAACCCCCTGCCAAGAAGAGGGAAAATTGCATTCAAAGCACCCCTGACAGATGGCCATCCAACCTCTGCTTTAAAGCTTCCAAAGAAGGAGCCTCCACCACACTCTGGGGAAGAGAGTTCCACTGCTGAACAGCTCTCACAGTCAGGAAGTTCTTCCTAATGTTCAGGTGGAATCTCCTTTCCTGTAGTTTGAAGCCATTGTTCCGCATCCTAGTCTCCAGGGAAGCAGAAAACAAGCTTGCTCCCTTCTCCCTATGACTTCCCCTCACATATTTATACATGGCCATCATGTCTCATGTCTTCTCTTCTGCAGGCTAAACATGCCCAGCTCTTTAAGCTGCTCCTCATAGGGCTTGTTCTCCAGACCCTTGATAATTTTAGTTGCCCTTCTCTGGATGCATTCCAGCTTGTCAACATCTCTCTAAAACTGTGGTGCCCAGAATTGGACACAGTATTCCAGGTGTGGTCTGACCAAGGCAGAATAGAGGGGTAGCATGAATTCCCTGGATCGGGACACTATACTCCCATTTATGCAAGTCAAAATCACATTGACTTTTTAAACGGCCACATCACATTGTTGGCTTATGCTTAACTTGTAGAGTGAATCCTCTTTAATTGTCTTGGTTCAAAATGCTATGGAATCCTAGGGAGCAGTAGTTTGACAGGGTTCTGAGCCTTCTCTGTCAAAGAATTCTGGTGCCTCACCAAACAACAAATCCCAGGATTGCATTATCATTGAGCCCTGGCCATTTAATTAAAGATAACGCCTCTCTAAGAGGAGCTCCAGGTACAGCTTCTCAAGCATCTTATCCTTTTGTTTTGTTTCAGCACTAAGATTATTATATGATATGAATCTAATGTGCACCCCAATTTTGGCAAGGTAATGTAGCCCCCAAAAGATGAATGTAAGTTGCTATGCACAAGTTATCCATGGTAACTACATTTTGGAAAAGCAATAGCTTTAAGTTACCTAAAGGCCATCAATGACCTGATTCATATTCTTAAATGATGACATGAATATATTTAGGCATGATGAAGTTCTAGTAAAGATTGATAAATGGTACAGGCCTCAAGACAGCACTATTTGGCAGCCTAAGAAGTAACCTTGAGCCAATCATTATTTTGCTCAGAACATGGCAGCTAACATTTTGAATCTTATATTCTATTAGAGAAAGGATTCGGTTGTCTTCAGAGAGAAAATTGGATTATCTCTCTTGAAAAGGTGGATGTAACCTAGTTTGATTTCTATATGAACATTTAGAATTCTACACCATTCATCGTAGTTCTGTATTTCACAGCATATAACTGTGCTGCTGGTGGGCAGGTTTGAGATGGCAACAAAGCCCAAGCAGTGTCTTCATGGCAGATCACTGCATTCTCCTTCCCAGGGGTCTGCTCAGCTCTGCACAGTTGTGGGGGAGGTGGGAATCCTAGTCATTGGTTTTGAAGGTCAACTGCATATATGGGCGTGTTTTCTGGTATGTTGGATCCCTTGTCAGTTGTCACAATTTTTGGGACAGTTGTTTAAAAAGATGTCTATTTGAGGAATTCAGGGGAGAGGATTTTTTTTTTTTTTTGCTGGCCTAGCAGCTAGTGCCTTTTCTGCACCCTCTGGTGACAGGGAATATGTGGGAGGCATCCACTCTTCCTGCCACCCAAAGGTTTTCAGCAGTGGGCCAGAGTACCTATTTATCAATGTGCTAATTGATAAATAGGTGAGTTGGTTGATGTCTGGATCCAGTTAGGACAAACCATGTTTACAGCATATCCAATTAAAGTTGTGACTTTTTTTCTTTTTCTTTTGCAATGCTATATTTTGTGTGGAATGCTATTTTGGCAAAGTGGTTCTAACCCGAGTAGGCAATTATGTATTGCTAGATTTTTTAATCTTTATATTTCAGTTTAGCTACATTTAAGGAGTTGTCAAGAATTTTATAATTCCCATTTTGCAATTGACAAAATGTTTCCATATTTTGCAATTTAAAAAAAAAACTTCCTGTAAGTCTTCTTTATTTTGTGTGGGAAGAGGAAGTGTAGTAGAGGAATGGTAAGCATATATTATTTTCAGCAATGCTGATGAATGGAGTTGTATATTTACCTTGAGTTTTTCCAAGTGATCTTGGAGAGAGTCAATCAGCAAATCCCCCACTGGCTGCCAAGACCCCTTGATAGCTTCAGCCTGACGTAGCTTCAAGTCCAACTCATCCATCGCCTCTTGAAGCTCTTGGAGTCTTTCAAGAGCTTCATCTATCTTTTTTTGCCAGTCAGCAGACTGTAGATTTAGTTTATCCCATTCTGTTTTGACCTCATCTGCTTGCCTTCGTAGAAGTCGAGTCACATTCTGGGCTCTTTCCCCAGGAGGCAGCTCTAAAAGTAAAAGAAAAGAAAAGAAATAGTAAAGTAAAAGTAAAAAAATGTGTTTGCACCCACACAGACAATGAGAATAATGTTTGAAAGCTACGAGCTATCTTTCATGAGAGCATAAATCTTAAAATACCTATACTATTAATGCCAACTGAACAAAAGTAAAAAATGACACTGTCATTCTTGTTTTCTGTAGCTATATTATGCAATTTTTCATGTGCTGCTAAAATTATATTAGATTGCTAGCACTTTTCAAGCTTCCTGATGTGGGGGACTGAAGGTGCCAGGACTGTTAACATACAGTGGTTCTGCAATTATATTATAATAGTGTCTGTTTTTCTGGAAACATTATGAATTAGTAGCCTCCATTGATAATAACATTGAGTAGCAGTGGATTAGACTACTACTGTAAAGTATAAACTGGAAAATTGGCAAGTTGGTTTGCCCACCTGCTTTCTGGAATCATGTGCCAAGAAAAGAATTCTAAAACTGATTAGTAATAAATTGGTGTGAAAGCATGGTAAATTTGCACAAAATTGTCATTCTCATCATCCCCACTTTCATTTCAGATTTTGTTCTCAAATATACAAATGATTTCTAAGTGCTTATGTGCCATACATCCCCTTCTCTGTCCACATTGGAGATTTAGCTTGTAAATGGGTACAACAGTGACAATAAGAATTTATGGGTCTATTAGTCATTGTTCATCCCACTATTAATATGTTATTATAGCACTACATTCAATTACCTCTAGGCTCGTGATAGAGTTTTTCTAGTCCTTCCAGAGGCTGCTCTGCTAGGAATATTCGCACTGTCTCAAGTGCACTTGAGATAACAGGTTCCTTAGCTTTCAATTCCCTCTTAAAGGCCTAGGAAATGAAACAATACATATGTAAATTAGCATGCTAGTTGTTGTTTTCGACACCTTTTAATATATTGTTTCCTATATCAATTCCAGTACTGCTTCAGTGCTTCTATCCAGCAACTGAATAATGACAGACAGACAGACAGACAGAAAGTTGAAATAATTTCAGTCTTTTGATTTTTTCTACAGAGATCATTTTTATTTTTACTAAAAAGGAAAAGAAAGGAGCACCAACCAAGAGAAACCTAACATATCAACATATGTGGGATTTTAAAAAAAAAAAAACAGTACAGGAAGTTGTTCTGATTAAGCTGTTTGCTGGGTTCCTTCTGTAACTAATTCAAGATATTGCAAAACTCTAAAAACCTTGCTGAAAGGGACAAGGGGTTTAGCTGGCATTACACTGAACAGTGCTGGCACAGCTTATGCTGCCCAAGAGGCAAACAATTTCATAAAATGTGATAGGTAATGCACAGTAATTCAGAACCATGACTTTGTTGGCCCTGATGACATGGTTGCAAAATATGACCATATGAAAATTTCATTGCAGTTCTCAAGTAGACTTCAAGTATGATCTAAACAATGATATTGTTCAAAAGTGTTGAGTACCAAGTACAAACAAGAATGGTAAACACAAAATAACACATGTAAATACTTTAAAAAACATAGTGGTGTGATAAAAGAAAAGAGAGAGGGGAAACATATATGCTTACATCAAAAAAAAAAGTCCCACCTAGAGTGTATCCACTAAATCGATTGCTGAATGATCAGTTACTACCTATGTAAATCCAGTTGATTCAATGGGTCTTCTTTTGTTAGGTCTGAAATGGATTCAGGTCAGAAGACAATGTCTTCGTGTTGCCTCCATTTTCCATGGACACGTGCAGAGCATAGGCATCTCTTATTAGAGATTTCCTCTATTAGGTTTCTTCAATGAGAAGGTGACTGTGAAATTGCTGGCATGGCTTCACTACCCACATGATGCTTGCCAGATGACACAAAGGGGAGAAAGAGGGGAAGTTGAGTACAGTCATTAGCCTGATTCTTTGGGAGAATGAAAACCAGAAGGAAATCACTTATGTATGTGTGTGGAGTGAGGAATGGGTGTAACCTGATTGACATGCTGGGAAGATCTGTATGAATAATCTGGTCTTCTACTAATATGCTTCTTTTCTGAAAAGTTCTCTCTTTTTTGGTTGGAGTAAAATTTCTTCTTGCCATCAATTTAATATGCCAGTATAAGAACACCCATTAGATTTAATCCATAGGAAATTCATAGGCTGCAATTTTCTGAGGCATGCAGGAAAATTGGGACAGGATAGCTGTGTTGCATTTTACTAACCATGGCCTATTTATTTATTTATGTACTTTATTCTTACCCAGCCTTTTCTCCTGTGAGGACTCAAGGCAGTTAACAATTCCACACTTTGATCACAATTTAAAACAACGTGAATGCAAAAATTAAAAACAAACAAACAATACAATGTGGATTTAAGTTAAAATACAGGTAAAATATAAGAAATAGATTTAAAATAGCATTTAAATCTCACAACCCCCCTGCAAAGTCCCACACATAACCAGTGAGCTTTTTCCTTATCCCTACGCTGAGTATAAAGGGTGAGGAAAGGTGGGTAGTTATTGGACCATCCCTGGTTTTATTTCTATTTTCATTAAGGCCAATAATATTTTAATAAAATCTTAGAAAAAAACCCAGTAGGTTGCAGGATTTAATATGCCAATATAAGAACTCCTATTAGGCTTAATCCATAGGAAATTCATAGGCTGCAATTTTCTGAGGCATGCAGAAATTTTCTATTAAAATCTATGGGAGAGGATAGAGCACTGTATGATTTAGAGCTTTATCTGTTACAGTCAGTAATGAAAACTCTTGCTAGAACAATGTCTAATATGTCTCTCAAGTTACCATAAAACCAATGTTAGTCTGAAATAGAATAAACCGATTGAAAAGAATGAGACTGGTTATTTATGTCTATGTAAATTCCATTACTTTCATTTGGTTTACTTGAGTTGGAATTAATGGAAGAAGAAAACTGCCCTGCCTCTATTACCTTTACAGCAACTATAGCTCTTATCTCTGTGATCTCACAGACTACAGTAGTAATAGCACTTCTCACAAGTAGGCCATTCTTCATATAACATGTTAACATTTTCTTTTTGTGTGTGCGTACATTCTGCTTCACAGAAGCACAGTTTGCAATACATTTGCTGGGAAGGCAAACCAAATTCATTAAAGCCTAAAAGAGGAAAGTGTATATTTGGTTGGCATACAGCCAAAATGAGGTATTTATGTCCCAAATAGTAAACAAGTACATGTATTGTTTCTGCATGCTTTTTTTTTATTTTGGGTGCTATGTGAAGTGGATTCTACTAAGCTATTATGTGGAAATGGGTCAAGAACCTGAATCTGTCAAAACCTGGTGTAGAAGCTACTGCCTATTCTTACAATGAAATAATAGGACAAAATCCTTGCTTTAAAATAGAAATGCTGTGCTTAGAGCACCCATCTAGTTCTTGTACTAAGAGACATAATTTTACATTGCTATAAAAAGCTATCTAGTAGGCTTGTGCAATCCGGTTAAACCTTGATCCGTTTTGGTATCCTGGATTTTACTGAGCGCCCTGATCCATTTTTTGGGAGGACAGAAATCCTTTTTCGATCTAGAAAACTGAAAGATTTCTTTTCAATCCAGTCTATTTGTGGCAATGGAGGGGGGCTTCCTAGGTTTAAGGCAAGGGCTTTAGAAACCCCGTTTTCTGTGATCCTTTCCCTTCTGTATTTAGAGGAGGCCCAGGTTTAATGTAAGGGCTTAAGAAACCCTGCTCCCAGCAATCCTTTCCCTTCTGTATTTAGAGGGGACCTAGGTTTAAGGTAAGGGTTCAAGAAAGACGCCTTCATGCGATCCTTTCCCTTTTCTCTTTAGATGAGACCCAGGTTTAAGATGGCTTAAGAAACCCTGCTTCTTGCAACCCTTTCCCTTCTCTCTTTAGAGTAGATCCAGGTTTAAGGCAAGGGCTTAAGAAACACCCCTTCCTGTGATCCTTTCCCTTCTGTATTTGAAAGAAACCTAAGTTTAAGGCAAGGGCTGAAGAAATCACAATGCCTGTGGTCCTTTCCCTTCTAGTGGCTGAATCCCTTCTCATAACCAAAAGAAACTGAAAGCAGCCTATTTTAGACAGGCACTGTTCTGTTTTGGCTGAAAAAATAGGTAGCAAAACCCATGCCATTATGGGCATCCAAACCAACCAAACTAACAGACCCAGCCAAATACTTTTTTAAAAAATGAATCTGTGCACAAGCCTACTATCTAGGGTGCATCTATACCAGCTAAAATAATCTGGAGCTTCCCTGGATACACCATCGGAGTGCCCTGAAACTTATTTTGAATCCATACATCCAATCTAGCTGGCAGACCATTTAGATCGTCAGTGCTGTTTCACTGGCCAAAACTAGCTCCCTGGCAGAGCCTTGCCAGAGATATCACTTTTGATGAGGCCACAACAGGGTGCTCTGTCATATGATCAGCAGAAGGGATGTTGTCAGCAAAACTCTCCCAAAGATTTTTTGGCATGTAGACACTAGGTTGGCCTGGATCCAGCTGTCCACACCTTAAAAACTCTAGTATTACTCCATAGATTCTTGGAAGCTCCAGACTAATTTGCAGTGCTCCTTGTATCAAATTAATTGCCTAAAGTCATGCTTCTGCTGTGAAACCTGCCATGCATCATGTGGAGTGCTCACAGTGGTTGCAAGGTGAGAGCTTTTTATTGAGCCGATGTAGACACAGCACTAGGCACCTCCATTAAAATGTTTTACACTCACTATATGTTTTCCTCTACTAAACTGTTCTTACAGATGCGTTCCCTAATAGTCGACCCATAGGTAGACTGCTGCAATCTTTAAAGCTCCTCATCTTTCTTCACCTAACACTTTCTATCCCACCCTAGAAATGTGATGACAGCTTAAAAGACTGTTAAATCAGTTTCTCAGTGCAGCTCTTGCACAGAAAAAATATATTGGTTTTTTTTAACGCTAGAAACCTTTTTTGGAACTGTATGTTAAGCCAGCTGTAATAGCTAATACTGATGCCCTGGAGGGCCAAAAATGACTTTTTTCAAGATTAAAAAAAGAATATATAATCATAGATCACTGACAAATTCATACCAGAAGAATGCTGACACTCATTGACAGTAGAATTAGCCCAAATGTATGTCTCATTTACAACCAATGATTTCAGGCTAATTTTTATTGAGTTCCTGAACTTCTTCTACACTTTGTAGAGATTGCAGAGGAAATCGAACACACATGATATATGACCTGACAAAAGAACAAGTAAACTACTTTATTTAAGCTCTTCTATTTGTCATTGACACCTGGACTATAATGGCATCCTGCCTTCTATTTTAATAATGCATACATTGATTAGCTTATCTCAGACCACCTTCACTGGTATCAAGCAGACTCTCAAGGGTGCCTTCAACTAGAAATGAAGACATGTGCAAGTAAATGATGACATGTTAACAAAAGAGGAAGAAGCTTTGCATTAATGATAAAACCAGCATTTTTGTTTAGGAACAGGCAGATAGTCTTTTGATAAGTCCTCTTTACAGAATTTAAAGGAGAGAATAGTAAAAGAGATCAGAATAAAATTCTCTTTCCGTACCTTGCTCTTTTTTTCCAATCTACCAATTTTAGATGATTTAGTGTTGTGAAAAAGAAAAGAAAGTAGGGCAACATAAAATACTGCCTAGAATACCTTTATGGTTTCATTGTATCATTCGGGAACATTTAAAAAACAAAAACAATAGGAAAAATCACACAACTGGTTGGTATGCAATGAACTAAAACATTTCAGAACAAAAAATGATTTTTAATGGGACATGTTGTTCAAATATTTAAAGCCTTTTATGTTTGGAGTACATTCAGAAACCAAGACATGAAGCCCAATGGAAAACTTTGGAAATGACTGTCTTTCAACTTAAGCTATCTCAAATCATTATTGAGAAAGTTAAACAAACATATCCAAGCATAGCAGAATATGAATGTAATAAATAGACTAGCCATATTCCTCCATCATTCCTCCATTGCAAATGGCCCCAGAAATATCAACCAGTAAATTGGAATGCACTACAAAGGGTGCCTACTTTGGCACTATTATTGTGCAACAGTAAAGGAAATCTATAGGGCAGCATAAGTTATGTTTTGTTCAGAAAATATACTAAGGAGGGAGAAACATTCAGAAAAGTAGAAATAAAGAACCTGTCAAAGGCAACCTTAAAGCAGGCCTTACTTTACACTCTCCCTCCCCAAGAGACTTTTGAAGAATAGACAGGATGACCTAAATTTGAAGATTATATTTTGTTCTTTTTGTTCCTCAGGAAACCAAAGTGCCTGTAACCAGACAGGTCTTATACTCGATTACAAAACTACTACAGCATGGGCTGGGGGGTGAGGAGTGGGGGCAGAACTTTCCACAAGCACTTGAATAGTGGGAACTTTGATAGTTAAGAGAAATAGGTATTGTGAACAAGATCCATGGATCTCTGTAGGTGTGACAGAACAGTGAAACATATTCAAGGCCTTTAAAGAGTCAGAAAGAAGACTTTGTAACTATTTCTGACAGCATATACTTCTACAGTATTTCTTTCTCCCAAAGGCATGGTAGAGATAATACTGATACTAAGCCATAAGGGAGCTGTATCACATACCATTTAATTCAAAGATAGCCTAAAATAATTTCAGATACTTCGAAAAGGGAATTCTGAAAATCTGTTTTATGATTTGCAGCTTTAACACTTACGAGGTTTTGGGATGGTCACCCATGGGGTGGAATGGGAATGCTTTAGGGAGCGGGAAAGTATCTATCATATTTAATCATACTGTGAAACACTTTAAACTGTGAAAACATGCTAGATAAAACATTTACAAGGAAATACTATATGGATGACTTAGAATTCAGCCAGATGGCAGTGACATTTACCAGTCATCTTTTTTTTCTGCTAGTTTTTGTTTTATCTTCCCCTTCTTTGTTAGAAAGATTCGAGTTCTGGAAATGCGCATCATATGAATGCATCTAAATTTATTTTTATAGCCCTTCTATGAGCCAGGCAACACATTACATTAATCACATCCAAAAGAATCTATGTGGAGGACAGTCAAGGAAGTAGGAACTGGAAAATTCTTTCCTTTTATTCCTTAGTTCTTCTTGACTTGTCTCTTTTTAGTGGAAATCTGTCTCTAATAAATCCAGAGAGGAAAAAGGTTGCAGAGACAGTTGCTGAAAGGACGGAAAGATAAGTAAAGAAAGGTAGTGATGAGTGAGCCCTGTCTGCCTGTCTTCTGGAACTCTTCACAGTTCTCAACAGTCAAAGACCTTCTTACACATCAGTACTTTTGCTGTGATAAATTTTGCTGTGACTTTGCTAGGATTGCCAACTGGCTCAACCTGGAGAAGATACACAGGCTACTTACATCTTTGTACCACAGTTAAAAGTATAACATAGAGTATATTATAGTTAGGACCTGCATCACATTGCAAATCTCAAAAAACAAAAACAAAATCAGAATCCTAGGTAAAGGTAAAGGTTTTCCCTTGACATTAAGTCCAGTCGTGTCCGACTCTGGGAGTTGGTGCTCATCTCCATTTCTAAGCCAAAGAGTGAATGTTGTCCATAGACACCTCTAAGGTCATGTGGCTGTGGCATGACTGTATAGAGTGCATTACCTTCCTGCCGGAGTGGTACCTATAGATCTACTCACATTTGCATGTTTTTGAACTGTTGGGTTGGCAGAAGCTGGGTCTAACTCATGCCGCTCCCCAGATTTGAACCAGCGACCTTTCAGTCAGCAAGTTCAGCAGCTCAGCCGTCTAACTCACTGCGCCACCAGGGGCTCCCCGAATCCGAATAGTAACTTCATGCAAATATCATCCTCCATAAAATGGCAAGGAACCAGTATTAACTGACCTACTAACCCAGTGGTTCTCAACCTGTGGGTCCTCAGATGTTTTGGCCTTCAATGTCCAGAGAGTGTAACAGCTGGTAAACTGGCTGGCATTTCTGAGAGTTGTAGGCCAAAACACCTGGTAACCCACAGGTTGAGAACCACTGCACTAACCTAGGAATCTATATACCTTCCCTCATTATTAAGAATAATCAATACACATCTAGGTCTTGTGGACCACTCTTGTGGATCACAAACTTTGCTGCATACCAAGCAAAGGGCATTTGTGGGAAATACGTATCTGATTTGCCAAAGGGCAGAGACAGACATTTGTGGTGCTAGCTTGCACTTTTATGTGGATTATTTGTTGAGATCATAACATCCTAGTACCTTAGTGTGATATGAAACCATATCTCAATGGAGCAGATAATAACTCTGGAACATACCATACTGCTTGATAATGTTTTGTAGAATTGAAAAAAAGCACAAATGAATCCAAAACAACCCTTCCTAGAAGCAAACCATAAAGCTCCAACCCACGAACAGCACGAAATAAAAACCCCTAAAATATTTCATTGTTATAACACTAGTATCATATCATGTCATTATATGGAAAGGATAAAATTGAGAGGCTGGGAAGATAAGGAATTTGTCAGATCCCCAAGCCAACTAAAGCCTTTAAGGACTCACTAAACTATTATTTTTACTGTTCAGGGAGCACTCAGTATGAAAGAATTGGTGAGAAACTTACTAATTTGCCATCTTTACCTCCTTCAGATTGAACTTGCTTCATTTGCCTGAGCATTGCCAAAATCTCAGAACTGCGATTGCTAATAATCTTCCTACATGTTTTTTAAAAGTACAGACTTTCTAAACCTATTCTTCTATATTTCCTTCGGAACATTTACAATTCTCAACCCTCGACTCTAATTAAATATAGGCTTGTCTCTAGACAATTGCTAAAACGTCAGCTACAAATCTGACTGTTTACTTGAATTGTTTTTTTTTTAAAAACTTCAGATTTCTTTCCAAAGAAAACCACAAATCTTGGTTTACACATACTAGCAAGCCAAGAATTACCTAAATCAAAACACCTTCTAGCTCAAAGGAAAAAGAGAGGGAATGAACTACTTTCCAGTCAAGGATAATTGTTAAACGATGGTGCTGATAATTCTCATAGTCTTGAAACCACTTGGAGTATTAATAGATGGCCTCGTCCGAAAGTGAATTTTCTCCCATGATCTTCATTTGAGTATTACATACTCAAATGAAGAGACAACATTTGTGACAAACCTTCTTCATTTTTAATAATGTATTAAAATTTGGAAGCAGATAAGACCTTCACATATTTATTGACTCCCTATAAACAAGCAGACTTCTGTGAAGGGTGATAACCAACATTGACAATTCCTTCTCTATACTGTCCAGAGATTTCATCATTCCCATTCATAGTTTCTACAATTTACAATGCATTTATGCTGGTATTAATTATGACTATTTCTACCAAGATCCTCAATCAGAATTTGAAACGAGCTTGAAGTGGAGTATCATAAACTTTTCTCATAGCTTACTGTTACAAATAATGGACAGTTAAAGCTTGTGTGCCAGATGGCCCATACCTTGGGAAGTCTGACTTGGCAATGGTAGTTGACTTTTTTTATATCCCATATAGACTACTGCAATGCGCTCCACGTGGGGTTGCCTTTGAAAACTGCTTGGAAGCTTCAAATGGTCCAGCGTGCTGCAGCCAGGTTACTAATGGGAGCTGCACTCAGGGAGCATACAACTCCACTGTTGCGCCAGCTCCACTGGCTGCTAGTTTGCTACCGGGCACAATTCAAAGTGCTGCTTTAGCCTATAAAGCCCTAAATGGTTGGGGCCCAGCTTATCTATCCAAACGCACCTCTCCCTATAAACCTTCTAGGAAGTTAAGATCGTCTGGGGAGGCCCTGCTCTCGATCCCACCTGCCTCACAGGCGCATCTGGGGGGACGAGAGACAGGGACTTCTCAGTGGTGGCCCCTCAGCTGTGGAACTCCCTCCCCAGGGATATTAGATCGGCCTCCTTCCTCCTGACTTTTTGGAAAAGATTGAAAGTCTGGCTCTTTGAGCAAGCTTTTGGAACTTCAACATGACCAGATAAAGTCAAATTGGAATATGAACATGGAACGGCTAAGACGATGTAAACGGATGAGAAATTGAACTGAAAGACATTGTTTTTATAGATTCTTATAGTTATTATTGCTTCTATGTTTTTATATGTATTATGATGTGATTTAATTGCTTTTAACTGACATATGTATGTGTATATATATGGCATTGAATTGTTGCCAGTCTGTACGCTGCCCTGAAATGGGCAGGATAAAAATGATGTTAAATAAATAAATAACCTTATTAAACAGGATTTGATACCCCACTTCAAGCTGTTGTTTCAAATTCTGATTGAGGAGGAAATTGTGATCCTATTCAGATGAATTTCAGATGGATAGTCATTCCTCAGATTTTGTCCTCCTCCTCCTCTTTCTTGTCTTCCATCAAATACGAATGTTATTCATTATACTCTTACAAACTTTTCTCATAGGTTACTGTTACAAATAATGCATAACCTTATTAAACAGGATTTAAGAGAACAATGAATAGCATTCGTATTTGATGGAGGATAAGAAAGAGGAGGAGGGGGAGTACAAGTTCTGAAGACTGACTATCAATCTGAAAACCATCTGAATAGGGCCACTTTTCCAAATTGAACTTTGGACATATCAGATAGACACACACAAATTTGTAAAAGGTTTCTCAAGCTTATATTTTTAATTACTCTGAACATTATATTTATACATTTTCTCACTAAATGTATCCCAATGTATTCTTCAAAAATGGATTTTGTAGGTCCATACCCTGTGTATGTCATTCTGCTTTTGCACTGTCGGAACATCTCCACCAATGGGTTCCTGCTGCTTTAACTCATCTTCTTTCAGCTGCAGCCATGCCAACAGTTCTTGAAGAGACAGATGAAGTCGTCTCCACTGGTCAGAACTGGCTTCTAGATGAGACCTAGAAAACACAAACCAGATTTTGTTCTATAATTTTCAGGATATGCACACATATTAAATAACTATTAACATAAAATGTAAATTGGGCTTCTTTATTTTATAATTTATGTTTAATTAGTTGTAAAGCATGTATTAGTTCTGAGTTTTATTCTTAGTTAACAGTGAACTTCCTTTTGATTTAATGTTTAATTTCTATTAAAATATTGTAAGCTTCCCAGATTTTTTGTTATAGAGCAGTATGTGTTTATGTATGTATTTATGCGCAGTAAATAAATATATAAAAACACATAAGTAAATACATAAATACACAACCCCATGCAAATATTCAGAATCATTACATACACCTCATGATTCCACACTGCTGCAAAATCTAATATTTACATAGTTGTATATGTGTCTGTGTGTGGTGTTTTAAGTTTATGTTGTTTTATTTTTATATGTATTCAAGGCATTGAATTGTGCCTTGTTTGTGAGCTGCTCTGAGTCCCCTTTGGGGTGAGAAGGGCAGGATATAAATGTGGTAAATAAATAAATAAATAACTTGTGTCCAGTATCTATCTATTTGCTTTGCTTTGATGCGTGGTCTGTAAGAAAACTTAGCTCCTACAGACAAATTGTAGAACAACATGGCACTGTGTGATTTTGATGGTCTTGCCCCACCCTGACTATACAAAAGATCTGAAAATTTGGCCAGCATTGAAAACATTTTAAAATACTGATAACAGAAATATTGCTTCAAATAATAAGAGAGATAGCAATCTCCCTTCTCTGGGAGGCAACAAGAAGTCATTTTATTTTAAAGGATGATTTTCACCCACACCGTAAACTTCAGAACCCCATAATGAAGTCATGATTCTCAAAGCATCTCAAGATAAAGACCTACTTTCAGAAATAAATTACAGTTGCCATTTCAACATTCTGAATGCTAAAAAGGTAAAGCCATTTAATTGTACTTTGCAAAGTTAATTTTTCAGTTTTGTAAATAAATGTTGCTGAAGGAAAATATACATTGTATAGTGACTAAATAAACTAGGACACCTAAATTGTATGTTGTTGATATGAAAGCTGGTACACTGATTCCTTGTGAACCATCTTTTTGAGTTTATAGAACACCTATTCCCTCGACATGAAATGAGACTGGGTGCTCTTGTTAGGAGGAATAACAAAAAAGCCTATGATAATCCAGTGTCCTCCTTCCAATTTGCCTACTTTTTTGTTGAAAAATAAAGATTAAAGCTTCAACTCTCTTTCCCACCTACATGCTTTGGCAGTACTAAATCCCTCATTATAACTTACTGTTTCTGCAGAGCAAGAACATTGCTTTTATGTTTAATTCAAAAAGGCAAAGCAACCATGATAAACCAGGGTTACTATTTTCGATTTGATTAATGTCTTCAGTATCAAAATTGCAGCAAGTGAGCTGTAGAAAAGCTCCTTTATTAAAATGCCTCTATTTGCCTAACGTGCTGTGTTTCATTTCTCACACCTCTTTATTCTGCTAAGTTCATGGGTTAAAAAAAAGGCTTATGAAGAAAAGCTTTCAAAGAGTTATATGCCCTTCTTTTGGCAAGTCTATGAGAAAAAGAAATCGTTTTCTTCTTACTTCAGCCATCAATATTTTCCAGCTTCACATATTTCATTTATTTTCAATGATTAATGTTATGAAGATGGTATCTGTCGTTACACATACTGATCTCCCTCAGGGCTACCAGCAGCAAAAAGCTAATACTTCGTATATTACTTTGGCTAGTACCTCTCTCTCCACACAGAGGGTACAACAAGCAATGTGTCTAAGAAGACTTTCTCAGTGCCAGAACACCGATTACAAAAGCACTTCAGAAATATTACTTCAGAAGATAAATTTAAGCTCTTTCAGAATTGTTCCACCAGCTGATTCTTTGTAATGTTGCTTTTCATTTTGTGCTTCTAAAGAAGTCCTTGACCCCCAAGATAATGTGCATCTTCATACCGCAAATATGTAATTGCAAAAATGTTCCCACATCCCTTGTTCTATGTTCTTTAGTTTCAAACCATACATATTTACTTGAGAGTAGACTTATCTGAGACCCGTGCTAAATATATTAAAAAACAAAAAGATGTAGGACTTAGGTGCCATATTGCAATACTTTCCCCATATTTAAGTCGGAATCATCCTTCTGCAAAATGCTCAGTTACAAAATATGACTTCCCAAACAATCATATTAGCTATGATTCAAATAAACCATTCACTCAAGAATAAGCATTCCATGTTTGAAAACAGTTCTCTCTAAAATATTTGCTCCAGCCCTTCCAAACGTACCAGTTGCTTTGTGTGCTAAAAAGCAGGTTGTCAGTAATTAAAGCTCTGGCAGAAAAGTCTTCAAAGCCCTCAACATAGACATGATGCCCCTATCAATGCACAATTAACACCCCAAAATATATTACTATATTTGTATCATGGCAACTCTATATGTATTTCATTGGAAGTAAGTACCATTCAGAAAACATGGATGTGTTTCAGCTATTTATCACTGCATTTGGTTATGACAGTGTGAGAAACCATAGCTGTCAGTATAAAGTAGTAGCATAGATTTCAGAGAAAGCATTGCTTCTGGTTAAGCATGCTTAATCCCTTTTGCCGTGTCCTTATTGAGATTATAGAAACTCATCAGCTTCCTCACATCCTACAATCCCTTCCATACAAAGAAAATTAATCATTCTTACAAAGTAATTCAGTGTTTGAAATTGCTTAAATTACTGCAAACCCAGCCATTTTAGTTCAATTTGAACAAAATAAAAGGCTTATGCTGCAGGAGGGAATGAGAGAAATACTATTTTTTCCCATCAAATTTATTCATGTATGCACTTTGCTCTTGCTATCCAAGTCCTACCTAATATTTAGTGACTTCTTCCTAAGTTCACTCCATCTGAAGTTCATGTTATCCAGGCGTCTCTGCAACAGGGCTGCATCATCAGAGCCTTCTAGAGATCTCAAGATCTTCTGACCATTTTCATCCAGGCTGTGGAAGATATCTGTATGGGTCTCAATTTCTTTCTGAAGTTCCTAGGAGAGAGTGAAAAACACAGACATGAAGCACTGATAGAGATACAAACCAAACGTGAGAGAAGTTTTTGGCAATAAAATACACAAAACTATAAATTGATTGATATTATAACTTTTTTTTGGTCTCGACCCATTCATGTCTTACAAATATAACTCATTCACACCCTTGTGCATTATTTAAAGTTTGATACTACATCTTTTGGACAATCCTATCTAAACTGATTAAAACCAAAAGATTATTCCATTTGAAAAAACTTAAATGAGAACTATAACAGTAGTTCGTTATCATACATACATAATGTAGACTATTGATCTGAATTTTTTAAAAAAGTTATTTAATTATATTCTATCTCATCTTAATGAAAGATGGACAATCTGTTCCATATACTTTGCAGAGTGTGTCATACCATTCTTTGTTACAGAGTTAGACAGAGTCATTTCATATGGGCACAGCATGGTCTTCATCAAAAAGAAATACATTTTAAAAATAAACAAAAACTTTGCAAAGTTCATCAAGCTCTGACGCATGTCAAAGAAGCAAGGATTGCCTATGTCATTTTGCAGATGAGATTTTTTTTTTTTTTAAAAAGAAACCCTCAGGATCCCAGCCAAGTCTAACCTTCACATGGTATGTCTTCCTGTGCAACATTTTTCAGCTTCAGCCAGAGGCTTCAGCACAGGTCTTGCTGCACAGAAATCTCAGGAAAAGTAAGCAATTGCAACAGTAGAGCTTCAAAATGCCAAGTTCAGTTACATTCCATTGACAGAAAGCATTTCAAAGCACAGGCCTCAACAGTCAATAGCAATAAACAGCCACTTTGTACTATGTCAAAACATCAGTCAGGGCCATGGCTGTAGGAGGAATGGAAAACAACAAGGAGCACCCAGAATACACAACTGGCAGCTTATGTTGAACTGCCAAGTTTCCTTATCGTTTTGGAATTGTAGACCAAAAACTCTTTAAATATTCATGCTTTCTCCTCATATTTAGGAAAGCAGCAACTGCCAAAGGAACATTCTTTGGAGGGCTAAATGCCTGGTGCTAGAGTTCCTATCTGCCTACACACTGAATAGAGCTTTTGTACATTATCTATCCCACTCTTTGTCTTTTTTTCTTTAAAAATATATTGACGTCATGGACTTATAGATTTTTTTTGGAAGCCAATACTGCCTTCCCATTTGGATGAGCTTGTACACATATAAGTCATCGATTTCTATCCAAGTGAAAGGGTAATGTTCTTTTGAAATTGTCACCTTAGATTTCTAGACTGTGCAGTGGCTGAAATTCTCAACTATGAAATGCGAATTGGGGTATAATATACAATTTTTATTGGCAGGTGAGAAATTTAGGTGGATTGTTGGGCGTTTATTTTCACTTGTACTTTGCTACTGAAATTAAGATTGAAATCTGATTATTAGTTTTGTCTGTCTGATTTGCAGCCCTTTGCCCATCAGCCACCACCCCCAAATTAAAGGCACTGTATGTACTATAGAGTTGAACTTTTTTTTTGTACAGAGTGTTTTTTAGAACATTAAAAGTATAGTTAAACAAGTCCAAGGGCAAGATGGATGGATGGCATCCTTGAAGTGACTGGACTGACCTTGAAGGAGCTGGGGGTGGTGACGGCCGACAGGGAGCTCTGGCGTGGACTAGTCCATGAGGTCACGAAGAGTCGGAGACGACTGAACGAATGAACAACAACAACAAACAAGTCCATGCTATTCATTCACAAACACTGGCTTTAGGTATGAATTAGAATTGCCAGGTTAGCAGAATCTCATTCCTCGTGATTTTGTGGTCCAAACTAGGTTCTTGTGATGCCACTGAACTAAGACAGACAAGCCCTTTGAGATGGAAATGGGAACCCCTAGGTCCACTGACAGTGGAGATAGGCATGAAAAGTAAGGTTTTTGGGTACCCTATTGTTGTTCAAACCCCTGCAGGAAGTGAATAAGATACCTGGCTGCAACTGGTAAGAAAACTTTTTTCCAGACTAAACAACACAAGTTGTGCTGTGTTGTTATTGAGCCACGGCTAGACCCCCTCAAGAATTTATAGTTCACCAAGGGCTCATTAATAAATATATGATTTTTTTTCCTTTTTAAATAAAAAAGCCATTTCTGGAGGTCCAGAGTTGCACAAGTTCAAGGCTTCAGAAGATCAAGAACAGACCGAGCAGCACTTGTATTCCCATGAAATATATAGTATTTAACCCTTTAATAAATTGTTTCAATTTTATTATTTTTGTGTATCTAATATCTTTTAACTGTGTGCTTTACCTGTTTCTTATATAAAATTATCTAAACTACTTCATAGAAATGTATCCAAATGTAGCTTAGAAACAGCAATTCCATACGTGACCCTGTTGAAATAATTCCTTGAGAACAGGAAGGTTGGGCAAATCCCTCTGGCTATTTTCCAAGCCAGATAATCATCAGGTTCATTGTGTATACGTACAGATAGGTGGTTCCCTTGCCAGCCAGAGATGCAAAGCATTTGTATAATACTCCTAAAGCCGAGAGCCTGATACTCCATCACAGAAACAGGAGCTTAAAGTATATACATTTATTGGCTCTTCTGTTGACAGCCAAGCCCCTGATTGCACAGGATAAGCACGTTTGTCCTCTGAGCTCACACCTTTGTTTCTCAAGCTTCATATCTTTGTTTAGCACAGATCTGAACAGTTGCACTAATCAGAAACTCATTGACATATCATTGGTATTCTCCCACCCCCAGATTGTGCCCCCCTAGGGGGGCATCTTGGCAGCTAATTGGTCCTTCCTCCTGATCAATTCCCAGGCTCCATTCTCCATGCCAAGGGAGTCCCCACCTGAAAACCATATGTCAGTGGAGCTTTCAACCAATCCTGGCATTGATCCTTGCTAGCCACTTTTCTGGCCAATCGGGAGATTTGAATAGCTGTCAAAATTGTATAAGATGTTTTGCATTTCTCAGTATGTTTATGGTTGCACATTTTGAAGCACATTGCTTGTTCTTGAATCCTTTTTGATCAAATCATAATAAACCTCTGTGGCTTGTCTTGAACCTGATGAGTTGGTTTCTCTGCCCTAGCCCTTATGGTTTAGCATAAGCTCACTTGGCATGCATCCTTCTATCCATGGTCCCAGCTAAATCACCAATGAGAATGCATATATTGCTAACTGGCTTATTCCTGTCTCTCCCTTCCTCCCATCACTTGGTAACTATTTCCCCTTGGCAATAAGATTAGGAGGTGATGCTGATATCTCTGCCCAAAAGCTCCAGAGGTTATGTGGTGTGAGACAAAGGTGGGGGGGGGCAGTGGTGGTGAAGAAAGGAACCTCAGGAAGGAGGACATGATGTGGTCTGTTATATAGAAGTGATACGGTACCAGGAGGCAATTGAGGAACTAGAAAGAGAGAAAATAAAGGAAAAGACATATGTGGAAGATGAAAGAAGAGGGAAGGGGGAACAAAAGATGAAAAAAGGAGAAATTATGTGCAAAGGGAAATGGATGGAATTTGGAGGGAAGTATGAAAATAGAAAAGGAGTAAGAAAACTTTCATTTTCTCATTTTCAGCTGTTGCAAGAACAAAGAAAAGTGGTTAGTGATCCCATTTTGGGTATTCTATGGATTTCTGAATCTGAATGGATGTCTGAATCTCAGAGGAAGCAAAAGTTTCCCACTCTCCCTTCCCTCTTTGCTGAGGGGAAGGAAATGGCTTTCGTGGAATGTTTTTGAATAGATTCTTTTCCTATAAAACTTCAGCATAAAAAGTTAGCTGGAAGTATAAATGTAAAGCTTCACTTTAGACTTATATTTAAACCTTGAAATCGGCCCGGCTTGACTTTTAAATCCAGGGATCCAGTATGTCACTTGCTGAAGGCAAAATGGCTTATTCTGGCTCTGCCTTGGAGAGAAACACTTTTGCTCTAATATGTTTAAGTTTTTTTAAAAAAGAGAAGGCTGGAGGGATTTACATTTTGGCACTTGCTGTGATTAGAAACAAGTGACATGCATGCTAATTGTACAAGGAAGTTTGATTTGAGTTTATTTATGATGCTTACAAAAGATAACACTAGATATATTTGCATACTATATATTTTCATGTGAGCTCAAGTAATGTTTATGGCTCTTCCCCCTTTCCCACTTTATTGTCACAACAAAAGCAACCATGAGGTGGTTCAGGCTGATAGACAGAGACTGGCTCAAGTTCACCCACCAAATTTCACAATTTGTTTAAGAACACAACTTTATTTCACACAGTCCAGTCCAACACTTACTACTACACCAAACTGGTGAAGAATCACAGTGTTCAGATGGGAACTTTCAAGTCTTCGGTTATCTTTTAAAATGGGTTTTGGCAACTTCTCAAGGCAAGGTTTGTGTAAGATTTTACATAGGAGTGAACCTAAATTCTCTTAGTAGGGCCCATCTGACTGTTAACATAAACAGCATAGTGAGGCTGCTCCTGGCTTTGGTTTATGTTGGGCAACTGACTTAGGGGGTACAGGTTAAGAGCATAAGAGTCAACTTTAATAGTATTTTACATTTTTCATTTAAAATGTATTTCTGCAGCTTTCTTTGTTACTGATTTATCATGGTATAATAAAAATGATTTATGTCAGATCACATCTTATCAAAAATTATAAATTAACCAATGTCAGCACAAAGAGTATATGAAAAATGACAAATGGCAGCATGCCTTAATTATTTTTTTCACAATATACAAGTATCAGAACAATCCATTACATTTTCTATATGATACAGAGAATTTGAAAAACACAATTTCCATGTAGGTCTATATTTAAGGAAGGAGTATAATTAGAATGCATAAGTAAATCAGTTTAATTGGTGAACTCATCAACATAGAGAACAGTCCCGAGGAAGAAGGAGAACTGCAATGAAGCTTTCATCACATTGAGATTCTGGTTGGCTCATAAAATCTGCATGCAGGGATACATTTTGCTGAGTTTTTTTCCTTCTTAAAAAATCCCTTCTTCTAAAGCAATGGTAGTTAAGTAACTGACCCAGCAGTTTGTCAAGAGAACAAAGAGCTTTATTTCTCCTGATCCAAGGTTGCTTCTGACATCTTGGGAACTCCCCATTTAGAGGACTACTGCCAGAAGGAACACTGCCAATGATATTTTCATAGCTCCATAACAGGGGCAGCAAAGATTTACCAAGAAGTAGGATTGCCCTGCAAAACATTGTTGTTGTGTTCTTTTATTAAAAAGTGCTGAGCTGCAAATAACAACTGTTTCTACTGTTGTACTATAGTACTATTTCACTGCACATTGTTTTTCATTCTCCTAAATATCTTTTAAAAGGCATCTTGAGAAACTGATGGCATGCAACCTTATTTAAATTTGATGAGTTGGTGAATTATGATGAATTATTAATAGACTGAATAAGATAAAATCATTTAATTGTCTGACTAGTCATACGTATAAACGTAAAGTCATTCAGTAAGATTCAGGGCTTGTGAGTATATGCATTACTACCTCGTAAATGGTTTTAACATTTTAATATTGGACTTGAGACCTTAATTTAATCTACTTTTTATGGCATAGAGTGACCATGCGATCCACTTGAAGGAGGATACTTTACTGTTTGAATGGCTATCACATAGAGGTCTTCTGTTGGTAGGCATCCACTTTTTGAAGTGGTGCTTAGTTGAGCAAACTGAGCAGACAAGATTAATGCATGACCACTGTCTTTGGTACTATGATGAGAAAAGTATAGTGGTTTTGTTTATCATAGTATTTTTTTGAAGTTACACATATACATTGACATATGCAAACTTTATGCAAGCATTCATTTTCTTTTGGTGATATGTGTGCCTCTATTGGATGTATGAACTCATTAACAACAATGTACTATTAATTATAACTATGGTAAGTTTCAAATTTTACTGAAGGAAGAAATAAGAGAAAAGATTTTCCTTCCCCTTCTGCCTTAAATAATCTAATTATCAGATACTTAATTACTTTATTTATGAACATATATTCAGAAATATAGAATGTTATCTGTCCTGACATAGCAATCTGAATAAGTACGTATAATTCAAAAGGGATCCCTGTATCCATTTGCCAATATGGTTTGATTAAACCCCAGCACTGCATGTGTTCTTTTACTTTGAATTGAATGGATCATGCAAATGTGCTTTTGTTATGAATCTTTTTCTTTCCAATCTAATCTGATTCCAACCTGTTCTTGTTGCTGTTCTTGGTATGTGATAATTTGCAACCTATGGCAACCCTAAGGACCTCATCAGAAGCCCTTATATAAAGCTGGAGACAATGGAGGACATCATGGGGCAGTGTAGGAAACCATTTCGCTATGTTCCCTACTGTCGAGGTCCATGGTATCCTTTTCTGTGACGTTTCTGTGCTGTTCCCTGCTATGTCTTTTTCATAAATGTCTTTTTTCTATAACGCTGCCAGGACGGAGTTCCACCAGAAGTAGCCCTGTGTCATGTGATGGGTTCCAAGTGATTCTGTGTTGGCAGCAGAAAAAAGCAGGGCAAAGGCGCTTCTCTCGCTGCATGTGATCATGTTGGAAGGCAAACCTATTGGCAAGATTTGTTCAAATCAGGTTTGCCTCTGCCTTTTTTCTGAGATCCAGAGAATATGACTTGCCCAGGGACACCCAGTGGGTTTCCCATGGTTGAGCAGGCATTTGAACCCTTGTCTCCAGAGTTATAATCCAGTGCTTTCCTTTGCACTTCATATTGGCAATCCATATGTTGTCTGCAAAATGTAATGCTGAAATAAATGTGAGTCTTCAATTTATTATTTTAGTTTTATATATTTTAATCCATATCATTTATTCCTTTTTAGTCAATTTTTCTCTTATTTGGTTTATTTCAATTGAAGCTCCAAGGACAGAGACACAGATAATAAATATAACTTGCCATAAAACAACAATAGGTCAAATAATAGATTACAAGAACATTACCAGAATGCTTACTAGTTAGTATTCCTTTCAAATAATATTCTCAAAAGCTATGCAGCATAATAAAAAGCGCTAATCAAAAAACAAGCATAGCACAGTAGTGGCAAGCAGGAAACAAAATAAGCTTATTCTTTTGGAGTTGCTTAATCTGATATTCCATTGTTCTTCCATTTAGCAAACTCTATAAATGGAAAAAGCTTCTTTTGTTTTATTCAGAGAAAGCAATATTGTAAGGCACTAATGTCATATGACTTAAAGCATTATTTTCTATTTCAAAGTATATTGATAGTTTTTAATGATATAATGTTAATGCTTTTCAAACATTCCAACCAACACAATATATTCACTCAAAATATGCTGAGAATTAGTAGAAGGCATATTTTGTATCAGTGTATGTTGTTGTGTGCCTTCAAATTGTTTCCGACTTAAGCCAACACTAAGGGGAACCTATTGCAATAGAGCTCATCTTCAAACTCAAAAAGAAAAAGGGGGAAAGCGTTTTCTTTTTGAGGAGGGAGGAAAAAGGTGTTTGTTTACCTTCCCCAGAGCACCATATCTGATTCTTTATCAAAATTTCCCAGAAGTGGTGCTATTTACATGAACAGTGTGCATGTTCCTCCTGAATTTCTGCTCTGTAGTGTCCATACACTGATCAGCTGCATCACATAGTACATATTACTGATTTCAAATGTTCTCCTGACTTTTTAACACATGTTTTCCATGTGGATGTGTGCTGCAGTGTACATTTGCAGGGTGCATTTTCTACTCAACCCCCCCCCCCCTCTTATAATCCACATCATTCTGGAATTTTACAGCATGTGTAGATGGAGCCTCAGAGTCTTAGTCCAAAGCTCAAACACTATACTACACTAACTCGCTTCATACCACTGGATGCAAACAAATAGGCATTTTGCAACTGTCAATGTTCTAGATATGTTCCTCTTTGTCCACCAGTAGAACACTCTGGGAGCTTATCACATAAACATTTATACAATCATTTCCATAATGATAAAATCTTTTCCAACAAAATTTTAAATGTAATTAAGGGGCAGATATTATGTGTTAAAAGCATTGTTGTGAAATGGCTATACATCATCATGTCATCAAGTCTGTTTTTCAACGAGTCTATGGCATGACCTCAATTTCGCCTGCTATGATTACATTGCTGAGTTCCATGTTAATGACTTGATGAGAAAAGATAGATAAAATTGTACCTCTCCCCTGTGGTGATAAGCCTGTGAATATTGTTAAAAATGCTTCCGGATTGAACAACATTTTTAAAGATAACAGGGAATGAGACACATCTTCAGTAAAAAGAAAAAAAAAGAAAAAAAAGAAATGTTGACAGGAAAAACTAAAAGACAAACCTTTCAAAAATGGGCTCTGAAATTCTTAAAAGCTACTGTGATCTCAAATGCAATTGGCTGATAATCTGAAAAATATGAATTTTATAAAAGGAAAATGATTGAAAGCTGCTCAGACATAGTAATGAAGAGATTTTTTAAAAGTGTCATATGGATCTCCAGTATTTGACTCTCATTCTCTCACGTCCATATTTGTGTCTATGACTTTAGTCCAAACCACCCTGTACTTTTTCTTTCTTCTCCAAAGATTATCAAATCATTTTTCTTCCTTCAGCACTTTACCTGGCCATACTGCCTTTGAACGTTTATCTGCTTTGACTATAAAAGATCCCAGGGATCAGGCCTTGCTACCAATCACTCCCATTTCTTGTCTTGAAAGTGTTGGAAGTCAACCTCACACTGCAGTCCTCAACAAGGAACAGTTATCCAGCATTAGGCATGACTGGGGGAATCCCCACTCCCCCCGCTCCTGAATGTCTGTTGTGTATCTGTTTTTCTTTCTCTTTTTCCTTACATTTTCTAACTGAAACCTCGTGGTCTGACCTGCTTTTTTCCGCTACTCTGTGTGTTTAAAGAAATGTGGTGTTTGGAGGTTTTTAGTCTTTGCAACCTCAGAAATAATGGAGTTAGAGAGAAGCTTAGACCCAATTCTTTTCTATTAAGAAATGTAGTTCTTATATTTTTTTAAATAAACTTTTTTGAAACTTTAAAGATTGAACTTTGCATCCTTGCCTCATAAGCTCAGGAATTCTTTTACAGCTATAACACTTGACCTTCTGTTTACTGTGAGCTACTCAATTAGGTATCCTGTTTGTATTTTTGGATGATCTGCTATTTTGGGAGAATTCCATAACAGAAAGAACAAAATTCTACTATGGAAAACAGCATTCATTGTTTGTGATGTTTATGTGCATTATGTATGACTGTCACCTTGTATAAATATATGAGTAGTGCATAACTGAGCCCTCCTCCTTACACATAACAAACTGTGAAGTTGCCAGTCATGGATTTAAGATCTACCGGTAATTTAAATGGACACAGATTATGTTTGGGGATATCAACAAGTAAAAAAGCCAATATATTCCCAAAATTTCAAAATTAATACATAATAACATTATCCGCATTATGTTTCAGAAACAAACGAATTTTTAAACTATGTTATTTTGTCTGAGATTTATTTTGGGAAGTCAGTAGAAAAAGGAAGCAGTAGGGACTCTGCAAGGAGAAGGTGATGAAATGCTATCATAGGATACAAAAAAGCCAGAGCTGCTTAACATCTTCTTTGCCTCAGACTTCTCCCAAAATGAGATTGGTGTTCAACCTGAGCAATATGGAGGCAATAGGGGAAATTCAACACAAAATAGGCAAAGAAGTAGTCCAGAAATACCTGGCTACTCTAAATGAATTCAAGTCTTCAAGGCCAGATGAACGACATCCAAGAGCATTGAAGGAACTGGCAGAAGTCATTTCAGAACTACTAACAATATTCTTTGAAAATTCTTGGAAAGCCCCAGCAGACTGGAAGAGGGAAAATCTTGTCCCTATCTTCAAGAAGGGAAAAAAGAGGACCCAAACAATTGCTGTCCAGTCAGCCTGACCTCAATACCAGGAAAGATGATGAAGCAGATCATTAAGGAGAGGAACTTAGAAAGGAATGTGTCAACATGGATTTCTCAAAACCAAGTCATGCCAGACTAATTTTTTCTCTCTTTAGATAGAGTTACAAGTTTGGTACATGCAGGGAATGCTGTGGATGTAGCATATCTTGATTTCAGTATGGCCTTCAACAAAGTCCCCAATTACCTTCTTGCACAAATTAGTCAAATGTGGGATAGGCAATGCTTCTGTTAGATGTATCTGTAATTGGTTAAACGACTAAACCCAAAGGGTGGTCACTAATGGTTCCTCTTCATCCTAGAAAGAAGTGACTGGTGGAGTGCTGCAGGGTTCAGTTCTGGGCCCATTACTGTTCAACATTTGTATTAATGACTTATAATTAGATGAAAGCTTAGAGGGCAAGTTTATCAAATTTGTAGATGACACCAAATTGGGAGGGATAGCTAATACTCCAGAGGACAGGATCAGAATTCAAATGATCTTAACAGATTAAAGATCTGGGTCAAAACTAACAAAATGAATTTCTACAAAGACAAATGTAAGATACTACACTTAGGCAGAAAAAATGAAATGCAAAGATACAGAATGGGTGACAGTGAGAGGGTCCAGCATTATCCATTCTGTCAGTTGTTTATGACAAATAAGATTCAGATAGCTGTTTGGAATACTCCCAGTAGCTCACGTTTAGACTCTCTGCAACTCTTAACCTTCGCAGGGATGGTGGACCCATTAAGATGGTCCGTCCCAGGAGGCTTATGGATCCAGAGGGATTCCTGACGGCTCTTGGGGAATTTCCCGTCACCTCGGTAGGCGATTCTGTCGATGCTCTCGTCTCCCATTGGAATAATGAGTTGACTAGGGCAATAGACACAATTGCTCGGAGCGCCCCCTCTTAAGTAGCCGAGCTAAACCATCTCCTTGTTTCAATGAGGAGTTGGCAGCGATGAAGCGAACAAAGAGGTGGCTGGAGAGCATGTGGCGGAAAAAGCCTAGCGAGTCAAACCGAACACGCCTATGCCTTTATTCAAGGGCGTAGGGCGCAGCAATAGAGGCTGCACAAAATTCCTTCTACTCGGCTAATATTGCGTCTGCAAAGAATCGTCCGGCGGAGTTGTTTCGAGTAGTCAGAGGGTTGTTGAAACCCACCTTTCAGGAAGGGTCCCCTGACAACTCGGCAGCACGCCGTGAAGCCTTTGCTCAGTACTTTACGGACAAAGTCGCTTTGATCCATTCAGGCTTTGACACCATGTTAATGGCAGTCTCTGAGGATGTAACACGAGCACCTGCTTGTCCAGTTTTGATGGATTCGTTTCAATCTGTTCAACTCGAAGATGTCGACAGGATTCTTGGAGAGGCGAGGCCCACCACATGCATCCTAGACCCCTGCCCATCCTGGCTGATAAAGGAAGCCAGAGGGGGTTTGGCAGGGTGAGTAAAGGTGGTGGTCAATGCCTTCCTTCAGGAAGGCAACATTCCAGCCAGCTTAAAACAAGCTGTTATAAAACCGCTGTTGAAAAAACCATCACTGGACCCCACTCAATTCGTCAACTATTGGCCAGTTTCCAATCTTCCCTATTTGGGCAAAGTCCTGGAACATGTGGTGGCCTCGCAACTCCAGGAGTTCCTGGTAGACACAGATTATCTGGATCCGGCACAGTCTGGTTTTAGACTGGGACATGGTACTGAGACAGCCTTGGTCGCCTTAGTGGATGATCTTTGCCGGGAACTGGACAGGGGGTGTGTGTCCCTGTTGGTTCTGCTGGACCTCTCATCGGCCTTCGATACCGTCAATCACAGTATCCCTCTGGGATGCCTCGCTGGAATGGGTCTCGGGGGTACTGCTTTGTAGTGGCTCCAGTCCCTCCTCGAAGGCCGCTCCCAGAAGGTGTTGCTAGGGGACTCCTGCTCGACCCCATGGTCATTGTACTGTGGAGTCCCTCAGGGCTCAGTACTGTCCCCTATGTTGTTTAACATATACATGAAGCCATTGGGAGAGATAATCTGGAGTTTCGGGGTTCGGTGTCATCTGTACGCAGATGAAGTCCAACTTTGTTACTCCTTTCCACCTGCTACTAAGGAGGCTGTTCCAGTCCTGAACCGGTGCTTGGCCGCTGTAACGGACTGGATAAGGGCCAACAGATTGAAACTAAATCCAGACAAGGCAGAGGTACTCCTGGTCAGTCAAAAGGCCGAACAGGGCATAGGGTTACAGCCTGTGCTTGACGGGGTTACACTTCCCCTGAAGGCACAGGTTCGCAGTTTGGGAGTGATCCTGGACTCATCGCTGAGCCTGGAACCCCAAGTCTCGGTGGTGGTCAGGGGAGCTTTTGCACAATTAAAGCTTGTGCGCCAGCTGCGCCCACACCTTGGGAAGTCTGACTTGGCCACGGTGGTCCATGCTCTGGTTACATCCCGTATAGACTACTGCAACACTCTCTACGTGGGGTTGCCTCTGAAGACTGCCCGGAACCTTCAATTAGTCCAATGAGCAGCAGCCAGATTACTAACAGGAGTGGGGCACAGGAAGCATACTACTCCTCTTTTGCGCCAGCTCCACTGGCTGCCAATCAGCTTCCGAGCACAATTCAAAGTGCTGGTGTTGACCTATAAAGCCCTAAACGACTCTGGTCCAGTTTACCTGTCCGAACGGATTCTCCCCTATGAACCATCAAGGTTGTTAAGATCTTCTGGAGGGGCCTTGCTCTTGCTCCCACCACCCTCACAAGTGCGTCTGGTGGGGACGAGGGACAGGGCCTTCTCGGTGGTGGCTCCTCGGCTCTGGAACTCTCTCCCACTGGAGATTAGAACTGCCCCTTCTCTCCTGACATTTAGAAAGTTGGTGAAAACCTGGCTATGGAATCTAGCATTTGATGAATGAGTCAATAACTCGGACCACACGGACGGGTGGTGTGAATTGTGATCTCATTTTGACGACCTGGTTTTAAGTAACTGTAATATTGTTTTTTAATGTATTTTATGTATTAATGTGTTATGGAATGATGTTTTTAAATTACTGTTTATGAATCTTGTTGTAAACCAGCCTGAGTCCCTCTCCGGAGGTGGAGAATACCGGTATATAAAAGTTCTAAATAAATAAATAAATAAATAAATAAAATAGCTCCTTTATTTCAGACATACCAACAACTCAAATACAACAGAGCTCCCTGTTCAACCCCTGCTCCCCCTCTTATCTTCCTTCCTTCACTCCCCCCTCCCTCTTTCCAATTACTCCACATCTGTCTTGGTGCTTGCTTTGATGAAGCGTCCTTGGATCTTGCTGGTGTTTTAAACTAACATCTTCTTTCCAACTCCAGGGGACCCCTCCACTATCTCCCCCTTACAGTGACGACTGGCTTGACAAGAGTCCAAGTGAAAAATAACTTGGAGTCTTTGTGGACAACAAGTTGAACATGAGCCAACAGTATAAAGTAGTAGCTTAAAAGGCTAATTGGATTTATTTATTTATTTATTTATTTATTATTTATTATTTGCACTTGTTAACCGCCACTCTCAGCCCGAAGGCGACTCGTGGCGGTGTACAGAACATAGAACATAAAGGACAACAGGTTACAATAGATCAGGACATAACACACATCTTACTAATACACAGCTACTTAACTAAAAATCCGCTTCGTCTTGTTTGGGTCATAATCAATCTCGTAGTCATGGTCCATTCCGGTGGTCATTCCAGAAACATAGCACTTAGTTGAAGGCCTTTTCGAAGAGCCAGGTTTTCAGGCCCTTGCGAAAGGCCATGAGGGAAGGCGCCTGTCTGATTTCAGCAGGGAGGGAGTTCCACAGCCGGGGGGCCACCACCGAGAAGGCCCGCTCTCTTGTCCCCGCCAGGCGTGCCTGTGAGGCAGGCGGGACCGAGAGAAGGGCCTCCCCGGATGATCTTAAGGTCCTCGTGGGCTCGTAGGCCGAGATGCGGTTCTCAAGGTATTTTGGGCCGGAACCGTTTAGGGCTTTGTAGGATAACACCAGCACCTTAAATTGGGCCCGGTAGCAGATCGGCAGCCAGTGGAGCTGGGACAGCAAGGGTGTTGTGTGCTCCCTGCATCCCGCTCCGGTTAACAACATGGCTGCCGCGCGCTGGACTAGCTGGAGCTTCCGGGCCATCTTCAAGGGCAGCCCCACGTAGAGATTTTGGACTGCATCAAAAGTAGTATAGTGTCTAGATAGAGGGAAGTCATGGCGCCTCTCTATTCTGCTTTGGTTAGACCTCATCTGGAACACTGTGCCCAATTCTGGGCACCATAATTCAAAAGACTTATTGACAAGCTGGAACTTGGAGCACAACTAAAATTCTCAAAGGTCTGGAGACCATGTCCCTTGAGGAGTGTTTTAAAAAGCTGGATATGTTTAGCCTGCAGAAGAAAAGGTTGAGAGGAAACATGACAACTATGTATAAATATGTGAAAAGATGTCATAAGGAATAGGGAGCAAGTTTGTTTTCTGCTGCCCTGGAAACTAGAACTTGGAGCAATGGGTTCAAATTACAGGAAAGATTATTCCACCTAAACATTAGGAAGAACTTCCTGACGATAAGAGTATAACAGGTGAAATCAATGGAAAACTTTGGGTTGGAGTGCAGTGGAAGCTCCTCCATTGGAAGCTTTTAAACAGGCGCTGGATGGCCATCTGTCAGGGGTACTCTGATTGTGCATTTCCTGCATGGCAGGACTAGATGGCCCATGTAGTCTCTTCCAACTTAATTATTCTATGATTCTATGCTTCTAGGTGATGAAATGCCACCTATCAGTTATTCTAGCAGTTTACCATTGCATCTTTTTGGCATTCCAATATGTTATACTCTCACAATCTTTTGTTAGCCAGTCCTGCTCAAAGTATACATGTGATTATTTCAGGAAAGAACAATTTACACAATCTGAAAGAGGAGGTGAACAGAGGAGTCCTGCTGGATCACACCAAAACTCCAAAAAGTGAAGCATCCTTCTCCACATAGTGGTCAACCAAATGAGTCCAATGAAGGCTAGCTTTGGCCTCAGTCATCCAAACTGCTAAGCCATTTATAGCTTTATATAGTTCCCCAGATACCTTTGAAAACACTTGAAAGACTGGTGAAACACACACAAATCTGTTTTAAAATGTGCTTTGTCTGAAGAGATTCCCCCCACCCATTTTTACCAAAAAAAAGTATCTTGGCGAGCACAGAAAAAAGCTCTGATGGATACAAATCTGTATTGGAATGCGTGAAATGCTTTTTATGGCAAGGCTTTAGTCAACATATGTATCATGACAGTTTCTGTGTAAGACGATCCACAACATTAGGCAACAATGGAGTTTTAATTGACACAGTTACTATCAGTGCTCATAATGGTATATTTAATTTAGTCCAAGGTGAAGAAAGCAAATAACAGACTGGTGGACAATTTCAGACACCCTTTATGGGCTTTTCTCTGGCTCTAGCTGTGTCAAATTTGAACAGACTTTTAAAATAATTAGACATGTCACCTTTGTGTCCTAGTCTTGGATTATGCCCAAATCATATGAGAGAAAAATAGCTAGTTTGTGTGAGTCCCCAAAAATAAAGGTACTTTTGTTTTTTTCTGTATTGGCTGAATAGCCTTCAAGGTCTTGTCAATTAAGATAGGTTGAATTCAAATTAAATGGTTGCCTTCTATTAACATGATTTTCTTCCAGGAAGGAGTGGAGGCAATAATTACAGTTGCTGTTTCCAACTCCTGAATTGACAGCTTGCCAAACATGAAACCGTTACAATACAGAAGCAATATACTGTATTTTGCAATAGGAACATTGGCTTCTTCTCAGTTCCACAAGTAAGGTCTTGATGTCTATTTTCTATGCCATATGAAGTCCTGCTGGATAATTTAGAGAGCAGCTATCTCTATTAGTTCCACTCACATCCCACTGCTTCCAATTAGTTCTGATTTTCTCTTACAGCAAGCAGCCAGAAAGGCCAAACTACAAAACTGCTGGATAGAATACCTTAGCAGGGATGAACAGAGATATTTTCCCTTGCTTCTCCTATACACCAGATCCTGATGTTTTTTCTCCCTCCCTCTTCCTTGCTTTAATTAGATGTTAACATTCAGAATACAACAGTTCATCTTAAATAGTACTACAGACAACATGTCATGAATAAATGTATATAATTGTTTTGATAACAAGATTTATATCTATATAATCCAGTGACATATACTGAATAATGTTTTCTTATTTACAACTTATGTTGCTTACATGTAAAATGGTGAAATCATGGAGAATAGGCAATATTTTAAATTCTATGAATGTTCCATTCTACACTATAACCTATGTGTTTCATTTGACTCTCTCTCTTTTTATATATAAAAAATACATATTTCTATGGTGGTCCTGCAGCCAGGAGATCAGGAGACACTTACTTCTTGGGAGGAGAGCAATGTCCAATCTTGATAAAATAGTGAAGAGTAGAGACATCACACTGGCAACAAAGATCCACATAGTTAAAGCAATTGTATTCCCCATAGTCACCTATGGATGTGAGAGCTGGACCATAGGGAAGGCTGAGCAAAGGAAGATAGATGCTTTTGAACTGTGGTGCTGGAGGAAAGTTCTGAGAGTGCCTAGGACTACGGGAAGATCCAACCAGTCCATACTTCAGAAAATAAAGCCCAACTGCTCATTGGAGGGAAGGATAGTAGAGGCAAAGATGAAGTACTTTGGCCACATCATGAGAAGAAAGGAAAGCTTAGAGAAGACAATTATGCTGGGGAAAATGGAAGGAAAAAGGAAGAGGGGCCAACCAAGGGCAAGATGGATGGATGGCATCCTTGAAGTAACTGGATTGACCTTGAAGGAGCTGGGGGTGGTGATAGCCAACAGGGGGCTCTGACATGGGCTGGTCTATGAGGTCACAAAGAGTCGGAAACAACTGAACAAATGAACAACAACATGGTGGTTAATTTATATACAAAAAGGACAGTTGTGGAGAATGGAATCAGGCATTATTTTTATTATTAGAAATAGTCTGATAACTGATTTACTTAGTGGTCAGAATGAGTTGCATGAGATGGTAATTTTTGTTTTCTATTTTTTTGAGCTTGGTTTAAGAGAATATATAGTAAATAATATTAATGTGACGACAGTACAACCAATGGCTCAAAAACCACAAAGCAAAAACAATACTACGTTTGTGTCTAATCATTGTTATCTGGTAGCCAATCTCATTTCATGTTCATTGTGACTTATAGTTAACTTAGGAAATTAACTTCAGTTCCAATGAATCAAATGCCAATTCTATACAATTTGCTTTTAATGCTGGATAATTGTGTGAAATTATGTTAACAATATACAAACTAAAATACACTGTACTTTGGGTTCAAAATGGATTTTGGAGTTAAGTAAATCCAGACAAGATTATTGCAATGTCTTATATGTGGACATCTTGAAGATGTGAGTGATGTGTAACATGATGATTTTTGACCACCCAGCACTCATAGACCTCATGTACTGAACGATACTTGTGGAAACTAGGTGGTCAGAACAGGTGATACTACATTGTGCCATTTTACTTGTTCCCAGTGAATTTTCAGACAAAATTCTAAGCGTTTTAAAGACCAAAACCAACCAATCCTATGTACTAATCAAACTGTTCCTGAGGGTGCCCTAAAGAGTTTAGGACTGGTTTATTTAGATAACTGCCCATTCAAAGAGACTGAGATTCCAATTCAAACCCAATTTGAACTTTTTTGTGGAATGGCCAATATAAAACCTTCTAAAATGGTTTTAAAAGTCATAAATGTGGGCTATTTTAAAATTATTAGAGTTAGGACTGTAAAACACAAGAATACACAAAGGTTACTCATAAAATTACAATTATGCATAAGGAAGTTTTCATGTTCAATTCCATAATGTACCACAGTATAATATAAATGAGAGATCACATTTTGCAAAGTGCAGTACACAGGAATTTTATGTAAAAAAAAATGCTCCCTTCGATCCAAAGGCCATTCAAGAAACTAAGCCCCACACCAGCTGCCATCTCATCAAGCAAGGAACTGCTCTTTCTGGACCATTTTCCATATCCCTGAAAGTATTTGCACCTTATTAAATTGGTTGGCACTAGGAAGTTAGTCTATATTATATTAGAGGATCTTTAAAGAATAGGCACCTAATATTCTCAGAAGCAGGTGAACAATTTCAGCTGTAATCAAAATACACTGAATAACTCTTTCTGTTCTCTTTGGCTCATAATGTGCTTCTGGCAAAATTATTCTGTTGAATGATTTGGTTTGTCAACCCACTAGACAATTGTTCGTGACTGCAAAATATACATTTATTTAAAAAAGTGCAATCATTATGTTTATATGAAGCGCCACTATTTTCTTAAAACATTGTAAATGCAGGATAACCAATTGGTATGAAATGCTATTTAATAAAATAAACATGTTTACTCTTCATTTTATATGCTGTATTGTTTTGAATATAAAATCTGAGCTTTCTTTACACCCCAAAATGAGCCAGGAAATCCGAATTTTCAGTGTATGTTATGTGCACACTATGTATTTCTTTCTGTGTTTGCATACATAACATTAAATGGGATAATGGAGATAAGATTTTATAAAGGCAAGCATGTAAATGATGCCTATTATTCAAAACAAAAGAAACAGCCCTTCTGGGCAGGGATATATTGCTTAAGGCAATGAGAATATACATGTCAGTAGCTTTCACTTAGCAGAATATCTTTGTTGCACACAACCTTTCATTTTAAAAAATTAAGGTCACTAGGACAGAGTGCAAGGCACTATCTTTGCTATTTCTCATACTGTAAACAGTACACAAGGATAACTGATTTTTATTTCTTACACTGTAGGAGAAATCAAATGATACACATTCCCTAAACTGTGACAAGTATTATTAATGCACTGAACCTATGTTTTGCAATATATTTTAGATAAAAAGTTTCAAACAATGCTGTAATCAAACTACGTATTGTAGTGGGAAGTCCTGTATCAGATATCTAGGCATAGTTTTGGAAGTACTCAGATTCCATGTCATTACTTCTCAGCAGCCATAAATGTTTACTCCTGTCACATTAACCAAAACAATGAGGTCTTGGGGGCTTATTCAAGAGTCCTGTTATTTAATGATACTTGATTTATTTTTACAGGCATGAATTGATGTAATCAAAAGCCATAAAACCACACATATAAAGGCACAGGGTCAAAAGACTTTTATACCCATCTTTTCACAGGCATAGTTTCTCTGATAGTAGAAAGAAAAAAAACTTAGTAAGTGTTTATTTTGAATAGACTGTCACTATGGACCCCATCACACTAGAGCATGGATCTACTTTAAATCCACTTTCTGCCTCCTGCTGAATTTTTGGGCGCATAGTTTAGTGAAGGGCCTTTAAATTGTTCGCCCAGACAGGTCCAGGGCCTCACTAAACTACAAGCCCTAGAATTTTACAGGAGGCAGATTCATGATCTAGTGTGATGGGGCTGTTAGTCTGGGGTATCTTCACCAAAAGTTTCCAACTCACAGTGCTCATGCAATGATTAGTTTTCTTTCTAATTACAATACTCAATGTTTCATAACCTATCATCCCTTACGAATTCATCACATTCACCTAAGAACTCTGTGTTCTGGATGGAGCCACACGCCGGTTATCACACGATGTTGTGTGACTTTTAGTAGAGGCCCTGTCCCCAGTTTTTATTTATTTATTTACAGTTCTTATATTCCGCCCTTCTCACCCCGCAGGGGACTCAGGGCGGATTACAGTAAACACATATATGGCAAACATTCAATGCCAGTTTGACAAACAACATTTAACAGACAAAGGCTATTTAACTTTTTTTTTTCTGGCCGCCAGGGGAGCTGCTGTTTTTCATCGTCCATCAACGACACCGATGAAGTTCTTCCGCATTCCACATTCCCCGGAGTCTTCTTTCTTTATGGCCTCATAAATTAGTTAAATTTAGCCTCCCACACAAGGTGGTCCCTTATTTTCCTACTTGACAGATGGAGTGCAAGTGTCACCAAAAGCTTCCCACACAACAGGGGAGGCTTCCCGTGTTGTGCTGGCTAAAATGGAGCCAGCACAGTTCCTCCAGGGAAGGAGGATACTTTCCCCAAGTGATGGGGAAAGTGTCACCGAGAGGGAGCTGCAGGTGGGGTGACTAATTCACCTCTCTCCCTAAGCAACATACTTATTAAAAGATAAATCCAATCCAATGAAATCAAACTTATTCCTCGGTAAATGTATGTGCCTTAGAACATATTTCTCATGCTCTCATATACACAGAGGCTATTGCTGAGCAGTGTGCTTTAATTCTGGCTACTACATTTTAGGAGAAAATTTCATGTGAAGGGAAACGCAACTTTGCTCTTCAACCCCTTTAGTTTTGCTAGGTTCTGTATCTTTTATAACTGAATTATGATTTTGAAGTTACAATTTGACTCATTTATATTTAACCTATCATCCATAACCTAGACCTCCTCATGGAAACATTTTAAATTTTAATTAACATTTAAGTGTCATTAATAGTAAGGGGAAGGCCTTCCAAAGCAGTTCTGGGGGCAACACAGAAAAAGAAAATATATTGGGGAGCTCTCAATTGCACAGAACATGCATAAAAACTTAAAAATTCAAATTCTAAAACTGATAGATTGGTAACATTTTTCTATTTCTCCATAGTGTTTCCTATATATGCATTTATGTGTGCTGTGACAACAACTAAGTTTTTTTTAAAAAATATTAAGTTTCTGATTTAACATTTCTTCAGCATGTGAATAGTTTAAAGATAACTGTATACTGCATATGGTATATTCAAATGAATTAAATAAATCTTATGGACTAACATTATAAGCAAGATATGTAGAAAGGAATTTGAGGATGACTACATTCCAGGTCTATAAACTTTTGAAGCTGCCTATGGACTACTGAGATAGCGAGTATCTAAAAGACTCAGCTTGAGGTATTCTGAATTTAGCTGTGCAATATAATTGCAAAGTTAATAAAAAAGGAATCATCACAGCAGGGGCTAAATCAGGCAAACACAACTGCTGAGCTTGTTCTTGAATATTATTAACTCAAAAGTCTGCCTCGTTTGTGATGTGGCATATTTAAGAAAGAATACCAAAGGCATGGAAGCTTACTTTCCATAAGACTTAAAAAATACATGGTGAGAATTCCTTTGAAATAAACTCAAAATAAGCATTTATGATTGTATAATGTAATCAGTTTATTCTCATCTGTCAGGAGTTGAGCTCATACGGTTTATATCAGAATCAATTTGGGGTGGGGTGGGGGTAATCATTGTCAGTGTTTAGTCAACACAGACAATGTTTTTGTTGTTATTGGGATCCTTACTCCATCGTATATTATTTAAGGTCCTCTGATTTAAACTTAGAAACATCATTCTATCTTTACAACTAAACTGAATTGTTTTCAATTAATCAAAGGTAGAAACCATGGCATGAATTTTCTTTTCTATATGAGTATATAGATAGTCAGCTATTAATTGATAGTCAGCTGAAAATATTTTAAAGTCAGATGCAAAACTTGGTCTTCAAAAGTGGCATGTGCATCACTAATGGCCCTTTCCAGAATCCTTATTTTCAAAGACATGAATAATTCCTTACCAATCCATCCATATCAATCCTAATACCTATATAATCCCTATAGTAATCAATCTACAAGCTAGGCCAATGGCACCTAAAAGCTAAACTCCCAGAAAGGAGGAACTAACTGAATTGCCATAGATATCAAAGTGTGCATGAAGCATGCAGTTGGATCAGGCCCGTAGCCAGGTTTTTGTTTCGGGGGGGGGGGGGGGGCTGAGTTTGGTTCGGGGGGGGGACTGAGTCTGAGTGAAAGAGGGTCTACCCTAGCAAACCTTTTGTATCATTACCCCAATACCCCCATGCATATGGGATATATTGAGTATGGTGATCAGATCATGATATGAATAAACATAGCAGTTTAAATAATGCACCAGTAAGGCCTTCTCGTGGACCACCATCAGAATTTCGGGGGCGGGGGGGCTGAAACCCCCAAGCCCCCCCCCCCCCGGCTACATGCCTGAGTTGGACCATATATTTTATTATAGCCATACAATGTCATCTAAACTAAGGCTGCCATACTTTAGACATATTATGAGATGACATCACTGATTAGAAAGAATGATAATGGGAAATGGGTAGTATTGGGAAAAGAAGGAGGTTGGACTATGGATGGATTGATTTGATTAAGGAAACCATAGCCCTGAGTTTGCAAGATCTGAGCAGGGAAGTAAATCTCTCATTCATGGGTAATAAGTGAATGTCAACTTGACAGCAAATAGCAACAATTCTAGATATACTATGTAGTACTAATGGCAGCTGGCTGCTACTGTGGAATTTCTCCAGTCCTCCACTGAACATTATATGTGGGAATCACCTTCTAACCACAGATTCTGTATTCTTTGCCTTATAGAGCAAGGAAGTTTGGTAACACCTCTTTCTGCCATATATATAAACCTGGTGTAATCCCAGATTACTCAAGAGTATGTCAGTAATAGGATTCCAGAGCACTATTTTAGGGTAGAAGATGCACTTAGAAAAAATGTGTCAAGTTATATGTGTTTTGATTCAACAACACAGCAATACTTCTGATATCATTAATCTAGAAAACATAAACTCAACAGGTGGTGGGAAACTGTGTCATTTTAGCTGTATACATTTCTGCTTCTGCTGTTCTTGAAGTTCTCCATATGAAAACTGTAAAATTGTCACATCACATTCCAAAACTTGAGCCTTGAACTGACAATTTATGAGTTAGAATTAGCACTTGCTTGCTGTATACTTAAACCTGCAGCTACCTGGTTATTTTTTTTTAAAAAAAACACACACACACACCATAGTATTGACATTATTATTATTATTATTATTATTATTATTATTATTATTATTATTATTTAACTTTAACAGAACAAATGTATATTATTTTATCCACATGGGTCTATTCAATAGACTGACAGCTTTTAAATTAAAACAACAACACCAACTTACCCATAAATGAACAAACTGAGATCTATAAATCCCAGATGGTAATAAACACTCGTTGTTTCACTAATAAAATTATATTTTGTATGTGATTTATTTCAAATATATCCAAACTGGAATAATTAGGTACTGCTATGTAATATGTAAAAGGATACATTCGGTCCTGCTTGTACATAAGAAGAGCTGTGTCATTGTATATCAGTTATTGATTAGCATGAGCAAAAGATACTCCTGTTCATGGGCTTCCCACAGACAACTATCTGACCACTTTGTGAACAGAATGCTAAACCAGGTATACCTTATATCTGATTCAGCATGGCTCGCTTTAAAGTCTTGCATTTTAAATCAAAAGGATGTGTAGGCAAACATTTTGGATTGAACAACCTGGTCCCTTCCAGAAGCAATACCTGGTAGTTCTCTGTCACTTATATTCTACCTTGGTATTAAGAGTGTAAACTACCAAAGTTATCCAGGTTCATGTAAGACAACTAAATTATGTCCTAACTCCCAAACTAATCTTAGACTACGTTTTAACAAGTATTCACGCTGCTTTTAGTTGGATTGCTTAATTTGAAAGAAAGCTAATAAATATGAATGAGTCTCATTGACTTTCCAGTTTGGTCAAATACTCCTGCATCTGCACAAATCCAACACCGGAATATCATTCAAGAAAGCACACCATCGCCAATCTGACATGTTAACTGTCTGCTATCAACTTCCTAGTCAGGAGGTATAACTTGAATGCCAACAGAAAATTTCAGATTGAGAGGCTGAAGCTTGTCATTTGAAAGATAGGTACTCTGCTCTAAGGTAAACAAATGTACAGAGGAACAGACACATTAATAGTGGAGCACTTTATAGAGGCACAATCTTTCTGTTTTGTTATTTCAAGAAGCAAGCCTTTGAGGGACTATGATGTTAATTTCTGGCTCTATCATCAAGGACAGCCCAAATGCCTGAAAGGCACAAGATCCTATCTGACTTTGGAAGATAAGTCCATAGTACTTGGGTGGGGGATCGCTTAAGAATAATACGAATTGTAGTCTATATTTCAGAAAAAGAAACTAGTGAAATCACATCTTAGTATCCCTTGCTTAAGAAAATTATGAAAATAATGATGTTGTTACAACTGAGAGCACATATAAACACAGACAAGTGGAAAGAAAATATTTTCCAAGTTTTCCATTGGGCTTCATGTTTAGTGGAAATATCTTGATTTAGGCCATTATTATTATTATTATTATTATTATTATTATTTATTAACTTTATTTGTACCCCGCTAGCATCTCCCGAAGGACTCGATGCGGCTTACACAGGCTAAGGCCTCAATAAAACAACAGCATAACAAAACACATAACTTAAAGCAAATCGAACAATAAAACAATAACAGTAAACAATAAAAACAATACATCACGATACAATAAAACTAGGGCTGGGCCAAATGTGATGGGTACATATTTAAAGGTGCTGGGTGTGATAGGTGGTATGTCGGAATTTAGGGTAAGTGCAGTGTGCAGACAATCTTAAAACTCTGATAAAGTGCTTCTGGGACATATTACTGGAGTTCCTATTCTCGAAAGGCATATCGGAACAGCCAGGTCTTCAAGCTCTTCCTAAAGACTGCCAACGTAGGGGCTTGTCTGATGTCTTTGGGGAGGGTGTTCCAAAGTCGGGGGGCTACCACAGAAAAGGCCCTGTCTCGCGTCCCCACAAACGTGCCTGCAACGCAGGTGGAATTGTGAGCAGGGTCTCTCCAGATGAGTGAAGAGAACACATGGGTTCATAGACAGAGATGCGGTCACGCAGGTAGGCTGGTCCCAAACCGTTTAGGGCTTTGTAGGTAAGCACGTGCATCTTGAATTGGGTTCGGAAAATAAACGGCAGCCAATTGAGCTCCTTGGACAGGAGGGTTGACCTCTCTCTGTAAGGAGCACCAGTTAACATCCTGGCCGCCGCCCGTTGGACCAGTTGAAATTTCTGAGCTGTTTTCAAGGACAGCCCCACGTAGAGCACATTACAGTAGTCCAATCTAGAGGTGACCAAGGCATGGACCACCCCGGCCAGATCAGCCTTAGCGAGGTACGGTCGCAGTTGGCGCACGAGTCTCAATTGTGCAAAAGCCCTCCCGGACACCGCCGACGCCTGAGCCTCAAGCGTAAGCGATGAATCCAAGAGGACTCCCAAACTGTGGGCCTGTGACTTCAGGGGGAGTGTAACCCCATCCAGCACAAGTTGCCACCCTATACCCCGATCCAGTTTACGATCAACCAGGAGGACCTTTGTCTTGTCGGGATTGATCTTCAGCTTATTCTTCCTCAACCAGATAGCCACAGTGGCCAGGCACTCGTTCAGCACTCGAGGGACCTCCTTGGAGTTAGGTGGAAATGAGTAGTAGAGTTGTGTGTCATCTGCATAGAGATGGCACCTAACTCCAAAACTCCGGATGACCTCTCCCAGCGGTTTCATGTAGATGTTAAAAAGCATGGGAGATAAAATAGAGCCTTGCGGGACCCCACAGGTCAAAGGCCAGGGATCCGAGCAGGCATCTCCCAGCTTCACCCACCTGGGATCGACCCTCCAGGAAGGACCGGAGCCACGACAAAACCGTGCCCCCGACACCCATCCCAGAGAGTCGACCCAGAAGGATACCATGATCGATGGTATTGAAAGCCGCTGAGATGTCCAAGAGAACCAACAGGGCCACACTCCCCCTGTCCAGCTCTCTACGGAGGTCATCCACCAAGGCCACCAAGGCCGTCTTAGTGCCGTGACCAGGCCTGAAACCAGACTGTGACTGATCTAGGTAGTTGTTGTCATCTAGAAAGCCCTGGAGCTGGGAGGCGACCACCCGCTCCAGCACCTTGCCCAAAAAAGGGAGGTTGGAGATTGGTCTGAAGTTGTTCAGCACCGTAGAATCAAGGGAGACCTTTTTAAGTAGTGGACGAACCTCAGCTTGTTTCAGTCGAGATGGAAAAACCCTCTGCACCGGTGATGCATTGATGATCAACACAAACCAATCAATCAACCTCTCCCTGGCCAAGACGGGCAAGGGTCTAGAGCCGACGTGGTCACCCTCACAGCACCAAGGACCTCCTCCACAGTCTCAGGAAGAACAAGCCTAAAAGAATCCCACAAAATTGGACAAGCAGATGCCTCAATCACCTCTCCTGGCACTGTGATGAAATTGGAGTCCAGCTCAAGGCGTATCTGAGCAACTTTGCCTGCAAAATGGTGTGCAAATTTTTTAATGTCATCGTACTCAATCAGGGAACACTCTGGGGTGCAACTGTTCTGAATGGGGTCACTGATATAGACATACCCCCAATAAGAGAAACCATGCCCCTGAGTATACAAGAGGTTTCTCATTCATAGGATCAACACCAAATAGAAAGCAGATAACAATAACATACTGTTACATATTGAAAAACAAATTTTACTTTACTCAAATAAAGCAATCAATGATTCTTTAAAGCTGATATGCAAAATAAATTTTATAAAATTTGCAATAGATTTTAAAAACTGTTTTGAAACATTTGAGCTCCCTTTAGTCTTGTAAGTAAAATTCTTTCCAAGAATGATTGTGGCAAAAGTTGCAGTATGCTGGCAGCCACATTCCTAATTTCACAAATAGAACCATAATTATCATGCTCATAACAAGGGAAATGTCTCTGCTGCAGAAGCCACTGAATTGGCTGTACTGATGGAAATAGCACTCCAGAAACAGCAAAAACAAAGGCTTAGTTCATATGATGTTTTATTCTACATGTGAAGAGTTTCTTCATTTTTCAGCATGCAATTATGTGGACAACATAACATTTTGTTTCCAGATGCATGTGTGCTGTGTTCATGTTCTCATGAGCCACCAGAATGGCTCCACATTGTTGAGGGGCATGGGGAACCTGGCACCCCATGTCCCGTATTGACCGGTTCCTGCATAAATTGATCCAATGGGGGGGGGGAGGGTGAAGCCCCACCGGCATCGTTAGATGGGAGCTGGTGGACTCTGTGGATGACCTGGCCTAAACCAGCGTATGTCGGTTTAGTCCATCACCTTTGTGATGAGATCATAGGACTCATGTTAGTCATGTATAAATATGTTAGAGGAAGCCACAGGGAGGAGGGAGCAAGCTTGTTTTCTGCTTCCCTGGAGACTAGGACATGGAACAATGGCTTCAAACTACAAGAAAGTAGATTCCATCTGAACATGAGGAAGAACTTCCTGACTGTGAGAGCCGTTCAGCAGTGGAACTCTCTGCCCCGGAGTGTGGTGGAGGCTCCTTCTTTGGAGGTTTTTAAACAGAGGCTAGATGGCCATCTGTCAGGGCTTTAGAATGCAATATTCCTGCTTCTTGGCAGGGGGTTGGACTGGATGGCCCATGAGGTCTCTTCCAGTTCTATGATTCTATGTTCAGTCCATCCAAAACCACCATAACAAGAAAGAAAATGAGTACTAATATTTGTATATTTGTATATTTTAAATACTGGCTAACATTTTTATGTTAAGCTGTTTTGAATCCCATTTGGGGGAGATAAAGCAGGGTATAACTAAATATAATAATAATAATAATAATAATAATAATAATAATTTTCTAGTTTAGAACACACTTGCTATATATTTTAAATTGATAGGTTGATTTAAGACATTCTATGTTTGCCAGCATTAGCATTTACATTAGGATAGAAACTGAAAAGTATGCAAGAATTAGCAACAGACTTATAAGTTAAGAAACCAATTCTCTTCAAAATGTATTGAAGATCAGGCACACATGCAAGTAATAGTGATCTACCCTTTTTACAATAACCTAGCAGAACAAGAACGGCAGGAGAAAATAATTTCCTAGAGGCATAGATTATTTACTGATATTGTTGTGATGAATTATTGACCTTTAATGTATCCATCTCTGTGTTTTAATAGTTTTCTCTTTTAAATTATATCTCACTGACAGCCACCTTAATCACTTGTTGCCGTTTCTTATTTATTCGCTCAGCCACTTCCGACTCTTCGTGACCTTATGGACCAGCCCACACCAGAGCTCCCTGTCAGCCATAGCCACCCCCAGCTCCTCCAGAGTCAAGACAGTCACTTCAAGGATACCTTAATCATTGTTCAGTGAAAATATGGGATCACTGAATGATTGAATAAATAAATATTTTAAATTCACATGTATCATTTTATATCTAAAAGTAGCATGTTCACATTGAGAAATATTATATAATACATAATTGTGGGCAATGAGCCCAAAATCCCATGTTGGAAAAACCTTGGAATGCTTGTATAAATATGATTTGGATTTCTCAGGAACTGCATATGGTATGTTAACTTTGAGCACAGTACCTACAATACCGAGTTCATTTTGTGGTGTGAGCAGACTGGTGCTTCATTATACATTACTGTTCCCACACTATTTAAAATGTTGTAGTACTGCATTGGCTTGACCAGTTTTATTTCATGTGATTTTTAGTGATATAAATAGATAAATGTAGATCATGGAATTAGTGGTTATCGTGTTATAGGGGTTTAAATTATGAGCGATGCAACATTAATCTTCTTTTGACACTCATCATTCTGTATTCTACAATTCATTTTACATTCTTGAGATGGAAGAGAATACCCACCACATGAAATATCCCCCTGTGATTGAAGTACAACTCCCAGCATTCTTTCCCTTTGGCTAGGCTGGTTAAGACTACTGAGCGCTGCAGTACAATGAGATCTATAAAGCCAGATAATTCCCAGCACAGCCTCAATGCTGTTGTTGAACAAATGTACTGTATTGCTGCCCTGATTATTTTTCACTCTAGGGATGTTCCTTGGGGAATTTTGTTATATAGAGCCCAGGAATTTGGTCCAACTGTCAGGGAAACTGTTCATGTAATTTTTGTTTTTGTCACAAAATCAAAAGGTGTTGAAGTAATAAAATGGGTTACAGAAACATGAAGATCAAAATGATCTTATTGCCCTACTTCTTTACTAAGACCAAGAGGAGTATCTATTTTTTAAAAAAAACTTTCTCACCTCTCATGCAGTGCTGTCTGTCTGGGTAGCTGGACTTAATCTTTGTTCAGATAGATGCTGCAGCCATTACACTTCCCTGCATTGATCAGGGAGCTTCATGGAAGTGCCTCGCCATCGCTTGTTACATCTGCTGATGTCAGAATGGGGAACCCACATTAAACAACAAGAAAGAAGGGGGCACTCTATCCCCTCCTTGCTGATTATGCAGGCACCCCAATCCAATGTGAGTGCATGTGACAGCCTATAGCCAGGAGTTCACACGCAGCTCCCTGACTAGGAGAGAGTGGTGGCGGTGATGTGGAAGTTGAGTTCAAACCTCAGAGTTCCCTGTGCATTTGCTGTCCACACAAGTGGCCAAAACCCCATCTTTTTGGCAAAGGGGGAGCACATTTCCTCCTGTGTGGATCCAGTGTCAGCACAGGGGATGGGGTATGTCCACCAGTTTCCTGCCCTCCCTTGCTCCCTTTCTTAACAGTAAAAAGTTTTTAAAGGGTCCCTTATCAAGCCCGGAGGCTTCCAAAGGCTCTGTTTTGTGTCTAATTAATGTGATGGAGTTTTGGAGAATTCCCTGTCCAGAATTCCAGGTGTCATATAGATGCAAAATTGTGACCTTTGAAGCTCCCAGACTTGGTAAGGAGCCTTTTAAAAACTTTTTAAGGCCAGGAAGTGACTTGCAGTTTCTCAAGTCACTCCTGACATGAAAAAGGCCAGTAAAATGGGTGAGGGAGGGGAGGCTGGTTTTGCCATCCCTACTTTGTTGACTATTTGAGCCTGCGGAGCCGGGATTTTTGTGGAGACTACTGCTGAGATCACAGATGGCAATCTCAGGAGCAGTCTCTACAGGTTCCACACCTCTAAAGATGTGGATCTTACTGAATTTATAAACAGAAAATGTCTTCAATAATTTCTTTGCTTTTTTAGAATTCGGTAGTTGCATAGGCAGAATGTTTGAACACTCATTAAACACACTCTAGGAGTCATGCATTCCATCGTGGTTGAACAAGACCACACGGTTTATAGTTAAATAGCTAAGAGGACTGTATAATGATGTTAAGGTATTTTTAAAAATATTTACAAAGTTAATAGTTACACATGCACATTCAGAAGAATGTATTATTGAGCTCAATGAGGCATACTTCCTGCAAAGTGTCTGTCCATTGCTTTCAAAATGTGTTTTCCGTGCTTCTTTCTGTATGCATGAAGCAAAGTTCTTAAAGCAATCTTTCTTCTTTCAAAACTCTATACTCCTGAATTATAATCTTACAAAGAAAATGCATTATTTCATTCTGCTGGGCATGCCAAACATAAAGTTAAAAACAGCTTGGGCTCGGGCAAAAACTGTTCTGTTGAAATTATCAGGCTCTCTCACAATGCTCACATATCTTTAAAATATGATGGCAATTATTATTTCCTCTTTCGGAATCCTTAATCATTGGACAATGTTTTACTTAGGGATTTTGAACCATCATCCACTGTGCATCAGTGGTATGTCTACTGCAAGGAAACAATAGTTTGAAAGAACAACCAGCACTACTTTCTCCCCTACTTTCTTAAACATTACATTAAAAATAGGCTTGCTGTGAAGGAACCCATTTAAACAGAAATCATACATTACCACTTCACAGACCTAACATGCCAATATATTGCTTTGCTAAATAATTCCTTCTGTCAAAGCAGCACTTTAAAAAAACCTGACCTATACAATATATGTGTCTAAGGAAAATATATGCTGAAAATAAAGCCCGAAAATAACTGCTTGAAACAGAGATCCTTTTAAGTCTATAGACCTTTTTACTCAAGAGGTCTGACAAAAAAATCTCCAGTGAGAAAAAAGTTCTTTTTTTGCCACCAAAAGCTTATTCACTCAATTATTTTACTATACAAAATTGTGAATAGTTTAGTTCTTCCATTGACATTTAGTCACTTTTCCCGCTGGATGAGACTTAGCATTTAGTTCAATCCTGTCAGCAGTTCAGTTTCAATTCAGGCTCATATCTAGTTTACTACCTCATCTAGAATGATTTCAGTGTTCCTTCTTCAAGATTTCAAAGCCTGGAGAGGCTGAAAGATCATATCAAACCTTGAGATTTTAGGATCATTTTGTTAATCCCTGCTGATGTCACTGGGAACAGAGAGCAGAGAAATTACAAGGCAGCAGCTTCTATTGATGTTATGGGAATAAGTCATAATGATATCATTAAGCATTAAGTATATACCAGTTTCTCAGGCTCCTTCTACACTTCCATATAAAATCCAGATTATCTGTTTTGAACTGGAAGATATGGCAATGTAGACTCGTGTAATCCAGTTTAAAGCAAATAATGTGGATTAAATGCATTAATAATCTGGATTATATGGCACTGTAGAAGGGGCCTCACAGAAATAAAAACACTAAGTTGAACAAATGAGAAGTTATTTTGAACAAACCAAGTGTGTTTGGAACTGATATAACCAAACATTCCCCAGTGCAATTTTAAAACCTTTGCAAGCACTGCTTTTAACAAAAAGTGGAAAACTACCAACAAAACCAATAAGCTTTCCAGTCCACCACCAAGAAAAATGATAAACGTGGTTTTTAACTTTTCCCAGCTTTTAAAGATCTCCTAAGAACCAAAGAACATTTTCCAAGCTCTGTTTGGAATACAAGCCCCTTTATTTCCCACTCTTTAAACAGACAAAGTTGAGGAATACTCCCTCCAGTGCTGCCAAATAATAGAATACTACTGGTGATAGGGGTGGTGGAGATGGCATATTAACAATAATAGACCAACAAGGACCAATGGAATAATTTCAGGCCTTACAAGTATAATAGGGCTTGCATCTTTAAATGTTGTAAATCTAACACATTCCAGTCATAGTTTCAGTGGGTTTATGGATGAAGAGATGGAGAGAAAAAGAGGGAGGGTGAAAGGAGCAGAAGAACAGAGGCAGAATGAGATAAAGAATCAGAAAGAGAGACAGAAGATAGGAATAACAAGAAAGGGGCAAAATAAGAAAAAAATAAGAGAGAGGAAGGAAATGAAGCTTGTGGAGGAGTGAGGGGGAATAGGAGTCAGGAGACTGAAAAAGAAAAAAAAAGTAATTCATGGAAAATATAAAGTAGATAAGAAAAAGACTAAGAAACATAAAGAGAACGGAAGGAAAATATGGCTGGACAGCAGTTGTAAAGGGTTAATAAATCACAACTATGAAATAAAGGAAGAGGAAACCAAGTGCCTAAGCAGAGGGTAATTAAAGATAATTTGTAGCACCTTAAAGACTGGTCACTTCATCACATTCATTAAATACTATGGAGACACCTACTTGATTTGTGGGAGGAGCCAAAATGCCCCTTTGAGAAAAAGTTCCATCATTACCTTTTGCTCATGGAAGAGGGAAGATTAGCAGTATGTTGTGTTTCTTTCTGTCTCATGCACTTTCTAGAGGCCTTTCTTTCTCCCTCCCTTCTCTGTGTTGTGTGAGCCATGTGTTACCTCCTCCTCTCCTTCCCTCCCTCCCTCCTTCCAACATGGGGAAGGAAAGAGAGAGGAGGAGGATTGCTGGAATGGCAACAAAGGAAGAGCACCCAGACACCTCCTTCCCTCCTCTTCCTCTTTTGGCTGACCCCAAGGGCCATCTAGTCCAACCCCCATCTTTCTGCTATGTAGCAAAAGCACAATCAAAGCACCTCTGACAGATGGCTGTCCTGCTTTTGAATAACAACAATAACAACAACAACAATTGATATCGCCATACCAGGTGATAGCTGCATTGAGAAAAAACAACAGGAAAAACTCAGCCGCTATCAAGTCCACAAAATCGAACTGCAAAGGCTCTGGCATAAACCAGTACAGGTGGTCCCAGTGGTCATTGGTGCACTGGGTGCCGTGCCAAAAGATCTCAGCCGGCATTTGGAAACAATTAACATTGACAAAATCATGATCTGTCAACTTCAAAAGGCCATCTTACTTGGATCTGTACACAACATTAGAAAATACATCACACAGTCCTAGATGCTTGGGAAGTGTTCAACTTGTGATTTTTTGATACAAAATCTAGCATATAGATCTCATTTGCTGTGACATACTGTGCTTTTGTGTTAGTAAAATAATAATAATAATAATAATAATAATAATAATTTATTTATTTAAAAGTTTTGTATACCGGCCTTCTCACCTCTCTTGAGGGACTCAGACCAGTTTCCAACCATAATATCACATACAATCAATAAAACATCATAATACATTTTACAGTAAAACATTAAAACAGCAATTACAATCAATAACTATAATGGTCAGTCGTCACACTAAAATCGTTGCTCATCATCCTCCATCTATATCTCAGGGTGTTGGCTCACTCGTCGAATGCCTGTCTCCACAACCAAGTCTTCACCTGTTTTCTAAATGTCAGGATAGACGGGGCGGTTCTCCTGTGTATGCTCCTGTGGTGCTTCTGCTAGAGAGCACTTGCAAGAAAGATGAGGATTTGTAAAATGGCAGAAGCTGTGGTTTTGCAGTTGTCAGACACTCAAATGCACATATAATAATAATAATATTCTATAATATTTCTAGAAGGTTGTTGGAATACATCCCGAAGTTACTTTTCATTTTTAATGACATTTACAGATAAAACTGTTTAAGGAAGAAACCTTGTAATGAGAAATTTGTAAAGTCAAAGCTATATCAAAACTTATAAAAACTATTTGAAGACTACCCAACAAACTCTTTCTACTAAGAGGAACTATCTTAATTTTCTAAGCAACATTAATGTTAGAAAATCTGTAGAGCACACACACACACAGAGCTAAAAAGTAAAGAAGCAATTAATTTGAAAATGCAAGAAGCTGATAATGGAGATAGGCTTAAGAGACTAGCATTTACACCTTACTTTACACAGAATAAAATTAGTTTAGAGGCAAAAAGAATCAGATTCACAATCTAAAATAGGACATTAAAAGTAATATTTGGAAGATATTACTTTTTATAAGGATGGAACCAAATATGGCCCCATTTTGTACTGCACTGTATTATGTGAGAGTGATTCATTCCATTTTTAACAATATACAAGGCAACAAGAAATCTAAATACTATTGGAAAGAAAAATAAGTTCTTATGTCACTTACAAGTATTTCATGCCCATAGCATTAAAATTGGCTCAAATATTAATGTAAAAATCAATACAATGTTAAAACTCAGAGAAGTGTAGCAATTACATTATTTTAACTTGTAATTCTACATTTATTATGTCTTATTGTTCATCTAACATTGCCATAATAACAATTCATGTTTCCTGTGTTTGTACAGATATAGCTTAAAACCAGGTCACATGTGAATATGAAGTAGCTACCAGAAGGGAGTAACCTAGGTTTTGCAGGAATAAAGAAACTTTAGTAAACCTACTATGGACCTCATCACATTGATGAGGTTCCCCGTCCCAATTCACTAGCCTCCATGGTGAATCAGTGGGGTGGTGGGGCTGTCCCAATGCCCCATACCCTGCCTTGATAACAGCAATGCTTCCCCATCACACGTGGTGACATGTTGCCAAGCGACTCCCCCTGTGCAAGCCCCATTGTTCCTAATGGAACATGGGAAGGCTCCTGGGTTACCGGCACAGGCCACTTGCACCCTGGTTGTGCCACAGAACCCCACCGGAAGTGAGTCTACATCATATGATGGGTGGTGTGGGGCTCTATGGCTCAACTGGAGTGAAAGTGTCCTAGGACGTTGAACATCTATCATGTGATGAAGTCCTAACTCATCACCAAAGTGTGTGTGTGTGTGTGTCATAAGCAGTTAAATGATAACTTTCAGGCACAAAATGTTTCCAGGCTGAAGTACTCAGTTTGGTGGAAAGAATAATGTCATGCACTGGACTTTGAATGGGGGTTGAAAAAACAAAGTAGGAAGGAAATAGAAAAGAGTGACTAGAGAAGAAGTTAAGAGGAAGTGATTAAAAGGGTAGAGAAAATAATTGAAATGTCTAGCTAAAACTTCTTGTTTCACACAGAAAAGCTATTTTCAATAATGTTAACAGGCAAAGAAGTGAAAGTTGTTTATTCGGCTTTAGCTGGCTTCTAATTAATTTCAAGGGTCATCACAGTCTTTAGAATATTTGATTTCTTCAGAAATAATGAAGCAAGTCAATCATTATTATTATTGTAAATTTTCTCATAAAATGGAATAAAGCTACACACAGAATTAGCAAAGGCATTTAGTAGACGCCATGCAGTCTAACTCATGCTCTAGTGTACTGCTAAATACCAAATCAATTTCTTAAAGGAATCTATCCCTACAAATAGAATAATCTCATGTATTAAATTAACACTGTGAAAATGCAAAATCTCTGTGGATAAAGCACTGGTTCTTAAACTGTGGGTCCTGGGGTCCTGAACATTTTTGCAAAGTTTTTTTAACATCATCTAGTGGCTGTTGTAGGTATTTACATGAATCTGTTGTGCTGTGTTAACAATGGACTCTGTAGAAGATGCTTCAGCTATACTACATGAAAAGGAAAATCAACATGTTTAGCAAGCCTTGCAAATGCTGATTTATTATCAGTAAATGTTTTGTTTTTATATGTATTTTATTAACCCAGGGTCTCATAAGAATTGCTCCCTTTTAAAAAAGATGAGCAGTCAAGTCTACTGGTTGATGCTACTCTGTGAAAGTTTATTGACAGAAGACATTTTGTATTTTATTTATTTATTTACAGTATTTATATACTACCTTTCTCATCCCTGCGGGGACTCAAAGCGGTTTACACATAAATAATGGCAAGATTCAATGCCTTACGTTGGGCACCAATACAATTTTTAAAATAGAAATATATATGGAGAAGGGTGTGTATATACATGATATGTGAAAAACAAGGGTTTTCAATTTGGAAGGGTAAAAAAAACCAGTTTGTTGAAAATGAAAGCACTTTAGTAATCACTTGGAGGAGCAAAAACAATTATCCCGGAAATTCCCAGTGCTATAGAATGTGAGAGTGTAAAAGAGATTAATTTTGAAAAGACAATTCCACTAAAACTTTTAACATTTCCTTCACCAAAATATTTCCATATTTTCTATTTAAGAGAGAACTTAAGAAAAATGGGAGAGAAAACATCATTTGAATTCTAAGTATTTCTTACGTAGCACTTTTAAGCATAATCTTCTGGAAATTAGATCCTTTTACGTTAAATATAGATATAAAACCTCCTGAATACTGATAAAAAACAATAATTCTACATGGGTTTTTTAAAAAAAAGAAACACACTGTTGCTTAAAACAAACAGACACAACCATCCCAGATGGATTAAAACAATAATTCAAAACAAGTATCCTTGATGGCAAACCCGAAAGGAAAACTTGAGATCCAGTACCTACACTAGCATTTAGAGAGGTACAGTAGAAAGTTTCATATGACCACGCAACCATGTGTTGATATCTAGTAATCTAGAAGCTGCATTCATGTTGGAAACAGCTCTACTCCAGTGAGACAAGCAATATTGATTTTTTTCATTAGAAATGTGAAGATAGTGAAAATCAAGTAAAACTGGCTTTATCTTGTGCTCTATTTCCACAGCTGATTAGATCACTATGGATCTATTGCAACTGAAGGAGATTTTATCAGTAACAATGCAATATTCCATTGCAGAAGGAGCTTTCCATCCCCACGCAGTGGGGAGGAAGAGAAATTTGCCCCCTCCCTCCAGAAGGAGAATGGTTGGTTCAGAGGAACCAAACAGAAAGGGGGCGGAGCTGGGCTATGCCTTAGATCAGCCCCCTTGGCTTTTTCCGAGCCTGTTCGATGACCCACCATGCCCACTCATGTGACAGTATACCCATGGTTGCCTTTTGGGACCGGGTAGGAATTTTTACCTCTCTTATGTTCTAGGAAGGTTTTTTGCCTACCCTATACTCTTTTTTGAGGCTAGCTGGGATGGTGTGGCATTTAAATAGCTTAGCATAAATAGAGAGGAAGATCGGATATTCGTCGTACACCCAAGGCACCCCTTTCAAGGGTGAAGGCCTGTAGCTAAAAACATTCACCTGCTGATCACTTGGATGAGGTGAGGTGAAATCGACTGGCCTTAAATTGGTGAGAATCTGGCCTCAATAACTTTGAGGGAGGCTTCTCTATGTTTCCTTAGAGGTTGCCCGGTTGTATCTTTACAGGGGACCCAGGTGTTTTGCCCAAGTTGCCAAAGGAGTAGTCCAGGTATGGATACTACCTCGGCTTTGCCACTCACCAAGTTCAAGACACATCCTAGTTAGAATAGCAAATGTTAAATAGGTAATTTTAATAAAAATTGCCCTATTTGTACCCAAGTTATTGTTGTCAGTCTCCTTATTTTGGGGGTGGGCAGGCAAATTACATTAGCCACAATGAGCAGTTCCTCCATTTAAAATGAGATCTATATATATATATATTTAATTGATTTAGGCCAATGATTCATAACCAGTAGTTCATCAACCACAAGTGGTCCCTAAGAAAGAGAAAGGTGGTCCACGGGAGTATCATCCGCCCTCACACACACCCTTCTCTGGTTCTCCCTTCCTCCTTCGTCCCAAACAGAGCCTTGGCTCCTGTTAGCACTCAGGCTTGGAGTGTTCCTCTCCTACTTGCCCAACCAAAGGGAAATGAGAGTGCCCATGTACTTCCTTCCCTTCCCTTGCTTCCTCACAAGAAGCCAATGAGTGTTTAGTTATCCTTGGCCATACCTTCTACAGGCTTTGGCTGCCTCCTCCTCCTCCTGGCAATCTAGCCAGCAAATGGGGCTTCCTTTTTCCCTCAAGAGCATGTAAGGAATGAAAGATACAACCCCCTCCCTTTGCCCAATGTTGGATCCTTCTCCTTGTTCTTGAGGAGGCTGCTGCTACTAGAGCCTCATTCGCAATTTCCACCTTGCAACCCAGCTCCTCACTGCCTGAGTGTTCAAGGAAAGAAGAATACAACATTAGGAAAAGGGAGGGGGCAAGAATGGCAGTATTGGATCCTTTCTTCTTTGCCTGGGCTTGAAGATGCTGCTGCTAAAGCCCTATTTTCAGGCTCAGGTGGTGGGGAGCTGGACTGCAAGGGGGAGATTACAAACAGAGCTCTGGCAGCAGCAGCCTCCTCAAGAACAAGCAAGAAAGGAAGGACCAATATTGGGCAAAGGGAGGGGTGGGAAGGGAGCCATTGGATTCTTCATTTATTTCCTGAGATTGAACAAAGGAAAGAAGCCCAGTAACCAGAAAGAGGAGGTAGCAAAAGCCAGCCGTTTTTATTCAAAGTGCGGTTGAGGAAGCTGCATTACTGGTTCCTTGTGGGGAGGGGAGGGGAGAGGAGGGGAGGGGAGGGGAGGGGAGGGGGAAGGAAGCATGTGGGTGATCTCTCCCTTTGATTGAGCCAGTGAAGAGGAGCTCTTGGAAACCATTCTCTTTGACTAGCTCTTGAAGCTCGCACACTAATAGGAAACTGGGCCCTGTTGCGGAATGAGGAAGCTGTGGAAGCCAAAGCAAGGCCTCAAGCAGCTGCACAGGTCAACAAAGGCCAGGGATTCAAGTGAGACCTGGTTTCTCCTCTGCTCCTTCAGTCTAATGCACACCTTAATTTTGTCAAAGTAATTTAGTTTTTTTTAATGCACATTATACTCATGATATTTTATCTTTATATCACAAAATAAAAATGTATAATTAAATATTAATATTATTATAATACATTCTAGTTATTTAAAAACTGATTTTATTTCTTTGTGTGCAGATGGTGGGGGAAAGGATTTGATTGATCACAATGGTCCACAATGTATCCAATTTTTTGTCTCAGTGGTCCACATTCTCTTACAGGTTGGGAACCACTGATTTAGGCATTTATATTTAGCACCTTATGATGATAAAATCTACATTAATGCAATTTAGAAATTAAAATAGATGTATGTTTCCTCTATTTTTACCATTTGGTTATTATTCAGCTTCTCTGTATGACTACTACTTAAAAATAAATAGGGTTTGAGCATTTCTTTCAAACAAGTGTTAACGTTACTGCAAGTAAGGCTACTTTTTCATTAGGTCTATACTTGTTGGTAACAACTGATACCACATTTCTGAGTACCATAGTAACTGGGTTGTAATATTCAAACTCATTCGTTTAAGTGAAGTTTATATTTGTGAAATTGATTAGATGGATGTGGTTTTCATATTGTAGATTTTGCAACATTTTTCTCATAAAGTTAAAAAATAAAACATAACATCCTCAATGGGATACACTGAACAACGAGGCAATTTGAATGAACTAAGGCCATGGGACTGCTACTGACATCTCTATGGTAACTTGCAAAATGATTTATCACCTTTCCATCACAGGCTACATCTTCAATTAAAAACAAATCAGCAAGATTATAATCACCCAGCATAATATCAGTACTAGTGCCATCAAGTTAAATTGGCAGTGCATGTCTCTCTAAATTGCACTTCGTAGGTACTAGTATCTGTTGTCTACTTGGTATAAACTAATTAGCTATTTTCCACTTAATTAACATAGAGGCTGACATATGACTTGCCTTAATTCTATCAGACTACTATACATTTGTATCCTTCTCACAACACAAAAAAAATCATTTTCAAAGGCTTTGACTTTCACTTTTATTTTTGTACAATATTTTTGAGGTTGACAGCTCTTGTTTTCTATAGTGTAACTGCAATGATATTGCTTTCAAGTTAGGTGTAATTTATTCATTCCGGTAACAGAAATAATTGAACAAACACAAACTGCTACCAGAGGCATTCTTCTATATTATTTATTGGAAAAAAATTCTATAATTTAATGAGAATAATTTCAAAAGCAACTTTCATATCCTTTCATGTGAAATTAATTTATAGTTTGATAAGGTACAATTAAAATAGAAAAAACTATCAGAGCAAAATAAAAAAACCTTAAAAGTTAGATGTAGTTCTCAACAAAATCCACATATAAGGACTCTACTTTAATTTTAACTTTTAACTGTACTTTAATTGTTTTTCATCACATTATATTTACAGTGAAAGTACCATGATAATGAAAATACAGAGGAAAGAGTGTAAAACTAATAAAGGAAACAATACAAGTTCTTTAAATACAAACAAAAAACTTTTTATATTAGGTTTATGATCCATATTCCTGGCATTCTAAATACCAGTTTTAAGAATGGTGCAATTAAAATGGGGTGGGATAAAATTATATTCTAAAATATTTCCAGTTAGAAGTACACCTCATTCATATTATAAATGATCAGACTTCATGTTTTATTCTGTTGCGGGAAAAACAGTCAAGAGTCTAATGGTACCTTAGCTTTTATCTGACAATAGTACAGGTCAATGACTGGCTTAGAAAATGGTGTCAGGAGGAACGCTTTGGCTTCCTCGACCATGGCCTGCTATTCCAGGAGGATGGCCTACTGGCAAGGGATGGGGTGCATCTCACACAAGTAGGAAAACACTTTTTTGCTCACAGACTCGCAAACCTCATTAGACGCACTTTAAACTAGGTCCACCGGGGGAGGGGGACAACAGCCTTGCAAACGCTACTTTACCCATAATGTCTGGGAATCGCCAGAAGGCTAAACGGAGGGCTGCACAAACACAACAAGGACCACGTACCAAAAGCACAATAATCCCAATTAAACAGCTCAAGGGAAGATCCCAGGGGCTCACATGTCTTTACACTAATGCACAGAGCATGGGAAATAAACAAGACGAACTCCAACTTCTAGCACAACACCACAAATATGATATCATAGCCATCACTGAAACCTGGTGGGATGACTCCTATCGCTGGAATGTAGATATCGAGGGGTATAACCTCTTTCACAGAAACCGAACAAAGGGGAGAGGAGGCGGAGTAGCCTTATATGTCAAAAACTCTTATGCTGCAGAAGAAATTCAAGACAGCAATCTGGGAAACCAGCTTGAAATCATCTGGATAAGAATCAAGGGAACTGGGACTCAAAAAGATGTCGTTGTAGGCGTCTACTACAGACCCCCAAGCCAGGAGGAAGATCTTGCTGAAGTCTTCTGCCAACAGTTGACCAAACAGGCACAGAAAAGAGATGTAGTAGTCATGGGAGATTTCAACTATCCCGATATTTGCTGGAAAACAAACTCGGCCAAGAGTACAAGGTCCAACAAATTCCTCGCTTGCCTTGCAGACAATTTCATGGTCCAGAAGGTAGAAGAGGCAACAAGGGGATTGGCTACTCTTGATCTCATCCTAACAAATGCGGAGGACCTGATCGATGCGGTCGAAGTGGTAGGATCCTTAGGGGCAAGTGACCATGTGCTCCTGCAATTTGAGGTACAAAGGAAGGCCGAAACTAAGACAAGTCAAACCCGCATTTTGGACTTTAGGAGAGCTGATTTCCAAAAAATGAAGGAAACGCTGAGCAGCATTCCGTGGACACAGATACTAAAAGACAAGGGAGCTACGGATGGATGGGAACTTCTCAAGAGTGAAATACTCAAGGCGCAATTGCAAACCGTGCCAACAAAGAGAAAAAATAGGACAAGTGCAAAGAGGCCAGAATGGATGTCCAAAGAACTTCTAACTGTGCTAAGACACAAAAGAGACATGCACAAGAAGTGGAAAAAGGGAGAAATCACCAAAGAAGAATTCAAACAAATAGCCAACACCTGTAGGGAAAAGGTCCGCAAAGCTAAAGCAAAAAACGAGCTCAGACTTGCCAGGGACATTAAAAACAATAAAAAGGGCTTCTATTCTTATGTCAGTAGAAAAAGGAAAAACAAGGAGGCGATAGGACCTCTTCGAGGAGAAGATGGGGCAATGCTGACAGGGGATAGGGAAAAGGCAGAACTACTTAATGCCTTCTTTGCCTCGGTCTTCTCACAAAAAGAGAGTCTTCAACCTCAGCAAGATGGAGTGGATGAGGGATTGGAGGACATCCAACCCCAAATTGGGAAAGAAGTCGTCCAGGAATACCTGGCCGCTCTTAATGAGTTCAAGTCCCCAGGACCAGATCAACTACACCCCAGAGTATTGAAGGAACTAGCGGAAGTCATTTCGGAACCATTGGCAACCATCTTTGAGAGTTCTTGGAGAACGGGAGAAGTTCCAGCAGATTGGAGGAGGGCCAATGTGGTCCCAATCTTCAAGAAGGGAAAAAAGGACGACCCAAACAACTACCGTCCGGTCAGCCTCACGTCGATACCGGGCAAGATTCTGGAAAAGATTGTTAAGGAAGTGGTCTGCAAACACTTAGAAACAAATGCAGTCATCGCTAATAGTCAACATGGATTTATCAAAAACAAGTCATGCCAGACTAATCTGATCTCTTTCTTCGATAGAGCTACAAGCTGGGTAGATGCGGGGAATGCCGTGGATGTAGCGTACCTGAATTTCAGTAAGGCCTTCGACAAGGTCCCCCATGACCTTCTGGCAAGGAAACTACTCCAATGTGGGCTAGGCAAAACTACGGTGAGGTGGATCTGTAATTGGTTAAGTGGACGAACACAGAGAGTGCTCACTAATGCTTCCTCTTCATCTTGGAAAGAAGTGACGAGCGGAGTGCCGCAGGGTTCCGTCCTGGGCCCGGTCCTGTTCAACATCTTTATTAATGACTTAGATGAAGGGCTAGAAGGCATGATCATCAAGTTTGCAGACGACACCAAATTGGGAGGGATAGCCAATAGTCCAGAGGATAGGAGCAGAATTCAAAACGATCTTGACAGATTAGAGAGATGGGCCAAAACTAACAAAATGAAGTTCAACAGTGACAAATGCAAGATACTCCACTTTGGCAGAAAAAATGAGATGCAAAGATACAGAATGGGGGACGCCTGGCTCGAGAGCAGTACGTGTGAAAAAGATCTTGGAGTCCTCGTGGACAACAAGTTAAACATGAGCCAACAATGTGATGTGGCGGCAAAAAAAGCCAATGGGATTTTGGCCTGCATCAATAGGAGCATAGTGTCTAGATCTAAGGAAGTAATGCTACCCCTCTATTCTGCTTTGGTTAGACCACATCTGGAATATTGTGTCCAATTCTGGGCACCACAATTCAAGAGAGATATTGACAAGCTGGAAAGTGTCCAGAGGAGGGCGACTAAAATGATCAAGGGTCTGGAGAACAAGCCCTATGAGGAGCGGCTTAGGGAACTGGGCATGTTTAGCCTGAAGAAGAGAAGGCTGAGAGGAGATATGATAGCCATGTATAAATATGTGAGAGGAAGCCACAGGGAGGAGGGAGCAAGCTTGTTTTCTGCTTCCTTGGAGACTAGGACACGGAACAATGGCTTCAAACTACAAGAAAGGAGATTCCATCTGAACATTAGGAAGAACTTCCTGACTGTGAGAGCCGTTCAGCAGTGGAACTCTCTGCCCCGGAGTGTGGTGGAGGCTCCTTCCTTGGAAGCTTTTAAACAGAGGCTGGATGGCCATCTGTCAGGGGTGATTTGAATGCAATATTCCTGCTTCTTGGCAGGGGGTTGGACTGGATGGCCCATGAGGTCTCTTCCAACTCTTTGATTCTATGATTCTATGAATAGCTTTTAAGGACTGCAGCCAACTTGACAACACATTTGATGAAATAGATTGGAGTCAGATGGCTACGATGCTGCTGGTAGGCCCTCCTATGGCGGACAGGCTTTTGCTGAGACACCAGACTAAGGGCTTCCACACTGACTACTTAGGTCAGTTTGGAACTGGTTTAACAGAAACTAGTGTTGTGCGGATTATTAGATTGCCATTTCTGGAATATGTTTGAAATCAGGATCGTGATTACATTAACCATGGAAGCTGGCCTTGAACTAGTTTCATAATCTCCAGTATCCACAGCTTGACAGCCACAGAGAATATGTTTCCCTTCCCCTACTTCCAGGTGAGATGTGTGTCAGAGGCACATGAGGTGGAAAAAAGAAGCAGAATGTGACAGTTAAGTGTGGATGTATTCAATTACCTATCCCAGGAGGTCAGCTGGCCACCTGTTTCCCAGCCACATCCTGAATAATATCAATAACACTTCAGAGAAAGGAAAAATTATTGAAAAGCAGTGAGTCTATGAAAAAAAAAATATAAAAGACATTATAAATTAATTGAATTAGCCACTGGCATATTTGACTGTAATTTTCTTGTTTTAATGTATACTGTATTCTTCTGATATTTTAGAATGCATATCAACCTGGTATATTGATCAAACCCATCCCTTCATCTATCAATTTATTTCTCCCAGGCTGGGACTCAAGGTGGACTCAAATAGAAGCTATATTTATTTGGGATTATGCCTTTTTCAATTCAACACAACCTTCTGTATAACCCACCCATTGAAATAATTATTTTAAGTAGTGATTATACTGTTGTTGTTGTTGTTTTAAAAAAATTCTAAGCAAAGAGGAAATGCAGCATTGTATTTAACCATCTTAAGTTCTAAACACAAGTGTCTCCTACATCTGTAGGCCCAATGCAACAAATATAAAGCATAAAGCTAATCTATGAATATTTGTTATTCACAAAAACCTCTTATACCAAGTAGAAGTTTTTTTTTAAAAAAAACTAATGTCCTTAAAATTGAAGTGAAATGCTGTCTCTATGTAAAGTAAGAATAGCCTTATAAAAAAGGATATAAGGCTGTTCTGATTTCAAGGCTGCAATCGAGCATATTCTGGGTATAAAAGCACTACTGTTTTATGCATGAAGTTACTATTCCAAGAATAAACCTTTCCTTAACATAAGAAAGCCCCTTCAGCAATACAATAGTCGCAAAGCATAGCAACAATTTCTGGAGTTATAATGACTACTTAGCACTCTTGGGAGTACAGGTAGTGTGGAGACATTTTTAAAACCTCTCATGAAATGCATATTTTCCCATCTAAATTCACACAGGACAAGATATTCTATTTATAGATATAACAGAAGACAGAAGCATTTGTTTTGTTTCTTTTAATTATTTAAAAATTATTGTATTATAAATTTATCTGGTATTTGAGAACATATTGGAATGAACAAAGGTGGAAACTACACAAGCCCTCCCCCCCCCCCCGCCCCGAATTTCACATCGTGCTGAAATTCAGCACTTTCATCAGATTGTGCTGAGGTATGCTGCCAAAACGTAGTATCAAACCACATCTCCAGCTGATGGACACTTATTGGAGCATGGACAACAACAGCCAAAGTCCCCACATAATCTCCAGCAACTGGCTCTGATGCACAGTCCCAGCTCCTTCATGAATACCTGCCTCTGGATCTTCAGAGCCAGACTCTGTGAAAGTGGCTAGATTGAAGAGAAAAATTGCTTTGTTTTGGCTCAGGAATAGTTCCTACTTATCATTGCCCTTTTTACAGTCTGGCTTTGGAGTCAGGGCCAGTCACTGAGGAGGCATCTGGCATATAGAAAAGAACTGGCTAGCTAGCTACCAGTGGCATTTCAGAGTTCTGGATGTTGTCTTCTTGGATGGAAAATCCCTCTGTGCCAGCACACCTTTTGTCAGCTATGTTTCATTCTCCTCTCCATTACTCAAACATCACATGGACACTCAATAAAGAGATAGGTAAGCACTGAATTCTAAAACTCAGCCTGACTTCCCTTGCCCACTCCTTTACTATATTAATGCACTGTGCAGTTGAACCCTGGGGAAACGGCTAAATCATATCGCCTCTGCATTTCTCTCCAGCAAATATGTAACTTTGGAAAAGATAGAAAGGGAGAAAGAGGAAACTGGCAGATGAGGGAAGGACAATTATTATTTATTCCAAGACTGGGAAAAATTCTGGATAACAATAATATATTTTTCACATCCAAAACTTAGAAACATCTAGCTTATTCTGCATCACAATGAGAATCTTACCCATTTCTAGTAATGCCACTTGCCCCCACATTTTTTTTACTGAACACATCATAAAAGAAAGAAACAAGTTAAATCTAAAACTCCAGATAAGGAGAATTTTATTCTTGCCAGCTTACACCAGTCACTTTCTGGAAAGAGGGAGTGTAGTGAAGAAGTGCAAAAACAATAATTCATAGGTCAATAATTCCAGCTAGATTTCACCCTCTCTTCCATAGGAACAACTTCAACTGATGTGTTGTTTAAGCATGCAGTTCTTATGTATTTTTTTTACTCCTGTTTTAATCACCCTATAAGCCATTTTGAAGGCTAGTGAAAAAGTAAGCTATACATCCACTAAATGAATTATAAATGTAAATATCTAAATTAAATATACTTTAAAATTGAGCATATATAAATTTATTGCAATGTATGCAGTCTCTTGTTCTACACTTTGGTAATGAATAGGCATACTGCTTGCATCCCAGAAACTATGTAGTTCAAATTATATAAGTAACCTCACAATCAGACATTTAGATCCCGAAATAAAGTGTTGGGACTTGAGAGGAAACATAACAGGGGGAAGTAATGGAAGGATGACCTCTTCTACTTTTCCACCTTAAATAAATAAATAAATAAACTACTCTTGGCAAGCTGCTACCTTGCAAAAAATAGTATTAACATAGACTTTACTCCTGATTTCATCCATTCTATCAATCTATATAAATAAAAACGTAATGTTCATTTGTGGGATTAACATAACTCAAAAACCACTGGATGAATTGCCGCCAAATTTAGCCACAAGACACCTACTAACCCAAGGAGTGACCATCACTAAAAAAAAAAAAGATTTTGTCATTTGGAAGTTGTAGTTGCTGGGATTTATAGTTAACCTACAATTAAAGAGAATTCTGAACTTGACCAGTGATGGAATTGAACCAAACATGGCACACAGGACTCCCATGACCAACAGAAAACACTAGAAGGGCTTCGTGGGCATTGAACTTGAGTTTGTGTGTTGTAATTCACCTACATCCAGAGAGCACTGTGTACTCAAACAATGATGCATCTGGACCAAACTTGGCATGAATATTCCATATGACCAAATATGAACACAGATGGAGTTTGGGTGAAATAGACCTTGACATTTGGGAATTGTAGTTACTGGAATTTATAGTTCACCTACAATCAAAGAACATTCTGAACCCCACCAATGCAAGAATTGGGGCAAACAGAACCCCCATGACCAACAGAAAATACTAAAGGTCATTCATAAATGTAATCAAAGCCCTCCTGATAAAGAGCCATTCAGCTATAGATATAGATCGATATATATGATTCACACACACACACAGATATAGTATCATAGATTTGAAAGCAACCCCTAAAGAAGGACAATTATATGCTGCAAATTTCAGAGTAGGCAAACCAGACAATCTCTACATCAACACTGACAAAGAAACAGCAAGAAATACTGTTTACCCACAAGCATAAAGAAATTACATTTATTAGAAACAAACACTTTCTCATTATTTTCCAGATCACCAACTGGGCCACAGCAACGCATGGCAGGGACGGCTAGTATTTTTTAAATATAACAATCAAATTCAGCTATACACGTGGTTAAGTACAATAAATAATGTCATATTTATCTTGGAATTTTTCAGTACACGCTCAATATATAAAGCAAACACAATCTCTTCCACTGGGGAGAAATATGTATTACCATACATTTTCACTCTTGATTAAAGGAGTTACTTCAGAATACAATATATTTTCAAGTTATCATCTCAAATAATGATAGCTGTCACATGCACGGTTGCTTCATTAAGCTCTAGATATCAACAACTAATTAAACTGATCTACAGGTTTAATATATTATGATTACAGTGCTAAAATAACAGGATAAGTCCATGCCAATTTCAGAACTGCATCTAATATCACAGACCTGGAAGGCAGTGTCACATATAATTATTGCTACAAGCCCACAAGGGTAATTAACACTGCAGAGATTTCACATCACCAAAAGTATTAAAGGAGAAAGTAAAGTTCATTACTTTCATTTCCTTAATATGGGAATGTATCAATTCAGGCCTCAAGGGGAGCCATGATGTATTTAAATTAGACAATAAAATGTAACACATAATTACACAACTCCTTTGAGTAAGTGCTGGATATTTTGTGGGGCAAAAAAACCTCCAGAAAGCATTGTAAAGATGTGAATCACTTCATCTTTTATGTTATTGTCAGCATAGACAAATGATTCAACCATACACATCCTCATAAACATTGTATTTACAATGCTAATGCAATATAATTACATCAACAGTCAAACAAAATGTTCAATTACATTATATTCCCTGCTTTCTCCCAGTCTCTTCACTGACTGCAGTAAATTAACATTTCAAACACTAAGAGGATATATCGGAGCTTAGGATCTTTTCTTTAAAGTAATGTATTAGCATTAATTCTTATTTTTGAAAATGTAATGCTTTACTCATTATTTAAGAGCAACATGCTACTAAAGTTTTAGCAGAAGTATTATTCCCCAAAACATTTTTGCACTAAAATGTTAATGGCATTACAGATTGTTATGTTACTTTGCAAAAACAACAGTGTTATGCCCTCACTTCTTGCCAAAAGAAAGGATTTCCTACAATGCATGACTTCCAAATGTGGGCTATACAAGATAATGGTGTGGTGTGGTATACAAGATAACGGTGTGGTGAATGAATTAGAACCAGACATCCTGAGGAGTGAGGTTGAATGGGCCTTAAGAAGCATTGCTAACAACAAGGCAGCAGGAGACGACGGGATCCCAGCTGAACTGTTTAAAATCTTAAAAGATGATGCTGTCAAGGTGATGCATGCCATTTGCCAGCAAATATGGAAAACACAAGAATGGCCATCAGACTGGAAAAAATCAACTTATATCCCCATACCAAAAAAGGGAAATGCGAAAGACTGCTCAAACTTCCGTACAGTGGCCCTTATTTCTCATGCCAGTAAGGTAATGCTCAAGATCCTGCAAGGAAGACTCCAGCAATACATGGAGCGAGAGTTGCCAGATGTTCAAGCTGGGTTTAGAAAAGGCAGAGGAACGAGAGACCAGATTGCCAATATCCGCTGGATAATGGAGAAAGGCAGGGAGTTTCAGAAAAACATCTACTTCTGCTTCATTGACTATTCTAAAGCCTTTGACTGTGTGGATCATAATAAATTGTGGCAAGTTCTTGGTGGGATGGGCATCCCAAGCCACCTTGTCTCTCTCCTGAGGAATCTGTATAAGGACCAAGTAGCAACAGTCAGAACTGACTATGGAACAACAGACTGGTTCAAGATTGGGAAAGGCGTACGGCAAGGCTGCATCCTCTCACCCAACCTTTTTAACGTCTATGCAGAACACATCATGCGATGTGCGGGGCTGGATGAATGCAAAGCTGGGGTGAAAATTGCTGGAAGAAACATTAACAACCTCAGATATGCAGATGACACCACTCTGATGGCCGAAAGCGAGGAGGAGCTGAGGAGCCTTCTAATCAAGGTGAAAGAAGAAAGCGCAAAAGCCGGGTTGCAGCTAAATGTCAAAAAAACCAAGATTATGGCAACAAGAATGATAGACAACTGGAAAATAGAGGGAGAAACCGTGGAGGCCGTGACAGACTTTGTATTTCTAGGTGCAAAGATTACTGCAGATGCAGACTGTGGCCAGGAAATCAGAAGACGCTTACTTCTTGGGAGGAGAGCAATGTCCAATCTCGATAAAATAGTAAAGAGTAGAGACATCAGACTGGCAACAAAGATCCGCCTAGTCAAAGCCATGGTATTCCCTGTAGTCACCTACGGATGTGAGAGCTGGACCTTAGGGAAGGCTGAGCGAAGGAAGATCGATGCTTTTGAGCTGTGGTGTTGGAGGAAAGTTCTGAGAGTGCCTTGGACTGCAAGAAGATCCAACCAGTCCATCCTCCAGGAAATAAAGCCCGACTGCTCACTGGAGGGAAAGATACTAGAGACAAAGTTGAAGTACTTTGGCCACATCATGAGGAGACAGGAAAGCCTAGAGAAGACAATTATGCTGGGGAAAGTGGAAGGCAAAAGGAAGAGGGGCCGACCAAGGGCAAGATGGATGGATGGCATCCTTGAAGTGACTGGACTGACCTTGAAGGAGCTGAGGGTGGTAACGGCCGACAGGGAGCTCTGGCGTGGGCTGGTCCATGAGGTCACGAAGAGTCGGAGACGACTGAACGAATGAACAACAACAACACAAGATAATAGTATTTCATATTAGTAAGGAAACATATGCCTATAACAGGAATGGGAATTCTGTAGACCACCAGAAGGTGTTGGACTGCAATATCTAGCATTCTTTGCTTGTCTAGTCAATTGCACATATTTTTAATTGAAGAGGTATGGATAGAGGGTGAAAGAAAGAAACACACCAAGAGGAAGGCATGTTAAACAAACTATTATCGTGACCGCCTCCTACTTGGAAATCTACATCCCCAATGTGAAAGTCCATGTGGATCCAAAATAGGTCCTCACAGTCATTTACAAATCCACTGCTAAACCTCTATATTCAGCCATGAGTGATTGCCTGTGATGATGATAAACCTCAACAGCATGTAAAAATGGCTGAGCATCTGATCTTTACAATATAACTATGTTCATCTGTGCACCCTGATATGTGATTCAAGCATATATCCAAGGACAGCTTTAATGGCAGAAATAATAGGTTTAATGACAGAAACTGAGGTTTTATCAGTTGAAGAGGGGTCATTATGAAATAGATAAGATATGTCAAGCAAAAGAATTACCACTTCCACTTGAAATTGTTTTTATGTGCTGGGCTGAGTTCATCAATTCCAAGCACTGGAACTTTCTTCCCCCCCAAGAAAAGCAGAAGGGTTATTTGTTCTAGGGATTTCCTATAATTTCCCAGTCACAATAGGAATAACAAGAACCTTGCAGCAAGACCTAGGAAAGTGATGGTCTACTATATAATACCCAAAACTTTCAGATGAACTGCAATGAATTTCGTTTTCAATCTGGAAGTGACCTGCTTCCATTCTAGGAATAATAGAAAAATATGGATGGGTACCTTTTCTTGCTATATTATATCTTTTCTTGCTATATTACCTACTTTTAATTCATGTGTAAACTGCTCTGATGAAGAGCTTGAACAGCCGTCCTAGACTAGAAGAATGCAACTGGCTCATGTCTTTATGAGGAAATTGGTGTTTGAACCTTATAATTCTGTTTCATAAATCTGTATAATTTTATCATCCTCATGCCCCTAACAATATATAACCTAAATGGATCTACACAGGAATAAGTCTGGAGAATCCTAAATTTTGGTTTGTGGCCTTATGCAAAAGACAAAATCTAAAAGCTTTATTCCGAGTAGACTTGGATTGCACCACACATCTCTGAGAGAAGAAGTCTAGCACAGGTCTACTCTGAATAAATCTCATTAAGCACAATGGGACTGATTTCCCCAACTATATGTGTGCATGCACAGACAGAGCAGTCCAGATTAGTGTATTGAAGTACAAAACTTTCAATTATAAAATAACATCCTGCTGGTGGTAAATTGTAAGACAAAGATAAAGGGTAGACGATCTTGTTGTTTTTAAAGAAACAGCATAAATGGCACCTCCTGGTGTTAACTCCTCAACCTATTACCCCATCTGAATGCGCACTGTTGACGTAAAGGACTTAAGTAATACAAATGTTCTGCACACCAATTTACTTGTTGAGATGATTTCCTTTTTAAAGTGGCTTGAAGCATTATTGGTAGCAGGAATGTACTGGCTGCCCTGTTATAACTTCTATTTGTAAACTACAAAATGCAGAGTTGGGCAAATTGTCTTTTTGGATGTTACTTGGAAAGTATGACACAGCAAATAGATTTTATCAGATAAATCTTACTATATTAAAAAATCAAAACAATAACCATATATATTGCTCCCCTGTGCTTCTGTCCATATATTTTTATTGCAAATATTTCTTAGTGACAAAATCACAGCACACATTTTAAGTGGTCCATCTGAGTTTCTGAGAAATTTACTTTCAGTAGCACTTTAGGTAATATTGTAAACTATTTCTTCAGTTTTTAGCACTGCATGAATATTTTCAGACTACTTTTTGACTCACAAATAATCATCTCATATTTAAAAATTATTCTGGATATATTTAATCCTAAGAGCAACACAATTGTATTCTGCAAGAATATCAGAAATACATGAAAATTGCCTATTTTTCATGGTGGAATTTATGTATGGGATGAGAAGAAATTAATTCCTTATGATTAATTAACACTGTAACAGAGCTAGCAATCAAATATTTGCCAACAGGCAGCTAACGACATCCTTAAAATATTTTATAGTCACTCAGATATATATACACACATCATGCTGTAGCAAATCAGATATATAGCCTTCCCTCCCCAATATGATCACATCCATGGAGACTATGAAGTGGAGCACTAACACAGAAATATAACCTTGCTCACAGAGCCACTTAAAACCTGGCAACTGGATGTTTTATTGCTAAGCTACTGTACACAGAAAAAAATGAAATATTCTAAAGCTGTCTTTGGTTTTTGCTTCCTCCTCGCAGGGAAAACAAATGTGTGACCTAATTATCACTAAGTAATGCAAGTTCAGCCATTGTTTATCTCATTCGCATGCATTAGAAGGAAGTCCTAATTTTCTCCCACAATATAAAAAATAGAACTAACTCATATTAGGTAAACCAGAAAAAAACATAAACAGTATTTATACTGCTGCAATAGGCACAAGGAACATAGGAGGTACTCACATATGTGAAAGATCTGTGACATCAAAATATCTGTGAGCATGTGTAATCTGTTTTTTTCTTCACCAGAAAAAGCTCTTGAATTCTTTATTTGTACCACATTCTTAACTGAGACTAAAATTAAATTTGTATTATATGTCTTTTTTTCTTAAACTAAACCTTTAAACTATATGTCCATCACATGTAAATACAAATGAAAATCCCATTCAGTGCCAAAAATGAATACAACTCCTTTTAAAAATGTGAGAATGAGGAAAAGGAATGTTCCTTTTCCCCAAACCGAAAGGTCTCATCCCTTTGACTACGAATAATTCTCTCATTTAAATCACTAGGCTTACCTGCCACTGCTTCATAAGCTCCCGAACACCTTGGGCATCTTCTAATATTTTCTCTTTGTGTGTGGCATCCTGCAGGACATTAGCAGTCGTCTCTGCTTCTGTAAGCCAGGCAAGGAACTTTTCCAGATCCAAGTAGAATTGTTGCAGGAGCCTCAGGGCTGCTTCTAATGCCGCTTCTCGCTCACCAACTCTGTGAAAACACAAATACAGTCCAATGTGTCACAGTGATTGAAAGCATAAGGAGAGTTTATTTCTATAGAGGCAGATAGAAATAGAGCAGGTGAGTAGTTTTGAGGAAACCCAGAGTCTGCCTACAGTACACATGACACTGCTATAGCACTTCAACATCACTTAGGACGCATGCATATAAACTGTAGAATTAATGCAGTGCTCTTATGGCTCAATGCTATGGAATCATAGGATTTGTCATTTTACAAGGTCTCTAGCCTTCTCTGGCAATGAGTGGTGGGGTCTCACTAAACTAAAAATCCCAAGATTCCACAGCATTGAGCCATGGTATTAATTCTACAATTTAGATGCGTCCTTTGAGGGAAAAGCCTTCATCCTATGGCATCTTAGGGTTTGTAGTTTGGTGAGAGATTTAAAATACTCTATTTAATAATTTTATTTATAACCCACCCTATCTCTCCAAGGGGACTCAGGGTGGTTTCCAACAAAGGATGGCAAACATTTAGTGCCATAAAACAATACAAAATGAACCAATATCCCCATGAATAAAACATCTATAACAAATTATAACAACTACTCACAAAGTTTAAATGATTAAATAAAACATATAAATCTATTAAACAAAATGAATCAATTTAAAAACAATTTAAAACAATGTTAAAAGCCACTGTTACATAATTTATCTGCAGCCAACAAACAACTATTACAGAAGTATAATCCATTCCTGTGAACCTCTGTTTTTAAGGTGATATTAAAGTACTATAATTCTGCAGTATGGACAAATCTAGGGCCATATAGTGTAATCCTCTAATGGATAACTTTGAAAATTTCACCAAACTACAAAGTCTAGCATTTTGTAGATTGGCTTTATGGCAATGACGGTGCCATACGCTTTTTGAAAGGTAGTTTAACATAGTATAATTAGTGAAATAATTGCACCGATTTTAATATCTGCTTTACTTTTTTCACAGGTTAACAGTCATTTATACTTTTTATAGAGAGCAAAAGTCTGCAGCCAAAGCTATTTGCACTGACCATTCAGAACCTTTTATAGCTGAACCTTGATCTTTTGGCAGAAATATGTTTTCAATTCACTTTCCCACAGTTTCTCGTCCACTACTTGATCATCTAATATTCATCTTGGATCTCCTAGTGTAAAGTGGAATTCTCACATGATCACTTAAGGAACCATTGTTACAGGGAGATGGAAAGGAAGGATATTCACTGTTATTGTATTTGCTTATCAGAAAAATTGATTTACTACCACTCAGGAAACCCATTGGTAAAAACACAGAATAAGAATGTTATATGGTTTTTGCTTAGATTTCATGAGTTTCAGGAAATTATTCTGTGCAAAATACATGTGGGGTTTTTATGAAAAACAAAAGTGTTCATGACCCACCTACTTCAAAATATAGATAAAGTATGACACTCCTATCCACGAGACCGATACCTGTGGTTTTGACTACCTGTATCCAAGAAAATACCATATTTCATCTCATAATAGTTACACATTTCTGACTATTAGGCAAGGAAAAACCTAACTTTATTTTCTGTTGCTTTTAAAAAATTAAATGCCTTACATGTGAAAGGGGAGGGGTAGGAGGAGGGATAATCCAACTTCAAGTAAATAGTCCATTTCTCTTTCTTTGTTAAACTGCAGAACCATTTGAGGGTGATTTTCCGTTCCTTCCTTCTTTCTTTAAAGGCAAGGCTGGTTAAGAACTAGAAAATGGGGGTCTCTGAATCTCTATTGTTCTCTCCTTCCTTCTTCTTCCATTTCAGAGTTTTTAAAAGCAGTTTAAAAACCCTGAAATTGATGTCTTTGGAACTCTTTTCCTCTTTTCTCCAAAGACCATGTTTTGTAAAAGGTTTTGGCAGAAGGAAGGAGGAGAGAAGAGTGGAGCTTCAGAAACCTCTACTTTAAAAAATTTTCTTGTTTTCGGAGAAAGAAGGGAAAATCAGCCCAAAATTCGGGTGCAACTATTGTGTGAGGAAAACACAAATACAATTTTTGACACTTTAAAAAATGAGGGTGTGACTGTTGTCATTGGCAACTGTTATGTGATGAAATATGGATGTCTTTTCTATGAATTTTCTAGGTTCTCCAAGCAATTCTAGGTTGTTTTCTGCAGTAAACTACCACAGAATAGCCATGGAGGACCTAGAAAATTTCTAGAGAGGTTAGCTCTCTAGGTATTTTATAGCTCCTCCAGGACAACTCTCTTGCAGAAATCATTCATTTCAATACATTTAACTATTATTCACAGCTTCTTATTTTCATTGTAAGTTCAGGAAAATGTCACTTGCAGATATTTAGATCGTACTGTATATGCTTAATGCAGGATGTGTGTTTTTGAGAAGAATTCTCATTTTTTGCAATGGCTTTTTATTACTTTTATTAGTTTTAAAAATTATAACAAATTAAAAAAAGAAAAATAGAAGGGTTAAGGATATGAAATGAGACTAGGCACACTTATAAATAAAACTTACTACATTTTTTACACTTTCTTGAAGCTGATATCCACAAAATAAACATTCACAAGTAGCTAAATAGTGAGATCTTCAGATAATTGAACAATAAGTGGGGAATGCTTATCTTCCCAGCCTTGGAATACCAAATAAAATAACGAGTATTTATGAAAGTTTTGGGTCCACACAGATTTACTTCAAATGCTATGCTAGGAGTTTTTAAACTGTTTAAATATTTCAAATCTATTTTAACTTTGTTTACTGTTTAACATCTATTTCTTTCCATATAAATATTTTATTGTTTATTTATTTATTTATTTATTTACTATTCTTATATACCGCTGTATCTCAAGCCCGAGGGCAACTCACAGCGGTTTACAAACAGCAAAGACAATAAAAACAGCAAAAGTTAATAAACAATGACAATTAATTTACACATTTCCATTAATAACTAATAAGCAATCCCAATACACAATTATTACAAACCCCATCCCCGATCGCCTCATCATCCATGCATGATCCAAATTCGTCGTCCATTGTTCCGTTCCTGTGTTCAATTACCAGATTGCACTGAATTACTCAAACGCCTGCACAAACATCCAGGTCTTCAACTTTCTATGGAATGCCATGAGAGATGGTGCCAGCCTAATGTCTATAGGAAGGGCGTTCCACAGCCGAGGAGCCACCACCGAGAAGGCCCTATCTCTCGTCCCCACCAACCGTGCTTGGGAGGCCGGCGGGATCGAGAGAAGGGCCTCCTCGGAAGATCTCAAAGTCCGGGTGGGTTCATAGGCCGAGACGCGGTCAGATAGGTATCTTGGGCCGGAACCGTTTAGGGCTTTATAGGCCAATACCAACACCTTGAATTGGGCCCGGTAGCAAATCGGCAGCCAGTGGAGCTGGTGCAACAGGGGGGTTGTGTGCTCCCTGCGCTCCGCTCCTGTTAGGATCATGGCTGCCACGCGTTGGACTAATTGCAGCTTCCGGGCCATCTTCAGGGGCAGCCCCACGTAGAGAGCGTTGCAGTAGTCTAGGCGGGATGTGACAAGAGCGTGGACTACCGTGGCCAAGTCAGACTTCCCAAGGCACGGGCGCAGCTGGCGCACGAGCCTGAGCTGTGCAAATGCTCCCCTGGTCACCGCTGAAACCTGGGGCTCCAGGCTCAGTGATGAATCCAGGATCACACCCAAGCTGCGAACCTGTGTCTTCAGAGGGAGTGCGACCCCATCCAACACAGGCTGTAACCCTATGCCCTGTTCGGCCTTGCGACTGACCAGGAGTACCTCTGTCTTGTCTGGATTCAACTTCAATTTGTTCGCCCTCATCCAGACCGTTACAGCAGCCAGGCACCGGTTCAGGACCTCGACAGCCTTAGTAGCAGGTGGAAAGGAGTGACAGAGTTGGACATCATCTGCGTACAGATGACACCGTACCCCGAAACTCCGGATGATCTCACCCAGCGGCTTCATGTAGATGTTAAACAGCATGGGAGACAGAATTGAGCCCTGAGGAACCCCACAAGACAATGGTTGTGGGGTTGAACAGGTGTCTCCCAATAACACCTTCTGGGAACGGCCCTCCAGGAATGACCGGAGCCACTGCAAAACAGTGCCTCCGAGACCCATTTCCGCAAGGCGCCCCAGGATACCGTGGTCGACGGTATCGAAGGCCGCTGAGAGGTCCAGAAGCACCAACAGGGACACACTCCCCCTGTCGAGCTCCCGGCGCAGATCATCCACTAAGGCGACCAAGACTGTCTCAGTTCCATGTCCCGGTCTGAAACCAGACTGTGCCGAGTCCAGATAATCCGTGTCTCCCAAGAATACCTGGAGTTGTGAGGCCACCACGCGTTCCAGGACTTTGCCCAAAAAGGGGAGATTGGAAACCGGCCGAAAGTTGTCAAATTTAGTGGGATCTAGTGATGGTTTCTTCAACAGCGGTTTTATTATAGCTTGTTTTAAGCTCGCTGGAATTTTGCCTTCCCGAAGGGAGGCATTAACCACCACCTCCACCCACTCAGCCAATCCCCCTCTGGCCTCCTTTAGAAGCCAGGATGGGCAGGGGTCTAGGATGGACGTGGTCGGCCTCATTCCTCCAAGTATCTTGTCCACATCCTCGGGTTTCACCAATTGAAATGAATCCATCAAAATGGGACAAGCAGATGGTCTTGCTACATCCACAGAGACTGCACTTAACATGGTGTTTCAATTTTTTACCTGTTGATATTGGTGTACACTAATTTAAGTCATGATAGAAATATTCTCAAAAATAAGTAACAAATGTTCTTGATGGAAGAGTGCAACACCTGCAAAAAAATCCTTCATGTTGGTATGAATGGCACAGCAAGGCACTTAATTTTAAACCTAAGAAATAAATATGTCTTGGGTTTTCAATTAATGAACTTTTGAGTGTGAACCTCTGTTGACATTTGCTCATGCTCCGAGACATGGAACTGGCTGCAATAGATTTGAATTGTATTACTTATCTAATATGTGTTTCTCTTATTAGCAATCACCATATTAAAAGAAATGGTATACTTGTAAAGAAAACTTCCTGGTAAAGTGTATATTCATGTGTGAAGGTCAATAACGATGCAAAACTGGCTATGGCTTCACCCTTAACAGAACATGTGAAGCCATAAACAATTTTTGCAGAGCTGAAGCAGCAAGGCTCAAGAAATGAGCAATCCATTCATCATGGGCTGAAATTTTGCTGAACACGGAGTCTAGGACAGTATAGTTACTGTATAAAAATAGATAAAAGCATGTTTGTTTGAACTCATCCTGTTAAGGATAAAGTGTGTGGAAATGAGCTATCACTTCAAAAACATGGATATGAAGGTCTTACTGTAGTTTTATTTCGTTATTAACAGTTATGTGTTTATTTGTTATTGCAGCAGCATTTTCATCTGATGTTCCTTGTCTTGATTTCAGTGGAAGGATAAGTCCAGTTTTAAAATCAGAAATTTAAAAGGATGCTAATTCATACAATAGACTATACATTTGACCATCAAAAGGATTGTGGCAAAGCTCACATTTCCAAAACTTAACCAAGTTCTTACAGCCCTTTGATTTCAAACCATGTCTATAACCATGACATTCCCTTAACCCTTTGGCTTTCTGTGTACAGGCAGTCTCAACAAACACACATCCAACTTACAAACAACTCATAGTTACAAATGGAGATGAGAAAACAGGAAGTGAGAGAAATCTACTCCTGAGAAATTCACTTCTGAAAGAGTTATCATGGGGAAAAGGTGTCTCTACTGAAGCATTATCACCAAGCCTTGTTTCCAATTATCACAGGGACAGAAAGTTAGCAGGAATCTTCTGAACAGGGGCGCAGGTAGCAAAACATACATACATACACATATTCCCGGAAATCCTAACAGCTGGTAAACTGACTGGGATTTCTGGGAGTTGTTAGCCAAAACACCTGGGGACCCACAGGTTGAGAACCACTATCCTAGAACTACACTTAAAAATGTAACTGTTCAGACTTACAAACAAATTCAACTTAAGAACAAATCTATAGAACCTATCTTGTTCATAACTTGGCAACTGCCAGTTATTTGTGGGATGCATGAAATAGAGGACATGTCACATTATTCTGCTTTCCTGTTCAATCAGAACCCAGAACCAATTTCTTGGGCTCTTTTTTTGTGTGGCTAATCTACATTTCAATAATTTGTGTGATACTGATTCTATGATAACTCTCAAAGTTTCTCTTTTTGCTTTGGCAGCGATGAAAATTTGAGCAATTTTTTCACTGATATTGCAGTTGCTTGTACTGGTGATGCTCTTATCCAATCTAATTTTGTTTAAAATAAATTTTAGTATCATTCATATTAAATACATTGTATTCTATTTTAATTATTTTGAATTTTAATATGCATGATCTATATGCTAATTATTTTATGCAATACTTTGTTTTATATCATTACATTTTAATATTACAGTTATTTAGTTTATATGCAAAGGGTCTATTGCAGGCATAGGCAAACTTTGCCCCTTGGGTGTTTTGGACTTTAAATTCCAGAACTTATCAGCTGCTAGGGATTGTGGGAGTTGAAGTCCAAAACACCTGGAGGGCTGAAGTTTCCCTGTGCCTAGTTTATTGGTCTAAGCATTAATAACAAAAGTGGAGGTGGGCCCATAAGTATATCTTGTATTGTTATATCTGATTTGCATTTTGGTCTGGGCTTTCCTGTTTTTAGTACTGTTTGTTATGCAATGGGAAGTCTTGTTCTCACATACTCATACTTAAAGAAGCACATTCCAAATAAGTAGAAATAGTTAGATGCTAGTTTATTTTATTTAGTTCATACATAAGATATGAATAAATTTGATTCATCCAGGTTTTTTACATGCTAATTAAAATCAATAAAGCCACTCATTTCCAACTTTTGAGGGCTCTTCTCAAAATGGAATAATCAATTTCTTTAAAAATTCTTTAAACTTAGGTGGGAGGGTTGTGGTCATGTTGGAGGACTTGAAAAGGAGATGAAAAAAACCTGGAAGAATCAAATTTATTCATACCTTTGGGAGATACTTCTGAGTCTTGGGGGGGATCTAAGTCTTGACAGAAGATGGAGAAGTTGGGGGGATGAATTGTGGAGTCAAGGACAGCTATAAGAGATGATGACGGGGTGGTCAGCTCATCTTTGGATGATGAGGTGTAAGATAAAAGTAGGCTCTGAAATTTTGTTGCTGCTTATTTTGTGTTGGGATTGGGTCCTGGATCTGCAGGTTGCTGCTTCTGTTCGTGTGTGTTTCGACTCAGATGGATTCTCGTGAGTGCGGATTTTCCTTTCTTTGACTTCGGACCAGTTTTGAGTATAATGCTGCCTATGTGGATTTTGGAACCTTGCAACTTTGGATTTGGCTTACTTCGACCTCGGACTTCGTTTGACCACGTCTTTTTCCTTGTGGCTCTTTGCTTGTTAACCCTTTACTTGCTGTGTTATTTTATGTGACTTTTGGAGCGCTTTGAGTTAATCTGGATTTTTTCTCCGGATAATCCGGATTATTGCCTAAGTTTATCTTGAACTGGTTGCTACTTGGACTTGAACTGGTTGCTACTTTTGAGTTTTGACCAAAGACACTGAGTTAAGTGTCTCTGAGTCCCCTTTGCTTTGTTAAAATAAACTCTACTTTTGGACATACTCTTGAGTCTGGCTCTTTAAGGCGTCTGCGTTCCGACATTTACTGTGTAAAGATAATTTAAACACTTAGCGTCCAATGTCAAAGAAGAAGGGACAGTTAGATCTAAAGGATAACATTTATCTAAAGGCGACTAAAGGTTGTCTAGCTAAAACTAAAGAAAATAACAAGGATGTCCTGTAATGCTAAGAGAGGTATAAACAGCAGGTTCCACTTGATTCTTTAATCATATGAAGACCATGTTAAAAACAGAGAAAACAACTGAAAAAGAAAAACATGGTAAAACAAACTTTTTATCAAAATAATTGAAATAATTACAAAGTGTAGGCTCGGGGTCTTCCTCATCTTGCTAAACATATGATCAAGGGGAACAGTGGCTATCCTGAGTACACTGTAGTCATTTAGCAGCAGTATTCCCCATGGCCAGTTTTCTTCAGTCTTAGGTGCTTTTTGTCATGAACAATGGCTTATTTGGAAGCAAGAGAAGAGATATGGCCAAGAAGGCAAGAAACCGTTGTGGCTGAAAAGCAACATATAAAGAAGAATATGAAGGAGTGCTTATATTTTTTGTCAACAGTGAGACATCTTGCTGAGGATAAAGAGGCCCAAGACCTGTCCTACTAAAAGAGTCAACCTAGGTTTTGGTTCTGTTTCACTTTAAGTTCAGTTGCAATTGAAGTTTATTTTCATTTCAGGTCACTAGAAATTCAGTTATGGTTTGACACAGATGAATGAACAGGTTCAGTTTCAGTTCACACGAGGAAATTAAAATTAAAAAGGCATGTTACAATGCTCATTTGAATATCAAGATGTCATTGCTAAGCACCATCCATAAGCAACATGAGTCCCTAAACATGTCACATTGATTCATTATTACAGACTCATACTTGAATATCCCCTTACAAAATTGACTTGTTCCTTTCCCATATTGAAAACCGAATGTGATGCTAATCTGTAATAAGCAATGAGAGAATGCTGGTAATTTCACATCATTTGAATTTTGGCACAATTCACCAATGGCTTCAGGCTATCACAAATCACTTCCACATAGTGTTTCTTTAATATTAACTTCCCAGTCATATAAGGAAAGTAGAATTCCCATAATGATCTTTTGTTCAGCTTCAAACCATGTATCCTCATAATGCTTGACATTTTGCTCAAGTCTTTCACAGGGTGGTGCCTCTCAGTCCTAGTGGCCCAGCAGCACTAACAGGTATCTCTCATTATGCTAAGAGCTGCATTTTCTAGTGTAATGCCCATGGCTATACTGTGTGATGGGAGAAAAATGTTAAAATATGCTGAATCTCCTCTAGAACAGTTACAGCAAGAGTCCACAAGTGCAGGATGCCCACTCAAATGAGTCTCCACTGCTCACTGTTCCCATGGCATGGAATGAGAATTTCTTTGTTTGTTTTTTTTTTTGGGGGGGGGGGGGGACTGAGGCAGCTCACTTATCTGAATCACTGGATCTGGACATCAAGGAAGCAGCCGGCTGCTTTATGCTTTGCTTGAGGCCCTACAGGATTTGCCACTGCACAAATAACGCTACTTACCAATTAGAACTACGGTTCTGAACCTGTGGGCCCCAGATGTTTCAGCCTTCAACTACCAGAAATCCTAACAGCTGGTAAACTGTCTGGGATTTTTGAGAGTTGTAGGCCAAAAGACCTGGGGACCCACAGGTTGAGAACCACTGAATTAGAACATAGTGTTTCAAGTAAGGGAGACAAACAGGGATTTCGCTGGAGTTCAGTTCACTTACAAAAAACATCCAAAACAAACAATATGAAATGAAAGTGATGTATATTTTCATGTTGATTTTTCCATGAGTTAAGTATTGTATCTTAACTCTTTTTTTTTTTTAAGAGGAACCATTCCCTTCTTCAGAAGAATGGTGAAAGCCATTAGTTTATTCCAGTAGCATCCCCTTTTCCTGCCATGGCACTGCTTTAGTCCTAAAATGCCTGGGTAGAAAAATGGTGATGTTTGGAAGTTGTGGCTCCCCGAGGTAGTGCTGGCATTTTTTCTTTTAGGTGAATGATTCTTGAGTTATCCATAGGTCACATCAAACTCCAAATTTTTGGCCCCAAATCCTGCCCTAAGATAAGTAAGTGTTAGACCCCTTGCTAGTTTGGCTCGGAGTTTCGGCCTGGACTGCTACCAATATGCAGACGATACCCACCTCCTTCTGCGCCTGGAGCAACGTCAATTCCAAACAATTTCACCCAATGTCTGGAAGCTCTGTCAAACTGGCTACGTGCTAGCAGACTGAAGGTGAACCCAGCAAAGACTGAGATTTTCTGGCATGGCCGCCCGGCAGGTCTGACTCCTCCATTACCCACCTTCGATGGTGCCGCCCTATCCCCATCGACCACTGTTAAGAGCTTAGGTGTCATCCTGGATTCACAGCTGACAATGGAAGCTCAGGTCGCTGCTGCCAGCAAACAGGCCTTTTTCCATTTACGACAAGCGAGGCAACTGGCACCCTACCTATCTGACGAGGCTCTGGCAACTGTCATCCATGCCACGGTCACGTCTAGGCTGGACTATTGCAACGCCCTGTATGTGGGCCTTCCGATGTCTACGACCCGAAAGCTTTGTATTGTTCAGAATGCGGCAGCCAGGCTACTCACAAGAACGCCCATGAAATGCCATATAACACCAGTGCTGCAACATTTACATTGGGTTCCAACTGAGTACCGTGGCCTGTATAAGATGCTAGTTCTGACCTTTAAAACTCTTTACGGCCAGGGTCCATCGTACCTTAGGGACCTCCTCTCCTTCTCCCATCATCGGAGGTCGCAACGACCAGCCCAACGTGACTTACTCCATATACTCAGTCCTAGAGAAGTGCACTTGGAAAGGACCAGACGCAGGGCTTTTTCTATTTCTGCCCCTGCCTTGTGGAATTCCTTGCTGCCCTACATGAGAGCCATGCGTGACTTAGGGCCTTTTACTCTCGCACTTAAGACCTGGCTTTTTACTAGAGCATTCGATCTCTGTTAATTTTTAATTTTTGTATGTATGTATTTTATCTTTTATAATTTAGCTGTAAATCGCCTAGAGCATTCTCGGATGGAGGGCGATTAATAAGTTATTAAATGATGATGATGATACATGGAAGACACTTCTAATGCAGTTCTCAGAAAGTATTTGGTTGAAGAGATTGGGATTGACTGTTCCACCACAGAACACATTTATATTTACAGAAAAACTACATGGCAAAATTAAGCACAACATTATAGAAAATCCAGAGTGTTTCATTTTCAGGGAAAATATCCCCTGGGGTGAAATTTTGCATTCTTTACTACATTCAAATACACATCACTACCAAGATTCTATAACAGTCAACAGTGGTGTCAAAACAGTATATTAATTACTTGGGTAAAATTCATTTAAGACAATATCTTGAATTCCAAAGGCACTTAAGTGTAAACTGATTATGAAAATAATTAGGTTTTAATGGCACCTACTTTCTTACTCTTAATTACTGAAGAAACAACTAAATTTAATAAGAGTGAAATGAACTGATAGCATTACACAAGACCAATTAAGAATCACAAAGGACAGTATTAAACTGTTAGTATGGTTTTAATTTCAAGTTGCTATCCCTAGAGGCTAAGCTTGATGGCCTTGCATCAATATTCCTTGCTATTATATAAGTGATCAGGGCACAATTTGCAGCCTTCCTTTTTTTAATAAAAATGTTTTGGCTACAACTGAGTGATTTGTCTAATGCTCACTAGTAACAATAAAACAAGATTATTTCCAGCAAACATTCATAATATGAGCTAGTTCTTAGATATGCTCTAAGTCCCCCTTCGGAGTTGAGAAGGGCAGTATACAAATATTGCAAATAAATAAATATATTCCTTTTACCATCCAGAGCCAACATTAAAAAAAGAAGAACTAAAAGGGGTGGGGGTTATTTGAATGAAAACTGCTAAAACCTTCTCCAAACCACCTTGAAATGTTTCCACTACTCCCTTAAATCCTCACATTTTTCAAAGTTAAAAAACAAAAATGGTCAAAATCAGTGATGTTAAAGCAATTCAAATGTGCCAGAATATGCCTCCATGGACTGTTGGAAAGGAGGTAAATGAATCTCACTTCTGTGTACTTTCCCACCCCTGATGTAGGAACTCAGTATGCTTCCAGACAGCGCCAGAATTCATGTTTTAAATCTAACCACTTCATCACACTAGCGAAAATATCTACTTAAAGTCTGGTTTCTGCCTCCTGCGGAATTCTGGGGTTTGTAGTGTAGTGAGGCCGTTAAAGACTCCTCCCTAAACTACAAACCCCAGAATTCTGCAGGAGGCAGAAACTGGATTTTTTTCTCTAGTGTGATGAGACCCTTAAGACAAAAAAATAAAAATAAATTAATAATCCTGGGACCTGACAGTCCCCTTCATCCTCACAGTCTTCCTCTGTAGATGGAGGGCAGACAGGGGACACCTGGTGGAAGCTTTTTTTTTTTTAATTGAAAAAATCCTCAGTTATTCATTAGACCTTGTATGAGCACATGTTAATATTTTAATATAAGCACAAGTAGATTTGCATGTGCACATATGAGGTCCAGCACATAATGGAGGGATTTTTTTAAAAACAACTTCTGTTTAAGATTATAAAGAGCAAAATAAAGAGTTTCCATTTGTGCTTCCTTTAAACCTCCTGTGTGTCCGTTTGACAGCCCAATCATTTGATCAACTGTTTCAGCCTTTTTAAAAGCACATGTGCACTGGAGCAGTCTACATAGGGGAAGAAAAGGAACACATGACTGCAAGGACATACAGTTATGCAAAAGTAGATTTCTTTTCAGGATGAATTGTATTTTAGGTGCACTTTTTTAACATGTGCTTTTCAGTTCTTTACCTGATCTCTCTGCACAGCCACTGCCTTAACCCAGTTTTGCAGCATGTGTAGAAGGCCCCTTAGGTACAGGGTATATTTAGCTTGGAGAAAAGAAAGACTAAGACACAGAGCAATGGATTCAAACTTCAGAAGAAAGATTCCACCTAAATATTAGGAAGACTTTCCTGTTAGCAAGAGCTGTTTAGCAGTGGAATATGTGGTAGCGTGTCCTTCCCTGAAGGTTTTCAACCAGAGTCTGGATAGCCATCTATCAGGGGTGCTTTGATTATGTGTTCCTACGTGGCAGAATGGTATTACACTGGATGGTCACATTGAACTCTATCATTCCTGAGTCTAATGCATTTTGTCCTTTCCTGTGAGTAATGTGTTAAGAGGTCTATTCTGTGTGTACGCGCTCATGCATGTGTGCATACACATGAATCTGATCTAACTGCTTTGGAGAGAGGACCTCTTAAAGGTACTTTATGCCAATATTTTCCTTCTATGAATTTGTAAGTTTTGCAGTAATATCATCAGGATCTTTTCTTAATGATATGTGTTAACCAGATTTAGTCTCTAGGCCAGGGGTCCTCAAACTGAGGTCCGAGGGCCAGATACGGCCCTCCAAGGTCATTTACCTGGTCCTCGCTCACGGTCAACCTAAGACTGAAATGACTTGAAAGCACACCTCAACAACAACAATCCTATCTCATCAGCCAAAAGTAGGCCCACACTTCCCATTGAAATACTCATACATTTATATTTGTTAAAATTGTTCTTCATTTTAATTATTATATTGTTTTTAAGTGGGTTTTTTTGCACTACAAATAAGATATGAGCAGTGTACATAGGAATTCATTCATTCTTTTTTAAAATTATAATCCGGCCCTCCAACAGTTTGAGGGATTGTGATCTGGCCCTCTGTTTAAGAAGTTTGAGGACCCTTACCCTAGGCCAGTGATGGGCAACCTTTTCAGCTTGGTGTGTCAAAATCCGCCAAAAAAAGAGAGCATAATTCAGGTGGGGTGCCACTTTGAGAAAAAGCCCCATAATTTTGCAATATTTATAGTTTAAATAACAAAAATGCATAATGGGAGGATAAATTCTTTAACTAAGCTACCTATTAGTGACTTTTTTGTTGCTGAATTTCATTGACTAAATGTTCAATTGAAGGTTTGTATTTTGTACACTTCAAGCCCAAGCAAGTGCTACTAACATCATCTGTCAATCTGTTTCTTTGATGGTTTTGATATTATTTAACACTGAGAATAAGGTCTCACAAAAGTACGTGGAGGGAAAAATGGTGAGTAAAGCCATGTCAGACTACACAGAGAAGCCCTTGAAATCCACAAGCATGTGGACAATTTCGACATGAAAATGAACAAAATCTGGCTACCAGTATTTTAAAAACTCTAAAATCAGGACAGTAAAGAAATAGCAACACTCAGGAAACAGAGGAATTCCAGACAAGAATCAGTCAGACCCAGCTAACACCCCACAACAAAGGATTCCCCTGAGCAGGAAGGAGCCAGACTTTGAAGCTGCCAGGCCATTCAAGGCTAATCAAAATGGTCAATTGCAACATTCACATTTGCCTCCAACAGACAACAGTTCTTTCTCTCACCCTGGATGCTATTCCACAGATATATAAACCCTAAAAAACAGGGAAATTCCAGACAAGACACAGTCAAGCCCAGCTAACACCTCCTAACAAAGGATTCCCCTGAGCAGGAATGAGCCAGACTTTGAAGCTGCAAGGCAATTCAATGTTAATCAAGCTGGCCAATGGCAACATTCACACTTGCCTCCAACAGACAAGAGTTCTTGCTCTCACCCTGGACCTTCCACAGCCAGGCTTTGAATCTGCAAGGCCATTCAATGCTAGTCAAGCTGGCCAATGGCAACATTCGCACTTGCCTCCAACAAACAAGAGTTCTTTCTCCCACCCTGGACCTTCCACAGCCAGGCTTTGAAGCTGCAAAGCCATTCAACGCTAATCAAACTGGCCAATGGCAACATTCACAATTTCCTCCAACAGACAAGGGTTCTTTCTCCCACCCTGGACGTTATTTCACAGGCATATAAACCCCACTTGCCTAGTTTCCAACAAACTTCAGAGGATGCCTGCCATAAGATATGAGAGAAACGTCAGGAGAGAATGCTCCTGGAACAGAGAGGTTTAGCTGAGGAGAAAAAAAGACCCCAGCAACCAAGCGCGCGCCTGCCTCCCTCGGTCAAACGCGGCCACCAGATCAAAGGCGCCGCCGGGTGATTGGCAGCCGAGGGGCGGGGCTGAAGGATTCTTTCCCCCCGAGATGCGCTCCTGCCTTAAAGAGACAGCACACTGTTTTTCTCTCTCCTTTCCCTCTCTTTCGCCCGCTCGGAGAAGCGAGCAAGCAAGCAGCCCACAGCCAGGGATTTGGCAAATGCGTAAGTTGCTTCAGCCGCCCCTGATGCAGCCCTATCCTTCTCTGTAGGCAGCCGCATGTGGCCGCGTGTCATAGAAAATGGCCAAGCGTGTCAGTGCTGACACGCGTGCCATAGGTTCGCCATCATGGCCCTAGGCCCTCCCTCCCTTCCCTTGGCCACCAGCTAGGAGCCTGCTCTGCACTGTATCCACTACTTCCCTGGCGCTGTGCACAAGCCCTTCTTCCCTGGCCCTTTCATAGTTGGCCATGTCCTTTCCTTAATTCTGGCCATTGGTATTTTGAACCCATCTGATCGAGTAAAATTGAAACTGGATTTCAATTTTTTTGTGATTGTTTTAGTGGGTTTTTATTTTATGTTTTATGATGTTTAATTTTGTTGTATGATTTCACTTTCTGGCAATTGAATGTTTTGCGTTATGTTGGAAACCACCCCGAGTCCTTTTGGGGAGATAGGGCGGTGTATAAATAAAAGTTTTTTATATTATTATGATTCATTCTAATTACGTATTCTAATTTTGTAAGTCTGTAAATTTGCTATTTTAAAGATGGGATCAGAAGCTGTGAGTGCATGAATGTATAATACTTTATTTTTGGCTAATAATTTTTGTGCATCTTTCCACTGATACAACAGTGCATATATTTTGTCATAGCTTAAAACTGTATATATTATCCATCACATATTCTAATGGACAGGTTATATAGAGGAATTGTTTTGTTGTATACAATGATCATTTGGGTCAGCAGTTCCTATTCAGGTGTCTCCAGTTATTAAATTTCAGTTCCCATGGTGAATTCTCAAGTATCCTGGAAATTGTTGGCCAATTTGGTAAACTATTATAGATATAGTTCAATAAATGTTCGTTTTTTGTGTACTTTTCTGTGTATGCTTGATTTATCCCTGGCATTTTGTATTTGTATCAGTGGTAATTACATTCTATTAGTTGCTATATTCGCTGAACACAATGACATTATTTTATGTTTTTACATGGTTTGAGGGTTTAAAAATATAGTTTCTGTAGTTTAGATTAGGTGGGTTGTTATTGTTAAAGTGTCAATAAACTGATATGGTTGAACTGAAACTTCTTGGTCTTTTGTCACTCTCTGATTCTGTATAATATCACAAAATGGAGATGTATCTATTAAACTCAAACAAACAAAAACATACTGATTAAACTTCTCGAAGCAAGAAGCTGCATAAAATTTCAAATTAATAATGCAGAATTTCTTTCTCAGCTTCAGAAATGGTGAAATGGTGCATCTACAATGGTCTTCTTTTATACACAGCTGTGAATACCACAGAACAGGAGATAAAATATTACACAAAAACATGCTTCCCCCCCTAAACAACTAAGCCTTCTTGGCATCTCAAGCCTTGCACTCCTGATTGAATTTGACATAATCATCATTATCATGTTGCCAAACTGAAACCACATTGGCAGTAACAAGTGTCAGGCCTGCTTCTTCCAAATCTGAAAATTACAGATTTTCTCATTTCCCATGACACAGGAATTCATTTACATTTCCACAAAGATGAACAGTGATGTAATAAATGCAGGGACTCATCCTGCTAACTTAAACATATGGTGATAAAGACTAGTTAGGGGATAAAGATGGGGATAAAGACATTACTACTGTCATTGAAGCTGAACTTGTTGCCCTACCATTTTACCAACATCTTTCACATTTCTATAATCATTCTCTCTCTCTCTCTCTCTCTCACGCACACGCGCGCACACACACACACACACACACACACACACACAAGCCCATTTTCAGGTGACCTCAATTGTACTACGAAATTCCTCTGTACACTGATGGAGACTAACAAGGTTATGTATCTAAACATATTTTCTACTTTAACACTATTAAGGTGAATGAATTTTGGAAGTCTACTTATACATTACATCATACACACATAACATTACATAGCATTACTTCTGAGTTTTGAGAACTTAGAACTTCATTGGTTGGCTTTTCTTTTCTACATGACTTTATTGAGATGTACAAAATTTTGTAATTACAAGGCTATCTGTGTATTCTTTTAGGGTGCATCTGCATTGTAGAATAAATGGAGTTTGACAATACTTTAGCTGCTCAGTTATATGGAATCTTGGGAGTTTTAGTTTTAATAGGTCTTTAGCATTGTCTGCCAAAGAGTACTGATGTTTCACCAAACTACAATACCTATGAACTACAGGCAGAATGACCATGCTTAGTTTCACCTAATACCATGTGCTTGTCTAATACTGTCACTGATCTTACCTGGGCATCAGCAACTAATTATGACCCTTTTCTCTTTGTCAGAACTGGTAACATCTTCAAGCCAAATAGCCAATTATTTAGAACATTAAGCCTTCCAACCTTGATTCAAATAGGTGCAGGGGGGTTGTGCTCTATAACTGTGATACGTTGATTATATATATAGGTAGGTAGATGTGAAGGTTTCGGGGGCCTTCTACACTGGAATGCTAATTCCACACACATGATGCAGCTGCACTGGGGGTGGGGGTGGCTAGATACCCATCTGTGCTAATTCGTGAATGACATGGGAGGGAGGGTATGACCACTGTCCCCCTCCTCTCCATGCCCCTCAATTTGTCCCAAAACGTACTGTACTGAGGCATGAGATGTCTCTGGAGCTCCCAGCATGTTAAAATGATGCCATAAGCTTTGGAGATGGGAATTCTTCCCTCCTCCCCTTCCTTCCCAACACCACAGCTAATGTCAGGGTGAGAAATTGGGAAAAGATAGGTGCTGCATCATGGTCAGAGACCATATTGAAATGAGGTGGGGTAGAAGCTGGACAGGGGAATGCAGCCTGGGGAATGCAGGATGGCCGTAAGGCAGTTATGGATGGTTCTGGTTGTCTAGCATATAAAACAGAATTTTAATGCAAGAATCAGAATTTTCAGTGTAGAAAATCATATTTCTGCATTGAAGTATTTTCTGAATAAAATGTATCTTTTTTTCTGTAAAAATAACAACATGCAAATTCTACACGGAATTTTTGCACAAGTACTTTCTCATCTCTTTAGAAGCCTTCCCATCAGGGTTTCTTGGTATTCAAGGAAGACATTTTTAAATTTTGTTTTTTATTTTTTATTTTTTTCCTACCCTTAAAATATTGCCAGCTAAATAATGATGTGTTACACTTTACTATCAAAAAGTTGTTAGCTTAAGAATGGAACAAGATCGTTCCTCTTGCTGAAATTCCATTGACTACTATTATTATGTTTGAATGCATTCCACTGCAGCAAACGTTTTATATTCAGTCTGTTCGCCACCGGTTTCTGAATGCTAATCAGTCCATATGCTATAAAATTTTACTTGCACTATCATAGTATTGCTAAGGGAAATCTGTATTATTCTTTGAAGTGTTGTCCAATGAGAAAAATCTGTTTAAACCCTAGCAAAGCAAACAACAGTCCAGCATTGTCTTTTAGTTAAGTTCACAGTAAAATCAAAATAAATTTCAAACTGAAAGGCAAACATACCTAAAATTATTATCATCCAATGGCTACACAAATTAGGTCGCATCCAGGACTCATGAATATTTTAATAATGAGTTGATACCTGAACTTAAAATAAATATAAGAGATAAGGCAACAAGAAAGTTAAAAAAAAGATGAAATTTTGCTCAGGGAGGAACCTACATTAGTTTACCAGCAAGCCCATATTTCTGTTACATTAAATTGCTATCTTAAAGTTTCACTGCAGATTTTGTTAGCCTGGGAACTTCCATGGGATTAAGAGATAAGTTGGGAAAATGCTTTTAACTATAATAGAAGAGACCAAACAATATGTTTGGTGAAACAAGTCTTTTGTGAAAGTGGTCTATAAAAACCTCAAGTCATTTTAAAAGATGTTTGCATATGATGCAGAAATATACAAGCATCATCTAGCATAACATTAGTCAAATATGGCAAGAAAAATTCTGATGCAATATTGTTTTCTAGTACAATATTTTGCAAGGAATTTGCAATTGCTTATGTTTATTCTGGCCTATTAGATTAATGTTGTCAGCTATATTGGTATCTTTTTCACCTCCCAAGGCATTTGCTTCATGAAATGTATGTGATTGTTCTGTTTTATCTTCAGAGGATCCCAGTGAAGTAGGTCAGGCTAAGAATGGAATATAGAATCATAGATTTGAAGGCCATCCAGTATAAAGCTATGCAAGAATTACAAAGCCCTCCCAAAAAATGACCATCCAGTTTCTATTTTAAAAACCTCCAAAGATCTCCTCCAAATCTCCAAAGAACTGGACCACAGTCCAAGGCATTGTATCTCACTTTCAAACAGCTCTTAGCATCAGGAAATTCTCTCTAATGTTCAGGTTTGATCTCTTTTACTATGATTTGAATCCAGTTCTCTGTGTCCTAAATCTCAACTGTATCTTAGGCATTGTCTACACCCTACTTTATCCAGACCAGTCTGGCCTTGTATCAAGCCAAAGACATCAGGTCAGTGGGCCCTATCTGGCTTGACAAGGTGAAGAAAACAACCTTAAGAGATACTTACATTGGCTACAGGAACTCTGGATCCAGTTATCCACCCCCTACCCTCTTCCAACTAAAAAGGGAATACAAATTCCTTGCAAGGCAAAAGAAATAACAACATGAGCACAACACTCTACAGCTGACTGCTTCATTCAACAACAATGCTAAAACCTTTTGGCAGCTTGTATCAGGAGCCCTACTTTCTCACAATAGAGCTCCAAATTGTGTAATTCCAGCACAGGTATGGGAAGATCATTTTAAATTTACCTTCACCAAGACTTGCTGTCTTAAACTAGAATCTGAGCAAGATCAGGAAGTCAATTTTCTGGATTCGCCTGTTGACATTGTTCTGGACTTAATTCACCAGTTGAAGAATGGTAAAGCCCCAGGCATTGGTCATGTCCTCGCTGAACTCATTAAAACTAACTAACACTGGTGAGCACTTTTACTAGCTGTCCTATTTACTACCATCAATATCACAGGCAAAATTCCTGTTAGCTGGAAGCAAGCCATTGTGATTCCAATTTATAAGATTTACCATCTAGTATAGGATGATTACACTAGTAACTGGTTCAAGCTTTAAAAAGCCTCTTCTATTGGCCTGTCTTCCTTCCTCTTATCTTCCTGGTAGATCAGTCCAATTCCAAGTAAAGTTTTTACAAGGTGTCAATTTCCCCCTGGTGACTTTGGCTGTTGCCAAGTTTCTCTCTGAGGTAGCCAGAATAAGAAAACTTCCTGTGTTAGACACAGATTGAAACTTGCCTTGTATATATTTCCAGTGTTTTTACCCATGTTTTATGCATCTGGAATTGTACTTATTTATGAATCTGCTGTGCACTTTTTCTGCTGAGTAAATTGGGTCTTTGGACCATAATAAAGACTGTTGTTGTTGTTGTTGTTGTTGTATTAGAGGACCTAAAGGACCATGCTCTATAGCAGAAGATCTAAAGCAGTTAAGTGCTAAAAAATGCAAACAGTCCTGGAAACATTGCTCTCCAAAAACAATTGAAACAACAGCTGTTGAAGGTTTACTCAATTCATTTCCATCAGAGATCTATCTGTCAAAAGATGTGTTTCAATGATACTCAAATGTTGCTATGACCTATTACACACAAAAATTAAATGAAAAGAATTCGATGACCTTGGTTGAAACTTCTAAAAATCTTTATGAACTGCTTGCATGATTTATATGAAAACTTTTCTTTTGGGCAAAAAAGGAGGTAAAGTTAAAAAGCCAATAAATTACAGGATTTTTTGAGTTCAAATTTAAAAAATGGAGAAAATATGTATTATGTTTTTAAAGAATAAAAGAATTGCAAAATGCTCCTTATGGAAGTCACAAATTATGAAATTGTATAGAAACAGCTAATCAGCAAGCTAATAAAATGCCAGCAATACACATCCTTCTAGAAAGCATTATTAAAACAGTTTATGTTATCATGGAGAACAATTACATGGCTTGGTAAAATGTTATAAAGGCCAGAATCCTAGCTTAAGGTATTAATGTTTTTGTTTTCAGTAATATAAGTATTCTTGGAGGAGGAGGTAACAACACAGTAAAAGGAGGAATTAGTGTTCAAAAGCTGAATGAGACTAAATCAGACCACTAATAACCATTTTCCATCCAGAATATTTTGACAGTTGCTTCCTTCAGCCTTTGGTGCTAATAAAAATAGAGGAGGCCCCAGAGGCCCCTGCTACCTGTGTTTAACACAAAATACCATGATTTTGGTGACAGTAATGGTTTCTAAAAAGAAAAGTAAGACACATGTTTACAAGTCATTTTGGCTCTTGTCCAAGCAATTAGAGCATGTGCCTCTGGTGCCTTTTTTTCCCTACCACAAAATGCGGAAAAAGGGAAGCACGCATCAAACATTTGCAAATTTGGCAATTACATGATTATATCATTTTCATGATGGCTCGGTGTTATAAAACAAAATTGTGGGGTAAAGGGTAAACGGAGCAATCAATTCCAAATCTAGCTAAGATTTACAAAATATAAGACAGTAGATGTTCTTATCCCAATGGAAATACTTATTTTGGCTGAACTATCAGCTATGGACAAAATATAACATCTGGCATAGTTCATTGTTCATATAATCTGTCATAGAAGGTACACTGGACTGACAAATGATCAATGTTTTGGATGTGAGTTAATCAGAAATTACTTTATAGATACAGGCAGCCCCCAAGTTATGGACAAGATAGGTTCTGTAGGTTTGTTCTTAAGTTGAAGTTGTATGTAAATCGGAAGAAATACATAAGTGTAACTTCAGCCATATATCCTTTATTTCCTTTGTCCAATTTGTTGTTGATCCACATTTGTCAAAATATATGATCTTGTGCTATTCTTTTCCATTTCTGGCCAAATACCTTACATTCAGATAATATTTTGACTTTGGTATTTTAGAAATTAAATTTTGTGGCAGTGTCATTAAGGTTACTAGCCCTTGTGACCATATAGCTGCTATCTATCTATCTATCTATCTATCTATCTATCTATCTATCTATCCAAGCTTTGGATAGCATAGCAAAAGGTTAACACCCCTGTGGCATCTATGCCCCTTTTCAGAACATTTCACCTCACTTTCTATCCTATCGTATTTATGCAATTCTAGTGCACAACTTTTTTGCCCAAATTACATCGTGAAAATTAAGGCGCACATTAGATTCATGTATTACTGTAATCTTAGTGCTCCATGTGAAGGGAGAGGGAAACCTGGAGAAGCAATGGCAATTACTTCCAGAGCCAAGCTTCATTATTAGTTTTTAGAAAAAAGTTAAAGATGTGGCTTTGCACACAAGCGTTCAAAGAATAAGTGACTACGGGCTTCAACATGGTTTGAATTAGGATTATGAACAAGGATCTTGGATGAATGGAACTATGCACTTCATGTGCTTTAATCTGTTTACTGTTTTAATGTGTTTATTGACTAATAATTAACCATTTTAATGGGGGGGGGGTATGTTATTGTTCTACTGGTGATTTTACTGGTATTTAATTGTACCGCAGTTGGAAGCCACTGAGGGGGAGAAAGGCGACGTATAAATGAAGAAAGTAAATAAGTAAATAATTTTTACTGTTAATTTACTGTTTGAACTTTTCATGAGCCCAACATTGAACTAAGGGTTTAGGGTTTTGCCCCACAGTTATATATATATATATAAGAAATTAACGATCTGGATCACCCAAGCCTAATATATATATATATATATATATATATATATTAGGGCTTGGGTGATCCAGATCGTTAATTTCTTTATGCGATATTTATTCGTTATTATTTCATAATTAGAAGCGATATTGATGCGTTTTAGCAACCCGGAAGTGTTTTGCCCATATCGAAGCCGCGTCCGCCATCTTCCTTACGATCCGCCAGTAAATCGTAAATGCTGGGGGCATGGCCTTCAGGAACAGCTGTTACCCACCCCCACCTCCTCCCTCTTTGCATCTGCGGCTTTGCGAGGCCCGGCTTTGCAAGGTGGGCGTGGCCACGCCCAGCTCTTCCTGTAATCTTGCATTTTCCCAGCCCTGGGTGCCTGCAAAGGGTGATGGATGACAGGGGAATGAGGTGGGCATGGCCTTCAGGAAGAGCCGGGCGAGGCTACACCCACCTCATTAACGAATCGATTCGCAATTAACAAAATTTTGTAAATTTCGATATTTTGAAATCGGAAAATTCTGAAGTCCTATAAAAATCAAAACGCCAGCGCCCCCTAGAAACGAAACGAGTTTAGAACCAATTTTTTCCTTGATCACCCAAGCCATATATATATATATATATGCTCTGTGCATAATGAGTACCTTAAAAACAAAAGAACCAATGAACGAAATAATACAAAATTTGGCAACAAAACATCTCACAACACAAGGAGTGACCATCACTCAAAAATTATGATTTTGTCATTTGAGAGTTGTAGTTGCTGGGATTTATAGTTCACCTACAATCAAAGAGCATTCTGAATTCCATCAACAATGGAATTGAACCAAACTTGGCACACAAAACTCCAATTACTAACAGAAAAAACTGGAAGGGTTTGGTGGGCATCGACCTTGAGTTTGGGAGTTGTAGTTCACCTACATCCAGAGAGCAGTTTGGACTCAAACAATGATAGATCTGGACCAAACTTGGCACAAGCACTCAATATGCCCAAATATGAACACAGATGGAGTTTGGGGGAAATAGACCTTGACATTTGGGAGTTGTAGTCACTGGGATTCACAGTTTACCTACAATCAAAGAGCAGCTGAACCCCATGAATGACAGAATCGGGGCAAAATTCCCACACAGAACACCCACGACCAACAGAAAATACTTAAGGCCATCCAATTCAACTCCCTTCATCAGGGCAAGAAAACGTAATCAAAGTACTCCTGACAAAGAGCCATCCAGCCATAGAGATAGATAGATAGATAGATAGATAGATTGATATGATATGATATGATATGATTTACACACACAGAGAAATAGAATCATAGAATCAAAGAGTTGGAAGAGACCTCGTGGGCCATCCAGTCCAACCCCCTGCCAAGAAGCAGGAATATTGCATTCAAATCACCCCTGACAAATGGCCATCCAGCCTCTGCTTAAAAGCTTCCAAAGAAGGAGCCTCCACCACACTCTGGGGCAGAGAGTTCCACTGCTGAACGGCTCTCACAGTCAGGAAGTTCTTCCTAATGTTCAGATGGAATCTCCTCTCTTGTAGTTTGAAGCTATTGTTCCGCGTCCTATTCTCCAAGGAAGCAGAAAACAAGCTTGCTCCCTCCTCCCTGTGGCTTCCTCTCACATATTTATACATGGCTATCATATCTCCTCTCAGCCTTCTCTTCTTCAGGCTAAACATGCCCAGTTCCCTAAGCCGCTCCTCATAGGGCTTGTTCTCCAGACCCTTGATCATTTTAGTCACCCTCCTCTGGACACATTCCAGCATATACTATCATAGATTTGAAAGGGACCCTTAAAGAAGGACAATGATATCTTGCATGTTCCAGGGTGGGCAAACCAGACACTCTCCACATCAACACTGGCTAAGAAACAGCAAGAAATACTGTTTACCCACAAGCATAAAGACATTACATATATTAGAAACACTTTCTCATTACTTTATTTTCCAAATAAACAGACTGGGCCACAGCAACGCGTGGCAGGGGACAGCTTATATATATATATATATATATATATATATATATATATATATATATATGCTGCGTTGCATTACCTTGTCTACAGCAAACAGCACAATAAAGCTTAAACTGGGAAAGAATGGGATTCTACTAAAGGTGGTGTTACTGTAGTCACATGTTCCTCCTGCCTCCAGAATTCCCTACTGAACACATCTAAACAACAAATCTGAGGGGGAAAGACAACAGATAAGACTGTCTCACCCATTCCTTCCAGCATTTTAAAAATATATACACAAATAGCATAGTTTGTCAACCAAAAAGAAAAATGTAAGAAAAGAGGCAGTTTTGAAAGAAAAAAAGTATCCTTCCCTGGAAGCATTTTGGAACAAGTTTTTGTACGGTCTCTAGAAAGTTTGAAATGATTTTATTTATACATGAAATACTTTCTTCGCCTGGATTTGTAATGTGGTATACGTATACCTGTACTCCCACATCTATCTCTCTGACAAGATATGGTATCTTTGCATCTGGATTCTTTTTCCCAGGAGGAGCATGTCATGCTGCATCTGTCAATGCAAGTAATGTATTTGTACAGGACTTCAAAATTTGTTTAGCCTCTTCCTGTCTTTTCAGGATCCCAAAGAACCGGGATCATTGTAGGTCCCGGGAGTTAATTCCCACAGGGCCCACACCTGGAAAGATCTGGACCTTACATTAAGGACCGAGTCTTTCCAAGTGTCTGATTAATCCGGAGTAAACTAGGAAATCAGGTTTTCCTGAGGTAAACTTAAGACAGGTCCTGCATTCTGGGCCTGCCTGGAATGGCCCTAAAAAGATAAATGTTACAGCTGCTGTGCACATAAACTCTTTCTTGAAAAACAAAGTATTAGAATATCAAAGTTTCCAGTGATGGAAAAGAAAACCAGATAAGTAGCCCATATGGGATGTGATCAAGGCACATATCATCATAGCAAGATCTGACATCTCTAGATGTGGTTAGTCCCAAAACCTGTCAGAGTTCTAACGTATACCCAAACTGCAAATCTGAGATTGCAGGGAAAGTATAATCTCATATAGCTGAAATGAAATCCCCATTCCCTGAACTTCCTTTTGACCAATGAGAAGTACTGCTGTCTTGTCTCAATTAAGCTTCAATTTTTTCATCCTTATCCATCATTGACAGCTGACTTTGACTTAGTCCTGAAACAGCTGAAGATTGGGCCGTGACATTTTTCTCAGTGTTTAGCCCACAGACATTCTAATAACCTTATTTCCTAAACCATTACAATCATGGTGATCATTCTGTTACATCACACCATCTCAGCCACAGAAATAATTGCCATAGTTCTGTGTTCATAAATTGCCTGGATTTGGAAAGGCAAAGGTCACACCACCGGTTTTCCTGGCAACAATCCAGAGAGAAAAAAGTAGCCCTTTGTGTGTGCTATGAGTAGGAATTCTTTGAATTAACTTCATCATTTTCCTTTCTTACAGTTTTGTACCAAATTCATTTCACATCACAGAATGGCATCACTTATTGCCCTACCCACCACAACTGAGCCCAAGATAAGGAATAATACCATAATCAATATCTAACGTACTGACAGGAAAGCTATGAAGTTAGAACTCTCTATTATGATATGTACACTTAAATAACACAAGGAAGAACTGTAATAGTGGGAACTGAGAAAAGGAACTTTGCACAAAATACTTTTCCTCAGAGTCTATCTGCAGACTACTCTGCGAAAGTGAACCTATGGCTCATCCCTCTGTTTCTGGAATATTAACAGATACCTCACTTGGGAAGTGCAGAACTAATACCACGCTTCAATATAACTGTTAAAATAGTGCAAGGGAAGTTTCAATGTAATGCTTTGTGTTATCTCAACTGTACTGCTACCCACCATTTACACTGACAAATGGTGGGTAGATAGATAATCATCCTCACCCATATGTCTATAAGCTCTCTGTTGGCAAAGATTCAGCACTCCACTCCAAACATTTGCCAGTCCTGGCCAAGCAGTCATGAACATTTTTTGCTAAAGAGAATCATATCCTGCATGCAAAAAGCACAATGAGCTGTCACTTCCCATCCCACTTCTTTCTTTTCTCAGCAAATACGTATGTAGATTCAGGAAAGGTATGATTCAGAGGTTGCGTATTGATCAGTCTTACCTGTTTCTATGCTTTCTGAGGAGTGCTTTCAGTTCCATAACCCATTCTCTGACAGTCAGGGAGTAACTTCACTTGTGACTTGGCTTTTCATGATCTCTACTATTCCAGATGCTGTACAGTTAGGAATTGTGAGTTTGAGATGTCTTTTTTTTTAATTTGTTAGTATATTTTTCTCCACTAAAATATCTTTTGGCTTCAGGATTGGACTTGTGGGGAAGATGAGGTTTCTGGACACATGATCCTTACCTGGTACCCTACATTCTTATTCTAGGTGAGCAGGATAGATGAGGGATACTGCTACAAAGTAGGAGTTTGGAATGAAATGTTCCTAGTGAAGCATATCTGTTGATTGGACTGACAGTGCCTGAGCATGTGGTTCTTCCCTACATTCCTAGTATGTGGTTGTACCATATATTCAATGTTGGGCCCTCTGCACATAAACTATAAGATATCAAATCCAACTGGTGTTCTAGCATCTGTGGTTGGCCTTAAGCATGCTGAAGATTTTGTTTAGTACTCATTTTTTAAAGAATATGCCAATATGCAGACTAGAACACAGTTATCCTTTTGATTACACATATTGCAAATTCAGTTATATTGATATAGATTCAAAATGTGCACAGGTATGTTATACACAAAAATACAGGTAAAGGATTCATAGGATGACAAATTAGGTTTGTGAGCAGCAGTTCAAAAGGTTCACAAAAATATTGTGTAATAATTGTGTAATAAAACTAATTAGGAAAACAAGTTGCGGGTAAGAGAATGTTTTAAACAAAAACAGTTTCCTTCAAAAGGAGTTTCCCTATCACTTTACTATAAAAATGTTGGCTAATAGCCAAACTATCAACCTAACCCTAACCCAAAACCTTTACGTTAGTGAGGAATCCAGGTATAGCTGCACAACCAGTTATTTTTAATAACAAATTCTTTAATACTAGACTCTCCATTAACTGGAACTCAAGCAACCAAAACTCTCAAGCAGCCAATAAATAAATTCAAATTCAATACTGAAATCATTAGACGAAATAAAACAGCTAAATAATAAGACTACATGGCTAAAATATTACCAAATACATGAGGATTTTAAGGAAGATGAAAAGCTCGGGTTTAGCCAGGACCAGGGAATATGGGACATAGTGATGAAAAAAGAGAGGAAACTGATCAAACTTCTCTATCAGCAGATACTTACATGGTCCACAGAAGAAGAGGAAATTAAAGACTGCCAGGTAAAATGGGCCAGAGATATAGGATATAGTATCTTAACGAAGCAATGGGAGGAAATTTGGACTAAGAAAATAAAATATGTAGAAGCCAGTGATATGCGAGAAAACTGGTATAAAACGTTTTATAGATGGCATTATACTCCAATGAAAATATCAAAATTTAACAAAAAAGGCTCGAATTTATGCTGGAAGTGTCAAGAAGAAAAGGGAACGCTGTTTCACCAATGGTGGTCCTGTAAAATAGTTAAAAAATTTTGGAAGGACATACATATGGCAACACAAAAAATTATTAAAACAAATCTCCCCTTAAAACCAGAAATATACCTACTAGGGATTACTACTACCAAATTAGACCCGAACCATGATAAGATAACCTTTCTTCTAAACACAGCGGCAAGAATGCTGCTAGCTAAGGTATGGAAAAAGAAAGAAGTACCAACTTTAGAAGACTGGGTCTTGAAAACACTAGATATCATACAAATGGATAATCTTTCACTAAGACTCAAGGGATCATTAAGTCGTACAGACTGGTCCGGCTTCAAAGAATATATTATGGCCAAGGAACTCCCGATCCATATTGATCTGTCTTGTTTATGAAATAGAAGAAGCGAAGAAGACCAATTCGACTATGGAAGGAAAACAAAACAGGAAAGGAAGACCCCCGGAAGACTGACGGGAAGTGATACCCCTATCCCCTATCCCCTCAGACTTTCCTTCCCTCTCTCTGTATATACCCAGTACCTCTCATCACACCCCACCCCCTCACTAATAGTTTCTTTTCTTTTCTTTTCTTTTTACTTCCCTCCCCTCCTTCCCTTGCTCTCCCCTCGCACCCCCATATTCTGTAAGTACAAAACTTCAATAAAAACTATTAAAAAAATAAATAAATTCAAATAAATAATTCTTAATTTTTTTTAAAAAAATCCTGCTTTTATAATACAGTAAAACAGTAAGATTATGCTACATATACCACATCACACTAGAGAATAAAGCCACTTAAAATCCTGTTCTGCCTCCTGCAGAATTCTGGGTTTTGTAGTTTAGTGGGGTTGTTAAAGAATACTCCGTAAAGAGAAGCAGATTTGCCATTTCATTGAGTTTCACAAGAGTGATGAAACTACACATGGTATCCTACCTCTTATTAATTGTAGCCCAAGCATCATTAATGTTATTGGTCATCAGTTCTACTTTTCTGGTATCATCAGTTGAATAATCCCGGAGAAGCTTAAGTGCCAAATCATTTGCCACATCCACATTTATATGCCACTGCCGTAATTCTTTTGCAAATTGCTGAAAAGTGAGGGGGGAGAAAGAAAATTCAATTAAACTTGAAAAGAATCATACAAGTACAAAGTGCTTAACCTATATAGTAAAATTGCACTGCTTTTTTTTTAAAAAAAAGAAATACTTTCGATCAGAGTCCTTTAAAAATCATAAGCTCATATAATCAAAAGGTTGGAAGAGACCACAAGGTCCAGTCCAACCTCTGCCATTTAGGAACATGATACAATAATATATGAAACATTGTTTTTGTTAAACTGTATACAATTGGCCCTATGTATTTGCAAGTTTCAACCAAATGTAGATCAAAAATATTTTTTTCAAAAAGCAGTGAAAGACAATGGCCAACTAGACCTTGTTATATAAATCCCTCAACGATTCAACTTTCTCATTCACTTCAGTAAAAATCCATGTCCACACATATATCCTTGTGGACATACAGCTCTCCTTTCTCTTGAAATGAATGGGAACCCATTAAGAATGAAGCAATTCCATTTTTTCAATGAAAATGTCAGAGCCCTCTAAGGAATTCTAAAGGATATCATGTTTCTATTTTTGTGGGATGCAAAGAGAGCACAATACTAATCAAAGTTTGATTTCCCCCCCTTAGAAATGACTATTCTCTAAATATGTTTGCCACAGTTGCAGGCAAAAGGTCAGGAAAGAATGCTACTGGAACATGTCCATACAACCCAAAAAACTCACAACAACCCAGTAATTCTGACCACCCCTGCCAAAAAAGGTACTTTTATAGACACAGCAAAAGATTTAATTTTTAAAAGGTAAGACATAGCATGTTATATTTATTACCCAATGGTCAAATTCTTACAAAAATAAATACATTACAAGCTCATACATATTTCAAGTTTCATAGGTTTCCCAAAAGAATCCTGTAAATTGTTTGATAAAGATTATGATAATTTTTGTTGGAAATTCCTTGTTTTTGTCCCAGACCTATCATTCACAAGATTTCAGGGGGGGAAATGCCTGTTTAAAAGTCTGAGAGCCAAAAAATGTAACCGTTTTTATCAAACAGGTTTTTTGTTTTGTTTTTGTATTTTAACTAAGTAAATGGAATCCAAGGAATAAGGAATGGAAAACTGGTGGGTGAAATGAAAGAAAGAGCATCCCCTGCCAGTTGTAGATTCATTCACTGTTTTCTTTACTCAGACTGCTTTTTGCCCACAAGGGGTGGGGAGATCTTAGGATAACATGTGTAGTTTTACTCTAAGCCCTAAATGCAACTTAATGATGTCATTATTGTGTGCCTTCAAGTTGTTTCTGATTTATGGTGATGCTAAGGAACACCTATCATGGGGCTTTCTTGGCAGGATTTGTTCAGAGAGGATTTGTGTTTCTCTTCTTGTAGCCAGGAGAGCATTACTTTCCCAACTTCACCCATTGGGTTCCCTGGATGAGCAGGAATTTGAATCCTGCATTTCAAGAATAATAGTCCAACACACAAATCATCACACCATACTGGCTCTCTACCCTAGAACATCCCATGAGTGGGAAAGCAGAGGAAAGCAGGGGGAATGGTCTTCTAAGTTGACCAGCCATTCCATGTTCTTACCGCATCAATGCTTGCTCTTATTTTCTTGGGTGTTAGCTGACTCCTTAAGATGGGTTTAGGATGGGTTCCATGCAGTGCGGAAACAGGGCTCCACAGAGTCCTACCAGAAGTTCCCTTACATCAGTTGATGACCTCCATGGGATTCCTGTGGAGCTCTGTTTCTGAAGCACATGGAAATGAAGCTGTAAGCCCATGAAATGAAGTCCTTAATTACAGCAGAGTGAAAATCCCCACTTGATATATTTGCACTGAATTAGAAAACAGTTGTGCAAGAAGTTGTAGAATCTTTTGTAATGATTTAGTATAATGACTTCCATAATAAAAATTATAATGGATACCACCTAGTGTTAACTTTGAAAATGCCCAAATCGGGCCTTACAGTATTACAGTGAAATGCATGGATGCAGACTAGTCTATAGCATAGATACCTAATACTTAACTCTCCCCACAAAAGCAAAGGGAAGATTTAAGTATTGTCCATACTATCATATTTTTGCTTGTGATAGTGACTTATGTAAGAAATCACATATGCAGAGCAGAGTTACAACATGAAATAAAAAATAGATACTCTGCTTATATGTAATAGTTTTCCTTATTGTTTTATTCATTAGATTATGTAATGAGTGCCACCTACTGGAAAAGTATTAAATATGCATACACAAAAATTTACAGAACTACTAAAAATATAATGAATTCAAATATACTTTTCTTGGTCCCTTTTTTCTTCTGAAAATGTTGAAAAGTTCTTACAATATTGATGATTAGGCCACTGTAGATTCCATGCCAAGTGAAAAGTGGGATATAAACTGAATGAATGAATGAATGAATGAACTTTGCTTCTGTTCTAAAATATTCAGAATAGTTCTATTCCACATTTAGCAGAATTTCATTTCACATTTCATATTAAGTGGAAATTATGCTGCAAATAGAGATAAATAAAGTAAAAACACTGAAATAATAATAATAATAATAATAATAATAATATAGAAATAATGTGCGTGACTAAGACTGCTGGCAGAATAAATCTGTTAAAATTCTTGAGCAAGTATAGTAGGAAGTTTAAAATAGCAACAGGAAAAGGCAGTAGCATCATCACTGAATCAAAATGTGTTGCCAAATGTGTGATGTCCCATTCCTTTTAATCGCAGTTATCTTTGCAATGAAACCTGCATTTAATTTAACAAATACTATTGAATTAATCCGAACAAAGCAATTATTTCAATGATTTGAAGCAGATATAAATGAACAGTGCAACATTTTTTGTTTTATGTTTTGAATAAGCCTTCAAATATGGAGGATAATTGTAGCAATGTTGATGTCTAACATTATTAATTATGCTAAACAGTAAATACGTTATTTTGGGGTTTTTTTAATGGTTGTACCAATTATGGAAATGTTGGTCACTCACATAGTCTAATTTTTGATTCTAAAAATCAGACCTCGGTGGCTTGCTTTTTAAAATGTGTTTAATCTCTCAACCTCCCAAAACAAATCCTTTCAAAGAAGACTGAAAAATGCAAGATGATTGGCAAGTTTTTCGTTGGTAGAATGCAAAAAAGTAATGACCTATAAACATATATTCAATAAATGTGTACTGTATCCAGCCCTGTGTGAATTGAAATGATCTTACATTTTTCTCTGAAGAAAACCATTTAATAGGCCTACTGACAACTCATTACAGGCCATTTAAAAAATGATGCTTCTCACCATTAACATCAGTACTTATATCTATTAAATTAGTGACATAACTAAACAACAATATTGGTTGGAACATTAAAAGAAGTGGGTCTTTCTCTGTCTCTCTTAATCTCTCTCTCATGCATTCATACATTATCTCGCGCGATGAATTGAAAACAGTATTTTTAAAATAATTGTGAAGAGCTCTGCTCTTGAGCCCTGTTTTCCATTCTTTTTCAGTGAGATGGAGACCAAAGTGATGCAATGACTGTTTTATCAGCCAACCTATTAGAGTCCCATTATTTTCTGTCTTACATGACTTAATGTAATGAATTTTTATAATTAAACTAATGACATACTTTTTCCCCCCTCTCTTCCTCTCTTTACTTTCAGGCCCCATTTATCTCTGAAATAATTATGGTTTCTTTCTTTCTCTTCCCCCTCTCTTCTTTTAAAAAGTGTTTCATTAACTTAATTTCATTCTGGCATATTTTGGAGCAGCTTTCTTAATTTACCTCATTCTTTGCTTCAATTTGTTGATTTTGTTGAAAGAGTCTTGGATTTAGAGAAATGCATACACCATTCTGCTTGTATTTATTTAATTTTTTCTCTAACAAGAAAAGAGTAGCAGGCTTTCAGATACTTTTAGAAAAACTAGTAAGCTTTCTTCTTCTATTGTTTTATTTAACCAGTGAAATTATATCTGGGTGTCAAATACAGGAATATTTATTTATTTATTTTCAGACTGCAAAAGTTAAAAACATAAATAAAAGTCGTCCCCCCCCCCCCCCCCTCACCAACAAAGCTTGTCTGGGAGTTATTACATAGTAAAAAAGAAAAGCAATGAGGCAGTTGCCTTGGCCTTCCATGGAAAAACATTTCATAAGGTGAGACCAGCCACTGAGAAAGTTAGTAATAAATAAGCAATTCCTATTTTTTCAGAAAAAAAACCCCTATCACAATATTCACAATAATCAGGGTTATTACACTCTTTTGTCAAGACTAATATCTTATCTTGGCATTCCCTTAACAGAAACAAAGATTACAAACATTACTAAACATAATCTCTAAATTCTCCTCCAGAATCTTCTAGATAAGTTTAGAAATAGGCTGATTTTTGTAGTTTTTTTTAAAAAAAAAACTAGTATGGATTTTTCCTCTAGAATCTAGATAGCGGAGTTAAACAATGAACCAAAATATATTGGGTGTTAACTGGAAACTCAGTTATGAATTAATTTTGAACATGGATTTCAGTGGTTCGACATTTAGGATGTACATAGGGGAAAAGTTAAGAACAATGAAGAAAATCATTGGAAAATATTATAGTTTGATGTACACATATGGAGTCCATAGCAGCTCACAATTATGACATTAGGAGCGGCTCTACACATCCTTTCTCACATTTACTTTCCAGGTTATAGGGGAAACAAGCTGGGAAGGTGATGTGAAAGGGAAGTGTGGGAGGGAGTACCAACCATCCCACAGTGCCAACCCTTGTTTGACACTGCTGAACAGCCACCCTTCCCTTCCTTTAGTGCTGCAGTTCCCAGCCTTGAAATGCCTGGTGTTCTTCCCTAAAATACTGGTGTGACATCAATTAAGGCACTGCGGTGCTGGGTCAGAAGAGAAAGGAGGACAATTCGGTCCTCTCTCTTTCTTGGTACTTCAGCTTCTCAGCTGATATCACACTTGTCACCAAGGGAGCACTCTCATCTCCACAGAGTTATACCCCTCTCACTGACTGAAGATTTTTTTCTGAAAGACTAGAAGCCTTTTAAAGCAAGAAAATCAGTATTGATGTAACATTGTGAGGTTACAAGTATTAACAATCCTTACAGGATTGATTATCTACTTAGATCTCTAATGGTAGGATTATATCTGTCCTCCAATTTCCATATTTTTCTATTAATAATTCATTACAGAGCTCCATGGTGTATTAATTACTTAGCAATAATTAGTATTCAATCTTTAGTATGTTGTATTAGTTTTAGTATAAATTGGTTTTAACTGGAGTTCTATGGCATTTTTATTTATTGTATATGTCTTCTGTGTTGTTCTGTATTCTTGTACTGTTTCAGTTTAAAAATTAATAAAATGTACAATTCAAAAAAATGAACTTTTCACTTGCTGAAGGGCATTTCATCTATTCTTTCTTTGTATTTTCTAGGGTTCATCACAGGCATACAAACCAGATGCTAAGACAGGACCCTAGTGAGCCCTGTCACAGATTGAGCTCTAAGGATTGCAGGGGAAAATTGGTTTCAGTGTTAAGGAATGCTGTTAGCGCCTACTTTTCCTATACACCATCATATGCACAGGACACAGACAGCATTTTGCTCACTGTATGGAATAAAATATATATTAAAAATGACCAAGTGAAAATAATTCCCTGTGCATTGTCACTATATTAAGGGCTAGCTATACTGACTATTACTACCTATTTTGATACAGAAAACCTGAAAATATTATCTTGAAGTCCTATTATTATCAGAGCCTTATAGTCAAATATTAGCTTATAATAGAAATCTGAATCAACTGAGATCAGCATGATTTGAGTTCTCTTTGATTTTCTCATATGCCTAGCTCAGTCAAGCACAAAACTGCTAGGCATCACATCTCAAAGGCTTTATGCAGGAAATGACACAATAAGAATCACAAGACAGACAAAAAAAAAGATTTCTCTTTTGCTATGCAATGTATATAAAAATTATCAAATGACAAAATAATTTCTTTCAACTCAGGAGAATAAGAAAAGCAACAGCAAAAACAACAATCGATTGACTATTGTTTGCAAAATAGGCTGGATTAGAATAGGTTTAGGTCTGATATAATGTGTCTCTTTTTAACATTCCTAACAATCTGTTTGACATTGGTTAGATAGGTTATTAGCAAGAAATTACTCCATTGGGAGGGAGATTTGAAATGAAAGAAAACAAATCAATATTCAATTATAAATCAAGATATGTGGTTGGGCCTTTTTCTTTCAGTATGATGCAAAGCATTGCCGACTACTTGTTTAAAATATGTAGCCATAACCCACAAGTCTTTACGAGGTATCTGGCTTCATTGTATGTATTGTGTTGATGTGTTTTGACTGTGTTGCACCCTTCCTCGAGAGGTGGGTAACAAATACATTATTATTATTACTATTATTTCATAGATTTAGGAGGAATCATAATGCCTAGACATGAATTTGAGATGGTTGCTATGCTGATGTATACACTAATTCAACTCAATCTATCAACTTTAACTCTTAGATGTTAGAATTCAATAGCCTTGAGCCATGGCAGGTAAAGTGGTGTCAACTGAATTAATTCTATGATATGACTTGTAGAGATCATAGTGTTATGAAGTAGAATAGAAACAAGAGATATCATACATCAGAAAGATATGTCCACATGTGGGCGCCTATATATATTTTTTCGAATCGTACCTTAAGTTCAGCATTCTGCTTCTTCAGTCCTTCCACAGTATAAGAAATCTCCTTCCATGATGCAAGCTTCACTTTAGCACATTCCAAAACCTGCTCTGCTTCTTGCCTGGCCTCCAACCATTGTGTTGAGTCTTTCAGCATTTCATGCAGCTGCTGTCTTCGGTTCTGAAGATGTCCCTGCACTTCATCCCACTGATTTTGTATCTTTTCAACTGGTCAGACACAAAGGTAAAAAGCACAAGATGAATTCTTACATGCAAAACTGTACAGCACCATGTCCAGTTTGAGTAATTCAGGATTAAATGTGAAAATCTGTTCTTGCATATATTAAAGATTTGAAGGTTAAAAAAGAACAATAACCCCAAACTCTTCTATTTAAGAACATAAACTATTAATTTTCAACATCACAATAGTAGTGAGTTCAATAACCCACAGTTTTTAACCAAACTTTGGCACAGATGAGTTGTGCAAAACCCTGTAAATAATAGCCAGCATATCTATTCTGAGAACTGTCCAAATGTAGCCAGTATATCTAATCTGATAACTATCCAAATACATAAGTAAACTTGAAAATGCTACATTTAATTTGAATAACGACATGCATTCATGGCTTCTCCAGTATGGAAATCCACATGAATTATTATCTATAAATCTGGCTAAACTGTACAACTAGATTAGCAATGGACACTAGTTCCAATTATACTCAGCTATAATCTGCTCTAGAAGATATGTCATCTCCTTAAGAGACCTGTAGGTCCTAATTACTATCTCAAGAAATGGCAGAATGATCAGAATTTATGAAATCATCAGTTCTTTCAAAGAGCAATGAACAGCAGAAATACATCAATTTTTCTTTATTACCTAGAATGCATTGTGTGAAACAAGAATATATATATTAATAACCAACAAACATATTGTTTTAATTATAATTCTGTTTCTCTTATTGCTTTGAAACATCTTTTTTTAAAACTATGATTACTAAATATTTACAAAGTGAATGGGAATATGTTGTTTACATAGTACCATGAACTTAACGAGATTGCTATAAATCAGTAGGAAAATTGAAAGCACATAATAATGATCCATGATGTTATGATATATTAAATAAATAAAACGTATACCCTGAGCAAGAAAGGCATTCCATGCCTTTAAACAAAGGGAATTTTTCATAAATATATTAGGATTTATCTGTGTCCGTTGTTTCTCTGTTCATAGAGTAGAAATTCTAGCATAGCTTCATATAGATTGATATATCAGTAGATTCAGATATGCACTAGAGATTATGCATTGACATTTGTTAATCTAATATTATTTACATAATTGAGTAACAGTCAAAATATTCATTATGTAGGACTTATAAAACAAATTTGAGTATATACTGGAAACACCCATAACTTCCAGAATGACTCAATCACACTATATTGGAGGTTTAATCTCTAGGTTGGAGCCCCCGGTGGCGCAGTGGGTTAAAGCACTGAGCTGCTGAGCTTGTTGATCGAAAGGTCGCAGGTTCGATTCCGGGGAGCGGCGTGAGCTTCCGCTGTCAGCCCTAGCTTCTGCCAACCTAGCAGTTCGAAAACATGCAAATGTGAGTAGATCAATAGGTACCGCTCCGGCGGGAAGGTAACGGCGCTCCATGCAGTCATGCCGGCCACATGACCTTGGAGGTGTCTACAGACAACGCTGGCTCTTTGGCTTAGAAATGGAGATGAGCACCACACCCCAGAGTCAGACATGACTGGACTTAATGTCAGGGGACTACCTTTACCTTTACCTAATCTCTAGGTTATTGTCTAAAAATTATTTATTTATGTGATCTAATCATTTTTAGCATTTTGTATTTTTAGCTTGCTCAAAAAAAGTGAACTACCTTATATACTCATGTACAAGTCTAGAAATCATAGTAAAAAAATCAACTCCCACAACTTGGGTTGACTTATCCAAGAATCAAAATTTGAATAGTGTATCTTAACTCTTATCAAAAAAGGAACTATTCTTTTATATGGATAATGAGAAAAGGCAAGAGCTTTGTCCATTTGGGAGAATCTAAAAGAAGACCTCATCCCTTCTATTCTCTGCCATTGTCTATGTAATGGACATCTTGACTGGGCTTGGGCTTTGCTCTCTCTCTCTCTCTATATATATATGAGAGAGATGAAGCATCATTCTGAGGGAGAATTGAAAAACATAAAAATGTATATACATTGGGTCCTTGGTGTAAGCTGAGCTTTGGTCCCATGAATTGTCATGGATACCAAAATCTATGGATGCCCAAGTTGCATTATATACAAAGGCATAGTAAAGTGATATCCCAAACATAAAATGGCAATATCAAGGTCAGCATTTCAGAATTTATTTTGTGTGGTGAGTGATGATGGGGGTGGTAGTGGTGGTATTTTAAAGATATGGACAATTGAATCCACAGATAAAGAATCTATGGACACAACCTACTGTAAAACCACACTATGTTGACTTCCTAAATAGCCTGTTAATCATGCTACCTGATTTTCCAAAGGCTTGTACTCAAACCTCCTAGCACAACTACACCTTAAATTATGTTCTATTTATATAAACAAAGCTAGAATATGAAGGCAAGACTGAAATGTCACAGATATAGGAACTTTGGAAGCTATGGGACATTTCTTAACATGGTAGTGATAAAATGTAAGCAAACAGGACAAGTAGTCTACAAAGCATAACTTGGGCAATGATTCTTCAAACATGATGGCAAGCAGTAGACAGGAAAACCAATTACTCTTAAAGATGCTTTTTATGCTGGAAGAGATTAACGTGGCTACGTCTTTAAAAAACTACTACAACTGGTAGTTAATAGGATTCATCTGTATCAGAATATGTGGAACGCAAAATGTCCTTAGCTTTGATAATGAAACCAGAAGTAAAATAAACTAAATTTCTGCAACTGCCTGAAGTTGTGTTGTGTTGTATATTGCCATGTGTTTATCCAAATCCAAAGGCAATGCTCACTACTGCACAAAATATTTTGCATGCAGAAAAGCCCTGGGGTTCAGTCCCTGGCATATCCATGGAAAACTGCATAGCTCTTTATGGAATAGACCCAACATGAAATCCTAAAATGCTGAGGCAACATAAGTAAATGTAAAGTTTCCCCCTGACATTAAGTCTAGTCGTGTCCAACTCAGGGGGTAGTGTTCATCTCCATTTCTAAGCTGAAGAGCTGGCGTTGTCTGTAGACACCTCCAAGGTCATGGGGCCAGCATGACTGCATGGAGTGTCTTTACCTTTCTGCAGAATCGGTACCTATTGATCCGGAAACATGATTGGTATGTTTTTGAACTGCTAGGTTGGCAGAAGCTGGGCCTAACAGTGGGAGCTCACCCCGCTCCCTGGATTCAAACTGCCAAAATTTTGGTCAGCAAGTTCAGCAGCTTAGCGGTTTAACCTGCTGCACCACCAGGGGACAGCGTAGTAGAACTCAAATAATACTAAGCTAGTTGGACTCATGGAACATACTGGTATGTCTTTATCAGTTCATTATGTCAGTAATGATAATATTCACAAGCTACTGGGGTCTGCTGTAGCACAATTTTACACAGCCTTTTAGTGTTTCTTGGCAGATTTTTTTTAAAAAAAGGGAGGCGTTTTTGTAGATGGATTTCGGAGCATCCCAAACATACTTGCAAAAATGACTTTTCTATTATGGAATTTATCTCTTTAAATTTCCCTTCCTAGGCTACTCTCCACTATAGGAAGACAAGCAGTTTCTTAAAAAGAGTATTACTGAAATAAATATATATCTGAAAAAAAAGGTGATCACAATAACAGGCATGTGGAAAAGAGGAAATTTAGCTGCCAGACTACGGACACTGCCTAAGGATGCGATTAAGACTCATAAAATCTCAAATGTTACAAAGAACATATGGTACTCAGTGGAGGGAAAAATGAGTTCTTTGCTTACCCGGTGACCCTTATTTGAGAGCCTGAGGAGTTCATTGCTGGGGATGTTGTATAGAACAATGAAAAAGTGAAGAATGCAAAGGTGCCAAAAGGATATATACATTGCTTTAGAAAGACATATTCTGTCTGATTTGAGTCTGTTTTAATTTCTTAGAACTATCTATTTCAAATTTTAGTAAATGGCATTGCAATACAATTGACTGAAATACAAAAAATACACTGTGGAAAGGCTGTTCCCTCTCACCTTTATCTTTTATTTTCATGCTGGGGATGTTAATGAGAGATATCAGACAAATAATAGAATTTAAGGGATGAGGGCAAAATAAAGAACATGACAAATTGAGAGCCCATGAGGATAATGTCCGGACAATGACACAAATGTTATTCAATCAGGCATTCGGGGCATCCTCTGGTTTTAGTGTGAACTGGGCTCAAGCAAAATTGCTGACTCAAATTAACTGCTTGTTCACATTTTAAAACCAAAAAAGAGGATTCAAAATTTGGGAGGCACAAATCACATTTTTCCAAAAGTTTGGGAGAAATGAAAATAAACTCTAAAATGGGAAAATTTAAATGTATCTTTCAAAAATGGAATTACATAATTAAAATAAATTGTTTGCCAAGGCTTTATTTCTTTCAACAATAAACCTCCACGAACATTTGGGGGGATCATTTCCTGGCCAGAGGACATAAAATTAGCAAGCCCATCATCCTGTCAACTCCCATTCCATCTTATATAGTTAATCTAAGGAGTCAAATCAGAAAGTAACCCATGGTAAGTGAGATCTTGTAGTTGTGGACCACTGAGTGCATGTTAAGGGCCTAGAGCAGCTCCAGCAAACAAAACTTTCAGATTCACTTTAACAAAGGAAGCTTGCCAATTTCAAAGTTGTTGTTCAATTTATTTTGCATCCTCCTGAGATGCCTCATCAGTTTATTTAGGAAGCTCTGACATTGGAGCAAATTAATTTAAAAGCCAAACACTGGATAACTGTGTTGCAACATAGTTACAATTGATCTGTCTGTCAGAGAAGGACACGATCAGCAAGTAAACCTGCTAACTTGTAAACTACGTTTGTCATGTATTTACCCAGTCATACTTCCTTTATGGGTACGATTGAAAACAATTCTCCTTACAAGTGAAAACAAAACACAAATATCTTGACTACCCCAACAAAACAGATTTATGAATAAAATTGATATATTTAATTGAAAGGATCTAAAGCAGTGGTTCTCAACTGGTGAGTCCCCAGATGTTTTGGCCTTCAATGCCCAGAAATCCTAACAGCTGGTAAACTGGCTGCGATTTCTGGGAGTTGTAGGTCAAAACACCTGGGGACCCACAGGTTGAGAACAACTGATCTAAAGGATAATTTAATAACTGAAAACTGAATTGAAATGATGGCTATTTGTGTCACAGCAGATGCCATCACTTTAAAATATTCTAATATCTTAAATAGTATTTCACATTGGTGCCTTCTCTATTTTTTTTTCTTTTTTAGTACTTGACTGAGAATATCCTATCCCCACCACCACCACCATTCCAAAAATCCTCACCCATGAACTTTAATATGTCATTTTCCTATATAACATCAAGTTGATAGCCAAACATTTCCAGTGCTAACTGCATCTGCAAGTGTAATGTGTTTAAAAAATATTATTAAATTGAGGGACATTGTTCATTGATTCATTGACTATGATCAACATGAGAATGGCCTTTTGATATGTAATTTCCCAGGCTTTGTGAATGCTGCTCCAGTGACTGTTTTCTGCCCTGCTGTGAATATCTTTCCTCTTGGAGGCTTCTGGGTCTGTAGTAATGGGAGGAAGATTCAGTTCTCCCTTTTCCCGTGGTCAAAAAACATGAATCACTTTAACTGCCAAGGTAGAGGACATCAAAGTATCCCTGGTTATACCTGCAGGTATAAATTCCCACATGGGAATAGCAGAAGTTCTCGCTGAGTATACTTCTACAGAGAAGTAGAGCCAGGAAAGCATTTTTAAATGTTCTTTAAAAAAGTATCATTTAAAAAAGAATGGTGGTGGAAATGACAGATAGCAGAAACCTTGCTGGGCAGATTTAGCATGGCATTAATGTGAGGAGTTTAAGTGGGTAGGCAGAGTTAACCTTTGAGAGCATGGATTTTGGCAAGCTTTCTGAGTTTTTTATCCACAATTTTTTCTAGGTTAGCTAACTGGAATGAAAAAAAAAGAATAAAAAAGAAGTAAATAGGAGCTGTGGAGCTGGTATAAAACCTCTTTAATTGTACTAGAAGCTGACAGAAACTATTCTTGGACAAAATCAAACATGTATGGATCTCTAAAATAAAGCTGGAAAAAAAAAGGGGGGGGGGAAATCTGAGGATTTATGGTCTTTTCAATCTGTCTGGATTTGACCTCAGAAATACTAAATGTCACTCTGTTATCTATTGCTATACAGATATTAAACTGTGTCAGCTTCCCTTTTCTTTCTTTCACTTCTTTCCTATTTTCTTATTCATAAATTGTTTATAATTGCATTTTTAACTTGGATTCAATGTCATTCAGAAGGTGCCTTATATCAATAAGATTATGGTTGGTATTATTTGAATATATGTCTATTTGTAAAAAAAACTCTATTATAAATATATATATAGATAAAAGAGGGTAGGTCAAAAAGTTTTGCCTCCTATGTAATAAAAACATTATGAATGAACATATAACAGCAGAAGTTGCTACAAATCATACCCTGAACTATCATCTACACAAAACTACCATACAACATAGTCACCATCAATTTGTACACATTTACACCATTGTTTAACCCAGGCATCAAAACCATTTTGGAAAAAAATCAAGGTTTTGTTTCGTGACCCATGATTTTGAAGCTGTTTGAACATCATTGAATCTGAAACCATGTAGATTGTCTTTCAGAGGTCCAAACAGATAAAAGTCAGAAGGGGACAAATCAGGACTGTAGGATGGGTGAGGCACTACTGACAGTCCATTTTTATAATCGTCTGGGTTGTGAAAAATGATGTGTGTGGGCATGCATTATCATGATGAAATTTGGTGTATTTTAGTAGTTTCTTCTTTCTTATTGCCTCCTTAAGTTTCTTAAGTGTGGTTACATAGGTTTCACTGTTGATTGTGGCACCATGTTGCAGAAAATCAACAAGAATAACACCTTATATGTCCCAAAACAATGCTTCATCACGATTTGTCAGCATTGATCCTCTCGATATGATATATGACACCAATTTTTCAGTTTTCAGGAATATTAAGCATGATCTATTGTAAACTGGAAAAACGTTCTCATTCTTACATTATCAATTAGAAATAACAAAGATGAGAGCTTGAACATGTGTTACAAAACAGTTATCGTGGATAAATGCTGTACACCGAGCACGAATGTACACAGCCATTTCTTTCATGCTACATAGTTAAAATTATACATCACTGCAATAGAAAGTGATCCTTGGCTGATCACTTTCTATTAGATTTAAAAGTCTATGGACAGCCACAGAAACCCTGCGAATCTGACTAGCACTAATGCAGAAAAATGTTTTATGCAAACTGTACATAAGAACTACCATGAACAAAATACTGAGGGCTATTTTAAATAAGTAATAAGAAACTGAGGAAAAAGACTGGCATACACAGTCTAAAGAATGTATTCATTGTCTCCAGACATCACTACTCTTATAATTAACTATGTCATATTACGTGTTAGCAAATGTAGACTGATAGAAATTTTGTATATAGTAATAGTTTATTCTTCAAGGAGTGACTGTGTATTCTTCAAGGAGAAAATATTGTTGATCAGATTGTAGTAAAACACCACAGTTGAAAAACAGTATATTTTAATTAACAAAATTGACATTCCAGGTTTACAGCCATGATAATGGCGATAAAGATTACATGTCAAGATTGTTTGGTGAGAAAATGCAGAAAAACTTTGGGAAAGACTCATTTTTTGTGCTCAAAGCACACTATTTTGTGCACAATTATGTTTGCACTGAATCCTAAGATGATGTTTCTGAACACAATATTTTCACATAAAAATGAAGTACAAAAAACTCATTTTATTTATTTATTTATTTCAGGTATTTATATCCCGCCCTTCTCAACCCCGGGGGGGGGGGGGGGGAGGACTCAACTCTAGCAATCTTGTTGAGTGTAGATATTTGTAATGCTCATTTTTATACGTGAAAATGAATTTTTAAAAAGGTTTATGTCCTTCTAGTGGAGAGTGGAACAGGCTAGTTCAAAACCAATGGTTGATAGATCTACATTTTGTGTCATCTGAGCTTCTTTAAGGATTAGAGATTTTCTCTCTGTGTTTATTTTTTAAAATAAAATTTACTGAAAGTCTGTAGATTATAGCTCATTGTATTTGGGCTTACTTTACTGAGATGCTGATAAAGCCAACTTAATGATTTTTTTTCATATTGAATAAAAAATCTTTCTCAAAGCAACTCAGGGCAAATGCATGCATTCACTTCTTCTATGACAAAATATTATTTTTGCCTCACTTATAGAATTATCTGTCATATAATTAAAATGTGACTTTATTAAGTAACCGGAATATTAACAGTTATACTTTTGTTTTATTTTGGTTATTCGACATATATTAAAATAATTAGATTTTGCCCACTTGTCATGCTACAATTATTAATGAAAGGTGGTGATGTATGTAATTTTTATAGTCACGCCACTCTTCTCATACTTCTACTTGAATTCTAATTGAATTCTTAAGCAAGCTATTTGCAGGAAAGGGGGTTGTAATTAGGAATTTAGTTGCTGTTCGTGGATGAAGGAACCTTTAATAATGACTCCGGCAAAACATATTTAAAGGGTATATTTCTCCAGCAGTGCATTTAGAGATGGGACACAGAAACAATAAAAAAGTACTCAATTTTCTCAGAACATAAACAGAATGCTATTAGCTTTATTAAAATAAAACAGATCTACTGAGGCACTTAAAACAATTTTATACCTACTGATGCACAAATTATGGTCAGTTCGGCAGTCTAAGACTAGAAATGTGTGAAATTCATTACCTGCCTAATGAAGTATAACCAATGGGTTTAGAATTTTTCATGACTACAACACTCACTGTCGTCTGATAAGGTCTCTATTTATATTGTAGTTTCTGATGGTTATTCATAGAAATTTACTGCATCTTCCCTGGTCCAAATGGCCATCCTTCAACAATTCTAATGCCATTGCTCAGGCCTCTGAGTTGGAAGAGAGCAATCAGATGACCTCCACTGTTCTAGAACTCAGCTGCTACTGAACTTCATACTGCCAATTCTCTCCCTTGTTTTCCTTTGTGTGCCATATCATAGGACATAGGGCACTTTAACCTGGGGCAATTGAGAATCGGTTCTAAGGCATCCACATGACACAGGGCACTAAACATGTTTTTTTCTTCACATTAGACAAAGTTGGGGGATGTTCTGCAGTGTGAACAGCTGGACCAGTTCTGAATTGGAGCCAGCCCCTTAGTTCACAGGACCATGGGCTCCAAAGTGCAACAACAGAGGAATGGCATTTTGTGGTTCTGTTAGTGTCACAGCACTGGGCACAGAGTTCCAAAGAACTCCTGCCATCTCTGGGAACCATTGTCAGTGTTAGCAAGGATGCCTGCATTACTTGGCAGGCAGATGCAGGCAGTGTAACCAGATCCTAGGGCTCATCCAGAGTACTGTTCTTTTTCTGATTTGCCCTTCAAGAATAGCTTTAATATAGTAAAAGAAAAATGCTTTACTTCAGCAAACACAAAAGAAGAGCAAATGCAGTTGAAAAATGCAAAAGAAAGCAACAAAATCTTAATGCAGACATAAAACTGAAGTCTCTGATAAATCCAAAAGAAACAGCAGTCTTACATCAGATAAAGGGCAGACTCGAAGCAGGTTCAATCGGAGTGAAAACATCAGAGTCGTTGTTACCAGTGAAAGCTAATTGCCACTGATTCTGATTTATAGCCCTAAATTCCCCATGCAGGAGGTGCTAGGGTGGCTCCCAACCTCGGCATTTCTAGCAGCTATTCTAGCTGAACGCCATCTGTGCTGTTTCCTTTCGCCTCTCCAGAAATGTGAGCACTTGCAGAACCTCATCTGATTCCCCTTCCCCCTCCAATTCCTGAGCACTTCCCTGCTCCCCTTCCTTTTCTGAAGATAAGGAATCCCTAACAACTTTAGATCAGTTCTGGGTTTTTGCCCATGTATATGCACCTTTATTTAAATTATAAGGCTGATATTCACAAGTAATTGAAATAGCCACAGATAAATGAAATTGTGGAGTGGCCCTGTATAAACTGCTCTGGCAGCTTTTTTGGCTAACATATTTATAATGTAATTGCTAATTCGATGTTTTTTGGAGCATATTTGGTTATAAGCCAGAATGATGTAGCCTACTACCATGTCTCCCATTTTTTCCTTACTATATTATTATTTTCAGAAAACATATAAATATTCTTCTAGATTCTTGGATTTAAACTATTGTGAAGAATTTCAGAATCATGACATTCTTACACTACAAAGCACTAAAGATCACAGAGAGGTTTCATTCTATACCAGGCATGTGCAAACTTTGGCCCTCCTGGTGTTTTGGACTTCAACTCTCACAACTCCTAACAGCTGCTAGGTTGTTACGAATTGTGGGAGTTGAAGTCCAAAACACCAGGAGGGCCAAAGTTTGTCCATGCCTGTTCTATATTGTCATGTGTGTTGCACAGGTGTGTGATTTCTTTGGTACATACCTCACTATCACATAAACATAATCTTAATTTAACATTCAACTGGATATAAATTACAGATTACAAGTATATTTGTAATTTGTACACCGTGAAAGAAAACCAACATCATTTTTCAACATTTTCAGAAATTTAGGATGATTTCCAGCCAATTCATTCCCCCACATCCAGAATTATTATCTCTTTCCTTCATTTATCCATTTCCTTCTTTTAAGATTTTAGTTTTAAAATTTAAACCATAAAAGGTAATGGGAAACGTCATCATAAAGCATATTTACTAAAATTGCCTCTTAATTAGAAAATTACAGCTTGGAAATTTAGTTTTATTTTAAAAATATATTACATAAATATTTCTGATCCTCACCACCATATTACTCACTCTCATCCTTCCAGAATAAAATTTTTGAGGAACTAATTCCCTTTCACATCCCAGGAAGGAGAAATCACAGCTTCTACTATGAGCACTGATCTCATGATTGAAAAATAAGAGTTGAACTCTCTATTGAAATCACAATGGAAGTAATTTAATACCTAATTGCAATTAGACAAGATATCAACACTAAATATCTAGTCTGTGTTATCTTTACACCTGACAAACAATACAGTGGTCATACACTACTCTACATGGAACATTCTGTGAAACTTGAAGCATGTATAAGTTCTATCTGAAATAATCCTATGGGTTGTTGTTTTTTGTTCATTTCCAAGGCTTGGTATTAATACTAGATCCCACAGTTCACCCTCAATCCAGTGAGCCCTTGTTATCACTGCAGTTCAATTCCATGACATCATAACATTTTTTCGAATACTAAAAATCAGTAGAATGTCCTATTATATAGAATGACATAGTAAGATGACGTCTCTTATATAAAATGGTAAAATCAATATTTGGTTTTGGGGATTTTATTTTCAATATTTTAAACAACGGATGGTAGAATTTATGGATGCAGGATCTGTGGGTATGAAAGGCTTACTGTAAAACCTGGAGTACATTGAAATAGTTTCCAAACCTATAACCATAGTTTCCACACTGGTAACTCTGTATAGGTTAAGAAACTTTTAACATTCTTAGAAATTTTGCTGTGAAAATCATAATAGGGAATACTCCTTTGATAGTAAACAGAGGAAGGGAGAGAGATAACAGTTCCCATTTTAAAATTAAAGTTAAATTACCCAGGATGTTAACTAGGAAATGTTTTTCCTGTGGTTTAATTTCCTAAAAGAATTTAAAGATCTAAATACTTATATAAGCTTAAAACTTCTAACACAACACTGAATGGTTTCTGTTGTCCTTGCTAGTCTGGCTAGCTGCTGCTCCATCTCATTGTACTGTTGTTAATGCAGCAGCTATAATAAGTTGTATCTTTCAAAAATACTTTTACAAATACTTAGTTCTTAATAACAACTTTTTAGATATAAAACAATTCATATGAAGAAGTCAACAGAGTTTGATTTCTTCACACCTATGAGAGCAAAATGATGAAGGACATGTCAAACATGGCACCTGGCACTATTTATCACTCACAACACTGTAATATTTGCATCACAAGATAAATCTCTCTGGCACACAAAAAGAAAATTTGTCCTTTAAAGGACTGAAGTCCTGAAATATTCCCTCATTTGCTATATCATTTTGATTTGCTTTTCCTTTGTTCCACACAGGCATTTTTTGATGCAAATATGTTCATGAAGAAAATGTGTTTAACACAGAGCTGAATCTACTAGTCTAAATTTTTCATTACTCATTTAACACAGTTTTCAATCTTATCATTTGTAAAATGGCCACATCAATGCTAAACAATCAAAATGAATAGGATTCAGAAAGGGTGAGCACATAGTGAATAGCATATATCTATAGCCATGAAATAATTTGCTAAAAACCCAATTATCTGGTCTTTACATGTATAACAGAAAATGTGAATTGCTTGTAATTTAATTCTGCATTAGAACACATTATAGATTATGACTAGTTTGGATTAGGATAAATTAACTTCAGGAAATGCAGAAAATGAAAGTTTAATATATGTATTGTTGCCCTGCATTGAATTGTCTCATAAACAGTGTGGAAAATGAAGGAGTTGACAACTTTTCAATATAATGTCAGAGTCTCTCCAGTTATTTCCCCCTACACTAGTAGTTCCATCTAAATCTGTTTGACGTTGTTTAGAAAGACTGTGATATATGCCTAATGAATGAATGAAATTTATTATGATCAATAGATTAAACAAAACATGTAGAACCGAACAATGAGATTGTTTTGTTATTCTTCTATAATGCCATATCATAAACAGGGACAGTAGGGGCCTTACAGTTCTGAGGCAAAAGAGTTCAGAAGAGTTCAGATGAAATGCATACATGGATTGAGGGCTTGTCTGCTTGGGGGGGGGGGGGTCTTTTGTTTTGCTTTTGCTTCAAATTAACTTTGTCTTTCTTTGGACAAATATCCCAGAGCTTTTGGGTAATATAAATAGCTAAAGGTCCAATTCAGCCCAATCACTGTCCAGACTGTAGACAGGTTCCAACACCATTTTCCCTCACATTAATCAGCCTGATCTGATGTCAGCAGAGGTACTTGTGATGGTCAGCAGCTTGGACGGAGCTCCATGACTAGCTGGGAGCAATGGAGGTAGCAACATGAGACGATGAGATGAAGGATTCCCAAATGGAGCAATTATTATGAGTAGTATATAAGCAAATGTTGAATCAGCCCCATGAAAATATATACACATTTCCAGATGAAGCATAATATATTAAATATTTCCTAATATTAATCTAATAACAAAGAGAAGCACAGATAGTGAAACACAACCTTTTGATTGTAATCAGGAGTATAGCACATTTGATTACAAAATTAATTTATGTATGTATGTTCCATCCTGTTATCACAAAGGTAGGTTAATGTTTCCAGTATTATATAATTTTCTGCTTGTATCTACATGCCATTGTAGCATTATTTCTTAATCAAACCTATCACTTGATAGGAAGACGGCAAGAATGGGAGAAGAAAGACCAACCTAAAATAATTGATCTGTGACGATGGCATCATTATCAGTTATAATGCACTAGTGTGGTTTAACATTAATCAGTAATTTTTGAAATCTATCACACTCAATTTGCTAAGACAATTTCTACACTAAGAAAAGATGCAGAAAATAACCCTCTTAATAGGAAAGGCTTTCTCCCTAATCTCAGATATATGATGGCTGGCTCTAGCTTTCTCCTTTCTAAACCTAAAATGACTTACAAATGAACTGAAGAATTTAAGTATCCATGTGCTAGGACTGAAGGTATGTTTGGAAATAGGTTGCATGCCCTGCTCAAAGATGTTTGGCTTTAGTGGAGGCAACATACTTAAGAGGCAAACTGTGTTATTGTCAGATAACGAAACCATGCTGGGCTTTACCGGAGCAACATAAGGTTTTGTGAGAACTCTGCATGGCACTAAACCAAATTCTAAAATAAGTTCATTACCAATATAATCTAAAATATATTCCATAAAACCCAACATGGATTTACTACTTGAAACAATGAAGCCACCAGTTCTGTCAGAAGTTACTACAAGCCAAGCTAGTCTCATGAAAAATAATCCACTTTTGAAAGAGATGGAAAAACTTGTCCAACAAATAGAATGATATCTACACTGTAGAATTAATGCAATTTGACACCACTTTAACTGCCATGCTTCATGCTATAGAAGCCTGGATTTTTTGTAGTTGGCAGACACTAGCATTCTTTGGCATAAAGGGCTAAAAAACCTGTAAAGCTGTAATGCTCATGATTGCTCAGCAATGATCTGTGGCAATCAAAGTGATATCAAACTGCATTATATCTACGGTGTAGATGCACCTGAGATGCTTTGCTTCAGAAATTTCTGCAGTTAAATTTCAAATGGCAATGTACTGGCAATTTTCAAATATTAAATTGACTTTTTCTATGTAATATTATGTATTTTATTGTATAATAATATGTTGTCTTTTTATTTTATGCTTTTTATATAGCCTCTGAAGACGGCCATAAAAACACATGTAAGATGAAATGTGTTGACCTTTCTCTATAATAAAACAACCATTTAGCGAACACTTTAAGACATCTCTCTGGCTTTTCCTGTGGTTTTCAATGTTCTTTGTAGTTGTAGTCTCTTACAACAATTCACATTTTTAATTATATCTGTACTGTATATGAAAAAACAGGTATTCCAAAATAAAAATAAAAAACACTTTAGGTTCCATACATTTTGATAAAGGATAATCAACTTATAGTGGCTTTCTTAGTGACATTATTATTTGATACAGACCTAAATGAATCTAATTGTTTGCACCTGGTTGTAGCAGAATGTATGTGTTTGCTTTTGAAAGTAGAGCTATGAAATGTTAAAGAATTTAATGGAAAGAAGAAATCAACACATTTTTAATATCATACATTTAAGGAAAAAGAAAATACATTTAACAAAAGGAAAAAAGGAAAAGAGCAGTCAAAATGTCAACCAATGAAATATAAGTATGCCTCGATCCTGAAAAATGAGGTATGAATTTAGAAAATCATAAGAAGGCAAAACAAAGACTTGCAACCTGATATAAACAATGGTTTTTGAAAGCATGTAAGTGGAGTTCTGCGAAACTCAACTAAATTATACTCAGATATGAGTAATCGCTGATGATAGAATAACAATTGTTTGCATCTCGTGAACGGAGGGGAGGAACAACCCAATTTCACTTCACTCCACAAAATTTGGTTGCAATCCTATAAGCTAAGGGTGGGAATTGTGTAGCTCTTCAATGTGGTCAGACACCAGCTACTATCAATGCTACCCAGCATGGTAATGAATGCTCGAATTTACACTGAGAGCATCTGGCTGTCTGACACCTGTAGCTGCTATAAACAATTCTAAGTCCTATTTGTATGACTCATGAAAATCACACAGAAGACATTTTTATTGCGATAAGTTCATGAATATTCTTTTTCAATAAGAAAGAAGAGAGAAAGAAAGGAAAATGAGTTTTCACCTTTTCTTCTGTCTTTCTTTTCTTTTATGCTGCAAGCGATTTACATATCTACTTCTCTGAATTCTTTTTAATAAGATCACATAGGATGACAGTGAGAATGTATCAGAAAAACTAAATCACTAGTTTAAATGTATGAGAAAACACTTAAACACATGTTCTTTTTGTTTCTCAGTTACACGGGGATGCATTTAAATATTTCCATAGCATTTAAATTGACAGGAGTTTTGTGAAAATGCCATATGGATGCCATTGTGACAGCAGTGATGCTTATTTTATCAAGACACTAGCTTGGGGACCCGGTGCTGCTCGGGTTATTTGAGAAAGGAATTGTGTATCAAGGTTGGTCTTTATCAGTTATTTATATGGCTCACAATGGTCTTAGGAAGTTAGTCCAGGTACTGCGAGTCCCATCATATGTGGTCCATCCTCCTCCAAACTGCACCAGGATGGAGAGTGGGTCATGGGGGCTCTGTGTGCCAAGTCATTAGATGAGGGTTGAAGCAGTCTTGGGAAGGAAGTGGAGGTACTTGAAGTCCCATCATCCATGGTCTGTCCTCCTCAAAAGTGCACCGGGATGTAGAGTGCGTCATGGGGGCTCTGTGTTTGGTCTAGATCAGTCATTGGCGAGGGTCTTAGTGGTCTCAGGAAGTGAGTGAAGTTACTGCAAGTCCCATCATCCATCTCCAAATTCTTCCAAACCGCACCAGGATGTAGAGTGGGTCATGCGGGCTCTCTGTGGGAATTGTAATCCTGATCCATCACTGTTGGCAGTTGTAATTGTCTCAGGAAGGGAGTACAGGTATTGCAAGTACCATCGTCCATGGTGCATCCTCTTCCAAACCGCATCGGGATGTAGAGTGCATCATGGAGACTCAGTGTGCCAAGTTTGGTCTTTATTGGTAATTGGATGAGGTTTGCAGTGGTCTCAGGAATTGAGCGAAAGTACTGCAAGTCCCATAATCCATGGTTCATCCCCGGCCAAACCACACCAGGGCGTAAAGTGGGACATGAGAGGTCTATGTGCCAAGTTTGGTCTAGATCAGTCATTGGATGAGTGTCAAAGTGGTCTCAGAAAGTGAGTGATGGTACTGCAAGTCCCATCATCCATGGTCCATCCTCCTCCAAACTGCAGTAGGATGTAGAGTGAGTGAAAGTACTCCAAATCCCTCAGGCCCTTTCCTTTCTCTTCTCATCCACTTGAGAATGTTAGAATGGTTTTTTGTTGTTGTTATTTTTCTCATGTCAGGAGTGATTTGTGAAACTGCAAGTCGTTTCTGGTGTGAGAGAATTGGCCGTCTGCAAGGATGTTGCCCAGGGGATGCCAGGATGTTTTGATCTTTTACCATCTTTGTGGGAGGCTTCTCTCATGTCCCCGAATGAGGAGCAGGAGCTGACAGAGGGAGCCCATCTACGCTCTCCCCGGATTTGAACCTGCAACCTGTGGGTCTTCAGTCCTGCCAGCACAGGGGTTTAACCCTCTGCGCCACCAGGGGCTCCTGTTTAGGCTGGCCAATCAGAAACCATATGCAAATTTCCTTTCCCCTCTCAGCCACTCAAAGAACTTGGAATGTTTTGGCTGGCCAATCAGAGACCCTATGCAAATTGTACCACAGTGGCAGCCAATCAGAATGCTGCCACATACACCTCCCATCCTTCCTTCGCATACAAACACTGCCTTTTATTATATAGATAGATAGATAGATTGTGATCTACATCATTTTAAGTTACAATTGTGGCTGCAAAGATCTTCATATGTAAGTGAATGATAGACTGAAGGTTTCTCTATAAAACTGTCATATAAAGCAAGGTTTTCAATAAAAGTGGTTTTTTTTTTTTTACAATATTACTGCATTGAGACAAATATGCTAATGCTGTATATTTGAGTCAAAGCTCTTTTAGCAGTCTCTACTAATATTGCTATACCTTTTTGGATGAAAATGATCCATATTTTATGTAATAAGTTATTTCAGTAGAAATGGTTTACCATGGCATCTTTAATGAATTTCAATATACTTTTGTAAAATGTTATGGTTATCAGTGAACTATGTTTGCGTGTTTATTAGATTTAACTCTTCTTTTCTCCCAGAATGAGATTCAATAATTATTTTGGTTGGCAAGCCAGGAATTAAGAACATATCAATATTTCACTAATGGTCCAATTTGTGATCTATAGCAAGTGTAACTAAACTTGGATTTATAAATTCCAAACATGATGGATCTTCTTTAATTGTGTGAACGAGTTTCAAAAAAAGTAATGATGTTAGTCTCGTGCATCATAAAAAAGAAAAGAGGAAGGAGATAAAAAAGGAATGTGATAGCATATTTAATATTAACTTGTTTTTATTTTTGCACCATCTCTTGTAGACATAAATCCAGTTCCTTGGATGCACTACTGTGTAATATTAAAGCCTCAGGTTATCAAACATATTTATATAGTTGTGGCACTGGGATAGAATGCAACTGATTCAGAAACTTGACAAACCCTTGAAAGTTTAGAGCAAGGAGCATCTTTTTATCATTTCTGGACTCTTTTCTGGACATCTTATGCCACTCCTACAACTATGTAGATAGTGATACGCTTTATCACCCCATAGCACTGTGTAGTACATATGCCCATCAAAGCTCATGCTAAAATAAACATTGGTTAGTCTTAAACATGATGCCATATTCTATTTTTAATTCTTTTCCCTGCTTTTTGTGTGAATCAGTAATATATTCAATGCAGCAGTCAACTGACAAGATTCCATAAGCATTTTCCCCAGTAATGTGCAGTGCTGGAAAGCAACAAAATCTTTCTTTCTCAAGACAAAAAGCTGTCCTGTTGCCTTCTGAGCAGATTGTAAGATTGCCGAATCCTATTTAAGGGTATTGTTTTTGTTTCCTGGTCTAACATTTGCTTCAAATAGAAAGAGAAAACTGATTTTGTGCTCAAACAATTGAATTTTTTTTTACTAGTGTAGATCAGTTAAGGGAATTCTGGTGGGACAGAACAATGATACATGAATACAGTTCCATGGTCTAAATCCAATTGCTAGTTCTATTTTAAGTGGAACTAATAATTGGATTTAGACTTCTCCTACAGTCTGCTATGGAAAATATCTATAAGATAGAAGATAAAATATTAGTATTTTGAATATTTTTAAAGATGGAACAGAAAAACACTTGCTCTTCAACTAACAGTTTAAATTATTCTTCACATATGTATGTCTAAAATATGTTGTTGTATATGTTTCTAGAAAATATGTTAAAATATGTTTCTAGAAAAGCTTTATAAGTAACACAGTACCAGTTTCTCATTCTTATGTAATGAATGATGGTTATCATAAGAATGGGAAATCAATACTCTGTTATTTATTTTATTTCTGACTAGTTTGAGGGTCTGGTGGTGCCTGGGTTATTAGAAGAAGGCATTGTTTGTTTTGGGGTATTTGGTATTATTGGTTTGGTAACGTGTAACACTATTTATTAGGTAGAATTCAGTCTTTACTTTGTGTTTTTTATGAATGCTCCCATTGGAAAATGCTCAAGGATGTGAGTAAACTACAATTCCCAAAATCGGGTGTCAATCCTTCCCAAACCTTGCCTGTATCCAAAGTTGCCCATGTTTGGTCTGTGTATGGTCCAGTGCTGGGTTCAGTGCTCTCTGGATAAGTGTGAACTACAGCTCCCAGATTCCCAGTGCAATGACCCCAAAACCCTGCTAGTTTCCACAGTTGGCTGTGTTGAGTCTGTGTGCCAAGTTTGGTCCAGATTTGTTGTTGGCTGGTTTCAGTACTCTCTGGATAAAGATGAACTACAATTCCTAAAATCAAGGGCATTTCCCACAAACCTCTGCAGCATATTCAGTTGGTCATGGGGCTTCTTTGTGCCAAGTGTAGTCAAGGTCCATTGTTAGTGGGGAGGGGTCACTGTTTCTCTGGATTCAGGTGAACTGTAACTCCCCTTTCTCCAAATTTGTCCAGTATGTTCTGTTGGTCATGGGGCTTCTCTGTGCCAAGTTTGAGCCCGGTCCGTTTTGGGTGAGGGTCATTGTTCATCTGGATGCAGGTGAATTACAACTTCTCAAATCAAGGTCAATTTCCCCCCAAATATCTGCAGTATGCTCAGTTGGTCACAGGAATTCTCTGTGCCAAGTTTGGTCCCGGTTCATCATCAGTGGGGTTTGGAGTGGTCTTTGATTGCAGGTGAATTATAAATCCCAGTACCTACAACTAACAATGTCAAGGCCAATTCCACCCCAAATCGACCAGTATTAAAACTGTAGACATACTGGGTGTGCATTCCAAATGTGGCCCAGTTCCATGGTTTGTGTTTACAGTGCTTTCTGAGTGTAGGTGAACTATAATTTCTATAAATCAACGTGAATTTTCCCCAAAGCTCTCCTGCATTTTTTGCTGGTCATGGGTGTTCTGTGTGCTAATGAGGTCTACAGCCATCATTAGTGGGGTCCAGAGTGCTCTTTGATTTAAGGTGTTCAGTTGCTGATCAATTCCTCTGTTTGCTGTGTGCCTTAGGAAAGGGTTAATTAAGAGAGGGGCAGCAGGTGGTGTCAAGCAAGGGGCATTGTCAGTTTTGGAAGGGCCATGGGTATCTCCAGCTCAGTGGGAATTATAGTCTAATTGTGGTGGTGGGGCTCTGTCTATGTAAGCAGATCCTCCTGCAACATACACACATACATGCATTTTGACTTTTATTATGTGTATAGATAGATATTTTACTGATACCTTTAGTCATCTTTGAGGAAATGACAGAAAATATTTTATATCAGAAAAGTATTTATTGTATATGAAAATTTTTGTCCCTGTCTTTTCATACTTATATACCACTCATGATGTCATGTGTTTGTGTGTTAAAAATTACAAATTAAGCAGTAGAGTATAAACAGTAGAGTATAAATACTAACAAGCTGTAGAAAAAAAAGCATTGGATAAAAAATTATCTATCTGATAAAACAAACACCTAGTGAAACATAAATACTCAGGCATATGATGAAAACTCATAAGGGATGGAACCAATTGAGTCTCCCATGAAAAACAATTCACAATTTCAATGTGGCCCTGAAGAAATACTTTCTTTTATTCCCAGCAGTGTGTCCTTCTACCAAAGAAGAATATGTGGGCCAGATTCTCCATCAGATCTTACTCTCTATACTAATAACTAAAAATGCATGATACATATTGTTTATTAAGTTGTTACTAAAAGTGTCCGTTCACTGAACAGACAATGGAATTTGAAAATGAAGGTTGCCATTGTTGACCCATGTGGGTTTCCTCAGTGTGCTCTTTTAATTGTTTCAAATTTGCTTCCTGGAGCTCAGTTTTTCTTTTAGAAGGATTAAAAAACGTTCCTTGGATGCAGAGTGAATCCAACATGTCTGTAATGTAGGGTTGGGAAAGGATGTCCTAAAGCATAGGGCCTCATGTTAAAATATTTCAAGATATGTTTTGTCTATGATCTGTTTGCACAGCAATCTATTTTCTATCCGCCCTCTGCCAATATGCATCCTTTACACAACTCCAACCATTCTGAATCTCTCAAAGCACATGGCCAACCAAACCAAGGAATTGATCAAAAGTGTAATGGGGATGTGGTGGGTAGTGAGATATAGTGAGAAATCAAGACAGAAGGAGCAAGGTTGGAATGATGAAGTTCTTCACCTAACCACCAAAGTGCCCATTACTGTTTGAGCAATCAACATACTAAATGTATAAAATGGACTTCACTGCAACTCACTTTCTTGCTCACTGAACAGATTGCCCACCACTCACAAGTCATTCATCCACAATTTTCTTGTTCTATTAGAACAACAAGCCAGCCAGCACAGAACCAAGGCTTACAGTTGCTAGTAATAATCCTTCTTCTTTTCCCATGTTACTGAATCTGGCAGAGAGAGTGCCATTAGAGTTCTAATGAATTCTAATGACCCCAAGTAATCAGTTTGTTAAACTGCAGGATGAACTCCAATGTAAAAGGGAAATCTATGGAGTTAAGCCATAAGTGAAAAACCTGACAAATTAATATTTAATAGATTAACAGGTTTTTTCAACCTCTGGTGCACAGACAAGCTGATATAAAAAGAAGCAGTCCTTAAGGATTGAACTTTTAGGTCTTTAAAGTCAATTACTATCACTTTGATTTATTGAGTGTAAGCATTCTTGCTGTAGTATTCATGGCCAAGTGAAGTTTCTAAAGATTTTAAAAATGTTTTCTGTGGAATGCCTTATCATCATACAATCCAGATATAGTTCAGACATGTGTCAGCATGACCAAGTCTGATATTTTCATTCCCTTAAAGCAGTAGTTCTCAATCATTATAATGCCATGACCCCTTAATACAGTTATCCATTTTGTGGTGACCCCCCAACCATAAAACTATTTTTGTTGCAACCTTATAACTTTTGCTACTGTTATGAATCGTAATGCAAATATCTGATATGCAGGATGTATTTTCATTCACTGGACCAAATTTGGCACAAATACCCAATACACCCAAGTTTGAATACTGGTGGGGGTGGGGGTGGGGGATTGTCATTTGGGAGTTGTAGTTGCTGGGATTTATAGTTAACCTACAATCAAAGAGCATTCTGAACTCCACCAATGATGGAACTGAACCATACTTGGCATGGAGAACTCCCATGAGCAACAGAAAATACTGGAAATTTCATGGGCATTGACCTTGAGTTTTGGAGTTGTAGTTCATCCAGAGAGCACTGTGGACTCAAACAATGATAGATCTGGACCAAACTTGGCATGGATACTCAATATGCCCAAATGTGACTGGTGGAGTTTGGGGAAAAGAGACATTGATATTTTAGAGTTGTCATTGCTGGGATTTATAGTTCACCTACAATCAAAGAGGATTCTGAAGCCCACCAATGATAGAATTGGGCTAATCTTCCCACATAGAACCCTCATGACCAACAGAAAATATTGTGTTTTCTGATGGTCTTTGGCAATCCCTCTGACAACCCTCCTCATGACCCCCCCCCAGGTGTCCCAACCCCCAGGTTGAGAAACACTGCCATAAAGTGTATATAATAAAGAGAAAAGCCAACAAGGTGTAGTGGTTTTACATTTGGACAAGGACCTGGGATATTAGGGTTTGAATCTTGAAAGACAATAAAAATACTCTTAGGATTTTTCAATGTTCAGGAAAGTTTTTAAAATAATTTTGGCAACCTTCTTTATTTGTGTTGTTAGTTTCTTCTGCTCCCTTCCCCCAACATGTGCAAATGGCAATGGCTATTATCGGACATCTTGCTTTCAAACAAATGTGGCTATAAGGATTTCAATTACCCTGCTGTCACCCTGAAGCATTAAGAAGATATCTCTGAATCATAGCATCACATAATCTTAAGAGTTGGAAAGGGGCCAAAAGGGCAATCTAGTCCACTGTCCTCCTAATATTCAACTAATGCACTCTCAAAAGATGACAATCCAACTGGTTTCTAAACATATCAAAAGAAGCGGAGTCCATCACCTTCAGAGCCAGACAGTACCTTTATCCCAGAAGCTCCTAGTTAAAGCTAGAGGGTGGCCGAACAATGTTCCCTGAAAACACGTGAGGAAGAGCTACGAAGGAGGGAAACCTCAGAATAAAAAGTTCCTCTTTTATCTCATTTCTGGCCAAAAGAACTGCATCTTCATGTGTGTATGTGTGTGTGTCTCTGCATTTCAAAAAAACCCACATGTTTTCCTTCCTTCCCTCCTCTCTCTTACTCCCTCCTTGGCTCCTTCCCCCCCTCCCCCTCAACTTACCGGAGACTTCACCAGAAGTAGGTCTGAAGGCTTTGCCTCTCTCCCTCCTCCCTGGGAGATCCAACAGGGGGGCCTTGGAGCTGAAATCCTGTTCTCTTACCCAGTGAGGGAGAAAGGCTTCAGGTCTTGTTGGAGTCTTCTCCTAGTAAGTGCAGGGGGAAATGAGGGAAGGGAGGGGGAGGCTGGCAATGCCTATGATGCCCACCCCTGCTTATCTCAGATTAGCAGGGGTGAGTATCTGGACAAACCTCTGCAAAACTCTGGGGTTTAGGCCAGCAGTGTGGCCTCCATCCCAAGAAGAACTGGGATCCAAAATTCCAGTTGCTATCGGATCTTTTGCCTGTCTGGAACCACCTTTAGAGACCGTTTACCCATGATCAAACAGACTTACACAAAAGAAATTCCAGTTTAGCTGGAATCTCTCTCTCTCTCTCTCTTTCTCTCTCTCTCTAATTGGAATCAATTGGTTTGTGAACTAGTAGCAGGAAATGTATGTGAACTATTCGCTTTATATCCATCATCCAAATTTCACTCCATTGCCAAACTGGAAGTGAGCTTAGCCTCACTAGATAGCATTTCCTCTATGTACACAGGTTCTAACCATTTAGGATAGCTGCTTGAGTGTCAATTGCATTTTTATTGTCAAAGCATGGTATCAAGAGTGGTGGGTGGTAAAAAAATAACACTATGCAGTAAAGACATTAGCGTGTGCAAACATAAAACCCGTTCCTAATATCAATGACATTAATTATTAGCACAGAAGAATTCTGAACTGGCTCGGAAAGAGTACTATATAAAGATGAAGCTGCCTAGAAGAACTTGCTATTTTCTCCCAAATGAATGTGTTATAGAAGCAGATTGAGACTAACAATAGATTGTAATTTAGGTATTTAGCAAAAATCTTACATAAGGCAAAATCAGCAAGAAGTTATTAAATCACTCTTTATAAAAAGTAATAAAGCAAAGAACAAATACTCTGTTTTTAGAAAGCATGGACAATAGTTTAAGGGAAAGCATGGACATACTTTAAAGAAAGTAAAATCTTACCAGCTTGTTAAGATTTATTGTAACGTATCAGAACAGTGAAACTCAGAATAACAGTTTTCATACAGGGAATACAGTACTAATGAATTATGGATGCACACTTCACTTGGTGGCCTGATTCCCATTTAATAAATAGTTCCAGTGGCAACCTTTGGTACTATTAAGAAAAATAACCCACACATCTAAATTATAGCATCATTTAGATAAATATAGTAGCTTTTCCCTTTAAAATGTCATACTCACATAGTTAGCATATGATTTCATTAAGCTTCCAAAGCAGATAAATTACTCTTGTGACTGCTGTTTGGAAATTAATGCATGACAAAGATAAAATAGCTCACCCTAGTAGAACTTTCATCAGCCAAGGCTTCCAAAGATCAAATACTCAGAGAATATTTCATTAAATGTAAGAGACGGAGAGTCACAGCAGTATGGATTTTCAATTATAAACAAAATACAGTCATTAACTGCTTCTGAAAACAATGTCTTTCTTTATGATACTATAATAATTGTAAGTGAACCAGCAACATAATCCAAGTAACCCAATGTCTGGTCACTGTGCTTGTTACATTATCATCATCATCATCATCATCATCATTATCATTATTATTATTATTATTTTGTATTTTCAACTTCTAGTAGCTTCACTGCACAGAAATAACATATTACTAGAAACAAGCATGATTCATGTCCTTGATCACTTAAAAAATTAAATGGAGTCCATAGGGCTGTGAAACTGATCAGAACACGTGATAATACTTTTGTATGGTCTTTTTAAACGCCTCCTGAACCTCTCCTGTAGAACTCCATGAAAGTATCTGCATCATCCCATGAAAGGTAAAATAGATACGGAGGGAAAATAGGTCGCAGAAAAGGAATTGGCCACATCCTCCTTTCTACCATAGCTACCACAGCTTCAATCAAATTGATCTCTCCTAGTCACTGTATTCAAGGGAAATGATCAAATTTCCCTCAGAGACTCATATATTTATTTATTTATGACATTTATATCCCACCTTTCTCACCCCGGGGGGACTCAAGGTGACTTACATAATTGGCATGCCCAAACAACAGCAATTAAAATCGATTAAATTACAATTTAAAACAACATTAAACAACATATGTAAATATTAGACAACTATTGTGCATAGATCCAAAGCCAGATAATCAAATAATCATATTCATAATTTGGTTATATGAATGAACCAAGCTGGATTAAGGAGGGTGGACTTTCCACACACTAATTGAGATAAATATTTAGTTTAAAAGGGGGAATTTGAAGCAAAAGAGAAAACAAATATGTGCATGCTAATCTGTGTCTAGTTAAGCCTAAATAGGAATTTGGAGTTTAATTAACAGAATTCAAATTTTTTAGCATCAACACATGGGCAATTCCTTTATTCTTCTCTGGATCATTTAGGACCACCATATCATTGTTGAGACCAAGGGCCCATCGAGAGAGGCCCTATATCCCAGGATATAGGGCCTCTCTCGATTAATAGTTTTCTGCTTTAAACTGGATTATATGAGTCCACACTGCCAGATAATCTGGCATAAACTGAAAACTTGGGATCAGATCCTGATATATAGGACCAGCCCAGAAGGGCCCCAAGTCAAGACCAAACTGTAGACAAGGATGACAAGCTCAAGGACCTAAGGGCTGTTTTGTGGCTTCCATATTTTCCCTCAGATCCTCCCCTAAACAACTGTTTATGTGCAGCTAACTATATCCTGTACCTAATGACCTCGTTCATTAATTGAAAAAACTATCTACATGACTGGACCCCCTACTGCAGCAATATAGAGGACAAAACATCAGACTGACCATCCAGTTTGATATCTCATCTTCACAGAGATTCATTCAAGCTTTTCTTCTCTTTGTAAGAAAGGCAATACATGCATGAGATTTTTGAAAACTACACAACAACATAGTTAATTAATATTATAGTTGGATGTCCACATTTGTAGGTTAATCATTTTGTGTTTTTATTATGGTATTCACTGAAACTGAATAGTTGGACCTCCATGGTACAAAAGACTCCTAAAGAAAAACCTTGATTTTACCATCTTTTGCCATCTTATAGAAGAGACATTTTACTACACTATTGTACATAATATAAGTTGAGTTTTTTGTATCCACAGGGATGCCAGGATCCAACTCCAGTGGATACAAAGGGGCTGCTGTATTTGCTGTTGCTTCCACTTCTCACACCATTTTCAACTGAGACACCAGGAGGAAATCAAACTGATGGGCTGGCTGGGCTTGGCCACATGTAGTCAAGCTCTTGCTTACTCATGCAGATGAGAGAGGGGATGGATATGGGGTGGGTGCTCCCTTTCCCTCTCCGTCCACTCCGTTATACCATCCCCACCTAACTAAGTGAACAAGTGAGCAAGGGAACACACATGCAACCGGTCCCAGTGATCACACCAGTAGAGGTACTTTTTGTATTTAAAATAGTGGTGGGGAGAGAGAACTAGAGATATCATTTTTCCAATTTTGTGGGAGGTCCTGCTCCCCGACTTCTGCAAAAACAGAGAGCCTACTATATTTTAATTGTGTGATTGCAATGATACTTGGAGCTCTGGTGATACATCACAGTCAGAGGATATGTCAGTATTGTGTGTGTTATCTCCATGTATGTGACTATTTTGACATTGTGTACCTTAGGCTAGAATTCACACAGCTAGAGCAATATCAGTCTTGCAATTTTTCTAGGTGCTTGCAAAGTGTGGAGAGGTCTTTCTTTCATATTTCATTTTAGGTTCCATGCATTTTAAAGCTATTTTGATACTTGAAATGCTAACAAAATTTATACAAAAAAGAAAAATGGATTTTGTCTAATCGAAAACTAGCTTCAGACAGTGTGATGGTGACAATACTTTATAATAAGTTGATTTGAACAATATTAATTGTAAACATGCCACAAGAAACTTGATTTTGCTGCTCCTTTATGAAAAGCTTGATGGAACAGCTTGCAAAAATTCAGTTTTGCTTATGCTTCTCACTTTCACATGCCAAAGGCCAAGCCCTTCCTAAGGGTTCCCTACTCAGGGGATGTTTTTGAGAGAGGAGGATATATTTGACAATGTAGGCAAGAGGACTCAGGGCAATATCACTATGCCAAAAACCTTTTGCTTGCTCATCTTTTAGATAGATTTTGGTATCATTATAATATTAACTACTTACTCCGATCAGTAATGACTGTTCGAGCCTCTTGATTGCTGGTTTTATTTTTCAGATTCTGTGCTGCTGTTATTAGCTCCTCCAATTGTGGGCGCCTTTGTTCCAAGTCCTGTATTGTTGCCTAAAAGTAGAAAAATATATTTATAAGTGCCAGTTGATCTATGCATCACCAGACTTCTTGAACTAATGAAAAGGTTGGTATCTTCCATTATGGACATCTTTGTGCCTTTCTTGAGGAAAAGAAAAATAAGAAAAAAATTACATGTTCATACCTGTGTAAGCAATTTGATTTTTTTTATTTTTCTCATAGACAAGAAGAATAAGTTATATAATATATTGAGTTAAATTAATAAAAAGCACAATGAAATTTCATTAATTTAATTTGTTGAATTGATGTTACATACTCATACTTACAATATATCTTTCAGCAGCTTTTGCAAACAAACAAACAAAATAAAGACATCTCTTTTTATGCAAAATGTTATGGAATGAAGACAGTGGCACAAAAAGAAAGAAGACTGAACTATGGCCCTGCACCAAGGACATTAACAAGCCAGCCAACTACTTGAAAGATCAACCTTGTCAGGCTTTAAGTGCAATAGAAAACTAATTAATTCTGAAAATGGAAATAGACAGCAGTCTAGAACAACATGAAAACAAAATCAGCCTCTTGGTTTATTTATTTCGTATCAAAAGCGTTGCATAAATCAGGATAAAACAGATAAAAATAGAAGGAGCACAAGCAGCTAAATATCTTTTGACCAAAAATGGGCAACAGCAATAACATTGTAGCCTCCAACAATTCTTTACATGAGGCAGGGAATAGTGGACAAGCATACAGATGTGGATTTGTCTGTTCTGCTCCACAATTACACAAGGTGGGAGATTCTTTTAGGTAGTGCCATTTTGCCAGGTTGTCTTTTGATCTGCCCACTCCACTTCTGAGTGTATTCAGGGACTTCCAAGTTGCACATTCTTGGTTTGCCCCTGGAGGAAGACCCTCATGGGGGGTCATCCATTTGGGATTTCTTGGTTTAACTGTCCAGGTTCAACCTTATTTTTCTCACATTTACACATCAGGGGGTGGGGGTGGGGGCAATGCCAACTAGCTTGAAGAGTTTATCAACAGGTATAAGTTTAAGACATTATGTGATTATTCTGCATGTTTCGTTTAATGCTATGTTCACCTGCTTTGTGTGGGCAGATAAACAGGGAAGGCATACAGCTGAGTAAGACAAGGCCAGGGCTGATGTTCTTATTAATTTTGAGTCTGTACCCCATTAGCTGCCAGTAAGCTTCTGCAGGATGTTACTGCATGCAGCTACTTTGTGCTTGATGTTAATGAAGTGTTTCCTATATGTTAGTGTTCAATCAAAGGTGACACTGAGATATTTAGGATGGAAACAATGTTCAAGCTCTTGACCTTCCCAGGTAACTTTCAATTTCCTGTTGGCTTCATGGTTCCGTAGATGGAAAGCACACACTTGTGTATTGGCAGGGTTAGGCTTCAGGTGGTTATCTTTGCAGTAGCTGGAGAGATCTTTCAAAGTATTAGTAAGTTGGATTTCAAATGTTTCAAAGTTTTTGCTTGTGTTGTTAAGCCAAGGTCATCAGCATATATAAAATTCTTTGTGAATCATGGTTGTGGCTGTTAAACAAGGTTGGTGCAAGAACGCTGCCTTGGGGTAAACCATTCTTTTGCTTCCTCCATCTACTTTTCCTGCCTCGAAACTCCACATAAAAACTATGGTTTTCTAAGAGGGTCTGGACACTTTTTGTAAAATCATAGTCCCAGGTAATATGGTAGACTTTCTGCAGCATTTTCCTATGTTTATAGGGTGCCGTAAAGTCGACAAAAAAACTGTTCCAGTAACGCAACCTTTCTCATATACTTCCTCTATGTACTCATTCAGATTAAGAATTTGGGCTATACAGTTTTTCCCTGGTCTGAAACCTGAGGGTCACTATCCAAGCCTCTCAGCCATTGTCAGGCTCTTCGGCTACTCTTAGACATATCAAGATTCTCAAGCAGTTCTATCCAGTGGTCTTTCTTAGCATTAGCTATGGCTGTAGATAATTTTTGTCCTGCTGCTGTAGTCTCATTGCTGTATGGATTTTCTTGAAATAGTCTGAGATATTCCTGTAGCTGCTTTCACGATTCTTCATTTAGGCCTGGTAGGTAGCTTATGTGACAGCCTGTAGGGATTGAGAGCCTTGAGGATCTTTTCACAGCTTTTACAAACAGTCATAGCCTTCTATAGATGGTTCTATATCAGAAGTAGCTGCTTCCAAGTTATCTGTAAACTTTGTCCAGTTAGCTTTATTTAAATTATATCTTCTGCGGAAAGGGGCACTTTTTGGTTTTACAGCTGCATATGCTTGGCAGCATATTGGTCTGTGTTGAGTATTAAGCATTGGGTTTAATACCCTTTTAACGCATTGGTGGACTATGGTATCATTTACAAAAATCAGATCAGGGTTATAACCACACTTCCATCAGTCACTATTAAATGATGGTGGTAATTTACTGCCATGGAGGAGGCTCATTTGACTATTGTTGGCCCACATTAGAACTGCTTCACCATTCCTATCATCTTCATCATAGCCCTAAACACAGCTATGGCTATTGAAATCTTCCACAATAAAATGGGCTTGATGATTGCGGCAATTGGTTGGGGGCGTAAAATAGAAATCAACCCCAGGTGGTTTATAGAGTGATGATACACTACAGCTATCGAGTTCCACAGATAGGATTTCAATGTTGTTTACTTCTGTGAGAGAGGTTGCAGAGATTGCTACATCAGATCATACAAAAATGCCACTACCATATTGTCTGTGAAGTCATTCCACTGCCAGTTGCATTCCGAGGATTTTTTTTTAAAAAAAGCATTGCTTTTAAACAAGCCTCTTGGTAAGAAAGAACTAATTATTATCAATTGTTCAAGAACCATAAATATAGGCAAACGTGATATTATTAAAGCTAAGCTTTAACAAGTTCTATCTAACTAGATAAGATTTTCCATAAGATCATCTTCAGCTATTCTGCTAATCACAGACTGAAAAGTGTTACTAGTAAAACCACAATTTTTGTCAATATAGCATTAATGTGTTCTACTGACAAGAGATGTGAAGAGAACAGTTGATGGCTTTTATGGATATGCATTGAGAAATTCAAGTAGGGCCCCATGTTTAATTACAAAGAAAAAAAAAGAAATACAGAATTTGAGACATTATGGCAATGAAAGACTTCATTCAAATAATTTCTAATATAAACATAGGGATTATTGGGATGTTCTAACCAACTTTATATCCAAACCCAAACCCTATTTTTGAAGGAATATATTTTCATCTTTTTGTTTCATTTTTTTTCTTTCATGAGCCTTGACCCTTACATTAACCAGATGATGGAAGTGACAAAACCATGAAATGACATGATCCAACAGCAAGCAGGCTTTGATTTTTTTTAAAAATGTAAAACTAATACCACTGACTTTTAAGACATTTTCCATACCTGTGGGTAGTGACTATTCAAGAGAAATCCAATTTTCAGGTTCCTAACTTTTATAGATTTTTACATAAAATTGAGGTAGAGATATGGAACAAATTGCTGAAGTCAGCAACTGAATGTGAATAAGGAAGAAATATGTAAGAAAATTCAGTGTGAAGTAGATTTGCAATGATCAAACAAGGGTTTTATATCAATTTAGATGTGCTAACCTAAAATACAAACATAATTGTCAAATGAACATGTGATCCTTCAAAATAAAACATACACATATCTTACAGGAGTTGAAAATGGCCACAGAAATATTGGTAGCTATTGGTATTGGCTGATTACATAAATCTAGCATATTATCTGTATCTACATCCAAAAAATGTTTGACTCATACTTCCTAAATGGCTCACACTTACTAAATGGTATTTGCATAAAGAAATGATAGGCTAAATAATTCTACTGGCACATCATTTGCATTTGTATAGTTTTCTTTGTGCTGAGACATATATGTTGAAGAGAAATAATTTTATAAAACCTGAAAAAGTTTGCAAAAATATTTAGAAAAGATAGTGTGTTTTTTATTTCAAGTCATTGAGGTTTTTTTTCTTTTTTAAAATAAGGAGCTTTTTTTTTTCACTCACTACATAGTTCAGTCTGATTAGTGCAGTTTCACTCACAATTCTCCCACCAGGAAATCATTATAAATAGAAACTATATCCTTTAACAAACAAGGAGGGGGCACGTACCAATTAGTTTTCTAGCTATAATGAATATACTTCAATCAGAACAAAAATAACAACAGGAAGCACTCTTTTTCTTACTTCAAATTCCTATAAGAAAACAAATGTTGCTTTTTTAAAGAACCTGTTTTGCAGTTTTATCTACACATATCAATATATTTAGGCCTTACAAGTTTACTAGCTGAAACTGATCAGTGGTTGTGTTATTTTTGAGATGGTCCGAAACATAAGAGAATAGGCTATTTGGAAGTCATGCAACGAAGCAGACAAATTATTTTAGTATGACATCCAGGCAGCCTGCAGGTGGTTTTTATGGGATGTGCATCCAAAGCATCACTTCAGTGAAAAGTTCACTTTTAGAAGTAAAATGGGGGTTAGTGCAGTGGAAATATGAGATTTCATTGAGCAGGAAGAATCTTATGGGATTCTTTTGCAATGACGAGAAGACTGTGATTGTAGTAATATACTAAATAGACTAAGAAAAATCCTATCTTTGTGCAAATAATTGTGAACCAACCAGCTAACATGTCACAATTTCATTTTTAATACCCCACAAACTTAGATACTGTATATACTCGAGTATAAGCCTAGTTTTTCAGTTCTTTTTTTAGGCTGAAAAAAATCTCCCCCAGCTTATCCTCGAGTCAATGTTATTTATTATTTTACTTTGTTGTTGTTGTTAATATTATTACATTTATTATTTTACTCTATTTATTATTTCTGTTGTTACATTTATTATTTTACTCTATTATTATTATTATTATTATTATTATTATTTTACTCTATTTATTATTATTGGAGGACATGTAAGCATATTTACATTGAAGAAGGTTAGAATAATGGTTTAACCAGAGTTGGACAGTCTTATCTTGAATAACGCTTTTATGTAAATATTCAAAAATATTTAACCTATTGATGCCTAAATTAATATAATTTTATTGGTATCTATTATTATTTTGAAATTTACCAGTAGCAGCTGCATTTCCCACCCTCGGCTTATATTCGAGTCAATCCCTTTCCCCAGTTTTTTGTGGTAAAATTAGGTGCCTCGGCTTATATTCGGGTCGGCTTATACTCGAGTATATATGGTATGTCTATTTGCTATTAACAGTACATGTATTGAAATGTCTCAACAAAATTGATACTTAATAGGATCTTCTACTTTGATACTAGTCATGAAAAAAGAAAAAACAAAGAAGTTCATACCACCATCACACAGCAATTTCCTGTGCTTCAGTTCAGAAGTTTTATATATTTAAATACATTCACAAACTCTTTCCCTTCATGCCTGTGAGAGATGTTCAATACTTTCTGCAAGTAATTAGAATCTTTACATTCAAGAAACTGGTGTGTGTGTGTTTTAAAACTGCATAAATAGCACAAATTGTGTCACTAGCATAGAACAGTTTCTGCCTTGATGAATTTACTTCCAAAATTAAAAAAAATCATATTGGTTATTTCCTCTTTTTTAACCATCCCTCAGTGCTACTCTCTGTGTGTATGCACGCACGCATGCAGAGGCACTTTGATTCACAAACAGATTTGCGTATGGTTTTGTGCAGACATTTTTGCTCCAATTACAATAATGTTCATGTAAAAGTAAGGCATGTCTTGTCTCATTGTTATGCTGGAGTCAAGAACTCTCACAAAGCCTAAGGATTTTTCAACAGGCTGCCTCAACATGTCTAAACTAGGATGGAGGTTAAATCTGGCACACATTTCACTGGTAGTTCTCAAAGTTCATGGAGATACCGCATGCCACAGCATAATAGTTGTGTTCCCTCTCTTTTACGGGGGAAAAAGAGGGGGCTACTATTATGCGGTGAAAAAAACCCTCTCTGCAAAGGGGAGAGGAGGGTAGGAAGATGGGAGCCTCTGTAGTTCAGAAAGAAGAGACTACTGAGCGGGTGAACTGACCTACCCAACAACCTTTCCCTTCAAAGCTACAGAGAAAAATCCATGTTCATTTGCTTGTAAAAATTGTTGGTGCAAAGAGCTGCAGCCAATTATTAACTGAGGTTACATGCTCATAGCTGAGTCAATAGGCAGTCTCTTTCAGATGGCAATAATAACTTGGCTTGCTCCTGGACCACTTCAGGGAATACCCAATTGAGACCCCTCCATCTCCTCACCGTCCACTATTTATAGTCTGCTTTTCTCCAAAGCTGGGACACTGTGACTAACAAAACAGAAAGAATTACAAATAAAACACATGTAGCAAAATATGTATTAATCACTTTGGTTTATATTATTTTGAATTCTTTGTATTTTATCTGGATAATTTGTTTTATAACTGTATTGGTTAGGTTTACATTTTATTATTCCTTCTTCCTTACTGTGTGGGTAAGCGTGTAAATAGAAACACAAACTATTTATTTATATTATATAATACAGCCCACTTTTGTAAGGCACCAAACACATTGTTGGTGCCAAATAAATAAATATGTATTAAACTGTACATACAATTAAAATCCACTTTTGCTCCTCCTGAAGTTGGTTCCACAGATTAGAGTCCAAAGGAATCAGCCAAACAAGCCCAGCTACCTAGATCATTTTGTCTGACCACGAACCAGAACCTAGACTCTAACATAGATAATCTAGAAATAAACTGTCAGACAATATAGAACATAATATAAAATAATCATAAAATGATTGAAATGGTAGCAGAAAAACTAAAAACAGATATGTTCACAATGTATTAGCAAGATAAAGTTTTTCTACTTTAAAAAGAAGAAGAAGGGAATTTCCTACTAAAAACAGCAGAAAACAACAATAAGGAAATTACTAGATTGGTAGATCAGTTAAAATGAGTAAAATCAGAGGATGGGTAGGGTATATATGAGGGGAAGGCCAGATGTCATCATATCTTTCAATATTATTGGTAAGTAGAAAATAAAATAAAGTAAGGTTCTTTTCTTTTACTCGAGGGAGAAATATAAAGGCAATTCCCAAAACATGTGGAATTCCTTTCCTTTTAGGTTGGATTTAAAAAAGCTCTCTGTCTCCCAATCCTAATTGAATGCACCAAGAGTTTAGATCTTGCCAACAAATGTTTTGAGCCTCAGTCCCACTCATCCAAAGGCCCCAATACCTTCTAACTAGGAAAAAAGCTTCAAATTATCTGATATCACTGGCACTTTCAGTCAAAAAATCCTAGGTTTCTTGTTATTACTGGATGGAAATTTCCATGCTTCTAAGGCTCCTTTAAGTTCCAGCCAACAATTTTTCACTCCTCTAACCTCTTCTCCACATTAGTAAGGGGAAGGGTAAGCGAAACTGGGGACCTTTCTGAAGCACTTGGTATTTATTTCTCGTGTCAGGGCAGCCAGTCAAATATATTACATTTCTAACAGAACAAAGCAAACAAACAGAGAGAATACAAAATGTGTGAGTTTGGTAGTTGATTAAATGTCCTTTGACCAGTATCTGGCCACTTGGAGTGCCTCTGGTGTTGCTGCAAGAAGGTTCTCCATGTTGCATGTGGCGGGGCTCAGGGTGCATTGCAGCAGGTGGTCTGTAGTTTGCTCTTCTCCCCACTCGCATGTCGTGGATTCCACTTTGTAGCCCCATTTCTGAAGGTTGGCTCTGCATCTCGTGGTGCCAGAGCGCAGTCTGTTCAGCGCCTTCCAAGTCGCCCAGTCCTCTGTGTGCCCAGGGGGGAGTCTCTCATTTGGTATCAGCCATTGGTTGAGGTTCTGGGCTTGAGCCTGCCACTTTTGAACTCTCGCTTGCTGAGGTGTTCCAGCGAGTGTCTCTGTAGATTTTAGAAAACTATTTCTAGATTTAAGTCGTTGATGTGCTGGCTGATACCCAAACAGGGGATGAGCTGGAGATGTCTCTGCCTTGGTCCTTTCACTATTGGCTGCTACTTTCCGGCGGATGTCAGGTGGTGCGATACCGGCTAGACAGTGTCATTTCTCCAGTGGTGTAGGGAGCAGACATCCCGTGATAATGCGGCATGTCTCATTAAGAGCCACATCCACTGTTTTAGTGTGGTGAGATGTGTTCCACACTGGGCATGCATACTCAGCAGCGGAGTAGCACAGCGCAAGGGCAGATGTCTTCACTGTATCTGGTTGTGATCCCCAGGTTGTGCCAGTCAGCTTTCGTATGATATTGTTTCTGGCACCCACTTTTTGCTTGATGTTCAGGCAATGCTTCTTGTAGGTAAGAGCACGATCCAGAGTGACTCTGAGGTATTTGGGTGCGCTGCAATGCTCCAGTGGGATTCCTTCCCAGGTGATCTTTAGAGCTCGGGATGCTTCTCTGTTCTTGAGATGAAAGGCACATGTCTGTGTGCAATTAGCACTTGGTAGAAAAGCTCCAAACAACACTTATGTTGGGAACCTGATGTCTGGGTGTATAACTAATGTTATTTGCCATGCTTTCTTCGTTTGATTTATTCAGAGGAAGTTTACTGTTTTATTCGCTAGGAATGAAATACAGTAGAGTAATTTGTCAAAGGTCACTCAGGGAATTTATCTGATCAAGCAAGGAGTTCAGTGCTATTCTCCTTGAACTTCATAATACAAATTGTGAATTTTATCTAAAAATATATATTTAAAAATCTAGAGGTGTTCTATGAAGGCCACATGAAAGAAAAAGAAGGATTTCTAGTACCAAGAAAATAAATATATCATTCACTTTTGAAAATGTTGGTTCTTGAACTTTTGTAAAGTCCAAGTTTAACTATAGCAAATGTAGAACGATGGTTCTTGGTCAACAATCTTTCTAGCAAGTTAAACTTTTGGTGTCCACATACACAAGTTTGATCTCTTTTATATTCTATCATACTAATAATATTCTTAGGAATCTACTGTATTTCTCCCATGTATTTCCACATACTTATGCACTTTATCTCTTTTAAGCATTTTGTATGATTGTCAGTGGTATCAGATTGATTAAACCCTGAAGTCACCTTCAGCACTATCTAGTCAAACACAGGGAGTAGGAGGATACTAGAAAGCGAAAGGGTATGTTTCACACTATTTGTGAGCATATGGTGAAAGTCAACTAATGGGGTCACATTGACAGCAGCTTACCCGCTGGAAATCAGAGGTCATAATGGATTCTGCTAGCTGAGAGATATGAAGAAAAGAAAGGGATAAAAATGAGACTTCTGACAGAGAAAAAACACAATTAAAAGTGAACCAATAAAGGAAAGAGGAGCATGAAAAAAGGAACCTGGTGTGAATAAAATGGAATGTGTGTGCGTGTGTGCATTATGGTCTTATAACAGATACCGTATTAACTAGCAATGTTTGGAGGCATGTATATCATATATTATGAAGCATATAGCGATAATACTTTGAACATACACACCTCCAAATATTGCCAATTATACTATACTTTGCTTAAATACCCAAATCACTCTATCCCTAATTAGTTTTAAAACTTGTTAATTGTAAAAAGTTATGTTATAGAGTTTATACAGATGTGTATAAGTGCTATACATATATGAAACAGATTGTTAAAAAACACAAAATGTTAGATATTAAATGAAAGGCAATGTCTTGATGTACCCTTATTGTAAAGGATTATATATGCCAGTATGTGGTAGTTAGTTACCCAATTCAATGGAAAAAGCATTTTGTTTAAGAAAACCTGATACAATGCCCTATAATCATGTGTCATTTAACAATGCCTGATACAATGGTCACGTGAATCAGCAATCAGCCGAATGTACATTCATATAGCCAGTCTTCATGGCAATGTCAATATAACAAAATACAGATCGGTTCCTTTTATGTTTGCTCCAACACCTTTTTTGATCACATAATTCAGAACTGGGCAAAGTCCAGGCCTGAGTTGCATGAGCCTTCCCAGATAGTCTTTACAGTCCCAACTCTTTTGGATTTCCAAAAATCCAAAACTATTTGAATTTCCTTTTTTCCATTGAAATCCATAAATTGCCTTTCCTGCAATCTTTCCATAGGTGCAGCAATTTACTTATAAATATGTTGTAGTAACCCACGCCACACCAGCACTATTTGACTTCAGAAAACATGCAACTGGGATGCAGGCCACTTCCAGTTTTGTTTTATATTTATGCATTTCGCAAAAGACCCAAGGCAGAATACTCCTCCCAATCCACTAAATTGATTATTTTACTACAACCAGTTGATAAAAGCATGATCATTCTATGTTGAAACCATTTTAAAAATCAATGTATGTTGTAATATAGTTGAACATAATCAGCACTGTCTCTTTTAAATTCCAAATATGTGGGATCAATAAACTAGATATTTTTGTGTTTCATCTTAGATCTCCATACTGGAAAATAGTATGCTACAGATAGCAATTCTTTACTTCATATAAACTCTTCTCTTGGTTGAAGGTGACTGAAACTGCAGTGCAAAGCAGTTGGAGTCAGATTATAAAGAATTGTGCTCCTGCTGACAGGGAACTACCTTGTTTCAGCAGCTTCCAAAGAAATTAACAGCAAAATCCTACATATGTTTACTCAGAAGCAAGTCCTACTGAGTTTCTTTCAAGGCTTTCTAACAAATAATTTTACATAGGATTGCTGCCTAAACAACTAATGTGGAATGGAGTAAGAACTAGGCTGATACTCAAGTAGATGACCAAAGGAAGAGGTGGTAGGTCATTTATCACCTTTTTTGTCAATTCAAAATTATTGCACAATCAGTTTTTGCCCACCAGGAAGAAAATAAGCAGTTGTGAGATATATTGTTGGATATCTGTCAAGAGGGGAAAGAGTTAAGCAATCTGGTTTTTGGTTCCTAATTTCAGCTTGCAGTTGATGTTTAATTAAAGAAAACACAGAACAAAGGGAGTGATTCTGCTGGTTCTCCTGTATGTCTCAGAGCCTTTCCACACAAGCACAAAACCCAGTTTTTTCCAGATTAGACTAAGATCTCCAAACAACACCTCAAGATAATCTGGAATAAACTAGGACTTCCAGGTTTTTCTCTGGCTTAGAAAAATATCTGAGAAGGTTTGGACCTTCCCAGGTATGAAATCTGTGAGAATTGACTCTCAGGATCACCTTCTGCAAACCCGAGGGTCAATCTCCATAGCCATCTCACTTCTTCGCACTCCATTAGCCCAAGGGATGGCAGTATCTCTCTTCTCTCCAAGCCCCCTATTTCTCTAGGAAACCTACCGGGGAGGCCTCCATTTGCAGGCCTCTTGTAGCAAGCTCCTGTCATATTAAAATAATCTGATAGGAGGTTTGGAGAGGGGAGGAGGAAAATGTTCCCTCCTCTCTCCAAATGGAGCCAGGCCTCTCCAGTTTACTGGGGAAATGGAGTGGTGGTGGTAGTGGTGGTGATTCCTCCAGGGTTAATCTCAGATCGATCCAGGAGGGTATCTAGTTGTCACCCTGCCAAAATGGCAGGGTTTGGAGCTGCTGCATATGCTGTGTAGCCTAAAACTCTAGAGAAACCAGCAGGTTTTAGGCCTGTGTGGAAGGGCCCTCAGTAACTTTCATTTGAACGGATCATGTTATTTTTCTAGCCAAACTCTTTAGATAGGTGATTGAGGCTTAGTGTTACAGATTTAGCTCATATCTGGGAGAATGACTCTATAAAGTAGTGCTGATTTTATTTTGACCTTTAGCTTGAAAAGGTTTATATAAATCCATTAAAATAAGTCATCAGGGTTTATGAGGTTAAGCATCAATAAAATGAAAATCATACCTAGTTTCACCCCTTTACGTGAGTGCTAAATCATTACTGAAAGACTAATTCAGAGCCAAAATTACAAAAGTCAATATTGATTTAAAAAAAAAAAACCACACTGCATATAATATCTGTAAATTTCAGTAGAAGACACATTTGTTAGGGCAAATGAGCCTATTGCTTCATGCAGTGGAACATTAGACTTGCCAATTTTTCTGTTCTCCATCTATCGTGGAGGTGGCCTCTCAGGTATTTTCCAACACTGTTCTGCTTATATATACATTTCCACCTCTATTCTATCTGTCTAAGATGTATTTCTAAGCATCTTCTATTTGCTACATGTCAGACGGTTGACTCACTCTCAAACAAATAATGTTTACTTTAATTGGTACCTGATTGAACCTCCTAGCACCTGCTACTAGGATCTTTTCTTCTTAAACTAAAGGATTATAGACATGAAGGCAATTGTCTATGCCATTGACCTACTGCTTTTTCCCCTTCTAAGGGTCAAAATTCTTAAGGTTAATTTTTTGTTTACAAAGCTGTAGAGATGATGCAGTTCATCAATGAAAGTAATACACTTGAGTTTTGGACTCTTTTTAAATTAGTAACTGTAGGCAATAACTCCAACTGTACTATATATTAAAAGACCTTCGTTGTTTTTTTTTTTAATGAAATGATTCATTGGCAGCCGATCCCAAGGTAATCAAGCAACTCTATAGAAACAACAATTTCAGGAAAAAAAACTACCATGTTGATTCTGTTTTCATTCTTGATATACTATTTACATAGATATTTTTGCATTAGTAAAATGTATCTTTCTGTGCAAACAAATGTGTTATTAGAGGGTAAAAAGCAGCTCTTGTTGAATTAGTGCCAAGCTGAAAAACATACCTATACTAGAATGACAGATAGGATAGAATAATACTTCTCATGCCAAAAATCATTGCTGTTCTCGTTCTTGTTATTGTTTTATTCAACTTTCTGATCTTTATTTATTCATTGTATGAAAATGTCTTATTACTAGACCTTCTACTAATGTTGATTGATGTCATGGGGATACCACAAATAAATGTGATCCAAAACTCTTAACATTGTGAAAAAATGCAGTGAGGATTATGAAACACAAAATTAAATCAAATGAATAATAAGTGTAAAATGAAATACAAAGAAAATATTATTTGTAGATATATATATTTGGCTGTAATAGAGGGAAGAAAGGGAGACTAAGGTCATTTACAGCAACCTTGCTCTTCAATCTATTTATAGTACCAAGAATATTCATAAAATCAATATTTGGGAAACCTATGTTGTAAAGAATATAAATAAAATGAATATCTGGGAAACCTATGTTGCAACCACATTTAATACTTCATTATATACACAAGTTTTGACAACAGTCCTGTTCTTAACATTGGGCGAGGGAAGGTTTAACAGTCTCATCCTAAGAAATATTTAAATATTTTTGATATATCAAATAGGATTACCTTTTCTTTCTTTCCTTCTTTTGGTGTTTGCTATTGCAGTGCAAATCACAAAATACATAATGTATGAAGCAAGAAAAAACTACTCATAAAAATAAATTTCTGGAAATAAACAAATCATCATAATTGTAAATGCAACAGCAAAAACCTAGGCTTAAATCCAATTGCTACCCCAACTAGAGTAATGCAACTGAAACAGTAATGTTCACATAACTGTTGACTTAATCATCATCATCATCATCATCATCATCATCATCTTTATTTGTAGACCACCCTATCTCCCCAAAGGGGAAACCACTCAGGATGGTTTCCAACAAATATGGCAAACATTCAATGCCAAATAAAAACAATAAAAACAGTTTACACCAGAACAAGACACATTAGATAACATGAAACAACATAACTACAACTTAATAATCAAAATAACGAGAAATAAAAACAAGAAATAAAAAATTAAGTACCTACAGTACTAATCAGAAATTAATTCAATGAGTCTATTCTACTCACTCTACTCAGAGAGCCGGTATGATGTAATATTTTGAGTGTTGTACTAGACCTCTGGGATTATCACGATTTGATTCTCTGCTGAGCCATTAAAACCAACTGGGTGTCCTTGAGCACCCAGTCAATACCAAACTCCCTCCCAATAAATCTTACACAGAAAATCACTCAACAGGGTTGCCATAAGTCAGAAGCAACTTGAAGGCACATAACGAAACAACATTAGGTGGGACCAGCAATTGGAATGAATCAAACAACATCAAACACACACCAAGAGGAGGTTATTAGCAACCTCCAGATGGAACAAACACGAAAACTTCCCGTCTCATGCACAAGCTGTGGCATGTTCAGCTTTTTCACACTACAATTACTCAATTACATCTGCCCCAAGTGTAAACAGATCACTCGCATGGAACACAGGATCCGACAACTCGAGGACCGTATTAAGACCCTTAAGGACATTCAGGAACTTGAGCTGTTCTTAGACACCACGCACCACACTGTCCTAGACACGCAGCCCATATCACACCAACATTACGGGGAGGCTCAACAGAACAGCACCTCAGATGTCGACAACCCTCAGGCTTGGAGAAATGTCACCCTTAGAAGGACGCATAGGACCCGGAAGCCTCCTCAGAATACTTCCGCTCAGCTGCAGTTACACAATAGATTCCAAATTCTCACACAACTATCACCTGACCAAGAAACACAACATATTGGGGAAGACCAGAATGGCTTAGATACTGATCAGTGGCTCATCCTTGATCAGTGTGCAGGGGATAGCCCTGACTGGGACAACACTTCACAACATTCACACTTGCACAATCGTGCAGGTGTACCATCCCCAACCATAGACCAGGAGCAACAGGAACACATACAGGAGAACCATAGGCTCTTGGACGAATCTCAATGGATTGTCCTTGACGAATGCACTGGGGATGTCGAGGAGGAGGACAACACTTTTCACCTACACAATTCACACCAACACGATCACTTTTCTGGAGACCTACACACTACATTGCACAAAAGGGGCCCTGTCATTCCCGAAAGTAAACAGGTCTTGGTAGTAGGCGACTCCCTCCTTAGAGGAACGGAAGCTGTCATTTCCAGACCGGATGGGATGGCTCGAGAAATATGCTGCCTACCGGGGGCAAAAATACACCATATCACTCAGAGGCTCACCAGGCTCCTCAAGCCCTATCACCGTCCTCCCCTCATGTTGATTCATGTAGGAACCAATGATACTGCTAGGCATACGTTTCAAAAGATCACAAATGATTTTCGAGCTCTAGGAGCAAAGCTAAAATAATGTAATGTACAGGTGGTCTTTTCATCCCTCCTCCCTCTTGTAAGACACGGACCCACAAGAGCCAGAAAAATAGTACGGGTCAATGACTGGCTTAGAAAATGGTGTCAGGAGGAACGCTTTGGCTTCCTCGACCATGGCCTGCTTTTCCAGGAGGATGGCCTACTGGCAAGGGATGGGGTGCATCTCACACAAGTAGGAAAACACCTTTTTGCTCACAGACTCGCAAACCTCATTAGATGCACTTTAAACTAGGTCCACCGGGGGAGGGGGACAACAGCCTTGCGAACACTACTTTACCCATAATGTCTGGGAATCGCCAGAAGGCTAAACGGAGGGCTGCACAAACACAACAAGGACCAAGTACCAAAAGCACAATAATCCCAATTAAACAGCTCAAGGGAAGATCCCAGGGGCTCACATGTCTTTACACTAATGCACAGAGCATGGGAAATAAACAAGACGAACTCCAACTTTTAGCACAACACCACAAATATGATATCATAGCCATCACTGAAACCTGGTGGGATGACTCCTATCGCTGGAATGTAGATATCGAGGGGTATAACCTCTTTCACAGAAACCGAACAAAGGGGAGAGGAGGCGGAATAGCCTTATATGTCAAAAACTCTTATGCTGCAGAAGAGATTCAAGACAGCAATCTGGGAAACCAGCTTGAAATCATCTGGATAAGAATCAAGGGAACTGGGACTCAAAAAGATGTCGTTGTAGGCGTCTACTACAGACCCCCAAGCCAGGAGGAAGAACTTGATGAAGTCTTCTGCCAACAGTTGACCAAACAGGCACAGAAAAGAGATGTAGTAGTCATGGGCGATTTCAACTATCCCGATATTTGCTGGAAAACAAACTCGGCCAAGAGTACAAGGTCCAACAAATTCCTCGCTTGCCTTGCAGACAATTTCATGGTCCAGAAGGTAGAAGAGGCAACAAGGGGATTGGCTACTCTTGATCTCATCCTAACAAATGCGGAGGACCTGATCGATGCGGTCGAAGTGGTAGGATCCTTAGGGGCAAGTGACCATGTGCTCCTGCAATTTGAAGTACAAAGGAAGGCCGAAACTAAGACAAGTCAAACCCACATTTTGGACTTTAGGAGAGCTGATTTCCAAAAAATGAAGGAAACGCTGAGCAGCATTCCGTGGACACAGATACTAAAAGACAAGGGAGTTACGGATGGATGGGAATTTCTCAAGAGTGAAATACTCAAGGCGCAATTGCAAACCGTGCCAACAAAGAGAAAAAATAGGACAAGTGCAAAGAAGCCAGAATGGATGTCCAAAGAACTTCTAACTGTGCTAAGACACAAAAGAGACATGCACAAGAAGTGGAAAAAGGGAGAAATCACCAAAGAAGAATTCAAACAAATGGCCAACACCTGTAGGGAAAAGGTCCGCAAGGCTAAAGCAAAAAACGAGCTCAGACTTGCCAGGGACATTAAAAACAATAAAAAGGGCTTCTATTCTTATGTCAGTAGAAAAAGGAAAAACAAGGAGGCGATAGGACCTCTTCGAGGAGAAGATGGGGCAATGCTGACAGGGGATAGGGAAAAGGCAGAACTACTTAATGCCTTCTTTGCCTCGGTCTTCTCACAAAAAGAGAGTCTTCAACCTCAGCAAGATGGAGTGGATGAGGGATTGGAGGACATCCAACCCCAAATTGGGAAAGAAGTCGTCCAGGAATACCTGGCCGCTCTTAATGAGTTCAAGTCCCCAGGGCCAGATCAACTACACCCCAGAGTATTGAAGGAACTAGCGTAAGTCATTTCGGAACCATTGGCAACCATCTTTGAGAGTTCTTGGAGAACGGGAGAAGTTCCAGCAGATTGGAGGAGGGCCAATGTGGTCCCAATCTTCAAGAAGGGAAAAAAGGATGACCCAAACAACTACCGTCCGGTCAGCCTCACGTCGATACCAGGCAAGATTCTGGAAAAGATTGTTAAGGAAGCGGTCTGCAAACACTTAGAAACAAATGCAGTCATCGCTAATAGTCAACATGGATTTATCAAAAACAAGTCATGCCAGACTAATCTGATCTCTTTCTTCGATAGAGCTACAAGCTGGGTAGATGCGGGGAATGCCGTGGATGTAGCGTACCTGGATTTCAGTAAGGCCTTCGACAAGGTCCCCCATGACCTTCTGGCAAGGAAACTAGTCCAACTACGGTGAGGTGGCTCTGTAATTGGTTAAGTGGACTAACACAGAGAGTGCTCACTAATGCTTCCTCTTCATCTTGGAAAGAAGTGACGAGCGGAGTGCCGCAGGGTTCCGTCCTGGGCCCGGTCCTGTTCAACATCTTTATTAATGACTTAGATGAAGGGCTAGAAGGCATGATCATCAAGTTTGCAGACGACACCAAATTGGGAGGGATAGCCAATAGTCCAGAGGACAGGAGCAGAATTCAAAATGATCTTGACAGATTAGAGAGATGGGCCAAAACTAACAAAATGAAGTTCAACAGTGACAAATGCAAGATACTCCTCTTTGGCAGAAAAAATGAAATGCAAAGATACAGAATGGGTGACGCCTGGCTCGAGAGCAGTACGTGTGAAAAAGATCTTGGAGTCCTCGTGGACAACAAGTTAAACATGAGCCAACAATGTGATGTGGCGGCAAAAAAAGCCAATGGGATTTTGGCCTGCATCAATAGGAGCATAGTGTCTAGATCTAAGGAAGTAATGCTACCCCTCTATTCTGCTTTAGTTAGACCACATCTGGAATATTGTGTCCAATTCTGGGCACCACAATTCAAGAGAGATATTGACAAACTGGAATGTGTCCAGAGGAGGGCGACTAAAATGATCAAGGGTCTGGAGAACAAGCCCTATGAGGAGCAGCTTAGTGAACTGGGCATGTTTAGCCTGAAGAAGAGAAGGCTGAGAGGAGATATGATAGCCATGTATAAATATGTGAGAGGAAGCCACAGGGAGGAGGGAGCAAGCTTGTTTTCTGCTTCCTTGGAGACTAGGACGCGGAACAATGGCTTCAAACTACAAGAGAGGAGATTCCATCTGAACATTAGGAAGAACTTCCTGACTGTGAGAGCCGTTCAGCAGTGGAACTCTCTGCCCCGGAGTGTGGTGGAGGCTCCTTCTTTGGAAGCTTTTAAGCAGAGGCTGGATGACCATCTGTCAGGGGTGATTTGAATGCAATATTCCTGCTTCTTGGCAGGGGGTTGGACTGGATGGCCCATGAGGTCTCTTCCAACTCTTTGATTCTATGATTCTATGATTCTATGATTCTACATTATGAAATGCTTTTCACATTTAACACTATCAGGAAATCAGAAAAAATATTTTAAATTTCTTGCTACTAATGAACATTAAATTGCCCAATGAATTGAACAATTATCTAAAACATGCAACAAACACTTTGTTTTGAAATCGTCTGACTAGCCTCCTAAAAGCAAAACCAAAAAAAAAAAATTAAATCTATATATATAGACACACACACACGCGCGCGCGCTCTGTGTATAATGAGTACCTTAAAAACAAAAGAACCAATGAACAAAACCACACCAAATTTGGCAACAAAATGTCTCACTACACAAAGAGTGACCATCACTCAAAAATTATGATTTTGTCATTTGGGAGTTGTTGCTGGGATTTATAGTTCACCTATAATCAAAGACCATTCTGAACTCCACCAACAATGGAATTGAACCAAACTTGGCACACAGGACTCCCCTGACCAACAGAAAACAGTAGAAGGGTTTGCTGGGCTTTTGGAGTTGTGGTTCATCTACATCTAGAGAGCACTGTGGATTCAAACAATGATGGATCCGAACCAAACTTGGCACGAATACTCAATATGCCCAAATATAAAGACAGATGGAGTTTGGGGGAAATAGACCTTGACATTTGGGAGTTGTAGTTACTGGGATTTATAGTTCACCTACAATCAAGGAGCATTCTGAACCCCACCAATGACAGAATTGGGGCAAACTTCCCACACAGAACCCTCATGACCAACAGAAAATACTATGTTTTCTGGTGGTCTTTGGTGACCCTTCTGACCTCCCCTTGCAACCCCCCCAGGGGTCCCAAACCCCAGGTTGAGAAATGCTGCCTTAAGGCCACCCAATCTAACTCCCTTCACCAGAGCAAGAAAACATAAAGCTCTCCTGACAAAGAGCCATCCAGCCATAGATATAGATAAATATATATGATTCACACACACACACACATATACACACATGTTTATGACAGATATAGTATCATAGATTTGAAAGGGACCCCTAAAGAAGGACAATTATATGTTGCATGTTCCAGAGTAGGCAACCAGACAAAAATGCTCTGTTCGTTTTAGTGGCACAGTGGGTTAAACCCCTGTGCCAGCAGGACTGAAGACCCACAGGTCGCAGGTTCAAATCTGGGAAGAGGTGGATGAGCTCCCTCTATCAGCTCCAGCCCCTCATGCGGGGACATGAGAGAAGCCTCCCACAAGGATGATAAAAACATCAAATCCGGGCATTTCCTGGGCAACGTCTCTCACACCAAAAACGACTTGCAGTTCCTCAAGTCGCTCCTGACACACACAAAAAAACCCCTCAAAATCCACTGGAGGAATTGCCACTAAATGTGGCCACAAGTCACCTAACCCAAGGAGTGACCATCACTCAAAATTTTGATTTTGTCATTTGGGAGTTGTAGTTGCTGGGATTTATAGTTCACCTATAATCAAAGAGCATTCTGAACTCCACCAACAATGGAATTGAACCAAACTTGGCACACAGAACTCCTATGACCAACAGAAAATATTGAAAGGGTTTGGTGGGCATTGACCTTGAATTTTGGAATTGTAGTTCTAGTTCACCTCCATCCAGGGAACACTGTGGACTCAAACAATGATGGATCTGGACCAAACTTGACAGGAATACTCAATATGCCCAAATGTGACCCTTCTGACCCCCCCCCCCCCCGGTGACCCCCCCCCCGGATCTTGACTTCCCAGATAAGAAATGCTGCCTTAAGGCCATCCAGTCCAATTCCCTTCACCAGGGCAAGAAAACATAACCAAAGCCCTCCTGACAAAGGGCCATCCAGCCATTCACACACACACATATGTATATGACAGATGCAGTATCAAAGATTTGAAAGGGACCGCTCAAGAAGGACAATCATACGTTGCATGTTCCAGAGTAGGCAAACCAGACAATCTCCACATCAATACTGGCAAAGAAACAGCAAGAAATACTGTTTACTCACAAGCATAAAGACATTACATATATTAGAAACCAACACTTTCTCATTACTTTAATTTCCAGATCACCAGACTGGGCAACAGCAACGTGTGGTAGGGGGCCACTAGTATATATATAAAAAGAATTAGTCAAGCAAATTAGAAGTTTCAAATAGATTATATGACTTATATAAGAGCTTGATCAAGAAATTATCTCAATATAACACCTTAAAAATTAAAAAGAAGTCTGGATTTTTTTTTAAAAAAAATTGGGTGGAGTTGAGAATGGTTGAGAGAAAAAGGCACAATACAAAATTTGGGACTATGGTTCATTCAGAGGGTTATCCAGAAAGTAAGGTTACAAGATTTTTAAAAAAATACAAATAATGAATATATTTTAATAAAACTTACATGGATTGTAGCATAGGTATTACATTATTTTTCCACATAATCACCATTCAGTTAAATACATTTTGTCATTCTTGGGTCGAGTTTTTTATGCCCAGGTCATAGAAGTTTCCCTCCACCATTTTCAGCCAGTTAGTCACTTCGATTTTCATCTTGTCGTTGTCAGAAAAGTGTTTTCCACCAAGGTGTTCCTTCAATTTAGTGAACAGATGATAGTCACTGGGTGTGGGAGGGGCATCTTAAAACATCCCAACCAAATGAAGTCAACAACTCTTGTGTTGCATGAGTGGTGTGCAGATGCACATTGTCATGAAGGAAACAGACTCTCACCGTCAGCATTCCATGACACTTGTTTTGGATGGCTTTGTGAAGTTTCTTCATGGTCTCACAATATATTCTGTACCCATTTTGTCACATGCTATCTTGACATTACATCCTCTCCATAAACTGAAATGATTTTGCAATGAATTGCAGCAATTTTCATGCCCTTAGCATTTAGCGCAAACTTCACACTTGGAGGGAAACAGAATGCGACGTTCATCTCTAACCTTCACCACAATGCCAGTCAATGACCCACTGATGACTGGTACTACTCATTAATTTTTAATAGCTTCTTGCTACATAACAGTGATACCAACATCCCCTGCAAAAATTCTCCACGAGAGCTATGTGCCTTGTAACCTTATTTTCCAGATAACCCTTGTATGTTTCTCCAAGCTTTGTTTGGAAATTTACATTTCAGTCATAACATGGCAACATTTTTGAATGTGTCTTCCAAGGCTCCATGTCAGCTGAGAAAAGCCAATTCAGTACAAGATTCTTTAAGTCACTTCCAGTATCACCTTGAAGGACAGACTAGTAAATTGGTTCTCCAATTTTGCAGGGGTTAGAACAACAAGATCCACATGGAAGTGGAAAAATGTGAATATCTCTAGCTTCCACAAATTGTATTTAACACACACAAAAGACGCCTGTGCTGTGGGGGGGGGGGGGGGGAGTTGGCCATATATGTGTTCCATTGCTCCCTCACTAGCTCCCTAAGTAGGTCAGATGCAGGTGAGGGAAGTAAAAAGGTGAGAAAGGGGACACCCATCTCATCACCTCTCCACACATCTGCATGAGTAAGTAAATGTTCAAACTCTTCTCATGTGAATGTGTATTCCCTCCCACTGTCAAAGCTTGTTTGCCTATTTTAAGCCCTTATTAAAATGCATGCTACCCTTATACTCCATTCCAAGTGCCCAACATAGTGGGTGGAAAAAGGGGCAAGGAAGAAAGGAAGAGCTGCTTTGCTTTTTCTGGATTGGGCAAGGGAGGGGTAATGGGATGGGAGTTTCTCACCTCTTCATCTAGTCATTGCCTTCATGGTGTACCCAGTTACAACACTGCCTCAGTCATTTTATTTTTACTTATAGAAACCCATACACCAATGTTCTCTTATGTTTTCATTCAAGGATATTGAATTAGTTGTTGGTAAATAAATGTTAAAAACATATCATATTTGTGTGCCATTAGTTTAACCAAATCATTTGTTTTTCTTTATCTAGGATTATGGGGGTAATATTCAGATATAACATTTTAGGTTCAAAATATGTTATGATCTCAAAGGGTTTACCAAATAAATATGCACAAACAGCTAACTCTTCAATCAACCAGGTTCTTAATTTACCAATTTTTCACTAATCATTCCTTATAGTGTTTCAAAAAAAAAAAAGCTGATCAGAATGACAAAGACAAACTAGAGAGTATACTCATTGAGTCAATGGAATGCCCATATACATTTACCAAGTTTATGATAATAAACATATGTACCATACACAAAGATGCTTATTTTGAGACTGAATATTTGCAGCACATTGGGAACATCATATGATGCCCAATAGCCTAGTTTTTCAAAAGCTTGCTATAAGTATCAGATCCATAAAGGTAGGAGAGATTCAGAAGTATCAGATTCAGAAAAGAGGCAGACTGATGTGAAAGATGGGGAGATTCAGGCTCATGTTGAAAGTAAGACACAATAGGAAATAAAAAGAACTGCAACCATTGAGTTTTTCCCTAAGATTTATTCCATCTATCTGAAAAATACAGTTTATGAACTGCTATGACAGTAGAAGTATGTACATTTTGTAATAACATATCAAACATACCAAATATTATGGACCTGTCATAAGCACTACAGAAAAACTGCTTTTACACAGAATTCCTTACTGAGGTTGATTAAACTCTCTTATATAACAAATAACAAGGACACTACAGTACTTAAAAATTACTCCTGTTTAAGCTCTAAGGGCTTTGAGTACATCAGTGTTCTCTAAGATAAGTTGCTACAATCCATATACTGATGCATCTGGATGAGGACGAACAAGCTGAAGATCAATCCCGACAAGACAGAGGTCCTCCTGGTCGATTGCAAACCAGACCGGGGTATAGGGTGGCAACCTGTGTTGGACGGGGTTACACTCCCCCTGAAGCCACAGGTCCGCAGCTTGGGAGTCCTCCTGGACTCATCGCTCACGCTTGAGGCTCAGGCATTGGCAGTGGTGGCCGGGAGGGCTTTTGCATAACTGAGACTTGTGCGCCAGCTGCGCCCGTACCTCGCGAAGGCTGATCTGGCCGGGTGGTCCATGCCTTAGTCACCTCTAGACTGGATTACTGCAATACGCTCTACGTGGGGCTGCCCTTGAAAACGGCTGGTAAATTCCAATTGGTCCAATGGGCAGCAGCCAGGATGCTAACGGGGGCCCATTACAGAGAGAGGTCAACCCTTCTGTTTAAGGAGCTCCACTGGCTGCCGTTTATTTTCCGAGCCCAATTTAAGGTGCAGGTGCTTACCTACAAAGCCCTGAACGGTTTGGGACCACCCTACCTGCGAGACCGCATCACAGTCTACGCTCACTCTGCTCATCAGGAGAGGCCCTGCTCGTGATCCCGCCCGCGTCACAGGCGCGTTTGGTGGGGACGCAGGACAGGGCCTTCTCTGTGGTGGCTCCCCGCCTCTGGAATGCCCTCCCGAAAGATCTCAGACAGGCCCCTACCTTGGCGGTTTTCAGAAAGAACCTGAAAACCTGGCTGTTCCAACGTGCCTTCTCAGATTAGGAACCCCACTACCAAAGCCCAGAAGCACTTTAGTAGAGTTAAGATCACCCTCACCGCACACTGCACTTATATTTTAATCCCATATCCCTCCGACACTTCAGCACTTTTAATCCTGTACCCTACTCCTGGCCGGCTCAGTTTTTAATAATGTCCTGTTGTACTGCTACTGTTATTGTTTTCTGCTTTAACTGTTTTATTTGCTATGTATTGTATTGTTGTATTGTGTTGGACTCCGGCCTGTTGTAAGCCGCATCGAATCCCTTGGGAGATGCTAGTGGGGTACAAATAAAGTTATAATAATAATAATAATAATAATAATAATAATAATATAATAATAATAATAATAATGCATGGGGCAATGCAAAGGCAGCTAGAGATGCAATTCAGATGTACTCAGGGTCTAACTCATGGTGACGAGCAGCTATGCTCTCTTTGCGATAACTTTCTTTCAGATACCCAGACAGATGAATTCTAGGGTTTCTTATATCTTTTTCCTGATACATCTAAGCTGAGAAGCTCTGGATCAATCTCTGCTCATTAATTTAGATGCAAGACTAGCATCAGATTTAAAACTGAACTAAGACTTTCCTGTTATTTTTCCCTTTTTCAGTTTTAGTGAAATAAAAAGTCAAAGTAAAAAAATAATAAAATAAAAATGTTTTCAAGACAATAATGTTTATTTTAAACATTGTTCCATACTTAAAAGATGTTTTCTTGGTCTTATGGGAAATGGAACAGCTATCATGACTTTGATTAGAGGAAATTTTAGGATGTGGGCAACTTGATCAATGTAATTGCTGGTATCATTATTTATAACACTACACAGAAGGTCATGCCATTCTTTAAGTCCATTAATTAGGAAGAAAATCAGTAAAGATGTTGAACTGATTTTAAAAAAGCATAAAAGGGAGTTGTGAACTCTCAGCAATTATTTTGAGCTATAGTCCTTTCTGTTGTACACTTATTGCACCAAGTGCATTTTTATATCAAATGGGAACAGGCGTGAAGCAGCAAACTAGATCAAAGGGCATTTCTGATTATATTTCTGACAGATTTTTAAAGTGATTTTATAGGAGCTGACATTGGAGAACAGCTTAGCGCCAATATTTCACAAAACTAGATTATTTATCCCTTTGTTATATGGCAATCTTCTTTGGGGAGAAAAGGGTAAACTTTAAACAATTTTCCTCTTTGGTTCTCTCCTGAGTAAAGAATCAGTTCATCTATGTTTTCACCTTGGGGGCTCTCCTGGCTTTATTATCTTTTCCTATTTGGGGATTTAGAAATAATCCTGTCTCAGAAAACAGATAACAAAGATCCCATTTTCTCCTATTTATACTAGATTTTAAAATACATTTCTGCAAGCTATATAATATTTTAAAAATACAAATCTTTGGTCTGCATAAATAAAAGCGGATGTTTCCATGCATATTCCTTTATGGCATAAATAGAAAATACCACACTGTAGGTACATATTTCTATGTACAAAAGTAAATTACATGTTGAGAAATTGCTGATAAATGGGAAAATGTAAGCAAGCAGAAAATAGATGAAAGAAAATGGAAAATCTATATTTTACATATGTTTATCTATAAAAGGGAAAAGGTGATCTGGCAAGGACACTTCAATAGTAAAGAGTGTACTTGGAGCATTTTAAACAAAGAGTTTCCATTTTGTGCCACATCAAGCTCCTTACCTTTCCACTACCATCAGTCCTCTACATCCATGAGTTTTACTTTTGGGGTTTGATTATTTCCAGATCTAGGAAAATGGTCTCGCTAGAATTTTCTGTCAGAAGCTGAGTAGAATGTTTTGCTGCAGAATATAGACTGATGGACTGTTTTTAGGATAATGACTGAATTTGGTAATGTCTTTTAATTATTTTTATATTGCTTTTATACTGTTTTTATTATATTATGTATAGTTATGCTTTTCTTATTGTGGGCACTGTGCTGTGCCGGTTGTTAGCCTCCCTGAGTCCCTCTGCGGAGGTGAGATAGGACAGGATATAAATGCCCTAAATAAATAAATACATACATACATACATACATATTTCTAAACAGAACACCTCTCTAGGATTCTCTATACCCTCCAGCAGAATTTTGTGATCAAGGTCCAGTTGCACTGGAGGACCTAGAGAGGCATTGTCTCTGAAAATAATAGCATTTTTATTTGCAGTTTTTCTTCATTCATGTGCCCCTAACCCCAGTGTATATTTAGAGCTGACTGTATTCTACCAGAAATCATTCATTAAAGACAAGCAGTCAATATGCTGTCCTGACATATAAGGATCTAGTTAAATAATTCTCTTTCTCCTCACTTTTCCAGATCTTAACCAAAGTGGATAGGAATGGCCTGATCTATTAGTCAAAGGGATATGACCACTCCATGCTGCATATTTTGTGTGTTAATAAGGAGCAGAAAATTCTTAGTTATTACAGCTGGAGTGTGGGACTTTCCATATCACATGCCAAATCAGTTTGCCTGACCTTCGATTTTATGTACCTTGAGTTCCAGGTATTATTATGTCATCCTCACCTGTCTCCCGTGAGATGGCAAATCAAATGGATAAATCTTAAAGAAAGTGAAGAAAAGGATTGTGTGATGGGGTAGGAGAATCTTCCATTTAATTTCTAAATGGGGTGTGGTGAAGCTTAAGGGAAAACCAATGATCTCAAAAGTTTTACTTATCCGGTGAGATAAAGTCCTAGAATTGTATCAACTATAGCACCCAAATTTGCTCCCGTGGAAATAATATCACTAACACCAACAGAGATAATTGTGTTTTGATATGTGCATGTCCAGGTGTATTGGAAGCAGTAACCATTCCATTCTTGTGTTCTGATCACCTGTCCCAGCTGCTTTGCCTTAGTCTGTGTTGGCCTTGCTTTTCTTTTTGAATCTATACACAATTAAATGACAATCATTAATGTATAACACTACCTAGCTTAGCTCTCAGTGTTCCCACTTTCTGAGGCTATATAGGTAACCATACAGACTTCATCAGTGATTTCTTAGTATGAGACTTCTATAGCTCCAGGACAAATGTCACCAAGCAGGAAACATTATATTGTAATTCTTATTTCTTTTTAGGTTGAAATTATAAATATTCTGCACATGAAGGAACTTACTATCTCCCCTTACAAACCACTGAGGACTTTAAGATCATCTGGGGAGGCCCTGCTCTCGGCCCCGTCTTCATCACAAGCACGTTTGGCAGGGACGAGAGACAGGGCTTTCTCAGTGGTGGCTCCTTGGCTATGGAAGGCCCTCCCTAGGGAGATCAGATTTGCTCTCTCCCTTTTGATATTTCAGAGGCAAGTTATAATGCGGCTATTCGAGCAAGCGTTTACAAATACAGAGTAGCTAATATAGGAAATTGAATGACCTGACAATGGAATAGGACAATGCTTGAGAATAATGAGATGCTGATGATGTTGTTTAAGGTTTTTTAAAATCTATATTATGTTTTATGTATACTGATTTGTTGGAAACCGCCTTGAGTCGCCAATTGGCTGAGAAAGGCGGTATACAAATACAGTAAATAAATAAATAAATAAATAAATAAATAAATACTCTGCTAAATCAGCTTCATTTAAAAATGCTAAGTTGGTCATATTTTCTTATTATGGTGATTCCTTGGGAATATTTATTTTGGTTACTGCTCCCTACTTCACTTCAACATCTTAGAAAACAAAAAGCATTTAATTTTGTTCTTGCAATTTTATTTGCATTCTGTGATTATAATTGGATTACGGTTTTCTGCTTTGTACATTACATAGAAAATAATCTATTTTATTACTTTATAATTCTGCAACAGAAAGAAAATTAAAAAATAGCAAATACCACAGAGATGCTTTGCTTGTCAGAAACCTATTAGAAACCTACTAAAATATGACAAGCTTCCAGCAGTTTTTACCAATTTCTATAAACAATTTATTTCCAACCCAACAAAAAAGAGAACCCCTAATAACATGTGCAAAATCCTTTCGGCTGAAATTCAGATAATATAAAGGATTCAAAACTTCTTGCACTGTGTAAAAATGTTGCACAATAGAAATAATTTACTTGAGTCTCCCCAGAGCTTCCTGTTCTAAGAGATCTTTTTTAGCACCTAGAGAACTTTTGTTTTTGCTCTTTCTTTTTAGAGTTTGGTAAGGAACATCCAATCTATTTTGTTGCTAACAGAAAGTCATTTTCTAAAAGAGTAGTTTGCTATAGTATTTTGGATTTAAATGTATGAAATGGGTGTCTTAAACAACATACAGTACTAGATGACTCCAAAACAGGAAAGACACATTTCCCCTTATATTGTTTCTTCTTTTCACATATGATAGAAGCTAATATTAAAACAACAAAGATCTTAACTAGCCAACACATCATGGCACTACCTCTCCATGGCCTATGTTCTCCTGTTAGCTATGCTAACAGTAGTAATAATGATGGTAGAATCTCCCATGTGTGAGTAGAGAAAGTGAGGAGAGATTTTAAAAAAAGCAGTCTATTATTATTATTATCATCATCATCATCATTATCATTATTTCATTTTTATCCTGTTTTTTTCTTATGGGTGAGATTTAAAGTGGCGTACAAAGTTTTAAAAAACACAAATGTATATACATAAATACATAAAATACATAATAAACTAAAACGTCATAAGCCAATTTAAAGAAAAATCCAATTTGAGCACATCATATGCAAAAAAATTAATAACTTACAACAAATACCATTAAAAATTTCCTAATCTCAGGCCACTGAGGTTATTTGTAAAAAAAAGTTATACAAACGCATAAGCTACACTATTTACATAAGGCCATGTCGCAGTTGCCAGGACCAATAAAACATTCAGAGGTAAATATATTACCAGCAGCTATCTGGCAGTGCCTATTATCATTCATCTGGGAAGGTCTGGGTCCACAAAAAGGTTTTAATTTGTGATCAAAAGGCTAGTAAGGGGGGGGGGGCAATCACAGAGTAACACCAATTAGACTTCAATGAAACCTCACCATTGTAACCATAATCTACGTTTCCGCTCCAACTACAAAGGTAGAAGAGGAAGAAACTGGAAGATTCTATGCTAGAGTCCAGGAGGGAATTGATCACACACCACAAAAAGGACATATTGGTAATGTGATTGGAACAAAAAAGTAGGAAACAGAGCTGAAGCAACCTAGAATTAAAAAATGAAGCAAGAAAGGATACATTGCAGATGGATATTATTATTATGATGTTTATTTATATCCCACTTTTTCTCTCCATTAGGAGACTCAGAGTGGCTAATATTAAAACACTACAATACAATTTAAAATATACAAATATAAAGCTTTACCTACCTGGCGCAGCCGGGTAGGGAAGGCTGGTTGTCCCCTTCGCCGAAGGGAGAGTTGTAGTTCCGGCGGAACTACGCAGAGGGGGCGGAGCCAGGTCTTTTGCCTGGCCCGTCCCAAATAATAATTCTGCCAGTGACCGTCGACCCACCACGCCCGCCCTTCAGTCACAGTATAGCCGGTCGCCATTAGGGGGCCAGGTAGGAATCCCCCCCCTATGTTCTAGGGTTTTTTTTCGCCTACTCTATACTGTTTCTGGGCAAATTGGGATGGTGCGGTTTTAAATAGGATGTCAAGGGAATAAGATAAATATAAAGCTTAATATTTGAGATCCACCCAAGGCACCCCCTTTCAAGGTTAAGAGAATATTACAAAACACCCTCAGGAGGTTAATTTTGGCAAGAGGGACAAAGAGAAACGTATGAAAATGAGAGGGGAAAATATGGCCTTTGTTACCGTAATTAAGGTTCACTGCACGTTGTATTGGAGGTTGCCCAGGGGTACCAGAATTTTACACAGCTTGCCGAGGAGTGGACGGGCAGGGACGCTGCCTCGGCTTTCCCTCACCAAATTCTGTTCTATATTGAAGCAATTAAAGTTAATTAGGTAACGTTAATAAAGTTACCCATATTTAACCCAAGACAATGGTGTGGTCTCCTTATTTCGGTGTGGGAGGACAAACAATATTAAAACTATTAACACCATTAGTATAAAAAACAATTTAGATTAAATCCATAAACACATAGAAAACTACAGCAGCCCCCAACATGATATTCTTTAAAAGCCTGCCTGAATAAAAAGGCTTTAGCCTGCTGCCACAAGGACAGCAGGGAGGGGGCCATTCTGGCTTTCCTGGGAAGGGTTGAGGGGCAGCCACCAATAAGGCCCGCTCTCTCGTTTCCACCAATTGAGCTTGAGATGGAGGTGGAACAGGCTAGACTGAATCAAGGAAACCATAAATTTGAGTTTTCAAGACCTACATGATAGGTTGATTTGGAGATCTCTAATTCATAGGGTCATAATAAGTGAAAGTTGATCAGAAGACACTTAACAACATCATCTAATCATCTGGTCAAAGTGAATAATTATTTTAAAAAACATTAATCCTCTAGATGGAATCTAAGACAGAGCTACATTTATTACAACATAACATCAAGCTAATTCCAAAAGAAAATCTATATCCTTTGGCGGTGGTGGGAGATAACAGCAATTACAAATTATAAAATGTGATGTGGCAATGAGTTTGCATAATTGAACTTCTTTTTCACTTCCCATTCCCATTGGGAATGCTGATCTAGCCTGGAGGTTAACAAGACTCCTTATATTTTATTCCTGTACAAATTACAAAAAGTAGAAAGAGTCCTCATTTATATTCAAGTTACATGAAATAATAACATTATCCATATCCTAAATGTACATTTCAGGATATCAAAGCTGATAGCCATATAGCCCGGAAAAACCTACAACAACCCAGTGATTCCGGCCATGAAAGCCTTCGACAATACACTGATAGCTTTACTTTGTCAGTATTAGATATCAATTAAAACTTGTCCGCCAGCTGCGCCCGTACCTTGGGAAGTCTGACTTGGCCACGGTAGTCCACGCTCTGGTTACATCCCGTTCAGACTACTGCAACGCTTTCTACGTGGGGTTGCCTCTGAAGACTGCTCGGAAGCTTCAAATGGTCCAACGATCGGCAGCCAGGATGCTAACAGGAGCGGCACTTAGGGAGCATACAACTCCTCTGTTGCGCTAGCTCCACTGGCTGCCAATTTGCTACCGGGCACAATTCAAAGTGCTGGCTTTAGTCTTTAAAGCCCTAAACGGTTCTGGCCCGACCTAAACGGTTCTGGCCCGACCCATCTCCTCCTATGAACCAGTTAAGACGTTAAGATCATCTGGCGGGGACGAGAGACAGGGCCTTCTCAGTAGTGGCCCCCCGGCTGTGGAACGCCCTTCCTACAGACATTAGATTGGCCCCCTCCTTATTGGCATTCAGGAAGCGAGTGAAGACCTGGCTCTTTGATCAGGCGTTCAACTAAGCAGTACAATTGATTGATTATTGGAATATGGATTAATGGACAACGAGATTGGATGCTGATTCTATTGATGAGACGTGATGGATTGTTGTTTTTCTGTATTGTTGTATTGATGTTCTGATGTTAATTAATGGATATTACTGTTTTTAAATGATTAATGATTTTGTATTGCATTGTTGATACTGGTTGTTAACCGCTCTGAGTCGCCTGATGGCTGAGAAGAGCGGTATACAAGTGAAGCAAATAAATAATAAATAAAAAATAAATATCAGTAGCAAAATAGATTTTAGGGTTTGTTTGTATTGTTAGAGATGGTAATGCATCAAATTCTTTCTTCTATGCTTGATGTTTCTGTTCTTTTTGGAATCAACAGAAACATAAAACTTTTTGTCAGAATTTATACTTGCATTATGAGAACCATGGAAGAAAACTGTCCCTTGAACTGATGTGGAGATAAATATTGTATAATGGCTTAAATGGAGTTGATATTCCCAGTATATACTTTGAGGCAGTGGAACCTATAAATGTTAACTAACAAGTTTACATTAATTTAATTGGAGTACTCTAGCTGGGCCCAACATTTAGATGTAGGTCAATGAGTTTGAGAAAAAGTAAGATAAACTGATAGTGTATTCCATATCCTTTCCTGTTTCTCATCTTTTTCAATTGGAGCAATAGACAAGAGTAAAATCATATATCAAAAACTGTTTTATATTGAGTTAAACCCTTGATCCATCTACAACAGTACTACTAGACCACCAGGGCCAGGAAAAACTACATGTGTTACTGAGTGAACTTGAGACTTTCTATAGAGGAAGCACATTGTAGTGCACCTTGGCCCTTTCTTGAATGCCCAGCCAACTGTCAATCACTGGAGAAGCCATCTGTAAGCATGTGAAGTTGTAAGAGACAAATAAATCAAAAATTTTTTTATTAACTGCAAAAGAAGTTAAGACAATGATCAAAGTGGAGAAAACTGTACTCTTAGTAGAGGGAATTCCTAAGACCTTGAAAGAACTTCTTCACTGTTTCGCTGGCAAAGAAATTAAAATAGAAGAGGTTTCCAGAGACTTTATAAGCCAAACAGAGATGTAGCAAAGCCAACAAAAGGTGCTTGTCCTTCAAGTACTGGAGGAAATGAAGGATAAGAATAGGATTAGAGGGATTTTCAGGAGAATGCAAATATCGGGAAAGGTTTGCATTTTCTGCATAATAAGGGAAGACATCCTGTGAAAACACTAACAATGATTAATCATGCTATCTTCTAGACTTTCCAAGTCAAAGTGATGTACCTAACCTCTGGGGCGTATTTTCTGTTAATGAGAGAGAGGAGAAGGATGGTAAAGAAAAGGGGCTGACAAAATTCCAATTATGAAATGAAAGTGCACTTTACTATATTTTCTCAAAACTTTGGCTATTATTTTCAGAACCAGAGGAAAGGGTGGACAAGAAATGGAGAAATACATCACTCTGTAATTTGTTACCTGTAGTAATGCTTGTTGAGCTTCTAGATCAGTGGCTCCCAACCTGTGGTCTGTGGACCACTAGTGGCCCCTAAGAACTAAAATATGGCATGCGGCCTCACTGTTACTACACTGTTGCAACGAGAGTGACTAATCTCATGAAATCCTCTTATAGTGCCAAGGCAATGGGGGTGTTGGGAGGGGAAAGGCTGACTACCCATGAAAAGCATGACAACAAGCCTCCTACTGCTTCTCCTCCTCCTCTCTCCCCTGAGCAGAGCCGTTACATGAGGCACCTGGAAGCGGGAGTGCCTTGGTGTCTTCATTTTCAGGCCTGTTCCTGGGGTTATTTGGAGTGCTGATTCAGAAAATTGCATTGGATAGACCACATCAGCTCTAAATTTTTAAATATGTTTTTTGTGCACAAGCAGATGACAACTACTGGATGGCATATGTTCTGTATCAGAAACTAGAGCTGATATGGTCTATCCAATGCATTTTTTTAAAAAATCAGCACCCCAAATAACAAAACCGAATCTAAAGTTGATCAAAAATTGATTCGTAACCCTTTTGTTACTAATGTAGGAGATCAAAAAAAAGGTTGAGAGCCACTGTTCTAGATTATGTCTAACTGTGGTCTTTCCCAACAACCTATGGGTATGCCAAATAAAGAAAGTCAGAAATGGAAAGAGACTATCATGAATATGCACTTTGTGTCTACTAAGAGACTTCGCTAAAACATTCAGTTCTTTTGCCAAGTATATAAGTATCACAGAGATTTTTTTTTAAAAAAAATCTTATGTATGAATACTTATTGCTTAAAAAACTAGTAATTTTTTAAAATAGAGTAAGGTAGCATTTTTATTAGACCATTAACAAAATTATAAGATTTGAACTTTTCAAGCTTTCACAACACTTCATCAGGTTGGTCAGTACAAACATTGGTAGAGAAATCAAAATATTAAATGCTTTGATTTCCTGAAGAACTTAAAAGTTTCCCTTTTATACTATTTTTAAAAAAAGAAATCCAGTGACCATATGACTCATTTTCTTTTTTCTTTTTTACATCTATAATGTCACATCTTGGAAGACAAGTTTACTTGCGAATCACTGGGTGAATTTTAGAAAGTGTTTGCACATTTAAAAGATATTGGCTGATTTTTAAAATTTGAATATTTTAATATGGAGTATTTTTTACTCCAGAATTTTATTCTTTTATGGGTTGTAATAGTCTCCATTTCCACAGGCATATTTGTGGGTAAATAATTGAACATATCATAAAATAATGAAATATGGATGGCCAGTAAACTCATACCCACAAAAAGTGGAACATTTGTTTTAAGTAGTGGTTCATTATCTTTGCAAAAAGTGTAACTAATAATATTGCTAGTTTTAGTTAGGGTTATAGATTTAAATGTAAAATAGTGTAGGGGTGTGACCATTGGACTATGACTCTGGAGATCAGGGTTTGAATCTCTGCTCAACCGTGAAAGCCACTTGGTGACCCAGGACAAGTCACAGTCTTTCAGCCTCAGTGGAAAACAAAGACAACTCTATCTAAACAAATATTGTCAAGAAAACCCTGTGGAGATTAAATAAATCACTGTATAAGTTCGCAGAAGAGCTGAAATAAGTCAGAAATGACTTGAAGTCACACAATAGCAGTAACAACCTTTATCCTTCTAGACTTAAATTGAGATGTTTATCCATGGAGACATTTTAAATATATATCACTTTCATTTAAGTAAAGTCTGGTTCCGTAGAGGACTGGACAGGGGGAGTGTGACCCTGCTGGTTCTCTTGGACATCTCAGCGGCTTTCGATACCATCGATCATGGTATCCTTCTGGGTCGCCTCTCTGGGATGGGTCTCGGGGGCACAGTTCTGTCGTGGCTCCGGTCCTTCCTGGAGGGACGAACCCAGATGGTGAAGCTGGGCGATGCCTGCTCGGATCCCTGGCCTTTGACCTGTGGGGTCCCGCAAGGCTCTATTCTTTCTCCCATGCTTTTTAACATCTACATGAAACCGCTGGGAGAGATCATCCGGAGTTTTGGAGTTGGGTGCCATCTCTATGCAGATGACACACAACTCTACTACTCTTTTCCACCCAACTCCAAGGAGGCCTCTCGGGTGCTAGACGAGTGCCTGGCCGCTGTGTCTATCTGGATGAGGACGAACAAGCTGAAGATTAATCCCGACAAGACAGAGGTCCTCCTGGTCGATCGTAAACCAGATCGGGGTATAGGGTGGCAACCTGTGTTGGACGGGGTTACACTCCCCCTGAAGCCACAGGTCCGTAGCTTGGGAGTCCTCCTGGATTCATCGCTCACGCTTGAGGCTCAGGCTTCGGCGGTGACCGGGAGGGCTTTTGCACAACTGAGACTTGTGCGCCAGCTACGTCCGTACCTCGCTAAGGCTGATCTGGCCGGGGTGGTCCATGCCTTAGTCACCTCTAGACTGGATTACTGCAATGCACTCTACGTGGGGCTGCCCTTGAAAACGGCTGGTAAATTCCAACTGGTCCAACGGGCAGCAGCCAGGATGTTAACTGGGGCCCATTACAGAGAGAGGTCAACCCTCCTGTTCAAGGAGCTTCACTGGCTGCCGTTTATTTTCCGAGCCCAATTTAAGGTGCAGGTGCTTACCTACAAAGCCCTGAACGGTTTGGGACCACCCTACCTGCGTGACCGCATCGCTGTCTACGAACCCACACGCTCACTCCGGTCATCTGGGGAGGCCCTGCTCGTGATCCCGCCAGCGTCACAAGCGCGCTTGGTGGGGACGCAAGACAGGGCCTTCTCCGTGGTGGCCCCCCGCCTCTGGAACACCCTCCCGAAAGATCTCAGACAAGCCCCTACACTGGCAGTCTTCAGGAAGAATTTGAAAACCTGGCTGTTCCAACGTGCCTTTTCAGATTAGGAATCTCCCAGTACCAAATCCTAGAAGCACTTTAGTATCAAAATCACCGCACACTGCACACTGCACTTATATCATAATCCCATACTCCTCCGACACATCAGCACTTTTTAACCTTGTACCCCACTCTGGCCGACCCAGTTTTTAATATTGTCTTATCGTATTGCTATTGTTATTGTTTTTTTTCTTAACTGTTTTACTTGCTAGATATTGTATTGTTGTTTTGTGTTGGGCTTCGGCCTATTGTAAGCCGCATCGAATCCTGCGGGAGATGCTAGCGGGGTACAAATAAAGTTATAATAATAATAATAATTAACAGAAAATATTTAATGGTATTTATGCAAAGTCAGTATGGTTGATACACATACAATTATAGTTTAACATGTTTTATATTGTATTAATTAGACTTTGTACAAAAAAAGAAAAGTACAACAATGTTGTTTATATAAACAAAAGCTCAATTCAGTCCACAAAGGATCATTAGAATGAATGCATAGCACTAAAGTTTTGCTCAGGCAAGCTGGATCTTTTATAGTGAACACTGTTAAATCTTGGAGGCAGGTAATTACTTTCAGGCTATATAATAAGCAAATTACTTTTATTGCACCAGAGTTGCTGAAGTTAAAGTTTGTTTTTGTCCATGCATATAGATTTCTATATTTTTGTGTGTTTTCAAAGATAAGTAGCACTTAAACAGTTTGCTGACAAAACACTTGCATTAATGAGATGCTCTTTTCTTTAAGGAGATTGAGAAGCGTTTCATAATAGGATGACAGCAGGATACAAGCCTCTCAGAAAGTTCTTAGAGAAATATTCCAACATAAAAAGGTAAGATGCTTGCTTATTCTGCTTGCATCATGTACTATTTAACCTATTTACTGCCTTTTGAAAATGCCACAGCTTGGCATGTAAATTCCACAGTAATTGGCTCATTGTAAAAACAATATGTAGGCGAACCCTATTTTTCTTTCCTTCTTTCCCTTTCTTTTCACTCAAAAATGAGTAAAAATAATTATAGAAACTTTAAAGTGGTGTAGTAGTAAGCAATTATTTTCAACTGTATAATATGAAAGCAATTTCTCAAAGAACATATGTGCAAAAGATTTTATAAAACGTTTTGTAGGCTTCGTACTGACATTGTATTTCTAGCAACCACTTCTATTAGAATGTATAAATCAACAGATATCTACATAATTCACTTACCTTTTGTTTGATGATCATATCATTGATTTCATCAAGGTCACCAACAGTGACTATTTGGGATTTTATAACTCGATCTAATAGAGAAAGCCAGTCGGTGAGGTCTGCCCATGCTTTATTGAATTCAGCCAGGGCTGGCACTTCCAAAAGCAAAGATGATGGCATTTCTTGTTTGGAGATGGTAGTTTCCTTGGTTACCAGAGTTTGCGTAACCACAGTAACAGTTTGGTCAGGAGAAGTTACTGAAAGGGGAAAAAATCATATGGAATTATTGTGTAAAAAGACTAAGTGAATAAATAGAACAATTTTCTATTAAAATGATAATCATTTCATAGAATTAATTTGCAATTGCCGTATTACCCAAATAAACCAAAGATTTTCAGTTGTTTTGCTATTATAAATTATTGATACATTTATAAAGATATTAATAAATCACTATTCCTACACATATTTTTCCCAGTCAGTAAATGCCATTACCTGGAAAAGACAGGGTACATTCTAAAGGAATTAGGACTCTTTCATGAGACAACCCTCTGCAATCATCAAAATTTGCCATCCCATTGTACCAGATCTAATGATATGGGACTGCATTATTATTGTTGTTGTTGTTATATTTATTTATACTCCTCTTTATCTCCCCTGAAGCATTACCAACATAAAAGCACTAACATAACCATTTAGAATACACAAATATGCAAACATTAAAACAGGATTAAATATAAACTATCAAAACAAATTCAAAGATAAAAACCACAGCACGCCCTGACTTGATCTTGAACACCTTCATCTTTAAAAGCCTGCCTGAATAAAAAGGTTTTAGTCTGCTCCTGGAAGGACAGCAAGGAAGGGGCAATTCTGGTTTCCTTGAGCAGGGAGTTCCAGAGCCGAGGGGCAGCCACTGAGAAGGCCCGCTCTCCAACACAGCTTGCGATGGAGGTGGAACTGAGAGAAGGGCCTCTCCTGAAGATCTCAGGGTCCTGGCAGGCTCGTACGAGGGGATACGTTCCACTGAATAGCCTGGACTGGAACCATCTAGGGCATTAAATGTCATAACCAGCACTATGAATTGTGCCCAGTAACAGTCTGGCAGCCAGTGGAGTTGCTACAACAGGGGGGTTGTCCACTCCCTTTAGCCAGCCCCAGTTAGCAATCTGACTGCAGCTCTTTGGACCAAGTTTCTGAGCACTCTTCAGAGGCAACCCCATGGAGAGTGTGTTACAGTAATCCTGATGGGATATAACTAAGACATGTACCAGCATGGTGAGATCTGGTTTCATAAGGAACTGGTGCAGTTGGTGCACAAGTTTTAATTGTGCAAAGGCCCTCTCAGCCACCGCTGATTCCTGGGTCTCTGGGTTCAATGTCGAGTCCAGGAGGAACCCCAAACTGCAGACCTATGTCTTCAGGGGGAGTGTAACCCCATCCAGAATAGCTTGAAACCCTATTCCCTGGTCTGCCTTAAAACTAACCGGGAGGACTTCTGTCTTGTCTGGATTAAGTTTCAATTTATTTGCCCTCATCAAGTCAATTACTGATGACAGGCACTGGTTTAGAAACAAGACAGCTTCCTTGGCATTAGATGGAAGGTAGTAGTAGAGCTGGGTGTCATCTGCATATAGGTGGCATTGTACTCCAAAACTCCGGATGACCTCTCCCAGCAGTTTTATGCTTTAAACTATCAGTATTGCAAATGAAGACACATTACTGAAGACCTGAAGTTATTTTATTTTACCCATGAACTTACATCAAAAGTCTAGAATACAGCTATCCTTTTAGGATCATAAGATTGGGCATAAGAGAATGCCACTAGACTCATTACACCATTACTGAGTTAATTTCTTCAATGGGTCACTGAAAATGAACTAACTTAGAACGAAAATATGTTCAGGCTTGAAATATTTAAAAAAAATGTATTCCACTGAAAACAAACCCTTATTCTTCAATGCAGCAGTACAATTTATGTGAAAGATCAAAAAATGTTCGTAGAGAAAAGAAGTAAGAGTTTGATATCCTGTTAAACATTAGGGGAAAAAATCAAATTGAAACAGAATGAGTCCTTCCATGGGAAAACACATTTATGTGACATTCCCTTCGAAGCACTGGAAAACACTGGCTAAAATACAATTTTACTACAATAGATTTTGATATTTGAAAGTTGTTCAGGTCTTAGATTGAGACTATTTGTATATACCTTCTTAAAATTGTTCCTATAATAACTAAATATCTATATTGACTTCATAATAGTCCTGGAAGATTAGTCAGTACTAATCTGTAAAACAAGTAGTCTGCGTAATGTCATGATGAAAGAGATTTGAGTGCATCCATATTTTGCTTAGAGTGCATCTCACCAAACAAATGTAACACACTGAAATCAATGAGACATACTCTCAATTAGGTGTGTAAGGGGAAATGACAGAAAATTGCAATTTTCATCTATTTAAGTTCAAGCTGTTCAACATGCTTTGATTTCTTTTGCTGTTAAGTTCAGGACTTAAGAGTAAAGGAATCCCGTTTTCCACTTGAAGGTTCAACTGCATTAATAAGTGCAGAGTCATTTACAAAAAGAACAGGACAAAAAAGCTTGAAATATGGCTCATGTTCACCTGAGAAGAAAAAGATCAACACATAGTTTAGTTGAAAGTTTTTGAGGAAGTTTCAAGTACTGAAAGAGCAACAATGAATATGCTATATTTGCATAATTAGCAAACACTTTGCATAATTTGCAAAATCAATAGTCTTGATTGAAGGCAATGTAATATAGCAACTCTAGGCAAATTATTTACATCCTTTCTTGTGATTGTTACACAGCAGGAATAATATGCCACTTCTCTAGAGTACTCCCAGCAGAGCATAGAACTGACATGTTAATATTAATTACATCTATTATGTTTTGATAGTACAAAAGTTTCAACTAGAGGGTAAAAAACCCCTTTCTCCAAATAAATTTTTGTAATTTTAAAGGCATTTCTAAAGGAATGATATACCATGTAACATTTTAATTTACTAATGTCATTTCCTCTTTGTCACCGTCCCTGGAACCCCCAGTGGCATAGTGGGTTAAACCCCTGTGCCAGCAGGACTGAAAACCGACAGGTTGCAGGTTCGAATCTGGGGAGAGGCGGATGAGCTCCCTCTATCAGCTCCAGTTCCTCATGCGGGGACATGAGAGAAGCCTCCCACAAGGATGATAAAACATCAAATCATCTGGGCATCCCCTGGGCAACATCCTTGCAGACAGCCAATTCTCTCACACCAGAAGCGACTTGCAGTTTCTCAGGTCACTCTTGACATGACAAAAAAAACCCCCAAAAACCGTCCCTGGCAATTTTGCTAGAGTTTTGCACTCTGTGGTGCTCAGTAGTGACTCTAGAAGCACATCAGGAAGCAAATGATAGGAGCAATAAGAGGAAGCAAATAACAACAGATTATGCTGCAATTCTTTATACATCCCTGTGCTCATTGGCTTAAATTTAATAATGTTAAACTGTGCATTACCTAAGCCAATTTTGAAATCCATGAAGATCAGTCTTCAAAGCACTATAAGAAAACAATCCTTACCTACTTTATTATAGTACACTCTGCAGCAGAGATGTCCTTTGAGGACTATTTATAGCAGTAATAATTGAAACATGTTATAATTGAAACAATTACTTACATTTTCCTCAACAAACTAAAATGATGGGTCTCAAACTCTCCTCCTTAATTTTTCTATTTTCTATAGTTTTCATTTATTGTTAAAAATGCAAACTGCACATTAGAATTAAGTTATCTTTTGAATAAATATGCAACCTGAATTATGTTTGTGTTTTTGCTGCCATAGGAAGAAAACAGATATCAATATTTCTAAATTGGAAGACATTCCCTTTCCATTACATAGATGTTTTCCTGTATTACACACATCCATCACAATTTCTGGTAGTGATTCCAAGAGGTCACCTAATTTCAATTTACCATCATAGTGACACTCTTAAAGACATATATCAGCTTTCATTATAAAAACAAAATACAAAGCAAAGTCTTATGAGTAAAAAGGAAATGTCTTATACCAATATATCAAATAGCAGGGTAATGAGAGGGTTAGGAAGATTTAAGGACATATCGAAAATATATAACAATGTAATTTCAAAAAATACACACTGTTTCTGATTTCTAGATCTGAAGGGGAAATTCAGATATTAAAGGAAAAAACCTGGTGAACACAAAGTCACAGGCAAAGATTTATACATTCTGCCAAGAGTCCTATTAGATCTCACCCAAAGTGTTACATAATTTATTTAAAGATCTTATTTATAGACATTCAAAAATTTCAGCCTATAAAAAATGAGTGACAATGTATGTGTGGTTGGTCGAAGTTCTGAAGGCATATTGCAGAGGACTGTGACAGAAGCAAAATATGGGAGATGCTCTTTACCCAACCCTGCCTTAGATTGTCTGAACCAAATTATGGAGGCTTTGATTATATATATATATATATATATATATATATATATATATATATATGAACAAGTTAATATTAATGACTGAAATAACTGACTAGATCTGTCTTAGTCACCTCTTCTAATGAACACAGCCAAAAGGTCTGCACACAAGTTGTTTGTCTGTAGACTTTGGCCCCTCCTACACTGCCAGATATTCCAGGTTATCAAACCAGAAAATCCACATTATTTGATTTGAACTGGATCATCTTTGTGTACAGTACAGCTGTGCAGAAAGGGCCTTTGTGACTGTGGTTGTTAAAAGAGATTGTAGAACAATCACCCAACCTTTTTAACTTGTATGCAGAACACATCATGCGATGTGCGGGGCTGGATGAATGCAAAGCTGGGGTGAAAATTGCTGGAAGAAACATTAACAACCTCAGATATGCAGATGACACCACCCTGATGGCCGAAAGCGAGGAGGAGCTGAGGAGCCTTCTAATCAAGGTGAAAGAAGAAAGTGCAAAAGCCGGGTTGCAGCTAAACGTCAAAAAAACCAAGATTATGGCAACAAGAATGATTGACAACTGGAAAATAGAGGGAGAAACTGTGGAGGCTGTGACAGACTTTGTATTTCTAGGTGCAAAGATTACTGCAGATGCAGACTGTGGCCAGGAAATCAGAAGACGCTTACTTCTTGGGAGGAGAGCAATGTCCAGTCTCGATAAAATAGTGAAGAGTAGAGACATCAGACTGGCAACAAAGATCCGCCTAGTCAAAGCCATGGTATTCCCTGTAGTCACCTACGGATATGAGAGCTGGACCTTAGGGAAGGCTGAGCGAAGGAAGATCGATGCTTTTGAGCTGTGGTGTTGGAGGAAAGTGCTGAGAGTGCCTTGGACTGCGAGAAGATCCAACCAGTCCATCCTCCAGGAAATAAAGCCTGACTGCTCACTGGAGGGAAAGATACTAGAGACAAAGTTGAAGTACTTTGGCCACATCATGAGGAGACAGGAAAGCCTAGAGAAGACAATTATGCTGGGGAAAGTGGAAGGCAAAAGGAAGAGGGGCCGACCAAGGGCAAGATGGATGGATGGCATCCTTGAAGTGACTGGACTGACCTTGAGGGAGCTGGGGGTGGTAACGGCCGACAGGGAGCTCTGGCGTGGGCTGGTCCATGAGGTCACGAAGAGTCGGAGACGACTGAACGAATGAACAACAACAACAAGAACAAATGTAGTCAGTTCAGGCAGGAAGATTCCTTACTCTTATGTATTCATAAGAGTGGTGCATGCAGAGGGTCTGAGGGGCATTTTGTGGTCCATGTTGTCTATCACTTTTGTCCAGAAGTGCAAATTACTAGTTACTATGTATTTTTATGGGACTTTTTTGTTTTGCTTTCACAAACAAGGTCAAACTGTGAACCCTAGTTACATTTTTAAGTGAATAACTGTCAGTTTTTAAAAACAATTTTAATGGGAGGTCTTTGGCTCTAAGGTTAAGAAAAGATGATTCTATGATGTTCTACGGAAGGGAAGAGAGGTAAGGCTGCATATTATCTACAAGCTGCATACTCCATTCTGACAGATGTGACCAATGGACCAACTTTGTTTAATAGAAATCATTTTGAAAGGGCTTATCTCCCTTTCCTCCATCATCCATTGATTGTGCTAATTATGTTTCAGATAAGAAGAATATACTGCAATCAAGATGAATCTGCAAAGTGAAATAGATCTGAAAAGGAAGCAGTCAGCTTTTTTTGCTTTCTGAAGAAAGTTTGAGAGGCACTATGGATTCCTTTAAACATC